>NW_022145607.1:4029077-4694077 GCF_000002235.5 Strongylocentrotus purpuratus | reverse complement strand
AACGTTACTTTTATAAATAATAATAATTTAAAATGCGTAAAAATTAGGGAATAGGGCTATTTTTAAATCGATTGGTTTTAGAATTAAGTTGAGAGTATTTCTGAACATTTCGTAGATTAAAATTAACAATTCTTTGAATTGGTAGCCATACAGAACAAAATGCATGCTTTTCTCAATTAAAGGGATCCGATAACTGTGTCTTAGATCCTTTACACAAATCCTTGATTTAGCTCATGCTGCAATTATAACTATAGACCTTTAAGTCAGTCAGGAACCCCGTGACTTTTATAGGCCCATCACCTGTCTGATTATCAAGATATTTATGATTGAAAATCGTAATCAAATTTTTCGTTTGCCAAACGGTTTTTATAACAATACAGTCCATTGGGAAAAACGAGTATGGTAAAACCGGCCACTCAAAGGTTTTTACTTTTTTGAGGCACTTCTTGATCATTTTGAAGTGCAATTTTTGTAGGGCTTCAATACAACACCATATCACAGACACTGATAACACGTACCTGTAGGGCCGTGCATCTCATACTTAACACTGTTAAACGATCCTTTTAATGCTCTTCTGAATTGCATGAAATTAAAAATTTTAATTTAGTTAGGCTGATATCTGTGCATTTATTCAACACGATCTCCATGACGGTGCGAGAAATATTTTTTTTCTTCTTAAATCTTTATTCCCCCCCATAGTAGGGCGTTTTATTGAATAATAATGCAGTATACATTTTTTTTCATAACAACAGCTATCGAGTGATAATAACAATGACTGGATGCAACATTGAACAAGTAATAGTAGTAGCTGTCTGTCGCGAAGCGACAATGACCGCCTTCATTTTCACTTTACAGCTGTTCTCCATACAGCTCGCTGGCCTGCAGCAGTTGTCCAAGTCTTGGTTTCAATTTGCCTCCGCTTAAGGTTCCTCTTGATCGTGTCCTTGTAGCGAAGCCGTGGACGACCAATCCCTCTTTCGCCAGCGGGTAGTTGCGAGAATAGTACTTGCTTTGGTAACCTCTCAGAGGGCATCCTGATGACATGGCCTGTCCATCGAAGGTTCTTCCTGATGAGCAGGTCCTCCATAGAAGGAAGGTTTGCTCGCTCTAGTACCTCTTTGTTGGTCACCTTGTCCTTCCAACTGATTCTCATGATTGCTCGAAGGTGTCTCATCATGAACGCGTGAAGTTTCTTTACTTGACTTGTGTAGAGAGTCCAGCTTTCCGCACCGTATAAGAGAGTGGATAGGACGATAGCCCTGTAGATTTTGCACTTCACTCTTGTTGAGACATGATGGTTGTTCCATAGCCTGGTTCGCAGTCTTCCAAAGGCACTGCTGGCCTTTGACATTCTTTTCACCAGCTCAGAGTCGATGCGTCCGTCTTTGGATATAGTGCTGCCGAGGTAAGTGAAGTCATCTACCTGGTTTAGGGCTGTCCCATCCACTAGGATCTCCTCCTCCTCTAGGTGGTCTGTACCTGGTTGGAATAGTACTTCAGTCTTTTTGATGTTTATTTGTAGACCGAACTTCTTTGATGCTGATGAAAATACATCTATAACATGTTGCATCTGCTCTGGTGTATGAGAAACAAGAGCACTGTCATCTGCAAAGAGGAGTTCCCTCACGAGAATCTGTGTAGACTTCGTCTTAGCTTTGAAGTGTGCGACATTGAATAGGTCGGCGTCTTGACGTGATTGTATGTAAACGCCTTCCTCAAAGTCCGCAAAGGCCTCCTCCAGCATCGCCGAGAGAAAGATGGAGAACAGCGTAGGGGCCAACACACATCCTTGTTTTACACCGTTACTTACAGGGAAGCTATGGGATGTTTCGCCTGCTTCCTTGACTTTAGCCATCATACCCGTATGTAAGGACTCTACCATTCCGGTGAACTTCTCGGGACATCCATACTTTCGTAGTAGTTCCCAAAGACCTGTCCTACCAACAGTGTCAAAGGCTTTCGTGAAATCGACAAAAACCACATAGAGGGATCGGTTGTGCTCAATGCACTTCTCCTGTAGTTGTCTGAGGCAGAAGATCATATCTACTGTGCTGCGGTTGTTCCTAAATCCGCATTGCGTCTCCGGCAATATATATGGTGCTATGTGGGTATTCAATCTGTTCAGAAGGATCCTGGCAAAAACTTTCCCTGCTATTGACAATAGCGATATTCCTCTGTAGTTTCCACATTGAGTTCTATCTCCTTTTTTGAAGATGGCGACAATATTGAACAAGTAATAATAATACACATACTGTGTATATGCCACTGACAGTAAACTCACATTAAAAGACTGAAAGAGGACCTCCGGTAAGATGCCAATAATGTACACGACAGTGCCAGCTAGCACCCTCCGACCACACTCCAACAACCCAACAAACCAGAACAATAGATCCTGTCCATTAACCCCATTGTTCCGGCTTGGTAACTCTACCGCTCTCACCCGTCGAGCGCAAGAATGCGGCCAATGAATGCCGACCCCCACCACATAACATACCATTGATTAGACATATTATCAGCATTAATCAAAAAGACCATTGAAACCTGACCAACATGTTTCAAATGAATCTTGCTTCATATTTTCACAAAAGATAGTTTTTTTCAAAACCAAAATAAATCTTTACCTCGTTTCAAACTTGTTGTGGTATAAGCCAATTTTTTTTTATAAATTGCCCATTTAAACCAAATGATAAGTGAATTTAAAGCTTTATTGAATTTATTGGGTGTGATTCCAAAAAGAAAATTTTCGACTGTTAATTTCAACACAAGTTTACATCTTTCGCACATTTTCTTTTCGAAATATTCCCATACCTTCCTCACTATATGTGACATTCAGAAAAAAGGTGTTCAATGGTTTCTTCATGCAATGATAAACAGAATGTACAGGCGCTGCTTGATTTAACCTGTATTATACACAAATAAGAGTTTGTTGAAGTAATGCAATAATTGATCAAGCAATATTGGAACCATCTGAGTGTAACGTCTTGTATTGTTTGGTATGATATGAAATTAATGAGATTTGTTACCGAATTCTCTCTTCCCATCTTTCTTTCATTTTTACATTATTTGATACCCTTCCTTTTACCATTGAAACGTAAATATTTTTACATCCTTTTCTTTGCTTCATCGAAATACTAAGAATATTATAGTCTAATTGGGTTAGTTAACTTCATAAACGCATTGATAGGTTGTGAAAAACTTTCCAACTTTTCACCAATCTCCCCTTTTATAATGAAATATGTGAGGTAGTCAATAGAAATATTGTAAGTTTCAATAATTGTTTGTCTGCTTAAAACTTGACCATCTACTCCAATCAAGTCATTTACAAATCTTACACCCTTCTGGTTCCAGTGTCTAAAATTAAAAAGGTTTTTATTTATTACAATGTCTTCATTGTGGAAAAGGAGTTCAGAGCAAAACTTATCTTTGCTGGAGCATCTACTTGCTCTTCCAAAAACACACCACGAAGAGACCACATCTTTCAAAAAAAGGATTCGTTTTTAAATCAAAACACTTTTCTAAATAACTATGACCGTAACGTAAACAAATACAATCTGATAATGGGACAGAGCTCAGAAAAGAGTTTAAACACATACCGTCAATGAATCCGTTATACATTCTTCGTTTCCAAGTTATTTTTTAGCGAAGTAAAAAAACATTCCGTACTTACAATTTTCACACCTCCATCCATATATGAATTACACATCTGAGTTCTTATGATACGATGAGGGTTCCCTCTCCACAAAAATTGAAAAAGAGTTAGTCCATCTCTTAAAGAATAATGGTGACGGGTTTGACAAAGATAAAATTAAATAGTTAAATTGTGAAAGAAAAAGTGTTACTTTACCTCATGGGGTTATGTTCCTATTTGACCAAACTTGGATTAGTCGTTATACTTTATACAAAGCTGGCATATAATTTAAAGATACCATGTTATCTAAATTTAAAGAAAAATTTATCCCAAGGATGTAAAACAACTATCGTCAACCCACAATAATTTCTTCTGGTTTTTATTCTGTAAGGGCTGTACTTTTTAAAAATTTTATCCAATCCAAACTATTTTAGTTTTACTTTTATTAATTTTTAATCTTGAAAAAAATAAAAACTTTCAATCAAGGAATCAGAGACTCGTTTGAACCATCTAAAAAAGGGTTAAATCGTCAGCATACTGTACAACTTTTTTGACATTTCCTGCAGTATCTATACCTTTAATATATATTTATTTTGACGAAGCATAATGGCCAAAATTTCTGCACACATCACAAATAGATATGGTAATAATGGATCCCCTTGTCTACAACCTCTACTTAGAGAGAAACGTTCATATAAATAGCCATTGATGTACACTGAAGACCTGTTTTTATTATAGAAAGTTTGAATCCACTGACTAAAAGAAGGCCCTAAATTGAATATTTCTAATGGTTTTTTTTAACCTTTAAAGTAACATCCACTTTTCTGATAGTTCTTTTTAAAGTCGCTGTTAGAATTGAAGCTCAGTTCGCTTTCTAATCTTTAAATACTCTTTTCTAACGCACCCTCTTCCTTAATTCTGTCTTTTTCACAGAATACGGAATAGATTTTTTTCGAGGGGGGGGGGGGGTTGTAAGTTAGCATAGTGATTCCAAATATTAACGATTAGTTAATTTCCATTAACAAGACTTTAAAAAACAACTGGTCATTTATAGTTAACTGCAGGTTTTGACGTGGAATGTCGTCATTTTTGAAATTATGGAAGAGCAGAGCAGCGTTTTGTTTTTTAACATCAATAATTTGTTTTCAAAAACTAGTTGTGTACACACATCCTCTTCTAAAAGGGAATTGTTGAATTTCCATAATCCTCCTTTCAAATTCAGAAACCTAATACTTAAAGTAACTATTGAGTGATCTGTACGATATTCTGTTCTTATATCTGTTTCTTTTAAACATAGATAGAAGTTCCTTTGAACACAGAAAGAAATCCAGACTAGCTTGTTTTACTGGAAATGTTCTTCTCCATGTAAACCGTATTAAATTTAAATTTTGTTGTCTCCATGGATCAATTAATTCAAATTTATTTTTTAACTCTTCGACGACTTTTCAGTTCTAGGGTTGTTTATATTGAGATAATTATAATTATCCATAACTTGATCTTGTGTTAAGTTCCAATTTCACATATGATGATATGTGGATTATCTAAATCAGTTAAAATTTCCTAAACTTTTCGTAAAAATTATGTCTTGAAAGCCGGTGTATAGTTTATCCATCTGTGCCAGAATGTAAAGAAAAACATCGTCTGTACTTTGGATATGTTGACATATGTTGTTGCATTAGTTGTAACAGAGATACTAATGATAATAATAATAATTAGACTCAGTTTTATATAGCGCTTATTACAATCACTAATTACTAAGCGCTTCCACATTTGGAATTATATTGCTGCAGATGGTTATGTCAAAATTGTAAATATATTATTTGTAATATTAGTGAGGTAAGCATGCTTCTCCCCATGCTGGTAGCAACTGTAATGACCTTTGTCTAATTACTGTTTGTGCAGAGAAGAAAACCTGATAATAACTAATTGGAATATGAAAATGGATTTATTTACCATATCGAAAATAGAGGGCGTTGTCCGAAATGTCTTCGTATGCTGGTTGTGTTCAGCCCTAGCCCAAAGACCTACATGTGATCATTATTTTTTTGTATAAATAATTTCTTTCAATAGACGTACAGTAAAATAATTTCAGGCACTGTTGTAGGTATTTCCCGTCAAGCTTCCATTAATTCAGATGCATAGGCATAATGCGTATACACGAACAAAGAAAGGAAAAGATGGAGAGAGAGAGAGGGGTGTTTCTATATTGACCAATTTGAGGTTTATTCTATTTCAGGGTTTCAAACAATAAACGAGAATGGGGGATTACAAGACGATTGCCTTGATCCTGATGTTAACCGTTATAGGTAAGTAATTATTTACCATCTCTTTATTTTAGGCAACGTTTGAAAAAATCTGATGTTCCTTGTTGTTTTAATTTTCGTTTATATATTTTCAAACATATTTTGGCATTTTTTAGCAGCAAGGCTTCGTGTCTACGACCAGAAAAGTGCAAGGCTAGCTCGTATAGTGTGCTACTTTGCTGGTAGTTAATCACGTACAGTTACTAATATTAGCAACATGACGAAAATATTAAGACACGTATTAATTCGAATTTTAACATGAATCTAAATCTGCCTCCACAACAGTGTCCTAAAGTCGTGTTGCAATTCGAATGAAGATGAGCCTATGCCTTGAGCCATAATGCATGGCCATCCAGAGGATTTGTTTACTATTATCTAGATCTATTATTTTTAAATTATTTTTAAAATAATTCCATAAATTGGGGTAAAACAAAAATATTCCAACTATATGAGCGACAGTGTACATAAGAGATCTAAATGGAAATATACGTTCATATTCATTGACCTCACTTACACTTCCGTATTTCTGTCTTAATCTTTTTTTGGGGATTCTTCCCTTGATTATCAATCTTGGCCAGCAGGTTTCAAAGGGACTAGAGCACAAGGTAAGAAAATTTGGATTTCATCGTTTCTTTATAGTTTGTACAAATTAATACAAATTATAAAGAACGTCATCAGTTAATCCATAGCGTTTGTGCGGCCTAAAAAGAGGAAGGAGAGCGACGGAAGAAAAAAAGAGAAAAGAAAGAGAAAAGAAGGTAAAGGAAAGATTTTTTTTTTAATCGCTACCATGAGTAAAGAGTTGGCAACGTATTGGGTGGGATAGAAGCCTCAACCCACCGCAATTTGTATAAATATTTGCAAGAATATATAAATCAATGGTGGATCGGGGAGGGTAAATCGGCGACGGTCATCCCCCTTTTTTGCGGCAGCCTCAAAACAAAATAGGGAAAAGGGATAAATAAACGAGGAAGAAAAGAGAGTAGAAAAAGAGAAAATAAAAAAGAGAAGAAGATAGAGGGTGAAAGGTAGAAGGGAGAGAGAGAGATATAGAGAGAAGGGAAACGAAATATATATGACATAATTAATAACCACAACCAATGCACGTACATGTACTGTGCTGCAGGATATGATGGAGCTTTGTGTAGTACATGTATGGAAATCTATTGTAACATAATTACGTTTAGTGCTATCAGTATATTCGTCAAATAAGATTGTGCTTTCAAGGAAATTCCTTATTACTTAATACTAACAAACATTTAAGCCATGCTATATGCTCATATCGTGACTTTAACCTCTTAATACATTTCAAGACCGTCATTGTAAGTTACCCCCCCCCCCCCTCTCCCGGAGATTTCAATACAAAATGTGAAAAAAATCAAGCAATCTTATGACACCATTCCTAAATTCCAAGCTGTTGGAAAGTTTCGGTTGAGAATGATAAATACAAAATTCGTTGTAAGTTTTAGGATATTTTCTCTCCTCTCTGTAGTCGACTGTTCTGGGATCAACCCGTGTCTGAACGGAGGGAGCTGTGATACCGATGAGTGTACTTGTCCTTCGGGGTATACAGGATTTTTGTGCGGTGACACAAGTAAGATCTTTGTATAAGAGTATTGCAAATTAAAATTAAGTCATTTTTGCTCGATAGAGAAAACTAAGTGTATATTGTCACAAGACGGGAATTGAGCAACACATTTGGGCTGGGATCTCACAAATTCGAACAGATAATTAGGTTAAATAAACCTTTATTAAAGGTACTATGTCCCATTTTCAGGCCCGAAAAATGAAAAAGGTAAATTCCAACTCCATTTGAAAGATAATACTAATCTAGAACTTCCCTAAAAAAGATGGGGCTTGAAAATATCTTCAAGTGGGAAAAATAACGACTATTAGTTAGGGGCCTAGAGCCAATAGTAATAGTCTTGATTTTAAGTCAATTGTACCGAATGGTCATACGTTTTATGCTGCGCAAATATTCAATCAGTTTAATTTTGGCCATCACAAGAAGTGGGTTATGGATGTATACAAATTCTCATGTACCCTTTACAACTCTTTTCATGTATGTTATCACCATAGAAGAAAAAAGCCAGTCAGTCACTCAATAGTGTCTGACAGTGAAGTCTAGCAAGTAAACAGGTTTCCTTGCATAATTTGAATATGAGGACACTGCTAACGTTTAAATTTCACAGACATACATGACATATTCATAATTCCTGCAAAGTTCTACGGAATTTGAGGTTGGCTGCAAAAGGGACATAGTACCTTTAATGCAAGCTATTCCTGGAAATGTATGACCGGTGGTTGTTTCCTTTTCTTCCCATTCATCCTTTCCCTTCACCTTATGTGTGAATAAGGCTTCCTTTTCAGGGGTAGTCCCAAGAACTCTGACTCATTACGACTGTGACGTTAGACTGTGACGTTAGCGTTCTTTAATTTACATTAAAGGGATGGTTTAATAATGTTAAATCTGAGATGCACGGCCCTACGTGTTATCAGTGTCTGTGATATGGTGTTATATTGAATCCCTAAAAAAATTGCGCTTCTAAATGATCAAGAAGTGCCTCAAAAAGTAAAAACCTTTGAGTGACCGGTTTTACCATACTCGTTTTTCCCCAATAGACTGTAGTGTTATGAAAACCGTTTGGCAAACGCATTTTTTTTCCAATCATAAATTTCTTGATAATCAGACAGGCGAGTAAAATTCATGGTGGTCCTGAATGACCTAAAGGTTTTTAATTATCATTGCAGCATGAGCTAAATCAAAGATTTGTTTAAAGGATCCAAGACAAAGTTACCGGATCCCTTTAATACTCTGAAAGTCTTTACCGGAAGTTTTCTTATTCCTTTTAATGGAAGTTATCGTCGGTTTGGAATATCCTATCTCTTCAGAAGACACCTGTACAGGCCATATATAAAATCATATGTATTATTTGTGATAGAAAATATGGAATAATGATACTAACAAAGAACATACAGTATTATATGACATAATTTATACGTGACAATCATAAACCTCAACACAAGCAAAATTTAATCGTATCTCTGTAATGTGAAATGTGGTTATAATAATACCAATGCCTTTGCATATCATACAATTAGTCTTATTACACGATAAATACAAATATTGAAAGTCATATTTTGACACATATTCTGTTTAAGGGTTTGATAACCGGTCCCATTCTCTTCACTCCTGCCCCGCTTAAAAACGAGGTAAAGCAGGTCATGGGTACACATCTGCAGTTTGATAATTTCACATACAAAATTAAAATCTTGTATTTTTAATATAAAATTATCAGTTCAAAAATAGATATTCTAAATGATCAAGTTTTGTTGGTTATCACTTTTTCTTCCTCTTTGTAGTTGTCTGTTCTGAAAGGGACCCATGTCTGAACGGAGGTACCTGTGAGACCGATGCATGTACATGTACTTCGTCATTTACTGGATCTATGTGTGAAAGAGGTATAAATATACTATGTTATAATGTGTACATTCAAAATAGTATAGGTACTATATTCCCGATTAGATATATCATATTTTGTCCCAAAACGTGGAATATTCAAATCACTTAATACAAGATACTAAATGTTCTCATAATCTCATGTCGTGATTGTAATGTTCGAAAAAAAATAATACAAGTAATACATGGCAGGAAGACTCTATCACAGAAATAAAGACTGAATACACGGTATACATTCTTAATGATAACATGAGTGCAGAGGAGGAGGGGGGGGGGGGGGGACCAATTTAGTGGTCTCCCTGGAACGTGTATAAATGTGAATGACATATTTAATACGTTATAATCGTGAACCGAATAAACAAACACATTACATGATCTCTCTACGATGTGATATGCGGTAACAATAATACTTACTCCTTTGCATAGCATACAATTAGTCTTATTACGTGATAAATACAAATAGTGAATGTCATCTTTTGAAAAAATATTCTGTGTAATGGTTTCATAATCGATCATATTCCCTTAACTCTGACCCGCTTAAAATCAAGGTAAAGGAGGTAATTCTTATACCTTTGCACTAAAAATTCAAATCTTGTATTTTGAATATAAAATTGTTTACCAAGCGTGACTGCCCTCACACAAAGTCAGTTCAAAAATAGATGTTTTAAATGTGCACGTTTCTTTTGGTATTACCCTTGCTTTGTGTAGTAGTAGCTATGGGAATCTATTGTTACAAACATTCTTTCGGGATTCATTTTATTTGTCAATAAGATTTTGCTTCAAAGAATGTTATTGTTTACTTAATGATAAATTAGGTTAATGTTATGATACGTTCATATTGTGACTTTAACCTCTTAATATATTTTGCGATTGTCATTCTAACTTACACTCCCTCCCTGATAAAAGACCTACATTCTATTTTGACAGTTTTAAATACATCGTTCTTAAATTCCAAACTTTTAGTTATCAGATTGATTGTGTGTGCACTACTTTTATCATTCATGCATTTAGCTTTTCCACGGGTACAGTGAATGCACACAAAAAAAAAAACAAAAAAAAGAGAGAAGAAAAAAAAAAGAGCCGTCATTAAATTCTAGGATATTTTCTCTCCTCTTTGTAGTTGACTGTACTGGTGACAACCCATGTTATAACGGAGGTGTATGTGAGAACGCTGCATGTACATGCACATCTGGCTTTGGTGGATCTCTGTGCAGAGCCAGTAAGATCTTTTAGGATTTTATCATTTTTGTTTTACATTACATTGACCACTTTTGAAATGTCTATTCGTTGGGTTGAAGTCTTTACCGGAAGTTTTATTCTCCCTTTGAATGAAATTTATCATTGTTTTGGAATATACACGACCATATATATTTACGATAGAAAATATGCGATAATCATATTCACAAAGAACATACATTAATGTTTATGAAATTATTAATACTTAATAATCATTAACCTCAATACAAATAACTTCATCTTCATGTGCAAGTTTCGTTTGGTATGATTTTTCCCACTCTGTAGATGACTGTTATTTTAGCGACCAATGTCTGAACGGAGGTACCTGTGAATTCTATGAATGTGCATGTGCTGCGGGATTTACTGGATCTGTGTGTGAAAGAGGTATAAACATAATGTGTTCGTTCAATGGTACAGGGTTTATATATCATATTTTGTCCCCAAGAGTAGGATATTTATGTCACTTAATGAAAAACACTGAATGTCCCAATATTCTCCTTTCGTGATCATTATGTTAAAAAAAAATTATTAGGCCGTTGGAAACCTGTAGTCAGTGGCGGATCCAGGGGGCGGGGGGCCCTCCCCTCGAATAAAAAGCACGTAAAAACACGTTAATTTTACCTTTATTTGGAGACGGGGTGCCCAAGGGGTGGGAATTTTGAGCGATTAACAATTTTTGAGGGCAAAACAAGAATACAAATTCAGTGCTTACTACTCCCCTGCCCCCCCCCCCTCCCCCCACTGAACGAATTATCGGCCGGCGCGATTTTCAAATTTTCGGGAGCAAGAAAAAAAATACTGCTCCTTACCCCCTTCCGCTTATTCACCAGCTGGCTGTTTCGCCGCTAAATATTTTTCACGAATTGGGCCTCCTCTTTGGCTCCCTCCTGCCGCCGGCCTGATCTGCCCGTGCGTGTAGTCCCACTTAAAAATAAAAGTAATATATATATGGCAGGAAGACACTATCACAGAAAGAAGGACTGAATACACGGTTTATAATTTTGATGCGGTTATGAGTGTAGGGGGGGGGGCACCAAGTTAGTGGTCTACCTGGACATTAAAATCTGTTATACTGGGAAGAGACATGAGGACAAAAGTGATTATTAAAACCCAAGCTTTTAGATATCATAAGTATTTAATCTGGGTACCCTGGTTAATATGAGTTTATTCTCGTCATTCATTGATTTCCATCTAAAGTATAACGACGAATGTAATATTTCTTCATTAACTTTAAGATATTTTCTCTCCTCTCTGTAGTCGACTGTTCTAGTGGCAACCCATGTCAGAACGGAGGTACCTGTGAGAGCAATGGTATGAAAATCTATTGTAACAACCGTTCATGTCATGACTTTAACCTCTTTAATATTTCGTACCAGTATGCTAACTTACAACCCCCCCCCCTCGAAAAAAAAACTGTGAAATGAATATGGTTGAAGCCTACCTAGTTTGTAATTTGACGATGTTTAATATATCATTCTTAAATTGTGTCACTGGATCACTGCTTAGTATTATTGTAATGATTATTGTAATGATTTATTGTCGTCATTCACGCATTTTCAAGTGAACAATAAAGGTGAAAGTTTGTCATTAAAGAGAAGGTTGAGTTCCGGGAAGAGGTGAAAAATAATTTGTGAGCGTTATCATTCTTATTATGCAAGTGTGGAAGAACATCATATAAGACATGTTCCCTGAAAAGCATGGCTCTTCAAATGCCTTCATATTCTAAATATGTCATGTAACATCGTAAAAATCCGGGTAGGATTTTTACGCCACGTGTTCGTGTAGTCCCATATACATTTTTCTGTGTACAGTGTTTGTAACTTTACCAAGACTTTGCCAAATTTATTATGATTTTGATGATTCCAGAACCTTGCAATACACACAAATTCTTATATGCTAGATGATCAACCTTTTCTGGTCGATTCCACACCGTTTCATTCACAATGCAATCGCATGCATGACCAGAACTCAACTTCATCTTTAAGTTAAGGATATTTTTTATTCCTCTCAGTAGTTGACTGTTCTGACAGCGACACGGCGACCCATGTGTGAATGGAGGTACATGTCAGAACAATGCATACACGTGTGCTGCGGGATTTATTGGAGAGCTGTGTAGTATAGGTATGAAAATCTATTGCAACATCAGGAATTATCTTGTACGTCAAGTATTTTATAAACGAAAGATTCGGTTGAGAATGATGAATGTAAAATTCGTTATTAATATTAGGACATTTTCTCTCCTCTCTGTAGTTGACTGTTACGGTTCTGGTTCTGGTGACTGTTCTGGTTCTGGTTCTGGTGACGGTTCTGGTTCTGGTTCCACTCCAAGTTTTATAGCAGGGGGTTATGATACCGATGCATGTAAATGTGCTTCTGGTTTTGCAGGCACTTTGTGCGGTGAAATATGTAAGCTTTGTTAAGCTTTCACTGGTACTGCTTACAATTTGTAATGTCTCTCTGTATTAGAGTATTGCAAACCAATAGCAAATCAATAATTTACAGAAAACTAAGTGCATAATGTCACTAGGCGGGAAACGAGCAACACCTTAGGGCTGGGATCTTACTAATTCAGCAGATAAATTAGGTTAAATAAACCTTTATTCATGCAAACTATTTCTGGAAATGTCTGACCGGTGGTTGTTTACTCTTCTTCCCATTCATCCTTTCCCTTCACCAGATGTGCAAAGGGCTTCCTTTTCAGGGGTTATCCTAGAAATTTACGTTACATTAGTTCTCTGAAAGTCTTTACCGGCGCCTTTCTTCCTTCCAATGAAAGTTATATCATTGTTTTGGCAAATATAAAATCGATTTATGATAGATAATATGCCCTAATCCTTTTAACCAATTACATACATTCAGATATATGACATGATTGATACGTACTAATCAGAAACCTCAATACAAACAAATGACACTATCTTAATATGATGTGAAATATGGTTACAATAATAATAGTGCCTTTGTATGAGATACAATTAGTCTTATTATATGATAACTACACATTTTCAAAGTCATCTCTTTTCACATATCCTGTTTAATGTTTCAATAAACGATCCTTTTCCCATCACTCCTGCCCCGCTTAAAAACGAGGTAAAGCAGGTCTTAGATACGCCTCTGTAGTTTGATAAGTTCACAATACAAATTCCAATTTTTTTCCTTCTTAATATAAGGCTTTTTCTACCCTGCTTGACTATTTACACAAACAGTCATTTCAAAAATAGATATTCTAAATGTGCAGCATTCATTTGGTATGATTTTTTTCTTTACTTTGTAGTTGAATGTTCTGTTAGCAACCCATGTCTGAACGGAGGTACCTGTGAGAGCAATGCATGTACATGTACTTCGGGATTTACTGGATTTCTGTGTGACCGAGGTATAAAGATATGTTACAATGTGTACGTTCAATGGGGTTAGATATATCATATTTTGTCTCCCAAAGTACATGTAGGATATTTATGTCACTTACTAAAAGATACGGAATGTTCTCATAATTTCCTGTCGTGTTTATAATTTTGTAAAAAGCATTAGGTAGTCGTAAACTTGTAATACTACTTAACAAATAAAAGTAATATACGGCAGGAAGATACTATCACAGAAAGAAAGTCGAAATACACGGTATATGATTTTGATGCGGTTATGAGTAAAGGGGGGGGGGGGCACCAAGTTAGTGGTCTATCGATCTGGACATCCCAATCAGTTATACTGGGAAAGAGACCCGAGGGCAAAAAGGATTATTAAATCCAAAGCTATATATAGATTGTGTGTACATTGGCTAATACGAGTTTATTCTCGTCATTCATTGATTTCCCTCAAAAGTTTAACGACGAATGTAATAATTCGTCATTAATTTCTAGGATATTATCTTTCCTCTTTGTAGTTGACTGTTCAGGTGTCAACCCATGTCTGAACGGAGGTGTCTGTGAGAACAATGCATGCTTGTGTTATTCGGGATTTAATGGAGCTTTGTGTAGTAGAGGTACGGAAATATATTGTATGTAACATACGTACGTTTATGTCGTGACTTTAACCTCTATAATATTTCGAATCAACATGCTAACTTACAACCCCCCCCCCCCCGAAATAGCAGTGATATGAATATAGGTGAAGCATATCTACTTAGTAAATTGAAAATGTTTAATATATTATTCTTAAATCATGTCACTGCCCGGTATTATTGTAAACATTGATTATTGTAGTCATTCAAAAGAGTATTTCTTCTTCCTCTTTGTAGTTGACTTTGTAGAAATGACATTATATCAATGTGGTGTGAAATGTGATAGCAATAATAATGCCTTTGCATATCATGTAATAAGTCTAATTATATGATACCTACAATATTGAAAGTCATCTTTTGACACTTATTCTGTTTAAAGCTTATCTGCCATAGTTTACAGGAGGGATTAGACCGCCCTGCAAGGTCACTGGACAGGTGGTTATCTCATCAACTCAGCTATCAGTTAACATAAGAAAAAGAGCATCATGGGGGACCAATGGTCACCGATTAGGCATTGTTTGTTATATAGAGGGCGCAAGTAGCTACAAGTAGTGCAGTGGGCCTTTAAGGGTTTGATAACCGGTCCCATGCTCATCACTCCTGCCCCCGCTTGAAAACGAGTTAAAGCAGGTCATGGGTACACCTCTGCAGATTGATAATATCATAATAAAAATTCAAATCTTGTATTTTTAATATAAAATAATCAGTTCAAAAATAGATATTCTAAATGTGCACGTTTCGTTTGGTATGATTCTTTCTCCACTTTGTAGTTTTCTGTTCTGTTAGCGACCCATGTCTGAACGGAGGTACCTGTGGGACCGGTGCATGTACATGTACTTCGGGATTTACTGGATCTACGTGTGAAAGAGGTATAAACATATGTTATATTGTGTACATTCAATGGTACAGGGTTAGATATATCATGTTTTGTCCCCCAAAGTAGGATATTTATGTCACTTATACTGAATGTTCTCATAATCTCCTGTCGTAATTATAATGTTCGAAAAAAGCATTAGGTCGCCGTATAAACTTGTAGTCCCCTTTAAAAATAAAAGTAATACTTGGAAGGAAGACACTTTATCACAGAAAGAAAGACTGAATACACGGTATACATTTTTAATGAGAACATGAGTGCAGAGGGGGAAGGGGGGGCACCAATTTAGTGGTCTATATCTGGACATCCCAATCTGTTATACTTGAGAAGAACCCCGAGGGCGAAAGTGATCATTAAATCCCAAGCTTTTAGATATTATATTATGTGTGCACTGGGTAATATGAGTTTATTCTCGTCATTCATGGATTTCCATCTAAACGATGGATGTAAAAAAAAATCGTTATTAATTGAAGGATATTTCTTTCCTCTCTGTAGTTGACTGTTCAGCTTCTGGCGGCAACCCATGTCTGAACGGAGGTGTCTGTGAGAACGCGGCATGTACATGTGCATCGGGCTTTCGTGGATCTCTGTGCAGTGACGCAAGTGAGATGTATTAGGATTTTATCACTTTGTTTGAAATTACAGTGACCACTTTTGAAATGTCTATACGTATTGGAGTATTGCAAATAAAAACATATTGTCTATGACTGTGATCTCAATAATGCACATAGATAATTAGGTTAAGTACACCTTCACTAATGTAATCCATTCCAGACAAGTTTTACACAAGAATATATAAATGAATTACAAACATGGAAGACTAAAACAGAAGATGAACATTATTCAATGACAAACATGGAAGACTAAAACAGAAGATGAACATTATTCAATGACTAGGATAGATCCTCAGTTATGTCTTTAGCTTATTAATAAAAGAATATGGTATCACCTCAAACACACTCAAGCAATTTCAGTAAAAGTGTACTAATAAAATTGTATTTAGCTTCAAAGAATATTAATGTTTAATTATTAAATGATAAATTAGGTTTAAACTATAATACGTTCATATTGTAACTTTAACCTCTTCATATATTTGAGATAGTCATCCTAACGTACACTCCCTCCCCGAAAAGAGACCTACTTTCTACTTTGATCATTTTAAATACATCGTTCTTAATTTCCAAAGTTTTAGCTATCATATTGATTGTATGTACACTACCATGATTGGCTGATATGACAATAATCAAATATTGTACTTTTATCATTCTTGCATTTTGCATTTCCACGTGTATACAGTAAATGCAAAAAAAAAGAGAAAAAAAGAATCGTCATTAAATTTATAATATTTTCTCTCCTCTTTGTAGTTGACTGTACTGGCAACAACCCATGTTATAACAGAGGTGTATGTGAGAACGCTGCATGTTCATGTGCATCAGGTTTTAGTGGATCTGTGTGCGAAGAGGCCAGTAAGATCTTTTTCAGGTTTTTATCGCTTTTGTTTAAAATTACATTGACCACTTTTGAAATGTCTATTTGTTTGGTTGGAGTATTGCAAATAAAAACAAATTGTCTGTGTCTGTGATCTCACCAATGTACACAGATAATAAGGATAAATACACCTGCAAGCTATTCTTGGAAATGTCTGACCCTTTTCAGTGGAAATCTCCCAAAACTTACTTTACATTTAGTACTCTGAAAGTCTTTACCGGAGCCTTTCTTCCTTCCATTGAAAGTTATATCATTGTTTTGGAATATATAAAAATCGATTTACGATAGAAAATGTGCGATAATCCTATTTACTAACTACACACATTAATGTATACGTATATTACATAATTGATACGCTAACAAATGACATCATCTCAATATGATGTGAAATGTGGTTACAATAATAATAGTGCCTTCGTATGAGATACAATTAGTCTTACCTACAAATGTTCAGGGTCATCTCTTGTCACATATTTTGTTTAATGTTTCAATAAACAATAATTTTCCCATCACTCCTGCCACCGCTTAAAAACGAGATAAAGCAGGCCTTATATACGCCTCTGTAGTTTTAAAATTTCAAAATACAAGTCCCAATCTTCGTTACTTAATATAATTTTGTTTTACCCTGCTTGACTATACAGAAACATTTATTTCACAAAATCAATAGTCCTTCTAAATATGCAAGTTTTTTGGGTATGATATTTTCTCCACTTTGTAGTTGTCTGTTCTATTAGCGACCCCTGTCGGAACGGAGGTACCTGTGAATTCTACGAATGTGCATGTGCTGCGGGATTTACCGGATCTGTGTGTGACCGAGGTATAAACACATGTTACAATGTGTACATTCAATGGTTGAGTGTTAGATATACTATATTGTGTCCCCCAAAGTAGGATATTGATGTCACTTACTAAAAGAAACGAAATGTTGTCATAATCTCCTTTCGTGATTATAATGTTGTGGGATTTAGTGGAAAGTCGTGTAGTAGAGGTATGACAATGTATTGTAACATCGCGATTCATTGTGTACGTCAAGTATAATATTTTTGCTAAAGAAAAGTAATTGACACTTAATGATAACAATGATTTAAGCCATGATACACCAATATCGCGCGATTAACCTTTTTATACATTTCTAAATCAACATTCTAATCTTAAACCATTACCCCCCCCCCCCGAAAATAGGGTGGTGTGAAGAATAGGGAAAGCCTACCTACATTCTAATCTTTTGAAATGTTTAGTATATCATTCTAAATATGTGTTTACTAAACGTTTAATTTTATTCTCGTCATTCATGCATTTCCATGTGATCGGTAAAAGTTAGGATTTGTCATGAATTTTAGGATATTTTCTCTCCTCTCTGCAGTTGACTGTTCGGGCATCGACCCATGTCTGAACGGAGGTACCTGTGAGGACAATGCATGTATATGTGCAACGGGGTATACAGGAGCTTTGTGCGGTGACGTGTGTAAGATCTTTTTAGCTTTTATTTGACTGCTTAGAATTTTCTTCTATTCGTATTAGATTAATGCAAATTTGAAGGGGAAACAAATCAATAATTTTTGCTCACTTAAGAAAACTAAGTGGATATTGTCACAAGGCGGGAATCGAGCAACGAAACACCTTTTGGCTGGGATCTTACAAATGTACACAGATCATTAAGTTAACGTTTGACCAGCGTCCTAATTTACATTAATACTATGAAAATCTTTACCCGAAATTTTATCTTCCTTGCAATGAAAGTTATCATTGTTTGGGAATATAATGTACAATCATATATATTTACGATAGAAAATATCCGATAATCCAATTAACAAAGAACATACATTAATGTATACGACATAATTGATACTTAATAAAAATATTAATATGTCCCATTCGTAGGCCAAACACATGAAAAGGTTAATTCCAACGGCAATTTTGAAAGACAATACTAATTTAGAACTTCCCTCAAAACGAAAGGGCTTGAAAATGACTTTTAAGTTTTAGTGGGAAAGTAAGGACCATTAGTTGTCGAAACGACTGTGTGTGTGTGTGTGTATTGGGCTTTTACAGACGTTTATCTATCAGATATGATTATTTAGGTCTGGGGACCGACCTTCAGGCCATTAAAAAAATATACATGTTTAGCGTCCCCGCCTGCTTCCTTTGGGGGGGGGGGCGCCCTCTATTTTTTAAAAAAAAAGAAAAAACAAACATGAAAAACACTGCTAAAATGGATCTATTTCTGATTTTTTTTTTTTTTTTTTTTTAATGTGGGCGGCCATCTTGAAAAATAGTCCGACTGTCAGGGAAAATGTACCGAGCGGCCATTTTGAAGAAGAAGAAAAAGGGCCTCCTCCTTCCTATTTTTTCAAAAAAGCAGGACGCTAAACATGTTTTTTTTTTTGGCCATAAACGTCACCATCCGAAAGACGTGACTCGGCTTCGAACCTGCGTTCTCGGCTGAATCAGTTTGTAACTTCCACTGTTAGCTGGATTACAGGCGCACGCCACAACGCCTAAGTAATAATCTTATTTTCAGACCCCTTTACCGAATGGTCGTATGTTTTGTGCTGCACTAAGATTCATTCAGTTTAATTTTGCCATTACAAGTAGTGGTTTATTGATGTAGACAATATGCTCATGTACCTGTTACAGTCCATTTTATGTATGTTATTACCAACGGAAAGAAAAAATGTCGGTCAGTTACTCAATAGTGTCTGCCAGTGAAGTGTAGAAGGTAAACGGGTTTCCTTCAATAATTTGAACACTAGGACACTGCTAATGTTTAAATTTCACAGATCGGACATACATGACATATTCATTATTCCTGCAAAGTTCTACAGAATTTGATGTTGGCTGCAAAAGGGACACAGTATCTTTGATAATACAAATCTCAATACGAACAAAAGAATTCATCTGAATATGCCATTTTCGTTTGGTATGATTTGTTTTCTCCACTTTGTAGATGACTGTTATTTTAGGGCTCCATGTCTGAACGGAGGTGTCTGTGAAAACGATGCATGTACATGTGCTGCGGAATTTACTGGATCTGTGTGTGACAGAGGTATTAAAATATGTTATAATGTGTTCATTCAATGGTACAGACTATATATCATATGTTGTCTTCGAAATTAGGATATTATGTCCCTTACTAAAAGATAGTGAGTGTTCTCATAATCTCCTGTCGTGATCATGATGATAAATTTGTGATGCTGTGATGAATGGAGGGGGGGGGGGGGTGGCTCCAATTTAGTGGGCCATCTGAACATCCAAATAACTTACAGCCCCCCCAAACAACAACCACAAAAAACAGTGATATGAATGTGGGTGAAGCCTACCTAGTTTGTAATGTAATGTTTAATATATCATTCTTAAATTGTATTTTGTTTCTTCCTCTCTGTAGTTGACTGTTCCGGCAGCAACCCGTGTCTAAACGGAGGTACCTGTGAGTTGGATGCATGTACATGTGCTTCGGGGTATACAGGAGCTTTGTGCGGTGAAACGAGTAAGGTCTTTTTAAGGTTTACTGGTACTACTTACACATTTCAATGTCTTTTCGTCTAAGAGTATTGTACACACACAAAAAATCTTAGTCGATAATCTTCGGTCACTAAAAGGAAACCAACTACATATTTTCACAAGGACTACGATCCTCCTAATTCACATAGATAATTATATTAAATAAGCCTTTATTCATGCAAGCTATTCTTGTCTGATCGGTGGTTGTTTACTTTTCTTTCCATTCATCCTTTCCATTTATCTTATATGTGAATAAGGCTTCATTTTCAGGTGTAATCCAAAGAACTCGGACTCACACGACTGTGACGTTTACCGAAAGTCATCTTCGCTTCTAATTCACCTCTTCACATATTCCGTCACTGGCAGATAGATAAGCGATGACCCTGCCATCTAAAGTCCATGCTGACGATACTGTTGGTGTGCTGTGGGTTTTCGCGAGAAGTGTCTGGCTCTTCATTGTCAAATCCTCCACAATTGATATTACTGATCCGTTTAGTTTTTTCGTTTTGCTAGAGTATGCCTTCTCTTTTTATAGGAATTCAATTTCACGATGATAGAGCGATGTCCGGGAGGTTTTCTGGGAGTTGCTACTGATGGTTTCACCTTCCCTGTGCGATGGGAGCGGTCGATGTCTCTCAGTTCCAGAGTAACACCAACCTGCTCACAGATGGTCTCTGCTGCTATTGCGTCGGTGTCTTCACCCGGCTTCTTCTCAACACCGAATATGCGAATACACGTCCTTTGTGAACTCTGTTTCATGCCATAGTTGGTGTTACGGACTTCCTTGCTGAGGTTTTCTACTGTCTTGTTCAGAAATGTCATTATCTTTGCTTTCTAATTTCATCTGCAGATCAAATACATCACCTTGAATAACATCTAACCTAGCTACTCAGCAATTCCCCCATGTTTTCCTTTACTGCATTGCTGACTATCTTATCCATGTAGGCTAGGTGACAAACTCTTCATTCTTTAATAAGTCATTGATGACCTGACGTGTCACAGCTGCCGTTCGTCTGGTGATTGCGACTCCTCCGACATCATCCATTGTGTGCAGATAGTTGTGAATAGAAGAAAATTCACAAAGCCTATTCACTTCTGTCCGTGACTGTTATAGACACAGTTCAGTGAGCACTGTGTGGGTTGGTATAGCCTTGAGGGCTAGGTCATGTAAAATATGATATTGATATCACCTAGCATTAATCAATTGGCACCCATACTCCTGCGTGAAGAGGTAAGTAAGCAAAACCCGTCGAACATTGCACAATTGCTTCGGAGTTCGCTAATGAATTTGTCTTTCCTCTCATAAAAAGAACTTTGAAATCTGTCAAAAAAACAAAAAAAAATATGAAATTAAGCTACAGGAGTGGTTTCGATTTGCTTACCTTCCACGTGTCCCTGATGATAATTAGTAAAGATGCGATTTACAAGACAAATACGCTGACCTCTCAAGATATTAGGGACTTTTAGATTCGCACGAAGACAATAGGTCTATGCTACGATCGACGTCCTGTTAATGCACTGCCGTGAATGGACGTCACACGTATCAGTCCACGCAAATCTAAAAGTCCCTAATTTTGCGATGTAAGTTCCTTCTGAAATGCAAAGACACGCGGTATACACGTAGTAAACTGTTTTTTGCGAATTTCTGATTGAAATACTTACTTACGATAATAGCAATTAGTGTTAAAAAGGCGCGCGCGCAAGGAGTTCGCTAAATTCAGCGAACTCCGTGCATGCGCCTTCGTATACTATATACTAAACGCTATTATCGTAAAGATAATATATAGGGCACCAGATTTTCCTGTTAGCTCATCATCATGCACCTTGTGGCCGTACGACAGCCGAGACTTGTCAACAGTAGGAAGGCGGGCTGGTGTTCCAGTGACAGAAGACGTGGACATCAACATCGTCATCCCCTCGTAAAAAACGTCCAAGGAATTCAAGATGCCTTATCAAGCAGGAGACCATCCCGCACGCTGACATTAACCAAATACTTCCATACCCCAGGTATTTTTTTTAAAATTTACTTTGGTGTAATATTGTATGAATTACTTCTTGGAAACAGTGTATGCAGTTTTCATTTGATTTTATTATCATTGAATATATGCAATCGTTAGGTGAGCAAAAAAACAATGAACATACCATCGAGAGTATATCTCTTATACCAATAGAAAATGTAAATTGAGTAAAGGTTACGTCCTAGTTACGGTATGTGTTCAAAGGATTATCTTAATACATTTTCCTCCAATGAACTTTAGTTTGTATCGAATTGAGATTAACAGAACAAATTGATTTTAGAAAACGAATAATTGCCGATAACAAAAAATAACTTTCCACTTTTCGTGACATGCAATTCGCCGAAATTAAAAAATGTCAATGTCAAACAAATTGTGTACGTGATAGGATTTAAAAGGAAGGTTGAGCTCTGGGGAAAGGTGAAACATAATTTGTGAGCGTTATAGTTGTTATTATGCAAGTTTGGAAGAACATGAGAGAGAAAACGTCCCCTGAAAAGGATGGCTCTTCAAATGCATTCATATTCTAAATATGACAAGTAACAGCTTAAAAATGAGGCCAGATGTATATCTTTCTGTGTACAGTGCTTGTTACTTAGACTGGGCCAAATTTCTTATCAATTTGATGGCTCCCGAACCTTGCGGCACACACCATGTTTCTACGCTACATGATCAACTTTTTTGATCGATTCCCCACTGTTTCTTTCACAATGCAATCGCATGACCAAAACTCAACTTTATCTTTAAATACTCTTCTTTCTTTTTTTTAATTCGCAAAGCAATATTTGCCTTGCCATTTTGTTTTTACATTTGTGTTTTGCAGGAATTTGAACAGGAGGTGTCGCTTTGTTCCTCAGTTCAGGTAGAGTGAGATCAGGAGGACGTCGACGCTGCAGAATTTCGAACAGTTCAACAAGGGTTGTTAACTGTGCTTTCTTCCAAAGTGTCAATGTAGACCCAAAAGTAATAACCAATATGATTATAATAACCATATCTTAAAAACTTTTATAACCATTAGTATTGTTGTTTTCATTAACATTATTATCATAAATAGTCATATATTTCCATGACAAACTTCATATCAGCCACACATTAAAGGGACTTGGTAACATTGTTCAGATGAGAGAAAATAGTGCGAAAGCTATGGTCACATCACCTAAAAGTAGCCTGCTCGGCGGCCGGGCGGCGAGTTTTTAGCCAATTTCGCCCAGGCACCGAGCGGCGGCCGCCCGGGCACCGCATGTTTTTAGGGCATCGCTCGGTCACTGCTGAAGTTTTAGCGCAGAGTTAAAATTCACTCGCCGCCCAGAGTAAGCTCGAGCGTTCGCCGTCGAGCGATTATGATCAAAAATCGAAGCCGCTAGGCCAAAGGCTGTTGAGCGTTCGCCGCCCGGTCGCCGGCCGGTCGCCGCTAGGAGATCAGTAGGTCACTGGGCGGCGAGTTCAACATCGGTCAGCAACATTTGACCTAGCGGCTTTGATTTTTGACCTAAATCGCCCGACGGCGAACGCTCGATTAGGTCAATGTCCGGGCGGCGAACGCCCGGGCACCGAGCGTATTTTGGCGCCCCGCCGATCACCGGCCGGCTACCGGGCAATTTCCTTAAAACTAGCCGGTGGCCGGTGGGAGACCGCTCGGGTATCGGTGGGTCATCGGTCGGTCACTGCCGGGACGCCGCCCGGAGAAGCTCTCCGAATTCGCCCAGTTTTGACCTAAAATTGACCGGCGACCGACGGGAAATCGACAGGGCTCCGCCCAGGCATCGCTGGGGCTCTACAGCCTGCTCGACTTCTCCAAAATATCGTTGGGCGATGCCTTAATTCCAGCGGCGACCGAGCAGGCTACTAATCGGTCGGTCGCTGCTCTGATTTGTGACCATAGCTTAAGGTAGTGACATCAATGTTAAATGTACAATTTAAGATAAAATTTTATTTTCTGAAATTTTAAGTGAAAACAGATCAATACTTAATGATACAAATTGGGAAACACTCATCAGATCGACTCCTTAATTCTCCGAACTATACTATTGTAATTTGATTACATGTTAGGTGAATGTAAATCGTCACGCAGCAATGAATTGGCTTCATATACCATTCCGAACATTTAAGTGTTGAAATATTTGTAAAAGCCTCTTTTATGTCTTTTTTCATGGAAAAACGGTTCGGAAAATTCAAAAATGGTTGGGAGAATTTACTTTTAGAGGGGTTACACATTGGCATCTTCATAGAAAAATAATAAACATCTTTGTGGTTTGAGAATTTTTCAGGATTTTTTGCATGTTAGGGGGTTAGTACAGTAGAAGGAATATAATAAGTAACATTTCATTCAAAAATTACGACAATGTTACCGGTTCACTTTAATAATTTTCTATTCATAAATATTGTTCATTGCAGGAAACTAATAAGGACATTGGCAAACAAAGTCTAAGATGGCTGGGCGGTTCACCACCTTCGAAGAAGCGTTTTGGTAGTCGGTGATGAGGACTACATTTCATTTGTATCTACGGAGGCCGAGTATCTCAATGTAATTCCTTCCCCTTTTAGGCCTTTAAATAAACAGAAACAAATGCGAAAATATAATTTTAGATCAAGAAATACATGGTGCGCATGCATTATTGTCTAACCCAGAAAATAATCAACAACTCGCTGGTCAACGAAAATAAGGACACAAAAGAGTGTGATGAAGTGAAAAGCGCCTGGACATCTGACGGCTGCATCATCGCGTTGATAAAGCATGATGGTTCCCCGATGAAGCGTGTGATTAAGAACATGGATGATCTGAGAAGATTATCCACGGTATGAACTTTTTTGTTACTAGACACTGTGTTGCTAGAAAACAATAATTTTGTGCTCCTAGCTGCACGCCATTTTAATATTATTTCAACTCGAAGACTTTTAATTGCGTAGTTGTGAAAACCCTGAACTTTTTAAATAATTGTGTTAATTTTTGATTTTAACAATCGTGTATTGCTTTGTTTTGGTAGTTATTGTTGTACATTGTATTGTGAACATTTTAACTTTGTTCCTTCACTTTTCTATTCTTCTTCTTGCACAGAATTGCATGTACATGAATGATGATATAACACATATTTCAGCAGTTTTGGCATTCCAGTATTTCTATAATTATGGATACCACATTAGATAGATTACCATTTGATTCCCCGTATGTGACTCCTAATGAAATCAATAAGGACACTTGTAATGACAATGAGCAATTGGCCGTAGTAAATTCTAATTGAAGAAGCCGTAAGAAAAATGTTGATAGTATGAGTATGTTTTGAAATTGTATCGACTCTAAATTTTTCGTTATAGGATTAACAGAAACTTGGTTAAAAGAGAACGATAGTGTATTTTTAAATATTAATAATCATGCTTCTATTTCCAACAACTGCATTCTCAAAAGACATGGCGGTGTAGGCATGTATTTTGAAAAGGTAGTGTCAATTTTTAAAAAGGGAGATCCTCAAAGGTTATGTAATTATAGACTCATTTTATTATTGACATCTTTTTCAAATTGTTTAGAGAAGCTTATATATGATAAAACAGTAACATTTTTTAATACGACCAAAACATTTTCAAAACTCCTGTTTGGTTTTCGTGAAAAACACACCACAACGCATGCTATCTTACATTTTATCTATAAAGTAGCTCAAGCGTTTAGATAATCACCTTCACACAATAGGTATACTCTTGGATTTCTCAAAGGCGTTTGATACTGTTGATCATGACATTCTAATCAGTACATTGTCATATTATGGAGTCAGAGGCATCGCTCTTAGTTGGTTCTGGAGTTATTTAACTGACAGGAAACAATATGTATCATTAGATGGAATTAACTCAAGTCATCATATTATATCCTGTGGAGTGCCTCAGGGATCCCTTCTTCTCCTTTAAAATTTGTTATATATTAATGATTTTCATTTTTTCATCTGACGTCCTATCATTTATTTTTTGCAAATGATTCAAGTGTATTTTTTCTCATAAAAATCGTGAAATTTTATTAGAAACAGTTAATAGTGAATTAAAGTAAGTTACTTTGTGGATCCGTGCAAATAAGTTGTCTTTGAACCTTTGAAAGACAAACTATATGCCTTTTTAGTAATTCCTTAACAGATTTACCTGGAGGCGTACTTTTTGGGGGAAGTCACTAAAAACTCAACTAAATAAGATACTTGTCACTCAGAAAAGGGTGAATTGTCTTTAATGTAAATTATCATGCTCATACTAATTTTTTGTTTCATAGTAATAACTATTAGAGGTAGAAGTTATTTATCTCTTACAGTCAGACTCACTCATGTATGATTTTGAAAATGCGTTAATACAGTTATTTAGAAAGGACAGTCAAATTCACCGTTATAATACGAGACAGGGAACTGCACTTCATATACCGCGTGTAAGAACTGCCTTTGCTTTGAATACATCAGCTTGTACTGGTCCCGAGTTTTGGAACTCACTTCCTATTGATGGAATTCGTTCTGTCAGTGTCTCTGTTTTTAAACGCAAACTGAAATTACATATATTGAGTAATTATGCTGAAAATATTTAATATAAAAACTATGTCATCACATATGAAATAGTATGTAATTTATTTTTCTTGCTTTATTGTTTACCCCTTCCCCTCTTTTCCAGGCTGGCCCTTACCTTACCAACATTTCTTTATATCTTATTAGCAATCTCGCTTTGTTCTGTTTTGCTCTAATGTAATTTTCTTTTCTTTTTTTTTCTCTCTCTCTCTCTTCTATTTCGTCCCCATCACCATTTCTCCTACATATAACTTTCTTCCTTCTCAGGTTTTCTCTGTTGTTTTTTTGTTCCGTTTTGCGCTTTCTCTCTCCATCCTTTTATTTATATCTTCCCATTTTCTCCTCTTTATATATACTGTACATCAATCTATCTCTTTTGTAAATATATTTTCTATGTGTAATTGTTTTTATTCTTACAAGCTAGTTTTGTTTTTAATTTGTTTTTCATCAAAGTAATTAAAGCATTCAGGTAATATATTCTGTTTGGGGACCTTGCTCTAACAAGCCCAGCTTCTCTAAGGTTTCCTCTTTTTTTCATGTACAGAACATGATCTTACATAAGTAATTTTTTACAGAATCTCTTTAGTTAATGACAAGAGTTGTATGTCGAATAATAATATTGCTCTTTAAATTATGTTTGTTATGTTGGTAAACTGCTGTTCGTGTTACTTTTTTTTTTGAAATCCTATGTACAAATGTTTGTGAAAGAAGAAATAAAATAAACTATGGACTATATGAACTTTATATGACACTAATATATATAAGGCTTTCATTGCGCTCTTTATCTAATTTAAAAATAACATAAATTATCAATATTAAATTATAATATTATTTATCAAAGGGATAGTTGCGAGCTTTCTAGTGCTCTAAAAGTGCAATTTTCAGCATTTCAAATTTAATGTTTTCCCGCTCGGTCGCTACGCGCCTTCCAATGTTTAGACGCAGTGTTTCTTAACGCTGTACAAACCCTGTCTAGAAGCAAGCGACAAATGCTTCCGTCTATCAAATGGCGGGGAATGGACAAATACCATTTGCCCCTACAGTAAAGATATCAGCATGCAAGTTGGGTTTTACCTTTCCATACCCTAAATTTTCAACTTAATTGGTCGCTACGCTCCCTTACATATACTTGCACAAGAAGCAGTACCGGTATATACTTATATGAAAACATAGAAGCCCCTGTCTCCCGCAGGCGCTAAAAGCGAGGGACAGGTGTTTCCTTCTATAGGAGCAGGACGCGTCTTTTTTTTAACCTAACCTTGCCGTTCTATCGCTGCATTTGATTGGCTCAATAGGAACCATACGTCATGCGCTAGTCATAAATATTCATGATACGCATGCACACAGAATCCGATGCGATAATTTATCAAATAATGAGATTTCATGCCAAAATTACAAGTGCAAAGCTTTTTTTACTTAAAATGATTGACATTGAAAATCGCGTGGTTTACCGTAAACGAATGACTACTCAGGCCATAAATTGCCCATAATCATTGCAACATACTGAAAAAGGTTGTAAACTCGTTTTGCCCCGCCCGGTTAGCGCAAGACAAAATCCATGTCGTAATTATGCAGTATAAATGAGCTTTTAGCGCTCTAAAATGCATTATCAACTTTCTAAATTCTATTTTTTCCCACTTATTTTACTTCTTTAAATAATTTAATAAAAATGTACATGGGTCGGATTAGATTTGATTGTAATAGGATAAAATATATTGAAATTTCTACCGAGTCTCTTTTTTTCTTTTTGTGGAAGGTTTAATTTATTTTTGCTATTAATTTTATACTGTACTTGGTGTAAGCATTACGATTCCCATGCATGAAAACAATGTTATCACTTGTGTCTTTTTATGTCAGAAACAATTCTGAAGGCTGAATAATAACATTTTAAAGCTATGATATTCAT
Source organism: Strongylocentrotus purpuratus (assembly GCF_000002235.5). Classification (NCBI taxonomy): domain Eukaryota; kingdom Metazoa; phylum Echinodermata; class Echinoidea; order Camarodonta; family Strongylocentrotidae; genus Strongylocentrotus; species Strongylocentrotus purpuratus. The sequence goes on along the minus strand of NW_022145607.1, from coordinate 4,665,149 downwards.
ATAGGCCTACTCTTCCTTGTGGTGGTGGATGTTAATATTATATTTAGCACAAAATTACATCTATTAATTATTACACGTATGGTAAATGAATTATGGAAAAGTAATAATTCAATTAAAATGAACAGATATAGGCCTACGATATACATATAGGAAATCTTTTTTTCTAAATCTTAATCGTTTTTTTTTTATATCTATCATGCTATATGATGAAATACAATGTATAGTAGAGTAATCGCGAAATTTATTTAATTTTAACCAGCGCAGAGGAAGTTAAAATAGTTTATTGACAGCTACCTGGTACAAAGTTTATTTATGGGGGAGAGGAGGCTATGAATGTAATCCGATGACGCAATAAACCTTGGGCGGGGAAGAAACCAGTCGCCGTAATGTAAACATGCGGTCAGCTCTCAACTTTCCTCCTCTTTCCTCTCCCCAATTTGGACGATAATACCTCATTCAGTCCATGGTATTTCGAAGTTGTCACACTTAACAAATTTTTACTCTTCCTTCGTGGTTTTTTGCTCAATATTCGCCCACGTTAGCAGTCAGTTCAAGTTTTTACGTAATATCGTCGAATATAGTTGAACTACTGTGCTTCTGACTTTAATAAGTTTCAGCTCCTGATTGACATTCTTACCTATTTTTCACGTTGCCTCATTTGAGTTAAACAATACGTCGAGGTTTACAAGCGTGTTAGTTAGGCTTCATTTTGATACAAAACAATTTCTAAGATGCCTAAATCGACGAAGAAGACAAATCAGAGGGTGACATCAAAGGCTGCGACGAAGACAACAGCAAAGGCCAAGCCAAGGAAGAGGAGGGCATCGAAGGCTACGTCCCCTGCCCAATTCCCCCTGCCAGCTGCCAGTGCCAGCAACCCAAGTAACAATTGGACGTTTTCTGAACGTTCTAAAAAGGTTCCAAATTGGTTTCCTAAACGTTTTGTGAAAACGTTCTAAAGACGTCTATTTGTGGTAGGTTGAAAACGTTTTTTGGAACGTTCCAAATGGACGTTTTTTGAACGTTTTCTAAACGTTTTTAGAACCAATAAAAAACCTTTTATAGATTTGCTTTTAAGTGCAAGGACCTGCAGAAAACCTGTCGGACGTTTGGGACGTTTTAAGAACGTTTTAAGAACCTTAAAAACGTCCGGAAAACCTTTTAGGAACGTCTAGAACGTTTCCAGGACGTTTAAAGAACGTCTTGAATGTCCAAGAGAACCTTTTAAGAACGTGTAGAATGTACTGGAAACGTTTTGAAAACGTTCAGAAAACCTTTTAAGAACGTCCAGGACATCCTGGAAACGTTTTGAGAACGTTTAGAAAACCTTATAAGAACGTCTAGAACGTCCTGGAAACGTTTTTAAAACGTTCAGTAAGCCTTTTAAGAACGTCTAGAACGTCCTGGAAACGTTTTAAGAACGTTCAGAAAACCTTTTAAGAACGTCCAATATACAGTGAATTTTTAATAAACGCTAGGTCACACATGTATTTGATTGATTTTATGAATTTATTATCAAACATATTTACAAAATATGTACAAAGGCTTGGCAATACAGTACATCATGTATATTTGAAAAAGAGTATTGGTATTTCCCGAAGTGCCCCCGAAAGAACATACAATTCTAATATTCAGAATAAATTGTTTTTTGATCAATATCGGTTCACAAACGGCTGAAATATCCATAAATATATTTTTATTCAAAATATTAAAAATGCTTGAAGACTACTTTGAAGAAAAAAAATCTGAATAGTTCTTTAAAAAGCAATGGATATAGATATTTAATTAGTATTTTAACAAAAATTAAATGCAGAAACTGAAAGTAACAGGTCATTTTGATAATAACAGGGGCTTTACTTGGCCGTTTGTAATTATTACTTTGCACCGTGATGGTGCAGGTTTTGGTTTTAAAGTTAAGTTTGACCAATACTAAACTATCCCTTTAAAACTATAGATACATAACACATGAACAATCTACAAATAAAACATAAGAAAATGATAGATGAGTTGAAGATATGCCTCATTAACTGGCAAATATGAATACTCATATAATTCACGGGTCTATGTCTCTATGAATATACAAGGCAAGATAAAATGAATACTTTGAATAGTGTCAATAATTTGGCAGCACACATATAGCAACTTTGGTAACACACTTTATAAAAGCAATTTGAGTTATTTACAGAACCTGGCAATTCATGCCAAAAAGATGCCCCAGCAAATGATTAAGAAATCTTTCTACAATAAGTCTTGATCTTTGGTAAAACCAAATAGTGGATTTAATTTTTTGTGTACTATATCAAATTCAATGTGAATAAATTCACAAGAACCTTTTAACAAAATGTCACAAATTATCATTAAATACATGTGAATAACCGATTTAACTTGCCTCCACCCAGGATTAGCTTCATCATCCGGTGCAAATTATAACTATTCAAAAGAGTACATGTATTTACTTTCTCATCAACTTCTACAAGTGATAAAAATGTGACTATTTTAAGAAGTCACATTTCAAGTGAAAGTACGGCAAAAAAACACAAGGGAACTACACTCTTTTCAGCTCTACAAATTGGCAACAATGATGACACCAACTGTGAGTAGCTATCCATCAACTTTGTACATTCATATTTTCTAAATTTTCCTTAAAGTTACACATTTCCACAGCTTTTAATCAGAGTATGTTCAGATTACTAATGACGAATAGCTTTCTAGACAACATGCTTTGACTATGGGGGTTAGAAAATGTGAAATTTTGTGTACAAAGTGAATTTAGAGCTACTCAAGATGTCATCAGCATTGTCAATTTGAATAGCCGAGAGTAATTTACTAGAAAATGTAAAAAAAGTGTAGTTTCCTTACTTTGTTTTCCTTACCGAGTTTGCCCATTTCTTATTTTTAATTTTGTTCAAATTTGTCTCCTTTGATTGAAGCAGTGAAATTTCTAGGGTAGATTTCCCCTTTAAATCCGAGTACAAAATTGTCCTTTTGATCGACCAAAGATTTAGTGGGCAGGTCAAGATTTCCCAGAAGCCTTGCATTGGACCTTGCATCTTACTTCAAATATAAAATCAACACAAAACACATGAACAATCTACAAAAAGCTATTTACAATAAACTGATAGAAATTAGTTGATATGAATTATTAACAGGCAAATATGAATACTCAAATTTAAGGGTCTATGAATATGGAAGACAAGGTTATAAGAGAGTTTGGCAGCACACACATTGGCCCGAATTCACAAAGCAAGGTTTGAGCTCAAACCTCCTTTTGTTTCGCCAAACCTCCTTTTGTTCTTTACAAACCAGGTTTGTAAAAAACGCGTAAAACGCGTCATATGACGTACGAAAACCAAGGTTTGAGCTCAAACCTCCTTTGTGAATTCGGGCCATCGGTTTCAGCATCCTTACAAAAAGTAGTAAATTTACAGACCTATACAACTTTGTCTTGCATTCTCAACAAGATGTTGGCAATTCAATCCAAAAAGATGCACCAACAAAACTGTTATGTCGCTGATAAAGTTTCTCCATTATTAGCTGAAATGGTCAAATTTGGTCTCAATATGAGTTTTAGGATTTTTGCATTGCCCTTGAATGAAGGTATCTTAATCTACCTTGAATGAAAATTTGGTGTTCACTGGTTCGGTAAACGGCTCCCTCAGGTCTTCCACATCAACGGCCGCTCCCGATTTGGACAAAAGCAGTTTTTGTACCAACTGCGTCAGCTGCTGCTGCCCTTCCTCCAGCCTCTGCAGCGTACACAGTACCTGCACTTGAAAATTGCCTGAGAAGAAAAAAACAGACACATAAAATACATTATAATAACAGTTCAAGTCATTAAAAAGTTTGACAGCAAATTAATAGGATATTTTGGCGAGATATGTTTGATAGCTGTCCAATTTAGTCACTTCAGGAATATATCACCCAGCTTCAAAGACGACACCTGTGCAGCGCTTCCAACAAAGTATACATACTGTAAGGATTTAAAAGCGACTCTTCTGTAAGAAAACTATACCCATGCCTTGTTAATGAAATAAATTACATGTACGCCAAGATAATCTGCCTCTCTTATCCAATCCAACAGTATTTTAGTGTAGCAACTTAGTACAAATGGCAAATGTTGTTTTGTTAGTTTATACGCTCTACAGTATATGTTCTGATGATAAAAAAAACCTCAGAAACTTTCGTTTGTGAAATGCTATCTGAAAAAAACTTACTTTCCGAAGCCCGAGCCCTTGCTGGAGTTGTGGGTTGGAACTGAAAAATGCGATGTGGACTTGGACTTCGCATTCAGTTTCGGCATTGGTAACTCTGCTGCCACAGCCTTAGTCGTTCCTCCGTGTACATGTTGTTTTCTTGGGTCCGAACTGATTCAAGATCTGAAAAACAGAGACACATTGCAGATGTTAAAAGGGATATCAAGACATGACAAGAATTCTCATAAACTGAACAAACTTTTGGGTAATGCAAACTTCTTGTCCGAAATTTATGCCTAGATTACAAATTAATTTCCAGTTTTGCCGGAATGGTGCCACATCTATTAATCATCATTTTGCATGGCTGGGACACAAAGCAGGTCTAGCTATCCCAAATAAATTATCTTAGGTTTTCATCATCTGTTGGATTTTGAAGAAAACGAGAAATAAGATGTAAATTATAAGTCTCTGGCTGAGCCAAGCACTACTAACCATCAAGAGACAAATACTTACCAGCGTCACTTCCGGAATCACTAGAAGATTTGCTAAATCTCTGGGGAAAGACGTCTCTTTCGCTTCTACACAGCATCATCTTCCGGTACCAGGTTTGACGTGTCCTCTGCCTTCCTGGCGATATTTTTGCACTTTCACATAGTTGCCTGTATGTAAAAATAAAACAAATCAATCCTTAAGTTATTAATCTACGTTATTGGAAATCAATTTCTTTAAATAATGTGTAATCTGAACTAAAAAGATTTTTGTTTAAAGAGACGAAATTGAGAACAAGATAGGCCTATAGATCTAGGTCTCGATATTTCTAAAAAACAATATCCATACAAAAAAGGTGGTTTGGGAGCTATTTCAATTGCCTAAAAAACAAACCTGTTGTAATCGGGGTTGGGATAATATAAAGTTGCTAAATGGTGGTGGAGGGAAAAGCATGGAATGTTCCACTCCCGTGGGATTTTAAATGCTGTTGAGGGAATAGTAAATAAGTCAAGAAATGAGCTGGTAGTCGAGGGACTTATTTTCTTCACGAAATAGCATTTTAAATCCCGATGGGAACTTTCCATGATTTTTCCAGACAGCAAAGTTAACAACTCAACTGTTTTAATCATCCGATTACCATGTAATGTAACGAGCCATGCGCACCTACCCACTCCAGCAAAGAGTCCATGCTATTATGCGTATTGACCTTTAGCACTGCATTACGTGTTAAGAGGCAGCATTTGCTCAAAAGGAATAGTCGATACACACATAATACACAAATGCACTTATCATGCCGATGCGGCTAGCTGTAAGCAAATTTTGACAGTAGACAAACAATTTGAATTTCTAAATTGTTCTTTTTAACAAAATAACATCGGTAAGTTGAACAAATTGTATTTTATTACTGCTATTTAGGTTTCGGAACAATTGCAGAATACCCTACCACGGTTTTACAGAATTAGAACTATAACAGTCTGACAAATATTAGAAATATATTAGAAATTGAAACCAACGACCATCGACCAAATACTATTGAATGGAAGAGTCCAACGACCATCGACCAACAATCTGACAAATATTAGAAAAAGAGACCAACGACCATCGACCAAATAGTGAGGCATATTTGTTTAAAAGAGCCAACGACCAACGACCATCGACCAAGGACTCCCAAATATTAAAAAAGAGGCCAACGACCAACGACCATCGACCAAGGACTCCCAAATATTAAAAATGAGGCCAACGACCAACGACCATCGACCACCCACCAATACTAGTCTAGTCTAAGCACAAAGCTAATTTTTTCTTTTGTATTTTTAGCATGAGACATTCCACTATTATAAGCACAAAACTATTATTTTTCTTTTGTATTTTTAGAACGAGACATCACTTGTTGATTAAAAAAGCACAACACTATTATTTTTCTTTTGTATTTTTAGAACGAGACATTACTTGTTGATTAAAATATCTAATGGGGTCTTAGAAGGCAGACTAGCAGTGTAAGAGAGGGCACAAGGTACAAACAAATACGTGTGTGGGACTATGTACGGGCTGGACATTTTGTGTTACTGAAATGTGCTTAGAATACAAGTAATTCATCTATTAAATGACTATAACAGACAATAAACAAGACAAAGGTAAGGACAAGAATCAGTGCCTATCAATATAACAGAAATGTTGCATGAAATACCATCAGGAAAGCTATCTAAATTTGTCACAAATTAGCGACAAACACACCAAATTCAGCGCTGCAATGACGCACAAAACCGCGTAGAATTCAACTTTTCATCCACCAAATGAATTCAAACACTTGCATTATACAATCTTCAATACCTGTATCACCTTTATCACAAATAATAAAATCACAATCTATATCTACGGCTAATATATGAAGACTAACGATATGGTAGGGTATTCTGCAATTAAGCCTAGGTTTCATCAATTGTCACTAAAGTACCGATTTTTAGTGAAAGAGTTTTGTACAGTGGTGTTTGAAATGTTGAGTATCAATAGCACAGCTTTTAATACACACAGCCAGGATAGTAATGCAGCTATGTATGCACTAACTCAGGTATGCACTAACTCAGGTATGCACTAACTCCAAGAAGCTCCGACGCCGTTCGGCATCGGAGCTTCCTGGAGTTATGTGTGCACATACCCTAGCCTACCCAATTACCATACCAGTCAATGCAATGAAAGTTTCAACGGCCTGCACATGCGACATAGAGTCTGCCGTACTTTTAGTTTTAATGCAAATAATCAATATTTTATTTCATTTTACATGCTTCAAAATCAATCAAACAAAGCTTAAATTCCTTACAGATATCAAAATGTTAAAATAACGCTTACCTCGGTGTCGCAGTCTAACAGATTATTTGAAATCTCGATGTCACGTCATCAAGCAATCAACTCGGCAGTCAGTTTAAAACACGCGGCAAGCTCTGGAGCGAGCGCGCCGCACCGGCCGCGCCGGATACGATTCACTGACCTATACAGTGGTACGATTATATACGGTGCGTACGCACTTTGTATACACGTGGTTGAATGGAGCATAGTAAATGACGTAGCGCGGTCGGACTGATTGGGCTGGGAGGGGGGGGGGGGGGGGGGGGGGGGGGGGGGGGCACAAACATTATGTGAGGGGGAGGGGTCACTCCTTATGTATTTCTTTTTTCTTCAAATAATGTCACCTTATGTTTTCTATTTTTTTTCCTCAAAATTATTGGGGGCATGCACGTGCCTCCCTCCATCTCTACGCCACAGGAGTGCATCAGTTTGACACACCTCGACCCCCCCCCCCCAAGCGTATGCATGTGGCCTAATTTCGCCAGCTGGTATTTTTTAAGAAATATTTATTTGGACATAAAAAATAAATTCAACAAAATACGTCTGAATAAAACGTTCTGTAAACGTTTTACAGGACCTATCCAAGAACGTTTAATTTGTAACGTCCAAAAAACGTTTTCTGAACGTCTTCAAAAGACCTAGCTCCGCAGCGAATGTAAGGTCCCAACTTAGACGTTATATAAACGTTTTTAAACGTTTAATATGGACGAAGACGTACGGAACCTGATAAGAACGTTCTGTAAACGTTTTAAAAACGTTTTGTGTTTGCTGGGAACGACGATGCCCTACCCGTCGTCCCCGCCCGTATCCAGGAGCCCACGATCAACGAAGAGCCCGGAGTGCAAGACGGCGGCGTCAACGGTGAGTCATGGCCAGAAATGGCAATTGACGATTTTGATACAAATCCCAGTATGTTTACCAATGAAGCGCTGGTTTCATCTGCGCCAGTGACGTCCACAGGGGTGCCAACTGCTTTTACTCCAGGGACAGGTTTTCCCGTCCCTGGACAGCCCCAAATGTTGGCTGGCGTAGGCGATGATCTCGGGTCATCAATTGCCGTCACATTGAAGGAAAAAATTTGGCGGGGGGGAGTTCATTGACTTAGGCGCTTTATTATCGCCATCCATGTCCGATCCTTCCGTCGACGAGGGGTTAACTCTAACTTTTTCCCCTGCGAGCGCTAATTTTCAGCTGCGGGCGCCAAACCGAAAAACAGCCATTACAGGCATACCACAGTGGACTAGTGCCATGCTAGTTTTTGTTTCGGTTTATGCCGAACGACACACACGTCGGGTACGGGAACTGTTAAAGTATATCAGTATTGTGCGCACTGCCGCTAGCTGCGGCTATAATTGGTGCGACTACGATCTACAGTTCCGCCTGCGCCAAGCGCGGCAGCCGGAGCGTTCATGGGCCGTAGTAGACGCGGAGCTGTGGCTACTAGTCGCCACTGCCTACGCGCGGCCGGACAGCAGGGAGAATTTTCGTCCCTCCAGCGGGAGGCAATCTCAATTTCGCGGAGCTCAACGGCCAAGACAGCAACTATCAGGCCCGCGCCGCAATGGGCGCTCAGCCCTTAATCGGGACGGATACGGTAGCGCAACCGCGAGTCCGCGGGCCCAAGTTTGTTTCGCATTCAACGCCTCCGGCCGGTGCGGTAGGGGGCGAGGCTGCAGATATGCGCACAAATGCGATAGATGCGGAAATACATCCCATGGCTCCTTTGACTGCAACCGCCCCCAACTTGCAGCTACCAAACCGAGCCCTAGCCCCAACCCCAATTAAGCTAAAGCCCATGCTACCCTTTCTTCATTCTTACACCAATCAGTCTGACGCAAAACGTCTAATTTCGGGATTTACGTACGGCTTTTCTCTGAGTTTTAAAGGCACCCGTGTACAAATGAGTTGTAAGAATCTCAAGTCTGCAATTCTTCATCATCAAATCATTAAGCAAAAGATAGAAAAAGAGGTGCTACTTGGCAGAATCGTAGGCCCCTTTACTTCAATTCCATTTCCGAATTTTCGTTGTTCCCCCATCGGGGTTGTTCCAAAACGAACACCAGGCGAATTTCGATTAATACAACACTTATCCTCCCCTCGCGGCTCTTCTGTAAATGATAGCATAGATAAGGAGGAGTGCAACGTTTCTTACACTAGTTTCGACGAAGCGGTGTACATGATTGTTAAACTTGGTCTTAAGTCTTTTATGGGGAAAGCTGACATCAAGTCTGCCTTTAGATTACTGCCCGTGCATCCAGTTGATTTTGATTTGCTCGGTATGTGCATTGATGGAAAATTCTATTATGATAGGTGCATGCCCATGGGTTGCGCGATTTCGTGTGCAATGTTTGAGCGCTTTAGTTCCTTTCTCGAGGATTGTTGTCGGCGCATAGCTGTTACTGAACAAGTGCTGCATTACTTAGATGATTTCTTCTTTGCTGCTTCCTCATTCGAGGAATGCCAGCGCATCATGCTCTGCTTCCAAAATATGTGCAATGATTTCGGTGTGCCCTTAGCGCTGGAGAAAACCGAAGGCCCTACGAGAGTAATTACATATTTGGGTCTAGAGATTGATACAAGGCTATGTCAGGTAAAAGTTCCAGCTGATAAATTAGAAGCGCTACGTTGCATGATTCGCAGCTTTTCCACGAAGTCTAAGCTGACACTGCGCCAGCTACAATCGCTAATTGGGTCACTCAATTTTGTATGTAAGGCGGTTGGCCCAGGTAGGGCCTTTCTCAGGCGGCTGATAGACATGACTAGAGGGGTAAGTCTGCCCCATCATCGCATAAGGCTTACCAGTGGGGCTAAGGCTGACCTGGCAGCATGGGAAGCATTCTTAGAGCATTTTAATGGGACTGTTATGTTTGCTGACAATGTTTGGCGGGATAATAATTGCCTTCAATTCTATACAGACGCAGCGGCAAGCATTGGGCTAGGCATTTATTTCGAGGGATGCTGGGCTCAAGCTAAGTGGCCGGAATACGTCAGGGAGGCTAATTTCTCCATTGCCGTTCTAGAACTGCTTTCCATAGTTGTAGGCGTTCACTTATGGGGAGATCGGTTAAATGGGAAGAGAGTAACTTTCTGGTCTGATAATCAATCGGTAGTTGCCGTCATTAACAAGCAATCGTCTAATTGCAAGATAATTATGCGGCTCATTCGCCACTTTGTAGTACTGTGTTTAAGGTGGAACATTTGGTTTAAGGCAATGTACGTTCCAGGCCATACCAATGAAATTGCCGATTCTCTGTCCCGCTTTCAGATGACCCGTTTTCGACATCTGGCCCCCAATGCCGAGCAACAAGGGACCCCCATGCCTACCCCTCTCTGGAGCAGCTTAGTCGGGAGCGTGCCGTCTTGTTAAGCTCTTCCAGAGCTCAGAACACTATGCGCACTTATCACACGGCATGGCAAACTTTTCAGCTGTTTCGGAGTAATTATAATTGTAATGCCTCTACTCCACCAACTATCGAGCAGGTTGCTCTTTTCATTTCTTACATGAGCTGGTCCAATTATTCAGCAAACACTATCTCTACATATATTTCAGCTCTGTCATTTCATGAGCGCAGTCATAATAGGGAAGATATAACTCAGAATTTTCCGATAAAGCGATTAGTTGAAGGCTGCCGTAGGCGTCATGCTCGCCTTGACGTGCGCTGCCCCATTACTATGCCCTTATTACATAAATTAATCGCAACACTGCCATTAGTATGCCAAACGTCCTATCATACTAAACTTTTCACTGCAACCTTTTTATTAGCGTTTTTCGGGTTTTTACGCATTGGTGAATTCACTTCTCAGGGTAGATCCATCCCCCTGTTGGAGGCGGACGTAATCGTCCGGGGGAATCCCCCACAGCGCAAAGTTAGTGTTAGAATTCGGTCTTCCAAAACGGATCAGCGGGGTAGGGGGTGCGTCATCCTGCTTCCGGAAAGTAGGTCATTGTGCCCCGTTAAAGCAATTGTTGGGTATTTGGAAGCCCGTCCTCAACCCGTTCCCACTCCCGGTATTGACCAGGGATTTGCATTTTTTAGGCAATTTGATGGTTCTCCCCTAACCCGGCAAGCTTTCAACAGGGTGCTACATAGGAGTATTTCATTCTTAGGTTTACCAGCTCACTATTACACGGCCCATTCATTCCGAATAGGAGCTGCTACGTCCGCTGCTATGGCGGGCTTTTCAGACTCCCACATTCAAAAAATGGGGAGATGGGTATCTGGGGCATACCGGGGTTATATCAGACTACCGGCAGGTGAAGTTTGAAAACTTCGGGGTGTTATAATTAGTCAGTACGTTGTTTTTTCAGCTTAATTTTGTTACGTTTTGATTTAGACTGGTAGGGTGATGGGCGTCAGACCAAATCCAATGCATAATATACTAATAGTAACTACATTTTGATTGCACTGAATTGGGGTGGTTTATTCCGAAGAATAACACACATTGCAAAAGTAATTCTGTTTATGGTAATGTTAGGTAGAACATGTTACTGTCTGCGGGTTCTCCCTTTTCTCCATTATTTGAATCTGCAGAGTCTACAGATTTATCGAGCCAGACAAGGGATTCTACATCCATACGAGGCACCATCTGGGCCCTGGGGGATTTCATGGTGCAAGCAGCCGGTATCCATCTACCCGCCGACAGACATGAATTACCAGACAGAGACAGCGGGGTTAATAACAAGTTGCGCGGTCTTTACTTCGCCGATTTGGAGGACTGGTTGTTTCGCACCGTATGCACCTTTCTGGCAAGGGTACTTACTTCATTATTCATTTCGAACTTTTACGACGTGCTTTCTTGGGAATACAGACGTTCAATTCCTCCCTACTGATCTTCGAACATTCGTCAGTACAAGTTAATTTCGGATCTGTATTGATCTGAAGTAGGAATGATTGTACATAATGTTGTCTGTTACGTTTATAGTACCTTTCGCAATTATGCAAAGGATGAGAATTTTTCATACCATCCGATTTCGGTGTGGCGGCGATCCATGTCTGAGCAGCCACGTCTCGTGTGGCAGAAAATTTTATAATTTTGACCGCCAAACCGCGGAATTATCTTTAATTTGCACATGTCGAACATACCAGTTTGCAAGAGAACAGGCTTCGAGCCAATGATGGGAAATCTTAATGCAATTAGTATTGTTTGCACCCCGTTTACACTTGGTTTGTAGGCTGAGGAGGACCATTAAGGCCTTTGATTTAGTTATCCTCAGTGTAGGCAATAAAGTGTTTATGTGAACGCTACGTGTCTCAGGCCAGAGAACTGCGTTGATTTGGGATTATTTTATTATGTGAACGCTACGTGTCTCAGGCCAGAGAACTGCGTTGATTTGTTTTTATTATGTAACGCTACGTGTCTCAGGCCAGAGAACTGCGTTGATTTGTTTTTATTATGTGAACGCTACGTGTCTCAGGCCAGAGAACTGCGTTGATTTGGTTTTATTTTATTATGTGAACGCTACGTGTCTCAGCCCAGAGAACTGCGTTGATTTGGTTTTATTTTATTAGGTGAACGCTACGTGTCTCAGGCCAGAGAACTGCGTTGATTTGTTTGATCTAAATTGGGGGCATTTTAATGCAATTAGTATTTACACCCCGTTTACACTTTGCTTGTAGCGGAGGATGACCATTAAGGCATTTGCTTAGTTATCCTCAGTTTTAGGCAATAAAGTGTTTATGCGAACGCTACGTGTCTCAGGCCAGAGAACTGCGTCGAGTTGTTTGTATTAGGGAACGCTACGTGTCTCAAGCCAGAGAACTGCGTTGATTTGTTTTTATTATTTGAACGCTATGTGTCTCAGGCCAGAGAACGGCTGTTTATTGTGAAGTTAACACACTATTTTCATTTGAATTATTTGTTATACCACAAGTCTAATGACGATGGAAAGTTTCTATATTACAACTAATAAATACCATGGCCAATTGCAAAACTAGTTGTCTATGTCCTTATTCTTTGTTCCAGGTGGATAGAACAATAATATGAATGCCAAGGATATAAGGTTAAAACTGTATACTTTTGACTTAGATTATATTTGTCAGATCGAATTACTAGAGAACTACTAGATATTTTTCATAGTATCGGTACCACTAACTTTACATAATTATAAGGGGAATATTTTGTTCTTCCCCTACAAAACTGACCTATCTACCAACGCTGCGTACAAAAAATACAATGCAACTTATGATTCAAATGTACCTGTACATTCATATCATGTTACAAGGTACAGCGAATCTAAACTCCTACAAAATCAATGAACTGATACTTGTTTGAGACATCAATAATATATTCGTCATATTTTGGCTAAAGCAGGATCTCCACGTTTCCTATTTATATCAATACTGTTACACAGCATTTCTAACGGTGGTGGCGTGCATAATATACAAAGAAATATATTTTATTAAACAACATGCATAAACGATAAAATGACTAAAAATCGTTTCTTTCTTTACCTGAACTTGAAGCAGACACAATATACAAAACGGAGGTTCTCAATTTTGAAATCAAAAGTGTCTCAATACCTGTAAATACAGAATAAGATGCATTTATAGCACTTTTTATACACACAAAGAAATATTTGGGTAATCTTACTCAAATAGGCACATACATTTTGACACTATAGTGACACACTGAATGCATTAACTCATTACCTACCTGGTTGCCGCCGTCAGTTGCTGGCGATTGGCGACCACATCTGCACATCTTCTTGTTGTCTTTCTCCATTTGTTTCTATCCTGTGCTAATCTTTTAGCTTCTGAGTATGTGAGACCTGTCCATTCTTTGATGTTATCAAACCATTGCTTTCTCTGTCTGCCTCTCTTTCTTTTTCCTTCTACTTGGCTTTCTATTATTTGTGCTGCTAAGGGGCTCCCACTGCCACGCAGAATGTGTCCGAAGTACCCCATCTTGAGGCGGGCCACTTTTCCAAGGAGATCTCTTTCTGTGTTTAGTTCTTGTAGGACACTGAGATTGGTTCTTTTGTCCTTCCAGCTGATCTTGAGCATTCTCCTCCAGAACCACAAAGTAAAGCACTCCAAACCAGGGTTTTGACCACTCATTAAATTAAGTTAAATAACGCACAGGAATGAGTTTTGTTAATTTGACATTATAGTGAGATGGCATATGAGTATTTTAAATAGGTGAGTTATTTAACCTAATGTTGTGAGTAAATCGCTCCAACTCAACTAATGAGTAATGCTTCAATTACTCAGTCAGTCAGGTTATATCGCCGTTCTTACGGCCCTTTTTCTGCCACTGGTCCTTCCCGGCCGCGCCGGAGCTGTCGGCAGCGGTGCCGTCAGTGGTGCCGGTACGGTAGCGTCAAAACCATGTATTTCCATGTCGAGAAATACGATACAAAACCACCAAAATGATTCACAAAAGTACAAAATTGACGTGTTGTAATAAAGACCGAGGTCCAATCAACAAATAAATATCAAATATAAATCGAACAACGTTCGATTGCGGAGATTTCGACGGATTCTGTGCGACGAAATCCTAGTGTTTTATACTAAGAAAAATTGCGGAGAGATAATGATAAGTGTATGCGCAGACGCGGCGGGTTCTCATATATTCTCGAATGAGAATTATGAAGTAAAATTGTGAGTTTGTATGTTTGTCACTATAAAAATGGAAGTATTCCCGCTTGATACACTGCACGGCGGACATGCTGGAGTAGTGCATTCTTGGTGAGTGGCAGTTTGTCCATTGCTCGATTCTTATGGAGAAGAGTTTCTGTCTTGTCTTGTTGCCAGAGTTCAAAGGACTAGTTTTGTTATACAGGATAACAGTCAGTTATTTCAGAAACGAGTCGTCGTTGAGTTCCAGCATGTGGAAAGGATGGTCGGCTAGAGACACAAATGTCTGTGTGACGTCTTTATATACCTGCCAGGCCTGCCTAACTGACTTCTTGCCCTTGCCATTGAAAGCAGAGGCTGTGTCACAACCTGAAAATGCGTGGAACATGGGTAATGCACGTGATTTTTGCTGCCTTAGGCTCGAGTAGATGGCGTTGATGTGGTAAAACCTGGAATTCTTGCCCATGCCAAAGGCCACCCAGATGTCAGCCAAAGGTTGAGTTGAAATCAGATTATGGAATGTGCCAGCAAGGATTAATACAACATCTGTGTCCACAGTTCGCACAAGGATAGTCTTCCCCCGTGTTTCAGAGAATGTAGCACATGAAGTGTACACATAATATTTTATTCCATTTATATACGACATACTTTGTAAAACAATATATACAGCTTTGGCTGGCGGCAAGTTGAAATCTTCAATCTTGGAAGTCAAAAAAGCAAACAGCTCTTTCCTGTTGAGTGGGTCACGGAGAAAGTCCATCCAATTGCCTGGTAGTTTGGTCTCACCCGATTCTTTCCTGCGCACACCCTTATTGCCTCTCTTTTCCCGGGTAGATTCTTTCAAGCTATCTGGAATGTATGTGTCCCACATATCATCCAACCTCATGAAGCTGCTTCTCCAGGTATGCGATGAATACCTTGTCTGCATACTCATGGAAGGTGCTGACACTGGTAGTGGGCAGACACTGTACGGCACCATCCAGGACTTTGCAGTCATAGGTTGAAGGTGTCTCTGATTGACCAGGTTACTCAAGACATTTCAGCAGGTCCGACTTCGTGTTGGGAAAATGAAGCTTGTTAAAGTCTAAGAGGGAAGGACTGTATCTCATGTGCAAAGAACTCTGCCAATTCACCATCCCGGTTCTGCATAGATATGTACAGCTGGCCGAAGAGTGTCACGTTGTTTTGAAGCCCTTTGATCTTTTTCCACTGCTTAGATGTAACCTTCGGTTTAGGTTTACTGAATAGTGCTTGAGAATTCCTCTTGATTGGGTCATGGATGGAGTGGCTGCGAACATCAAGCACATTCTTGACAAAGTTCTTGTACTGTTTCCTGCCTGTATCCTCAAATGTGTGCAATGCGGCTACCACTGATTCATCCGCGCAGTTGCGACTGTCAAGAGTTACTAGATCTGACAACCTGTCGCTGGAAGGTCTTCTGTGTTGAGAGACCCTGCTCATGATGCTGGAAGTTCTCCGGGATCTCTGTGTCATCATCAGGAAGGTATTCTTCTTCGAATTGCTTTAGCAGCCTGGACATCGCTGGTCCCTAAAACATCCATCGTCGAAAAGCCACATGGTTTTCTGTGAGTCCAACAGCTCCACCAGAACCTCTTACAATCTTGTTTTCCTGCTCATGAGCTTGTTCAAATGGGATTGCAGAGAATTTGTTTCTTGTCTTGGAAAGGACCTAGTGAGAAAATTTCTACAAACTCATCCTTGATAGTGTCGGGCAGGGACTTCATATCTCTGATGTGGACTGGCATCCACCGTGAGTTGTTCACATGATCCAAGGCAAAGAAAAGTGGTGTGAGTTCCTCCAAGACTTCAACATACAAAGGGAAATTCTTCTCTCTGTGAGCCCTGATGAAGATAAGAATGAGGGTTTCATATCTCATGATCAGGTCCCAGTACATGAAAGTAGGACTTCTCTTTTGCATGTTGTTTTTCCAAGCCGTGTAAGATTCTTCATCTTTGGGGCCGTCGCTGAGCATGTAATCATCACTCTGAAGATTGTGCAGAGTCAAGACAGTGATTTGGTGGGCGCGCCTAGTTCGAGTTAGGTGTGCTGCCTTCAGATACGAATCGGCCGTGCCAAATTTGTGAACATTTTATAAAACGACACTTCTCAAGGTACTTACGGCTCATCACATTAAGTACCAATTGTATAGGTTTATGGTTCAATAATTACTTTGGTAAAACTGCTTGTAGGTCCAGTTATAGTATTGCAATTTATCCAAAGTTGGATTCAATTTGATCAGTGGCCTCTACACAAATATTTCGTAACCATTAAAACTTGTTATGATTCTCAGGAATGAGTGGAATTATGTCACAATTGTCGGCTAACTTAAAATTCTGTGTTTTACATGATTTTTTTCAAAAATTCCGAAAGGCTTCTAGGCTTTGATTAGTTGATAGTAACGCTTAGCCACCTGGCATGAGCGTGTTCTGTAGTTAAGACTAACTACTGGAAACTTACAACATTCTACCCCCAAGAGTATGCAAAGTATTAAGGTTTAAACAAATCAACGTAGAGGCTTCGAAACAACGCCCCGACCCTCTTCACACTTGTGTGATAGTTTTGCCGAGGGCTCCTTCCTTAATATCATTCAATGGGTCCTAAGAGAGCTCTGTACCAATAAAGGCTGTCATATAACCACAAACTAATGTGATATTTCATGATTTCTAACACGGGGGCTCTGGTACGACGCCCCCGCCCCGAAATCACACCTAACAAATGTTTTGTTGGGAGCTCCAACCCTACATCGTTCAGTACGTCCTAAAGAAGCCCTGTACCAGAAATAGCATTTGTGCAAGAAAAAAAAAATCCATGTTATTTTACCTTATATATTATTTGGGGGGCTCCAGGATGACGCCCCCGCCCTACACCCGTATATGAATTTGTTGCCAGGGGGTTCTACCCTACTATCTTTTAGTAGGTCCTAAGGAAGCCCTGTACAAAAGCAGGCTGTCGTTTAACTACAAACCAATGTGATCTTACATGATATATAATATGGGGGCTCCGGTACGACGCCCCCGCCCCCAAATCACCCCTATATACATTTTTTGTTGAGGGCTCCAACCTTAACATCGTTCAGAAGGTCCTAAAAAGCCCTGTATCAAAAATTACATTCGTACAAAAACAAATCAATGTTATTTTACCTTATATATTATTTAGGTGCTCGTGGCTGACGCCACTGCCCCCGACACCTTCATATCATTTCTTACTGAGGGATCCTAGGCTATTATCGTTCAATAGGTCCTAAGGAAGCCCTGTACAAAAAATGGCGCTTCTGTCCGCCGTGTAACGATAGTCGATAATTTTGGCGCTAAGCTACCTGACTAATGCATTCCATAACTTTCGGTCGTGCACAAGAAGAGCTTCAACATTTCAGCACTAGATCTAGATTCTATATCTAATCGGTAGCCTTAAATTCTTTTAGAAAAAGTCTGAATAAAATTCAAGGGATCCCCTTACTACTAACTGATTCAAAATGAAGAAAAATCAAATCTACTTACATTTATTCTGTGGCTCGTCGGCCGCTAAAAACGTGACGATCGGGTACGTACGTACGATCACGAACGCGTACGAATATTAAGCAGCAAAATATTTACACGCATGCAAAGAGTAAGATAGCTCCTAAGATGAGTACAGCTTCAAAGAGACTGAGGTTTTTATTTTGTTTTACTTATCCAACGAATAAAGAGTCTGTGACATATTAGGGAGCACAAAGCCACTCTACAGACTTGTGAATATTTTCAGTCATTCGGTCAATAAAGTTGGAGAATACTCATCGAATATTAACTTATATGTACTTTAATGAGTAAAAAGACTCATTGAAAAAATAATCGGGTCACATACTCGTTTTAAATATCATGTGTGTAAAATTTCATTAAGGGAAAGGTGGTGTATTCACCAAATGTGTAAAATAATGCATTTATTAGATATATTATCTCGAATGAATGAGTTCGCTACGATTTTTACTCACCATACTTAGTTCCGTTTTTTGTGTGTAGATTTACTTTAAATCCTTCACACTTTCATTACTTGTGCATTATTAAGAACTGTTATAGAAATGCACCCTATAGTGTGTTCAAAATTGCAGCCTAAGTGACGTATCCAAAATGTTATAAACAAGGGTTAAGGTGAATTGGATCTTGGCCCTGTTTCATAAACCTTGATAGCAAGTTGCAATAATTGTTGTACGATATTGGACTCGTGGCATCTCATTGGCTGAGAACAAATTTGTCATCGAAATTCATCATTTGTTATTGACAGCAAGTTTTATGAAATGGGGCCCTGGGCTGCGTTCGCGCTGGCCGTATATATCGACTAGATATCATCGTCATCATGGGATAACCTCGCCAGCCACAAGGACCGCTATTCATAACACGAAAATTACTATACATGATGGACCGCTATTCATGAAACGGAAATGGGGTCACTATTCTTAAAGTCCCTCTGCACTAGTTTGCCGAGGAGGGATTAGAGCTCCCTGCATGGTCACCGACAGGTGGTTATCTCATCAAATCAGCTCTCAATTAACATAAGAAAAAGGAGATCATGGGGGACCAATGGTCACCGATTAGGCACTGTTTGCTATTACAGAGGGCCAAGTTAGGCAGTAGGGCTTTAAAGGCATAAGGACTGTCAAGGACCGTTATTTGTAAGGACCGCTATTCATAACGTGAGATGAGGGTCGCTATTCATAATTCAAAGGGTGATTACTCGTAAGGACAGCCAGGCGCGGATCCACGGGCTCAATTCTTTCGGCCCGGCTATGGCAAGCCCTTTGTGTAAAAACTAGATAAACTCTGTTTTTCTCTGATAAACTCAGTTTATCATCAGATAAACACAGTTTATCAGAAAAACTGAGTTTATCAGTTGATAAACTCAGTTTATCAGTTGATAAACTCAATTTATCAAGAAAAACTCAGTGTATCAATGATAAACTCAGTTTATCAACAGATAAACAGACTTTATCAGATAAACAGAGTTTATCAGTTGATAAACTCAGTTTATCAGAAAAACTCAGTTTATCAGTTGATAAACTGAGTTTATCATTGATAAACACAGTTTTTCTGATAAATTGAGTATATCTAGTTTTTACACAATGGGCTTGCCATAGCCGGGCCGATAGAATTGGGCCCGTGGATCCGCGCCTGAGGACAGCTATTCATAATACGAAACCGGGGTCGTTATTCATAACCATGTAGAAGAGGCGCTATTCATTATTTATATATTGGGTCACTACTCGAAAGGATCGCTATTCATAATACCAAAGAGGGTAAATAGCGACCCTCTTCTCGTATTATGAGTAGGGACCCCTATGAATAACGAAATCGGTTTTGTATTATGAATAGCGAACCTCTTCTCATATCATGAATAATGACCATTATGAATAATGACCCTTTTCTCATATTATGAATAGTGACCATCTTCATCTATTATGAATAACGATCCTTGTGAATAATGACCCTTTTCTCAAATTATGAATAGTGGTCTTTGTGAAAAGCGGTCCTTAAGCATATAGTGGTCCTTATCAATAGCGGTCAATTTGAATACCGAGCGGATCCCGTCATTATACCGTCATTATATATAGTGTTAACCATGTTATAAGATGCGAACTGGTCAGGCAGAGTCCCCTCTCCCCCACCCCCGCCGCACACACACACACACGCACGAACATACACACACACGCATACGCGCGCACGCACGCATACACAACAAACTCACTGATTGACTAGATCGTCAAAAAGCATTTAAGAATGAGTAATTACTAAGATACAAAAAAATAAATAAAATAATAATCACAAAGTAAATATGCAGGCCCAACCAAACATTGCAAAAAGGTAAGGAAGAGAATTACAAGGAAACTTCTCTAAAATCTACTATTCTAAGCTGTCGGCCTATATCAAGTGTATTATAATGCCAATGTGTAAATGTGGCATATATTCCAATGGCTAGAAACATCATGAGAAATTCAGAGAAAAAATGTTCATGAATTTTGTTTTTCTTTTGAATTATTAATATTAACAGCATATTCTCATTAGTCGATGACTTACATTTTACACCAAGTGCAAAACCAAAAGTCATGCCAGCACGTCTTAGAATTAAAGATTTCAAGATCACTGAATATTTTGGAATGACCTTCTAATATAAAGGGAACATTTATGTTCACAATGGTAAGATCAGGCACTTATACACAGCTTGTATTGCACATTTAGATTCAGCACTCTGTTTCATACAGCATTAACGAACAATTTGAAACAAATACATTTTAGGGAGTCGCTGTCAATCAATGTGATGGTTATTTTTACCTGACTGCTAAGAAAGCATAAATGCTTGTAAGTAAGCAAGCAGACGGTAGACGGCTTTAGGTCCTCTCCGAGGGACCTGGTAGTGAGGATTAATGCCTTACCAAAGGGCACTAGCGCATCGCCTTGGTTTCGAACCGGGGTCACCGGATTACAATACCACTGCTCTACAGACTGAGCTATCGCGCCTCCTTGGGGTTTTGCTATCAGAAATATTCATGGACAGACCTATTAATTTCCAGCTGATGCAATGGATTGTGCATAAATTGTATAATGAACAGACAACTTTCATTGGTTGGGGTCATTATAACTTGTAGTTTAAGCTTCAACCAAACTTAAATTATTTAGTAGGCAAGCTTTCGTCCACTCCTATTTTCTGTGAAATTAAGCATAATAGGCCAACCAAGATCAATGCGCATATTTATTTTATGTTAACATCCCTATTCACTTCCCCGCTCCCCCTTCTCATCTATTGACTTATGTGTAGAAGACGCAAAATGATACGCGTGTCATATAGTGACAGTATAATTTTGTCGCCCTTGTTTGCCGATAGTTTTCCACGCCCTTACTCTTTTGTTCAAAGGTAATTTTAAATTTATTTTTCTAGGCAAAAGGATCAGTGTACGCTTTTATTCATTCATTTTTCTTCATGTGTGCATAAAGGCTTATTAATATAAGGCGGATTACGGTTAATCACTGCGAAAAACGTGCGTGCAAAATAGATTGCGCGTATTTACTGAGCTCTGCTTATAAGATACAGAAAGGTGAAGGGTTACATTTTACCAAAACAAATACAAGATTTAATGACGAATTGGCGACCGCGTTTCAATAAAATCATCCAACCATGGATAATCCGTTAAACAACCTGACAAAAGGAAATATGCTACCATTTTTTGTAATGATTGAATAACCATATTTGTTAAAGCATTCCTTGAGTGAGAGAGAGAGAGAGAGAGGGGGGGGGGGGGGGGGAGGGAAAGAGAGGGCATACGTAGAGTGTAAAGTAATAAATTGTGTTGAACTGTTGTACACTGTTGAAACACACCTGTATATCTGTGTTGTTCAAAGAAGGCTGAGTAGATCTTCGGTGCACTGTACTTGCAAAGTTTTGGGTGTGATGTTTCGGTCATAACTGTACTCATCGACAACTCGAACTCATCACTGTTTAAGCTTGTTACATGAACTAATGTTAAACTCTGGGATTTTTAATTTGTAGTCTTCTAAGGTGGCTAATAACATGGAAAGGTTCCTGAAATTATGGCTCGGGATAATTTTCTCGGTTACTTTCCGCTGTGGGATTTTCGTCGTAGGACTACCGACGGGAGCACCCGACTCGGCATGCGCAGATCTTGCTCCTGGACACAGGGACAATCAAAGTATGCTGATTGCACAGCAAACCGGAACGCAAACGCCATTCGTAATCTTCACAACTCAGTCGACATATGATACAACAAGTGGTGTAACAGGTAAACCTCAAGGGAAATTATCGACCTAAAATTGTGAATTTTAAAAAGCGTATAATAGGGTTGTAATATGCGAATGGCAATGGTGTCAAAATGACACCAATTAAATGCCCCTTTGAAAGATAAGAGACACATTATGTTTACACAGACAATCTTGAGCAATTGAAGGATGGTCACATTAAAGTTTCCGCCCAATGATGACCTGTATTGGCATTATCATTTTAGTAAGGAAGGCCATTTGGGCCAAAGCGCGGGTCTTCTGCTTCACATATCATATTCGTTTAGCAAGAGATTCTTTCCAAACTTTGGAGTGATAGTCTTCAGCATATCACACTCATGACCATTCAGGCGCCATTTTGTAAACATTGGGTGCGTTTTCATGCGTCTCTGCCCTCGTATCTCAAATGCCACATTGCCTTTTGCATTACATTGCACAAGAGAGTATTTATACCTGTATTATTTTGTGTGAAATTATAAATGCCTATAAAAGTGTACTTCCATATTCAGACTCAAAATAGATGGACATGTACAATTTTTGTTTTAATTTAATTTTTTTTTGAGGGGGGGGGGGGCAAATAAAGGCCTCTTTTAAATTTTCCAAAACATGGGGGAAGGAATAGGTCTACGTACCTTAAAAGCATTCCTCGTTCAAGTCAAATCTTTACTTAAACTAAATAAATTGGGCAATTATAATTTGAATCCACGTCAATATTCTATCAAAACAATGTTCATGCAATACGTGAACTACGCGTAGGCAGAGCGGTAGCTGTTTGTATGGATGTTGATGTTATATGTGAGTTAGGCACCCGTGTGTGTGTGTTTGTGTGTGCGTGTGGTATATGTGTGGAAGTGTAGTCGAATGGTGCGTGTGTGTCGCATGGTGGGGGGGGGGGGGGCTAGTAGTGTGCTTGGTTGGATAGGGTCATTTGTTTCATGTTACAACTGATTTTTTTTTTCTCCATCAATCGTATAATCTATTCAATGAAAATGTTTTGAATTCATGTCAATAAGAACTGTATTTTATTTCTAAGATTAATTTGAAATGTTTGAAATCAATTTAAAAAAACTATTGAAAAAAAAGGTGTGTGTGTGTTTTGGTATCAAGGTGTTGTAGGTTGTGTATCAGTGGCGTAATGAGCAAAAACTTTCTTTTTTTTGGGGGGGGGGGGCTGACAAAAAAATCCGCATCACCCCACTCTTACATGCAGGCGCCGCTGAACGTTTTTTTAAAGTGGGGTCTAGGGGCAAAGCCCCGGCGGGGGTAAAAGGCCGGAGCCCCCGAAGCTCAAGGATGGGCATCAGTGGCAGATCAAGAAATTTCTTACCGGGGGGGGGGGGGGGGGCACAAAATGGCATGGGGTAAAATATATGTAAAATGGTGAAGCGACAAAGCGAGGCTTTAGGGGCGAAGGCGCAGGGACCAAGCGGGCTGGTCTTGGAGAGGGTTCTGACCCCTCCCAGTGTGGGAAGCATTTGCAATTTTAGAACCACATTAGACGCATTTTCAGGCACTTCCTGGAGTAATATGCTTTCTCCTACTCCCTCCAAGAGTAGGGATTTTTTGCTATTTGAGAACCACATTTTGCACGTTGATGTCCACCGGCACTTTCTGGAGAAAAAAACGAGGCCTTCTGATTGGTTAGAAAAGTGATCTGTCACATCGTGAGACGTTGTATCCCGGCGTTGTATATGCTTCGCTGCTGCACAATGCACAAAGACGGTGGTCCGGTGCTTCACCAGTAGTACTTGCACAAATTATCTCGAGTGTATGAACCCTGTTCTTATCAGGGGCGTTGCTAGACCTTTTTCAGTGGGAGGGGGGGGGGGGGGTTGGGGTGGGGTGTAGACGCCACCGATTACCGACAAAACTAGCCACCAATTACCGACAAGCTTTGACACTTCATTAAATCATTAGAGAAAGAAGACGATCCGTTGTACCGTTCCCGACTCTTAATTCTTGTTTCGCCCATCCCGCGCGAAGCACAGAAGCTATGACGTTTCATCTAATTATTAGAGAAAGAAGACGATTCATTGTACCGTTCTCGACTCTCAATAATTGTCTGAATTCACCCCCCCCCCCCCCCTCCCCTCCCGTGCGAGGCGCGGAAGCTTTGACGTTTCAATAAATTATTACTCTTAATCCTTGTCTGAATTCATTCTTCGCCCATCCGCGCAAAGCGCGGAAGCTCTCAGGTTTCATTAAAATATTAGAGAAAGAAGACTGTTCGTTGTATCTTGTCCTTGTCTGAATTCAGATCGCCCCCCTCCCGCGAAAAGCGCGGAAACTTTGACGTTTATTTAAATTATTACTCTTAATCCTTGTCTAAAATCTTTTTTGCCAATCCCGCGCGTAACACAGAAGCTTTCAAGTTTCATTAAATTATATAGAACGAAGACCATTCGTTGTACCGTTCTCGACTCTTAATCCTAATCTTAATTCAGTTGCCCCCCCCCCCCCCCTCCTCCGCAAAGCGTAATCGCTTTGCCGTTTCATTCAATTATTAGAGAAATGAGACGATTCGTTGTATCGTGTCCTTGTTTGAAGTCATTTTCCCCCCTCCCGCGCGAAGCGCGGAAGCTTTGACGTTTCATTTAATTATTACTCTTAATCCTTGTCTGAATTCATTTTCGCCCATCCCGCGCATAGCGCAGAAGCTTTCACCCATCATTAAATTATTAGAGAAAGAAGACGATTCGTTTACCTTTTTCGACATTAATCCTAGTCTGAATTCTGTTGCCTACAAGATAATTGCAAAGGTTGTGACAAAGGGCAAAGCGTCCTAAATGAAATCATCCACTTAGATCAAAAACCGAAAAACAATATCTCACTCGTAGGCAGCATATTTTTCTGATATAATTCTAGATAATTTGATATTAAGCGAGAGGACAAACAGGGTGACCCCTTTTTCTCCATATTTGTTTCTTTTATTAATCAAAATATTGACACACACGTTGAGGAATGATAGTGTAATTTAATGTATTTATTTTGGTGATCTTGAAAAATGGTCAAGTCTTTTACGTTGATGATTTGACTTTATTTGTTAAAAATGACAAACGAAATAATCAATTTGGAGAATGAGGGATAATTCAAGCATTCCTTTAAAATTAAGTGGTTTAAAAGGTAATATAGAAAAAAGATTATGTGATGAGGTTAAGAAAAAGCAAAGGGGGTCAGAAACACTTTGGCTGTATCGTAACATAAATAGGAGTGTATATTAAATCGGATATAGAATTATCGAGGAGGGAAAGCTTTAAAACAGTAGTGGGAAGATTGGTTTGACTGTGGCGTGCGCCTGTACTCCAGCGAACAATGGAAGTTACATACTGCTTCAGCCGAGGACGCAGGTTTGAAACTGAGTTACGTCTTCCAGATGGTGACGTTTAAAAGTCGGTCCCCAGACGTAAATAATCATATCTAATTGATACACGTCTGTAAAAAGTACACACACACGATTTCCCTTTCCAATTGTGATGTCGAATAATTCACCCTTAAAGCACCAATATTACGTTTAGAAATGTTAATGGCATGACAAGATATGATATGGAGAGCAGTGTGAATTTTCAAGAAATATGTAAGAAAACTTTCATTTGATTAATCACATTCTCGATAAGCATCGAATCAGACCACTTACTTATTTTCAGAATTTAGGTTTTTGTAGCGAAGATATAGCTAATATTTATGAAATGTGTAATGTAGTGTAATGTAGTATGACCGGAGGTCAGACAAATAATACTCAGTTGATGTACATGATTACAATATAACCTTGGAGATATCTGGAAATATAATCCTACAGAAAGATGTAATATTCGAGAAGGTCATGATGATTTTGAATTCTCAAAAAAGGAGATCACAAATAATTTTGGTACGAGCCAGGATTACAAAGCTTTTTATAAAATTCCACGGAGCAAGTTTATACAACAGATCATCTGTTAAAGTTTTGTTTTGTTGATAATGACTAGTGTTCTTTTTGCAAACAATCGTCTAAATCACACTCACATTTATTATGGGACTGTGGATATATCACAGCCATGTGGCAGGGATTGATTGCAAAGAAAATGGGTTAATAGAACTATAAAATGCAAAGTGGGAAAATATTCTTGTTGGCATATAAAAAATTCTTTGAGAACTAAAAAATTGCTGCATTACAATAATTTGTATAACAAAGTATATTATATTTCGGTCAAGGTCAGAGGGTGAAATTTCTACGCTAAAACATTTTTGAAAAAAAATATTTGAATAAAGGGATGAGGAAAATAGGTTTGCTGTAACAACAAATTAGTTGGAAATACTGAAATCGAAAAGTATTAAACAGCATTAAGCGTCACGAAATACTCTGCATTTACAAATTAAGGAATACATGGATATCTGGTGTTTTTTGCATTAACGCACATTTTTTTCTTCTTAGTGAATTTATAAAGAATGACATTTTGTGAAGGTTGGTGTGTTCTGTGGATGTGTGCGTGTGGGGTGGTTGGGGAGGAGGGCGGATGGTATATTGGTAGGAAGAGAGACAGGAAGAGTTTCCGGTTTTTAGTGGCAGGGGCATGCATGAAGAAGAGAGTGAATGTAGCATTGTTAAAATAAGTGTTAAAGGTTGGGGCTAATTGATATATTTCATGATATATCTCATTCTGTTTTTGTTTTTTTAACTCGCAGTAAATGTAATGAAATATGTCAATTGTTATTGTTTTAATTGCTCTTATTATTGAATGTTATTATCATCACTATCAAATGCATGTCGTGGTCGAGTGGATACATGACCGGACTGGGGCTCACAAGGTCCGCGGTTCGAGTCCCGCCTTGGCACTAATGTCCCTTGGCAAGACATTGATCTACATTTGCCACACTCAACCCAGGTGATGTAAATGGGTACTTGGCAGGCATCAACTCCTTGAAATGCTAGAGCGCCGTAATGGCAGCCATGCTAAAGGCTTATATAGCAGGAGTCTCAAGTTTTTTCTGATATGTGCGATAAACGAACCCAATTTATAGTGCATTAATTGCCTGTGGTTTCGGGACTTAACGTTTGTCTACTTATTTCTGTTTCTGTATCATCATTTTGTATAATTCACATGTTCATAACTTTGTTACGGATTAATTTAAGACTTTCGCCATTCTGTTCATTTTATTTGTCTGCTTTCATACAAATGAACTTTAAATGTTCCTTTGTCATGTGATACACCATTTTCTATATCATCATTTTTCTTGGCAGTGTCAATAATTCGGAACCCCAATCCCTCAGCCTATCCATCCGATTACTATAAAGGGTTCGCAATGAAAGCTGTGGCGTATGTGCCAAGCGCGGAATCCTCCACCAAACCGGCCGTAGGAATCTTCACTTCAATAGCACCCGGTTTCCGATTTGGACCTTGCACCACTTTAAATCAAATGGTAACGCATGATAACGTTGAGGAGAAAAGAATACGGCAGGACTTCACTTGGCAAGCCGATAGGTCGTTTGGAGATATCCAGTTTACGTAAGTATTGGAGCCCACTCCCCTAGTGAGAGAGAGAGAGAGAGAGAGAGCGAGGCAGAGGCAGAGGCAAAGAGAAGGACAGAGACAGAAAAACAACATAAGCCCTAAACGATGTTCAATATTATCACAGAAATTATTTGACGGTTGACATGGGGCGCTTGGCATTCAGTCAACTGTTAATGTCTTTCAACTCCTATATACAGTGCGTTTAGTCAAAAAAATTTCAACTATGGAACATTCCCATTTAAAAATTAAAACTATGTGACCCGGAAATATATTTCGATTTCAAGGGTAATTAATACTCTGTCCTTTCAGAAGCTGTTGTCAAAATCCTCTTGTATCTACTTTGAGGTAAAGCAATGCATGTGGATCAAAAGGCTTTTCAGTCCGAAAATATTTGCTAACTTATTTGCATTTAGTTTGTGCATGAAGAGAAAAATTGACAGTGTCAACTCAGGCTCAAGAAAACGTTGATTTACAAGCAAAGTTTATGATATTCCTTTTGTTACGATGACTCCACACTTGCTTACTTAACGTCAGCCTTGTCATTATTGAGTCATTCAAAATGGACAAAGTCTACTTGGGATGCCATCTATTTACTCGGAAATCTACTGTAAATATACTGTAAATGGTAGTTATCAACATGCGTTCTTTCTAATACATAAACTCTTTGGCCCGAATTTACAAAGCAAGGTTTGAGCTCAAACCTTGCTTTGTGAATTCGGGCCCGTAAGGTTAATGCAACTTTGTTTCTGCTCTATGAGGCTATCCAATTGACAAATCGGCAGATAGATCTTAGATATCATGAGAAAAGAATTAAGCAGGTCATTTAAAACAAAAAAATAAGGAGTTTATCCTCTGAATTTTAACAAGGCCTGTGAAATCTTAGATACATAGGATCACTCTTAACAGTGAGGAGGCAATAAAGCATGAATTATACTTTAACAATGATTTAAAAACAGTGTGTCCCTTTTGCCAAGTAAAATCAAGAGTTGCCCCGGATACTTTATTATTAAATGGAAATACAAAATACCTACATAAATATGAGACCAATTGAAGCAGTCTTTGAGAACGAATCATTCAATTTGCAATTTGCAAACAAGCCTGCTGAATCAACGTATAGACCTGTCTCTTTCAATTACTGACAGCTTTTCTGCCTCATTCTGTCTCAATTTCTTAGAACAAAATACGATTGTCTTAAATCGCCATTGAAATTTTACCCCCTTCACACAATGACACTTTCCCTCATGTTTTATCATAACTTAATCATAATTATAATTAATAAATGACACATATTTGTAAAGCTTAGAACCTCTCCTTTCATTTGATGCAACTCATATGATGGATATTTTACGCATAAGTTAATAAAATCAATTTGAAGAGAGGGTACCAAAAAGTCATTTGGCGGGCGGTTTCTGTATTTCAAAAAGAAAATCACATTTCTAGAAGGTTCAATTTTTGCCCTTTCATATGCCACCTCAATCAGGAAAAGTGAGCCAGGAATAACAAAGTTCTGTTCGTTTAAAAAAATGCTTGCATTCCATCATTTTATTAATCGAATTTGTTTTCATTGGCTGCCAGCTGTAGCAACAAACAAAGTTGATAACAGACTTTTCTTCGTTTCGTTGACGATCAGCCATGCGTGAAGTCTTTCGTCTTTTTTTGTGCATGGCTGATCGTCAACGAAACGGAGTTTTTGTCAACTCTGTTTGTTGCTACGGTAGGCAGCCAGTGGAAACGAATTCGTTTAATCGAATCATGGAAATGATAATACAATTGTTGTTTCTCGTCTGTCAGAGCTGCCCGTGGCTTTAATTCCAATAAGTATGATAACAATAATATTATTATATCATCATTTTGTGTTTTAAGCAGATTTTTCATGAACTAGTGCGCTATTGCAATACAATAAAGGTTATTATTGTTGATGTTGTTATTTATATAGTTATTGATTTAGTTGAATTCGATGTATTTATTGTCTATTTAATTGAAATTTATTTTGTTAACATGTATTAAAAATACAGAAGAACGTTCACATCATAAGGCAATCAACATACTTTAACAGGTACAACAATAATTGCTAATGTTTACAAAAATATTAAAGGGAGCACGAGAGAAGAAGAACAATGAAGCGTGAGGTAAACTGTGTATTTAGCAGATTAGATAGCAATTAAATGCTCAGAGATTTACAAAATCAAATATCACATAACGTGTTTTCAAATAAAAAAATAAGTATCAAAATTAATATCAAAATGTCACATTAAAAATATCAAAAATCAAACGTCATTGCTTTAGCGTAAGATAGCAGAATAAATTAGTACAATAATGCAGTATGCTTATAATTTGATTTATATGTAAAGCATTACATATAAATTATATACATGTATATGTATTCATAATGTTATTTTCTCCTTTATTTATTTATTTTTGCTTTCAATTTAGATCGACTCTCGCTGTAGAACGTGACATATATTTTACAAACGTACAGACTATCGTTTTGACTTTTAGTGGTAAGTAAATGATCTGTCTTTTTGTCTTGACGGGTATGCAAAAAGGGTATTAGTCTATAGAAAGCATCATTTTGGCTGAATCTATCACGTTATACGTGCACGAGCATGTAATATAATAGTTTTTTGTTGTTGACATTACAGACCCACCGCGTACGACGTATTTCACAAACGTACAAACGTCTATATCTACTTCAGTGGTGAGCAAATAATTCTGGTTATGGCATGAAGGAAGTATAACAATAGGTTATTCGTGAGAGAGCATCCATAGAAGCTTGTTCGTGATTGAACAGCCCGAGGGATGATGTATGGTTATTGGACACAATGGAAAATCTCGCTTTGAAGAATAGCGTGTATATTCCTTGAAATGCTAGAGCGCCGTATGGCAGCCATGCTAAAGCCAGGGTAATAATCTGGAGCGCCAGGAGGATCAAATCTGACTGACATGAGCGCCATACAAGAACCCACTATTATTATTATTATTATTATTATTATTATTATTATTAAAGTACTCAATCGGATAATGGAGAAAGTACAATGTTCAACGTATGATTACAGGATGAGGTCTGTGGTAGATGCCAATGAATATCATGTGGCTTATATACATGTATATATTATATTTTTCCAATACTAACTGGAAAATGCACGCGGACGTGTATTTCGTGCGTGAATCCATTATTTTAAGTCCAACCGTATCAATAATCATTCAGTTCAGAAACGACTCTGCACTACGTTTGACCACTCATAAAGTGTTCACAAAATATCAAGGTAAATAAAGAACGGAAAAGGGCAAAAAGCGGCCTGAAATTTGACGTCATAGGGGTCATAGGGAATTCGTGTTCGATTGGGCGGAATCTGTTTTGTCACATTCCTTAAATCTCGATTGCAATTTACTCAAGATTTTCTGTGTGACCATCAAAACGTGTTTGGTATCATTCGAAAGGGAATTTCATTGCGGTTAATTTGACACCATTGACATCTGTGCATATGGTAACATATTGTAATGTAATTCATAGTAAATCCACGATTTCGGGGCAGGTTACCAAACTTGGCCATCAGTTGTAAAGTGTAGAGACACATATGTCCGGGGTTTGACTTATGTGTGAGTGCACTCAAATGGAATGGGGACCATTCAACCACACCTTTGGTGTAATGATCATATAAAATATGAAATGTCAAAGCGTAATCAAATTGTAGCAAGCGATCGAGAGACGAAAGTGCTTCATGCAATCGTATGTTGGTAATCAGTGATGACGAAATTGATTCGAGTTCAATGAATTTAGACGTAAAAAGATGAAAGTTAATAGAAAAGTTTTTTTCAGGAATGATCAAAAACTTGACCATGAGCAGTGCAACGAACTTTCTTTAATGTTTTGAATTGCGCAGGTCCTTGAAACACGTTGGTCTCGTTGCCAATCCGCCAGGTTTGAGAGGTCCATCCTTGGAAAACAAATGGAAAATGAACAATGATGAAATTGAATGAGGAAAAAAAGTTAAAATTAATATGGAAGAAAATATTATCATTTTGTTAGTACTAAAGGTTCATAATTTTGTTGCCTTTTAAAAAGTTTGTTTTCATTTGTTGTTTGATATCTTTTTTTAAACAGGCGATTCATGTTCTTCAAGCCCATGTCAAAACCAGGGTACCTGTACTATAAATGGAAACTCGTACAACTGCGACTGTACGGCAGGGTTTGATGGTACCAATTGTCAACTGAGTAAGTAATTATTTAATTATTCTTATAGGCGAGGCGTCAAAAATAATGATATCAGCTGGCTGCAGCCTCACGTGATGGCTGATCGAGGCTGCAATTCTAGGTGAAGCCTGACGGGGCAATTGATTTTCACTAAATAGCCCAGCCGGCTTGCGCCAGGCTGGGCTCTGAGTCTCTAATCGTCCCATCCTCCCCCGCTTGCCGCCATGAACCATAATTTGCTCAGCCAGCTGCCGCCGAACGTAGGTTCTTAAAGTTGCAACTTTAAAGTTTGCAGATGGTGGCCGCCGTACGAAGATGCTTAAAGTTGTAGCTGGCGGCAGCCAGACGGAGATGCTTGAAGTTGCAACTTGTTGTACCGTACTGAGCTTTCCCTCGAACATGGTGCTCATTTTTCGATTGTGACGTCATTTAAAGCTATGTTTACATTTCTCTTCCCGGCGGCCTTTGTGGACAAAACAGGATGGACGTGAAGCAACGAGGGGGAAGGATACCGTGATAGACCTTGACAAAAACTTAGCAACACCTAACAAATCTTGAATACGGACCACTACGTTTCAGGTAAACGGGGCTGCCGTGGCGCTTGGAACATAGTTTAGACGTAGCTTTAAGGGCGATTGTTTCGCGCCTGTTCACAGCGAATCGCACATGTTTTGTGTGACTCGGTACGTTTGTTACAAAATAAACAATGGTCTAGTTGTAGAGCCATGTCGTTGCTACACACGCAAAAAAAAAATAATGAAATGAAACAATAATAGTAATAACTAAAATAATTCTAGGGCGATGACCAAAAGAGACCTTTTTTCATTCGCAACGTAGAAGTGTCGTGGACGAGTGGATATGTTAGCTGACTGTGGATCACAAGGTCCGCGGTTCAAATCTCACCGCGGCAATAATGTCCTTTGGCAAGACATTGATCTACATTTGCCACTCTCCACCCAGGGAGTAGAACATTTGCATAGGCCTACATTGTGTGCGAGTAAGCCTGAATCCGATGACTGGGGTAATAAAATATACAGTGTGTCCCTGAAAAAACTATCGATGTTTTATCATAACTTAGTCACATTTATAATTAATAAATGACACATATTCGGAAAGCGTAGATCCTCCTCTTTCATTTGATGCAACTCATATGATGCATATTTCATGCATGAGTGATTAAAATGATTATGAAGAGAGGGAACCAAAAAGTCATTTAACGGGCGATATCTGAATTTCAAAGAGAAAATCACATTTCTAACAAATTGAGTTTCTGCCCTTTCATATGACACCTCAATCGTGAAAAATGAGCAAGGAATGTCAAAGTTCTGTTTGTTTAAAGTAGTGCTTGCATTTCCATAATTTTATCAAGCGAATTCGTTTTCACTGGCTCCCTGCCGTAGCAACAAGCATAATTGACAACAGACTTAAAGGAAACCGAACCCCAAGTAATAACTTTACTTATACTAAGAGATTTATTAAATTATTGCCCATAAATCTACAATATTCCCCACCAAAGTTTATGAAAGAGGAATAAAGCAAAAATAAAGTACAGTTTCTCAACACGACATGGGCATCGCCATTTTCTTGATAATGTGACGTACTATGAGAAGTCGTTAATCAAGTAAATGTATTCAAATTTATGGATGCTTCTTTCCCAGACGTGTGTGGTGATGAAGCATTTCATTCACCTGCTATCATCCCATTGTACTATAATTACCAGAACGCAAATTGCATAAATAAGTTAGTGCTCTTCTGGGGTGAAGGTTTTTCATAAATGAAATAGATTTGTCAACTGCTATAGTGTAGTATTTATAAATGAATTTTGTTACAACTGTGCCCCTATTATTTATTTTTCACCTAATATAATTTCTATCATCTCAGTTATTATTATTTTTTATTGAAAAGTAAAGGTTTCGTTATTTATTAAAAAATTAGTTCCAACTAAAGCTTGGTGCATGATACATGCACAACTTCAACAGGTACGTCACATTTTCAAGAAAATGGCTGCGCCCATATCATGCTGAAATGCATCACATCATGCCAGGAATATCTTCATTTATATATATCTTGTACATTTTCGTAAGGAATATTGTACATCAAAGGACAGGTATACATCTCATTTTTCAGAATACCTACACTTATTCTTTGGGTTTAGGTTTCCTTTAACTCCGTTTCGTTGACAATCAGCCATGCATGAAGTCTTTTGTTAATTTCGTTTGCTGCTACAGCAGACAGCCAGTGAAAACGAATTCGTTAATAAAATTATGGGAATGCAAGCACTACTTTAAACAAACAGAACTTTTTTTATTCCTAGCTCATTTTTCTGACTGAGGTGTCATATACAATGCAAATTGAAGAAGGTGATTAAGCCTCCATTATCCTACTGAAAGCTTATAACACATTCACATCTACTCCCCACCTCCAATTGATGAAAACAGCTTCACAGCAAGTAACAGTGATATTGATAGTGATGATGATGGAGAGGTAGGAGAGAAAGAAAGAAGAATAAGACTAAGAGAAGAAGAAGACGGGCTCAGTTTGCATGTTGATGACGGAGATGCTGGTTTGAGGGGTGCGGATAACTTGGAATTTTGGAGAGTTTAAGATCATTCTTAAACTTCGCAAATTGCAATTTTCAAGCAGAGTAAATCATAGATGAATCAATGCGGGATTCAAACCTCCAAATATCAATTAGATTTACATCGGAAATGGAACTGCACAGCATTATAATGATTTTCAGTCTCAGGATTGATAACAGAAGCAGCGATTGAAGTGCATATGAAAGGGCAGAAACTCAACTTTCTAGAAATGTGATTTTCTCTTTGAAATTCAGATACCGTCCGCCAAATGACTTTTTGTTTTCTTCTCTTCAAATTCATTTCAATTACTCATGCGTGAAAAACAAAATTAAACGAGTTGCATCAAATGAAAGAAGAGTATCTAAGCTTTCCAAATATGTGTCATTTATCATTTATAATCGTGATTAAGTTAAGATAAAACATCGATAATTCTCGGTTTCTTATTTTCTGGGACGCTCTGTATAACTGTGAAGCGCTTGGAGAAGACCATTGGTTCTGAACAGCGCTATATAAGAACTAGCTGTTATTATTATTGACAATTCAAGTGTATAATTTTAAATATTTTATGTCATTTTATGTCTCTATCCATTATTTTACACGTTTAAAAAACCTTTTATCCACTAAAGGCGCGGACAAGACGCGGAATGCAAAATTTGTGAAACCGCATTCGTTCAACATCCGAACCGCATATTCCGATCACTATCTTTACGATTCTGAAGCACTTTCCGGCGTTTTCGCACTGACTTTTCTGTTGTTTCTTTCTTTTTTTAATCTTTTTTTTTTTTTTTTAATATCTCTTCGCTAAAGTATAATGACCGACGTATATTATAGTACCGTCAATATAGCATAACAAACAATTCTTTTTTTATATCATTTTGATAGGGATTTTCAGGGATTTACATTCCAAAGTTTTACTTTTTATAAATATTGTACAGTTATTTTCTTCTCATTTGGATATCATCAAGCGCTTATTTTGTGTTTTCCTTCTCCATATCGAGGTTATGTTACAATAATTTATCACAAGATCGAAAGGAATACTTTTGGAATAAAAGCAAATGGCGGAACGGAAAACAGATAGAAAACGGAGCTGAGAAAGCGAGTGAGAGAGAGAGAGAGAGAGAAATGGAGAGAGATAGATACATACATGGAGAGAAAAGAGAGATAAAGAGAGAGAAGGAAGGAGAAAGAGAGAGAAAGAGAGAGAAAGTGAGAGACAAAGAAAGAGAGAGAGAGAGAGAGAGAGAGAAAGAAACAATTGATTTTCATGTTATCTTTCGTCCGTGAGATTTTACTAAATCACATATCAATTATACTTTAATCTTTCCATTATTGTTATATATTAGAATGAATATTTCAGACAGGGTCAAATCTGGTTCTTCTGAAAATTGGAAATTGAAATTGGAGGCACATATTTCTAGTAAACAAAGCCCAACGAAGCAAGAATGTCGTTCGTGTGTCATGCATTGAGTTTAAAGTCCTGACTATCTATAAACGTAGCTAATATATGAATGGATCATAAAAAATACATCTCTTCAAAATTACCATTCATAACGAAATGTAGCGAACTAAACTCATAACACAGATACAGTCCAAACAATATTTGTAATCGAACTCGGCCCAACAAACTAATTATTTTGTTGATATAGAGATTCCAATCGGATCCAAATGCATACCCCCTCCCCTTGTCTTTCCTATTTGTCACACAACCGATATCGTATTCTATTCCTTCTCACTCTTGTAAATAGCACGTTGTGAGCGGTAGATTATCCATGTTGCATTATATGTTGGGTGTAATCGCAACTCTAAAACAATAAACGCAACTCCTAAATTCACATTTGGTTGAAAATAAAGTGATTATTTTTTTTGTAGAATCTACACATAACAGGCCCCGAAAATTATTACGATTGCCAAAGCACTCAAATGTATAAAACATGTCAAATTAACCCTTGGTCTAGTTTTAATACGTAATCTCCAGTATCTGTTTATAAGTGATGTTGTAACACCTACAGGTATTAGGAACAGGTGAATTACAACTCATTTCTTTTTAATTTAATTCAATTTTTATTGGCAAGATAACACATAATAAATGTCAGAAGACCAACGTGGTCATATTCACTATAAATAGATATTAGCAGATTTTGTCATGGAGGAAACACTCGAAAAGTCTTATATAGAACTTGCAAGTAAACTTTGGAAGAAATGAATTTTCTCGCGTCCAGCATTTTTGCATGCATTTTCTTAATAATAAGGCAGCCTCATTGTGATAGAATGATAGTCATTTAAAACTTTAAAGTTTCTTATATTTTGTTCGATTTGAAACATTCATCAATCTTTTTCTTTAATTTATATTCTGTTACTCGAGCCACTTTAATATTACAGTGAACTTTCTCTTCAGATTGCGGCTCAGAAGCTATGTCCGGCTCATCAGACGATTTGAGTGGGAGATATTCTTTGTGAATGCTTTTAAATATCAGGAGTGAGAACGTCAAGTCTATAAAACTATTATTCATGAAATATTGAAGATAAATAGATATGATATCATTTCTATTAGACTTTAATGAGTAAACCTTTTAAAATGCCTTAGCCCCCCAAAAATACATTTTGCATAATTTGATATCGACTCCGTCAGTTAATGTCAGTTAACATGTTCAACCCCTTATTGGAATCACCCTGTAGTAAGTAAATATAAAGATATACCTTTTAAAGAAATCACAATGGGATTTGGGATTCACGGTCAATTCTGTTTATTTTAGGGCAAAGATGGTATAATCAGGGGAGTAGTGTAAATTTAAATGTACTGCGCAAACAATGAATATTGAGGCCTGAAACAGATTTGTTAAGGAAGACCTCAGGCTGAACAACCCATGGCCTAAAATATCGTCTTGTAATTAGCTCTTTTTCATGGGTGTCGATCCTGGGGGGATGGGGGGATATATCCCCTCCCCCCAATATTTCAGATGGGGGGGGGGGATGGCCTGTACAATCATCCCCCCCCCAATAATTCACCATCACCAAAAAAAAATGAAGAGAACAATTAATGGTGAGAGCCCGATAAGAGTAGTTAATGGTAATTACTCGCAAGATGACCATCAATATACACATTTTGCTATCTTATTTTTATAATACATACATATATAAATAGAAAAACGAAGTAAATGAGACAACCGTATATGAGACAAAAATAAATTGAATTCTCGCTCATACGGCTTCATCAGAAATTGATGGATTTATTCAATTTATTCAATCGACAGCATCATAGAAATGCAGTGCGCAAGATGCAAAACCGCGGCGTTAAAAAGCAACGAGCTAAATGTGTAAGCGTGAAGCGCAAAAAAGAAGTAGAGAGTGAGAGAAAGAGATAATGAGGGACTGAGAGGGTACAGGCGCATAGCCTGGGGGTGGGGGCGGTCGGGAAACTGAATTCAGACAAGGATTAAGAGTCGAGAAAGGTACAACGAATCGTCTTCTTTCTGTAATAATTTGATGAAACGTCAAAGCTTGGGGGAAACTGAATTCAGACAAGGATTAAGAGTCAAGAATGGCAAAACGAATCGTCTTCTTTCTTTAATAACTTAATGAAACGTCAGAGCTTCCCCGCTACGCATGGAGGAAGTGCGGAGGAAGGGGAGCTTGATTCAAACATCATTCGCGTGGGGGGGGGGAACTGAATTCAGACAAGGATTAAGAGTCGAGAATGGTACAACGAATCGTCTTCTTTCTCTAATAATTTAATGAAACGTCAAAGCTTCCGCGCTTCGCGCGGGAGGGGGGGGGGGAGGGGGAAACTGAATTCAAACAAGGATTAAGAGTCGAGAATGGTACAACGAATCGTCTTCTTTCTTCAATAATTAAATGAAACGGCAGAGCTTCCGCGCTACGCGCTACCGCCCCCTAAAATATATTTTCTATTAGTGACTATTATCTGACTTTTGAAATACAGTTAGTTGTATCTTTTTCGAGGTAGATGCGAAATCATGACTTGAATCTATTATTTTCGGATCGTATTGATTTAAGTCTTACAATAATATTGATTTTTGTTTTCTTCTTCTCTTTATCCAACAAGTAAGAACATTTTTGCAGCCTTGCAGATATACTTATGTATCAGGGGAACCTAATACAGTATACTACTGCTGAAACAGTGGGCATGAATGGTATTTACGAGGGAAAATGAGCTAATTAATCCTATAGCATGTGCGCGCTTGTGCGTGTAAATAAATAACTCCTTGTTATGACCAGATCCATAAACTTGAGTATTGAGATTTCTTGTGACTGTTATTGTCAACGAGTTCGGTCCCGAGACACAATTGATCATGTCTGATAGGTAAAAACGAAATGTCAGGCTCCCATGTGCATACCCATGCTCCTACACACACACACACACACACACACACGCACGCGCACACACACATACATGCATACATACACACCTACACTTCACCCTCAATTATAATTTTCTAATGATATGAAGGTTGGATCTCAAAGAAGGGAAACGTAACGCATTGGAATGATATTGTTACGTTATTTTCATACGCAACTGGGTTTATCATTAACAGTAAATTATTTTGACCAATGGTACAGATCTGTTGAGTGTGGGTGAAAAACATGCCCTCGTAAAATACATTCTAAAGAGGATAATTTCAACGGAAGCATGTCTGACAACGTTTTTCGATCAGAGGTGGCCGTTGTATCAACTCTTCGACAAACTCTTTTTGCGCTTGTCAATTTCCAATAAAATAAATTAGCTGGCCTTAACTGTATTATTGTTGCAGTATTTCTCTCTCTTCTTCCCTCTCTCTCTCTCTCGTGCTCTTTCTCTTCATCTGTCGTTCTCTCTGCCTGCCTCTCTCTCTCTCTCTCTCTCTCTCTATTCCCCTCGCTCTTAAGCTTTATATTCCCCTTCCTCTCCCTATCTCTCCCCACTCTTTCTCTCTATATATCTCTCTCTCTCTTTGTATTATGATGCTCAAACATTATGAGGGCAAATTAGCCTCAAGTGAGCTGGAGAAAAGAGAAAAGAAAGACAAAGCGGGGAATTCGGGGGAAAACCGAGAAAATGCGGACAAAGAATGTGGAAGTTGTAAATCCATAAACAATATGTTTATGGATTTACAACTTCCACATGCTTTGTCCGCATTTTCTCGGTTTTCCCCCGAATTCCCCGCTTTTTCTTTCTTTTCTCTTTTGATTATCTATTGATATGGAGCTACTCCTATTGAAGAGTCGGTCTAAATGGTGATGTTTTTTCAGCACAACTTCTCGATTCTTTTGTAACAAATCAAATTCCTCATTTTTGATTTTTGATTCTGTTTTCTTTCTTTTTTTGGGGGAAAGGGGACGTTTTCGTTTTCATTTTCGTTTTCTATAAGGAGGTAGATGTATATATTTATAATTAGATGAAACAGACCAATATATAATATGACATTACTAATCAGTTCATGAATAGTAGGAATACCTTTGTATCTTTGCTCTTTTTTAATGTCCTTTTGCCATCATATTTAATTTTCTGTGTTTTTGTCTTCCATAACTTACAAAAACGGAAATTATTAAACGCCTCCCAAACTTAAAGAGGTACCCTTTATACTTCTCATCAGTTTTGTTGTCAGTAAATTGCGAAGTTGCTCAGTCTGCTATTCATATTAAACGTTGATATTCGTACATCGTTTAATTCAAACATCTAAATGTAAAATCCCACCCTCAAAGGCTCTTTATCAGTTGCAGTACAAGCCACTGTCGGGTATATTGTCGTATTGTCGTACTGTCATTAACATCAATACATCTTTCCCTTTTTATGATACTTTCCGATTGATGTGAAGATTGATGATGGTTTTTTAAATAATTTTTTAGTACTTGGCTCTCAAAAATGTAAGTTAGATCCAATTAATAATCTCTGCCGAACATATTTCATAGATATACAAAGATGTCCCGGTTAGTGTGACTTTATGCCATCATCGTTTTTTTTCGCTGGTACTTTCTCTCCTCTTCTTCACTTTTGTTTTCGTTAGGTTTTATTTATTCTTTATATAAATGATTTTCAATATTCTTCTGATGTATTATCCTTTATTTTGTTTGCAGATGATTCAAGCATATTTTTTTTCACACAAAGATGCACAAGTTCTTGTGCAAACAGTTAACTCAGAGTTGCGCAATATTACCTCATGGATTCATGCTAATAAACTGTCTCTTAATCTTACAAAAACCAATTATATGATATATAGCAATTCGCTCAAGATGTTGCCCGGCGACATTATGTTCAACGGTGTTCTGATAGACAGGGTAACATCAACTAAATTTTTAGGTCTTTATATCGACGAACAATTGAAGTGGAAAACTCATGTAAATAATCTATGCAAAATATTATCAAGGAATACTGGTGTAATTCGTAGGTTGAAGTCTACTCTTCCTAAAAGCATATTACTTATCTTGTATTCAACTTTAATTCTACCTTATATTAATTATGGTGTGCTTGCTTGGGGCAAACCTCTAATAACACAATTAGATAAAATATTCTTGGCTCAAAAGAGGGTAATAAGAACAATCTGTAATGCTGACTTTCGTGCTCATACAAATCCTCTTTTTTATCATCATAGGATTTTAAAGGTAGAAGATATTTATTATATGCAATTGGGTTCCTTAATGTATGATCTCAACTCAGGTGTACTGCCACTGGCATTAGCCAAGATTTTCAAGAGAAACAATCAAATTCACAATTATACCACAAGAGGTGCTTCTGCATTCCACTTACCCCATGCAAGGACAAAGTTTACTCTCAACACTTTAGTTTGCACTGGACCAAGGTTTTGGAACACTCTTGACTCAAGCATTAGCCATTTTGTCAGTATATCTGTCTTCAAACGTAAACTGAAATTGTACTTATTGAATAATTACGTAGTTGTTTCTTAATCTGTAGTGTCGTGATTTATATTTGAACTTAATCCATTCCCCAATTTACTACTGTATAGCAACTGCCGACTTACCTTTTTCTTTTTCTTTCCTTTCTCGCCTGTAGCTAGCTTTCAGTTTACAGTGAAAGTATTTTTTTTTTCTTTCTCCCCCCACTCGAGCTCTCCCTCTCTTTCCCACTCCCGTCCCTCTCTTCATTTCTATATCCCACATCATTATCACTCTTATCTCCCCCTTTTGTACATAGTCTCTTCTCCCCACCCTTTTTTATTGCTCAGTTAAACCATGTGTATAATCATATGGTTATTGTTTATAGTTATTTGTTTTAGTACTTTAGCGCCTTTGACGAACATTTCTTTTATTAATCTATTATATAACCAGGCTGTTCTTGTTGTTTATGTTATTGTTTTTGAGGGACCTGACCTCTACAAGCTAAGCTTTTATTAGGTCTCCTCGTCTTTTCTTCTTTTGTTTTCTCATGTAAATGCATTGTGTGAACTTTATTCTTATAAGTGTTTCCTCTTATATACTTTGCATGTTATACATTTGTTAAATTGTATTACATTTATGTTGGAAGAAAGACAAATAAACTTGAACTTGAAATTGAACTTAACCATATCATACAATGTATTTGTCTCCATCTCCATTTTTGGACGCATGGTTCCCTCATCATTCGGATATTGCACATTTTCATTTTTTGTATTGATAGTACCATATAACATTACTGTCCAAGCATAGCATTATCACATACAAATCTCCTCTTCAAGAACCCTTTTTTACCTCTGAGAAGTGACCCTTTTACTTTGACAAGTGCCCCTTTTTCCTTTTTTTGTAATTATTGCCTCCTCCCCTTTGTAATGAGTGCCCCTTCCCCTTTCGTATGTATGACCTTTTTCACCTCTGATAGGTGCCTATATCCGAAGCTGATTTGGTTTCCTTTTAACCGTAACAAGTGCCCTTTTTGTGTAAATGCATATTCATTTCTCACAAGTGCTCCTTTGCAGCTCTTATAAGTGCCCCTTTTCACCTTCTTATAAGTGCCCCCTTTATACCTCTGATAAGTGGCTATTTTACCGTGAAAAGTTTCCATTTTCCATTTGTAATAACTGCCCCTTCCTTTTTTTTTTTGATAAGTGCACATATCAAAATATTATAGGTGCTCCTTTGACGTCAAACAAGTGCCCTTTTCATTGTAATAAGGGCAATTTATCTTTTTCTAAGAAGTACGCCCTTTTTTAACTCTTATTATTGTTCTTTTCAAGTTGACTGGTGCCCCTTTGTCTTTTTAATAAATGCCCCCTTTTCACCTTTGATAAGTTCCCTTGGTTACTTTTGATGTAAGTCCCCTTTGATAAGTGCCCCTATTATGATTTCCACTGTCTCTTACCAATTGTGCCCTTTTTGCAGTTTTAAAAAATCGGAGCAGCTCTTTGGAGTAAGAGAAACCTTTTTTGCACCATCAAAAGGAAAGGTATTCAAGCCGGGGCGCGAATTTTTTTTTCCCAAACAGGTTTACCTATGAGAGTAAAATCCTGCCTCCCGATTGGTTCAGAGGTATACGCGTCATGAATATTCACGAGCTGAGTTCACAGCACTGTGGCTGAGCTGCAGTACCAGTATATGTATTACGCATGCGCGTGGACTTCAGTTTTGCTGGCCATTTAGGTGTACAAAATGTATGTGAGCTAGCTGTGGTGCGAGGGGATTTTTATTGGGGGAAGGGGGGGGGGGGGTCTGTTTGTTTGTGAACATGTCTGGTTATTCTGGTGCTTGGTTTATATAGTTTTACACTGCGGATTTTTTTTCTCAAAGAGTTCACTTACAGTACACACACTAATATTCCAATTTCACACATAGGCTATACATACAAACACTATCTTTCTCTCTCTCTCTCTCTCTTTCTCTCTCTCGCTCTCTCTCTCTCTCTCTCTCTCTCTCTCTCTCTCTCTATAAACACACACCCACCCACCCTCATGTATTTACAAACACATAAGCAACAAATGCACACACTAGCTGTCAAGAATACACAATAGACACACACAAGGGGTATGAATTATCTTATCAGGATGGTCCGACATGAGATGGTTAGATGTGGGTCAAAGCCACTGTGTTGCTCTGAGCATGATATCTTGACAAACATTTAATATTATCACCCGTAACTGAAACC
The DNA here is from genome assembly GCF_000002235.5 of Strongylocentrotus purpuratus. Lineage (NCBI taxonomy): Eukaryota > Metazoa > Echinodermata > Echinoidea > Camarodonta > Strongylocentrotidae > Strongylocentrotus > Strongylocentrotus purpuratus. The sequence goes on along the minus strand of NW_022145607.1, from coordinate 4,621,441 downwards.
AACACACAATTAATATCACGGTATTAGTCTCTTTTTTGTTCCACCAAGCTAATTTTTGCACCTTGCACAAATGCACTTCTCAACACGAAATATTTCACTAAATTTGTTTTGTTATTTTCACTCAAAATTAATTCAGCCATGCTCACTTTTAATCACTTCACTTATATCTTATTTAACATTGAATACAATGCAGTTGCATGGGTTGTTCTTTTATTTTGTTAACTCAGCAGATGCCACGGTCATGTTCAAGCATTTACGCTTACGACATGTGGTCTCCTGCTTTTTCCTTTTGTATGAAACTTTTATTTTAACTAGAAACAAATTTTGTCAAACTTACATGTTATTCATTATATTTATTTGTATGTTTCTTTGTATTGATATGAAAAAGTGGAAATAAAACAAAACAAACAAACATATCAGTGGTTCTGGTTCCTTTGTGACAGATGAACCTGGCCAAAGAAAACAAAGGACATAAAGTAATATATACAGGCTCTACACATGTCAAAGACAAGCTTTTATTATTGATATGCATACCAAAATTGCAGAGAGTTGTAGGCCTACTTGTAGACTCCGCCATAATACTAATAGTAATAGCTCATGTAAAAGTTATAACTTAGAGCCAATCACTGCGCATGCATATCCATGCATGCAGTGTATAGCCTACGTACTATAGCTGCGCTGCATCAACGAACTCAAACTTGGATTTCGATGAGCATGCGTAATACTACTAGTATCTTTCAGCTCAGTCATGAATATTCATGATGCGTATACCTCTGAACCAATCAGGAGGCAGGATTTTACTCTCATAGGTAAACCTGTTTGGGAAAAAAAAATTCGCAGCCGGGGCAGGGGCATTATGCCCCAAATTTTATAGGAATTAACTGTGCTCCTTTTAAAAATAAAATCGTGCTCGTTTTCAAATTTATCAAATGTATTTGTCCCTTTAAATTTACCGTGACATATTCTACTCAGCTGAAAAAAGAGATAACTTCCAAATTATCACCCTTTAAACCCCATGTCCTTTTGAACTTAAATGCCAAGGTAATCAATTGCCCTTGGTTCAAGAATATGAAGGTTTAACAAATGTAGTGGTTTTCAAATCCAAGGCAACAGAATTTCCATTACCTAATGTCTTTCCTGTTTAAAAGACTGAAACATAATTAGCATAAGTGCTATGACCATATATTGCTATCACTTCAAATCTCCCCAAAACAATAGATTTCTCACAGCCTCCCAAAAATGTGCCCTTACTTAGAGCGACTGCAATTTCAGCGCTGAACAATACTGTTCATCTTCGTTCAAAGTTCTCTGCTGAGCGAGAAACTTTACTCATCTGCGCATGCTCGAAGCACCATACATTTAGTTGACCGACCCGCTTCTATAGGGACTTTTAGATTTGCACGAAGACAATGTGGATTGCTACGGTCGACGTCCTTTTAATGCACTGCCTTGAATTGACGTCACACGTATCAGTCCACGCAAATCTAAAAGTCCCTTATGCAGACAGAAAGAGTTTGTTTGGACACTCGTATTATTCTAGCGATTTTCCGGTATAACGGCTGGCATAAGCCTAATTTACGTTACTTTTGACAGCCAATCAGCGCTCGTTATATTCGCGCCTTGTTCCTTTTAGTTTTCGTTTATATAGATTGATTTCGGCTTTCTGTTTCATTTTTGCGTTTTACTCTGATGAGTGCAAGACGAAAAACTTAAGTTATGGCTCTCTTCAACGCTATTCTCCGATTTTGTAGTACTAATCATCTTTTCATTTAGCAATAGAGGCAGGAGAGAAAGATGGAATTTAGAGGGGGAATTAAAAACACATTGGAATTAAGAAATTTGCATACAAATACATTATCACCAATACCTAGAGTCACCTGGTTAAAATGCGTATTAGTCACCTGAGCAAATTAGCTAGCAGAGCACCGTTGAACAAAACATCCAGTGTATGGATATAATCATTAATTTAAGAACATAATACATGAAAGGTCAACCTGCACAAGATTACTTGGAAAAAACACATACTAAGATAAATTTTAGACAGTTTCCCGAGTGAAATCATAATTTTAAGAGTTCAGAATTGGAGAGAACGCAAAAATAGATTAGATGATACCTTGAGAAAATCACAAAGCAACAAGCAATTCGTTCATACGCATTCAATAGGTTCAGAAACACGGAAATTCATTTGTATACATTAATAACCGGAACGTGCATCATTCATTAACAATTAGGATTGAGCATTGGAGAAAAAAGAAGATATTAGACTTATCATTTTAAAAGGAAAACTCGAAGTTTGCGTTTAAAATGATTAAACAATTGTGCTTCAAAACAATTCCAAAAAGAGGGGCAAGGTTAAACAATTGATTTTAGGGGAAAGACCGTCCAACTTGGGGATAGATGTAAATTGACACTCTGAATTGTGGAGTAGGAGTGGATAACGCTGTTTTTTTTAGCGAACATGAGAGAGAATATATTATGCAAATCACCCTTGGGAATATGTTAGGCAAATCAGCTGAGTAGCTGATGCATGAACATTCCGAGGAAATAATTTTTTTAATTAGACACTTCAAAAAAAGTATTATAAGAAATTAAACGCTAATGTGTGCGTGAAATCAGGACCTAGGGAGCCCTTTACTATATATCCATTACAAACAGATTTGTCAAATTGAATTTTTATGAACTTTCCCAAAAATTTATAATTTTTCAAATAGATTTTATATCTTTTTTTAGGAGAAGAAAACTGGGAAGATTTTTTGTTTAGCCTTACGTAGCCTAGATGTCAATACATGACGATATGAGGTGTATTTGAACTTGGCTGCGTTTGTGCATTTCAAGACTAATAACACATTTTACGCCCCCTCCCCCCCTTTGGAAAATCCTGGATCCGCCCCTCTCATAGCAATCTTTATGAAAGCATCATCGATTTAAGGTTAAAGGTCCCTCTTGCAGATTGGTTATTCAGAAAACTGATCAAATCATGCCAACTTCTTTCTCCCTCTCTTTTTAAAACTTTGTTTAGCCCTCTCATTTCCCCTTCCATACTTTTTTTAGGGACAGAAACATGAAGGGGGTTATTTAACCCCCAAACACCCACCCCCCCCCCGTGCGTACGCACATGTGTGCGTATGTGTGCTTGTGTTCTTCTTGTGATAGATGTTCAAATGCAGTATGTATTTGTATTAAAATTGTATTAAAATACTATGATTCTGTGCAATATTGGTGATTATTATTTATTGTGTATTTTGCTTTTGTGTTCATGTTGTCTCAAAATGGAAAATAAATTGAATTGAAATAAATGAAATTCGTTATTTTGTGCTTTGCAGTTAACCTTTTTAGGTGCCCATTTTGCTAGTCCCCTCTCCACTTTGTAAGACACTCCGCTGTCCCTTTACTGCTGCATCTTGATTACTCATCACCAGAACCTTAGTGTTACTTCTTTTTGAGAGGTGTTTATCTCCACTTTCTTATTTTTAAATAAAGAGATGCTATTGTTTTATATCAGTGGTATTATTAGCGATTAGAACAATCTCATCCGCAAATCTGATAATTTGGAGATCACAATCCTGAATACCTCCATCTATCGGTTGAAGCTAAGATACTCTGCATTTGTTAAAATAGCAATGGATTTGGCGTGTTATAGAATAAAAATTTGTTGGCCTTATTATTGTGTACCATGACCTTTTTTCTTTTTCTTCAAAAGATGCCTAAGTTTACTTTCCAGAATGGTGACGGGGAAAGTGGAGAAAACAGACACATGCGAAAGCAGTACGACAGCCATGAATTTCTGATTTTTATGAATTTTACTTTACAATAAATACCTCATTTGAAGGAAAAGTCAATTACATTTTTCTTGGTTAGAAGTTTGTCGGGGTGCAAAGGTACTCCTTTGCTGTCCCTACCACCCCCCCCCCCACACACACACACTTCATACACGCTAATGAGGCTTTCAGATTAGAATGATTATGTAAATATATATAGCCTAGATCGTTCGTTCGTTCGTGTCTCCTTAGATCAAGATTAATGTAATCTTGATCTTCGGAGTAGTTGCTACAACTGGCCGTGTCAGACACGTTGCCCCGGAATGCGAGATAGGACTCTTGTAGCATGCCCCCATTTAAAACAATTATACAATAACAGTTAACATTACATTTAATTAATAGTATGAAACTATTAAAATTACTCTCATTTTACGGGAAAAAATATTGCATATATATATATATTATGAATCAATTGATTTGGTCGATCAAGTTCGATGGCACAAACACGGCACTACTGGACAGATAGATCCTTAAAATTACAGAGCTTGGTCTTGTTGCTCTGTTCGCCAGCAGTTTGAGGATATGGAATCCCGCGGCATATTACTCACAAGAGTTCTAACAAGCCAAGCTTATACAGAGCCTATAAAAAGTAATGTTGTGCATGTACCACCCACCCGATCGATCAAAAACTCATAACTCATAACTGAATTTAAAAAAATGGAAAATGAAGAAGAAAAAAAAACACGAAATGGTAACCATCTAAAATTTCATAGTTGTGATAAATATCTTTAAAGATTTATCAAGCACCAAAAATAAATAATATCATGTTCAAGAAAAGGATATATACACTTTGTATTCTTTTTTCGTGTCCTCAAATGCTCTGCCAGGCCTTGGCACACTGAAGAGCCTTCTCATTTGCTGCCACCAGGTCTTCCAGGCAGCATTGGTCAATTAGGAGTGGACATCTTAATAGATGTGACATGGATTGCACGGATGTTCCACACTCGCAGTTGGTGTCTGAGTCGTCAGTATATCCCCATTTATGCATGTTGTATTTACATCGCCCCACCCCTGTGCGAAGCCTATTGAGGGACTTCACGTCTTCCGATCACATGTATGGCCAGGGGGCAGCTGTTCCTTGGTCGGGATTGGTAGGTTTTCATGGTGGTGGTTTATAGCCTAGATAATCCCTACTTTGGAACTATTTGATCGATATGCAATAGTGGGTGAATCACGTTTGTGTCATATGCTGTCTTTCATGATCTCCATGGAATCTAATAATCATACTATCAGTTATGCTCTCATTTTTTACCTATTTTAGTGAACCCTTGTTTCTCTACGAATAACCCTTGCATGAATGGAGGCGGGTGTATCTATGGGATCCAGAATGGTCCACCTGAAGCAGCCGTTCCCGTATGCTCTTGCTCTTCACCTTGGACAGGAGATACGTGTGAAATATGTATGTCGAAACAATCTTTTAACTATTATTATTATAAAATGTTAAAATGTGATTTCTTTTTCCATGTCAAGAGGAACTTTGAAACAAGACGCATCGATACGATTGAAATTATATGAGAACAAATTGCATATTGACGCTCCTCATGAATTGAATTAAATTGAATTAGTTAACCATAACTTTATGAGGCAACTTTTTAAATTATAAATTATTTCTTTTATACAAAATTCCATTTATTTTTTGTAAAGGGCAATTATCAACACACAATTAATTATAAATTTATGTCGCAGTGATATCATACTATGTGCCTCTATACAGTTTGTATAAAAAGTATACTCTTTTAAAATGTGCTCCAAATGATAATACAACAATATCCGCACGAGTTCATATTACAGCATCATGGATGAGGGATTATGAAATGGGACGACATTGAAAGTATTGACACTATTATACACTTGAATGACCACTGACTACATTTTAAAATCAAGCAAAAATAAGTTTGCGCAAAACATATTAATGAAATGTCTACATTTACCCTTTGCATTTCTTATACAACAGTAATGTTTCTGTGGAATAGAATGTCCTTGTTTTAGGATCACAAAGAAACAAGATATTTGATTAAGGCTACGGATGCATTCTCTTTTAATTAATTCATGTTGAAGGCCGTCATGTTCCTGTCTTGTGCGAAAGGATGTGATGCATAGTGAAGTCTATTGAGAAATAAGAAAGAAATCAGAATGCCTTATCACCATCAACACCTCCATTATTAAGAGGGATGGCAGCGGTGGAATATGCAGAAGATAAATGTTAAAGATGGGATCGATATTAAGAAAAGTTTATTTGAATCGGTGAAAGATGAAACACTAGAACGGCATCTAGAGTGAGAAGGGTCTAAAGAAAACTTTAGAATCTGTCTCAGTCGACGGTATGTTCTCGTCAAAGCTGCAAAACCAATTTTTGTTTTAGTCTGACGATTAACAGAACAGCTTCCTATAGGAGATTCCGAAATGGAGGAGTGTGTCTATGGGCGAATTTTGAAATTACAGTAATTTTCCAGCACAAATGGATTGCCGCGGCTCTAAACGGTCGAGTAAAATCACGTCACTTTAGGGGAAATTAGCCTAAAAATTATTAAATAGTTTCTTCAAGTGTGTTATTTTTAGGTGAAAACTTGAAAATATGTCCATATCGTGATATACTTTCGAATTTCAGATTATTAGTTACTCGAATAAAGATTTGAAAGAATACAACAATTAAATTAACTAGTTACACTTAGCTGTAAATAGATTAATGTATTTAAAGGCTCACATACAAAGAGATTATTATTTCATCCAGGCTCATTTTTTGTTTAAGTTAATTTAAATAATCCTGTAAGACATCTACCCCGGACACTTATCCCTAGTCAATTACCCATCTAGCACAATTACCCCAAAAGGGAAAAAGGGTATTTTTTTAAAGAAGGTTTCACTAATCATAAGTTTTTTTTGAAAGAGAAAAATAAATTACATTTCAAAGGGCAGTTAGAGATGAAAATGCCATTTATCAGAAGATAAAATGTTTCTTTATCACATTTTATAAGGGCACTTAGAGGTGAGGAGGTTTTTGATCAGAAGATAGAGTGGGCACTTATCACACTCGATAACAAGAGATGCTGATGAGATAAACTAAGGACAACTATAGCAGGGAGGGATAACATGTTGGGTGTTCATCAACATGTGGGAGTACAAATCATACTTGTCATGATATCTTAGTCAAAATGTTAGACAAATATACGACTAAGCAAGGAGAATATGTAAGGCCAAATAATAAAAATAAAGTGTTTCTCGTCGGCGCCCGCCTCCTTTTTATTACTATTATATTTACTATAAAAAAGACCTGCGAAATACATCTTGTTTAAAGAGCTTCTAAAGTGATACAAATCATTTGTTTTGTCATACATTGCATCAGTATACTCACATAGCACACTATCTGTGAATAGAGCTATAATTAATATAACAGCTATCTTGGACAAAATAGCAAAATTTGCAAAATAGTGATGCCCTGCCTCCTCCTTTTTTTAGAAAGTCCGGACGAGACACAAGTTATTTTTGTTATGTGGTCTAATACGGAACGTTGACATTTCATTCAAAGCAATTAATGCACTCAGTAGAAAGGCCACAATTCAATCTTATATAGTGTTTTTTGTTTTAAAAAAAAAGAAGATTATTTTTTACATAGCAGTATCGTTTGTCAGTTTATAAGAGAAGGGGACACCACTCCTCCTCATAACACTCAATATCTTCGTGACAGAATCATTGCAGAGGTTGAGGCACTGCGGCAACGAAAGTTGTAGAATGGTGGATATGTGATCCTCAACGAAACGAAAAAAAAACGAACGAAAATAACACCAAAGACAGAAGAGCACAAAATGCTCACTTAACAGTTGATTGCTATTATGTGAGGAAGCCTTGATGTATGACTGTCTGGTGAAATTTATCTGATACTTAAAAGAATTACGATAACAGAAAAACTATTTAACTATTGGATCTGTTCATTGAATCATGTGCGTATCTTTATGTTATCACTCATCATATCTTAATCTTGTTATTTTTTTCTCTCTTTTCATCGCAGGTGCTTTTTATCCTCACATTGAACAAACGTCTGTTTTTATTTTCTTCCTCTCTTTAACCTTTACGTTATACATGTCAAGTTTTACATACGATTGTTCTGAATTAATTGCATCTAATCAAATTTATCCTTACCCCTTCCCCCCCCCCCTCCTCCACTTCCAATGTGTATCGTATTCATAAGCTTGATTGAAATTATAATCTATTGTATTAATTACTGAAGATTTGTATTATATTTTGTATTCGGCTTTTATTTCACATGGTACATGACCATTTTGTTTCACGAAATCATCAATATGATTACAATTTTTTTTTTGAGTGCTCGCTTTTTTTTACTGTTTTTTTTTTTAATTGCTTGTTTGTTTAATTGTTTGATTGTTGTTTCGACCAACTAGTATAATATTCTAGACCAAATAGTATATTATTTTCCTGTCTTGAACGGTTTTGAGTATAACTGAATAATGCGATCATATATAACTAGAAGAGAGGTCATCATTTTGTATTCATCATGTTCCTGTTATAGTATCTTTCATCATGGAATGTTATATACATCAAACCAAATGGAATTTAATACCACAGCCCCTTGTTTTTCCTCGAAACAGTGTTATACCAAGATACAATTTACCAGAAAAGCTTAACAAATTTGTTCTGGTTCTTCGTGGCTGTACGTGGTAATGTTTCCATTCTTGTTTAAATTTGTTTTATAGCCTGTACTATTGACCCGTGCAATGGTAACGGTGCATGTAACGTTCAAAATGGTGTGATTAGTTGCACGTGCTTCGCCGGCTTCCTTGGATCTTTCTGCAATATCGGTAAGGCCACGATATCTTGATATCAAGAACACAATGATTGAGCTATTTTATACATGATTGATACTTTTAATTGGTGTATTATGGGACCAATTTTTTCATCTTATATACTTCACTCCTGTCTCTTGTCCTGACATCATTCGGAAACAAGTCTTCGTTATCTCATTTATTATTATTTGGTTAAAAAAGTCTTCCCTTTTCCTCGTTCAGCAGTATAGTATTTGAGATGTGTTACAAGGCACTTGTTCTCATAATTTAATCAGTGGGTGACTGTCTCTTTCTTATTAACCTATATGTTTCCGATACAGAGTAACTGTGTTATGTCCCTCCAATTGTAATACTGAAAACGTATCTGATTTATAGCTACTGCGAATGATAAAAACAATCACACTTTCCTCCTTAGATCTAAATCTTGTTATAAATTGTATATGTGTTATTATTATAATTATATGTAGTAAGTTTCCCACTAATATCTTGTGTTACCATCTTGTGTTCGTTTAAGTAATTTCGAATGAAGGATTATTGGACAGTGGATTATTATGTGACGAATTAAAGGCACGTAATGAACGGCTATATCATTGATTCCCACTAATCTGGATTTCCAATGTTTTCATAAGTACGACTTGCAGCATGATAACATTGGATGTCCGGCCTAAACATTAGCTGGTTCATATATTGATAATAACAGAAAAACGAGAGCAACGAATTAGAAACAGTTTGAGCAACATCCGATTAAAAGTAGGAAGGCTACAAATTTTAAAAACTGTCATCAGTGAAACACAAGTTGGAAACACAGTGACTTATCTTGCAAGCTCTTCTCCAGTTTGCTTTGTACGGAAATTCATAAACTTTCATTTTCGTAGTTATTGATGACGGAAGAGATTTGTTTCATTCGGGTTTTGTATAGACAAATATTTGCAACGTAGGCTGCATGTATGACTGAACATTTTCTTTAGGGAAAATGCACATTTCTGAATTTTCTTTATGTACAGAGCAAATGGGAGGGAATCTCGCAAGATATCAATTTGTGTTTGATTGATCGTATCTTCAAAAATGCATAACTTTCTTATTTCTAATCTGATTTGCTCAAACTTTCAATGACCTGTTCCTCTCATTTTCTGCTTCTAGTAAAACCAACTTTATATTAGAGTGGACTTATCCATGACAATTATTTTTCGTTAATGCATTGTCTTTACAAACAAATATATACAGAGCTACATTACTTAAAGATCCTCAAAAAGAAAATGTAAGATCAACGAATTGACATTTTTTCATATTTCCACAAGTTAATGACATTTTTTGTTTACCTTCCTTTTGTTCTTTTAGATGACCCATGTTTGCCCGAACCTTGTATGAATGCCTGTATCTGCATTGTAACCAGTTCTTTCACAGCCTTCTGTTCCACCACAAATCCCTACGTCACGGGCCAATTTTGTGAAACCGGTAATGTCACCAACGTCGTTAACAAATTGTCACGGTTTATACCAAAATCAAACTCTACACAAAGTTCGGAGAATTTAAATGATATAATAAGGTAGCATATTCAGGGTTGGGGTTGGGAGAAGAGAGATATGATGCTTTGGTGTCGTGGTCAAGTGGATACATCACCGGACTGTGGATCACGTGGTGCGCGATTCAAGACACGATGCACATCCATCCTTTCATCTGCATAGATCTTGAAATAGCGTCTTGTAACAATCATGGCCACGTACAAAGTTGGGGAAGGGAGGCGCCACTCTCGTATTCGGACAAAGCATCAACTTATATCAGCCCTTTTTTCCCTTTCCATATACTCTATTGACTCAAGTACATTGAAAGTCGCAACAATACTTGTATGAACTGCATCTGATGTTACCCTCCTTTTATTTATGATTTCCCAAACCGTATTGGCGTCAATATACTGATTTTAGTGTGCGCCGATTGGAGGTGTGAACCCCGTATTTCCAAACCCTGGATCCGCTTGTCGTGTGTTCATGGCTACATAAATATATATATATATATATATATATATATGTATATATATATATATGTGTGGTATGTTAACTTTAATGCCCAATTTCGATGTCCCTTTTCTTTCCACAGTTCACCCATGCATTGATGCACAGCTATGTCAGAATGATGGAACGTGTAATCAAATAGGAGCGACACAGGCATATCAATGTACTTGTCATTTCGGAATCATCGGGAGGAATTGTGAATATGGTGAGATGATATATTATTCCAGATTATATGTACAGGTGTATGTATATGTCATATGATTATTAGGCGGCAATGTATCATTTTCCAAGCATGCATATGAATGGGAGTGTTTCATTCCAAAAGGATCTAAAATCTACTTTGAGGGTGCGTTTTTGTCCTTTTAAGCATTTTAGCGTTTAGCGTGTCATATAAAATAGGATTTATGTTTTTCAACATGGTAGGCAAAAATGCAATTCCACATGATATTTTTTTAAAAATATTGCTCGGTAAAGCATGTATGGATTAATGCAATCATAGCGTAAGTTGAAAGCATTTACTTCTACTTTATGGAAAGCAAGAAACTATTTCCATACAGCTCATAGTTTTCTCACAATTACCGTTTTTTCTTACTAGGACGTATCACGTACTGTATATATATATATATATATATACATGTATATACTTAGATTTAGTCTATTCCTCCGTACAGTGCTTAATGCTTATAGGCGTGAAACTCGGAGTTGCAACCATGTTCCATTAGTCTGCCTTATTCACTATATATACATATATATATATATATATATATATTCGTAATTTCATGTTTTGTTTTTGTTTCTTAGATGACCCGTGTGTGCCAGTAAACCCTTGCCAAAATGCAGGGACCTGTAATCCTTCGTTTGACAACAGCGGGTCAACTTTTACCTGTACGTGTGCACTGGGCCAGTTTTGGACAGGAACCCTCTGCAGTACGCGTGAGTACAAAGGGAATTATTATAATTTTGACCTTGGTGCCATTTGGCTTCAGTACCTGTTTCTTCTTCTTCTTCTTCTTTATTGTATCCCCCGGCAGTATGCCGGTGGGGTACTTTGGATTCAGCAGCGTTACGCCGCCGCCGCGTCATATTCTTGTGTGCGCTCTCACTGCCACATTTCTTGATGGATTTCTTTCAAATTTTGTATGGAGGTGTATCCTGGTATAATCTACATACCTATAACTTTTGGTGATGCTGCCCCCAGTGTTCAGTCTTCTATAGGGTACAAGGCCATATTTCTGTGGATGGTTTGTGTGCGCTCTATAGGCCACATTTTTAAAGGGATTTTGTTCAAATTTTGAACGAAGGTGTATCTTGGTATAATCTACAAGCCTATAGATTTTAGTGATGCTGCCTCCAATGTTTCGTCTTTTATTGGGTCAAAGGTCATATTTTGATAGATGTCTTGTGTGCACTCTAGTGTGCGCTCTAACTGCCACATTTCTTGACGGATTTCTTTCAAATTTTGTATGGAGGTGTATCCTGGTATAATCTACATACCTATAACTTTTGGTGATGCTGTACCCAGTGTTCCGTCTTCTATAGGGTACAAGGCCATATTTTTGTGGATGGTTTGTGTGCGCTCTATAGGCCACATTTTTAAAGGCATTTTGTTCAAATTTTGAACGAAGGTGTATCTTGGTATAGTCTACAAGTCTATAGATTTTAGTGATGCCGCCTCCAATGTTCCGTCTTTTATAGGGTCAAAGGTCATATTTTGATAGATGTCTTGTGTGCACTCTAGTGTGCGCTCTAACTGCCACATTTCTTGACGGATTTCTTTCAAATTTTGTATGGAGGTGTATCCTGGTATAATCTACATACCTTTAACTTTTGGTGATGCTGCCCCCAGTGTTCCGCCTTCTATAGGGTACAAGGCCATATTTTTGTTTGTGTGCGCTCTATAGGCCACATTTCTAAAGGCATTTTGTTCAAATTTTGAACAAAGGTGTATCTTGGTATAATCTACAAGCCTATAGATTTTAGTGATGCTGCTTGTATTAAGGTTCATTATAGTTTACCCTAGACCTCCACAAATTTGGTGCTGCTACCCCCCAGTATTCCATCTCTTATAGGGTCAAAGGTCATATTTAAAGGAATATCTTGTGTCGCTATGCAAATCACATTTCTTTCAAATTTTCTATAAATATGCATCATAATCTGATCTTCACACCTATTGTTTTGGTGATGCTGCTCCTAGTCTTGACAATAGTCTGAGCCACTTGCGGCAATCTCTACGTCATCCTTTTGTTTCACAAAGAGGAGAGGGAATCTTTGTCCCTCCTTCCACCTAAGGATAACACAAAATCGCTGCCACTGCCGGGGGATACATTCGCATTGCGCGGCAATACAGATTGCGATATTTCTAGTTTGATAGAATAATGGGCCATTTTTATTCATGTAGGTCAAAGAAATACAGTGAGTTTTTAATTATTAAGTCAGTATAATCAAGAAAATCCTGCTTGTCATGTTTTAATAAACTGTTATTATATTTAATTTATTGAATATTTTTGTTTATGGATAGAATGTGCAGGCCTACATTTTACGTGTGTCTAGTTGAGTGTTTGTAACTGTTACAAATTTGCAAAACTACAATAGGGAATTGCAAAGACAGTCCATGAAATTACACAAGATACAGCAATCCCCTTGCATTTTGACTGCGTTAGTATTTATGATGATGATTAATGATGAGGACCATGAGTGCATGCTTCAGAGATTCAACACATTGTTTGTATCCTTCGTTCACTTTCTGTACGTTGTATTTCTTCCATGACGCGTCAAGCAATTAATACTGCCATCAACGCTCACTGATAATCATGACACGGTAATGAGGCCGTTTGGTGATCGTCAGTACTAACGATGTTTCACTAATCTCATGTCGTTTAATCCTTTAAATCGTGCTCTATAGCGTCTGGATGTACAAATATCCGGTGTGAGAATAACGGCAATTGTATTACCAATCCTGGTACTGGGGGGTTCGAATCTTGTGTCTGCACTTCTGGTTATTATGGAGTATTTTGTGGTTATGGTAAGTTATTCAACGAGCCATTTAATAAACAAAATACGACAATACGATCGCTTTTGAAGATATCTGCGATATCACCTGATTAAAAATATCTTCTGTTAAAATTGTTACTTTCCTGCATAGAGTGTACATGTAAATAATGAAAGAATACAGGTATGTTTAGATATCCCTAATCATTTGGTCACCACATTATGTAGATAATCTAGCTATTGTTTCCAATCTATGACATATGTTTAATTCATGTTAAACTGCTTTGGTATACTTTGTAATATCTATAATACAAACGAGATCACACTGTGATTTACTTTAACTTTTAATATCAATGTTTCTAGCATTACGTCCTCAGAAACCTTCAAATTGTCACCGTTTTGATATATGCACGGTGTCTGCAAGCACTATGCAGATATACCATTACTCTAGTCACCAAGATCAGGCTTGCTCCCAAACAATGTATGTACATTCTCAACTCCCTGTGGAACATTTAGCCAGTCACCATTTAGGACACGCTGAAAAAAACGAATAAATCACAATGAAATATGTACCCCTATATTTTCGTTTTTTAAATTTTTTCATCTCACGACCTTTGCACTTCAGGCCAAGTGTGTTAAACAACTTAACTTCGATACCTCAGATATTTTTTCATACATGACTTATTACAGTAAACCTTGTTTATTTATTATGCAGCATACCCATGTACCAATGGCCCGTGCAATGGACGAGGTAGTTGTGCTAATATTGGGACAGTTGCTCCCTTCTCCTACCAGTGTACTTGCTCTTCTCCGTACATTGGAATCACATGCGCATATGGTAAGTTTCTTGAAGTGATAGCTTTAAGCTTTGAATTTCTGTGTTAGTCAGGCCTTCTAAATCATGGAATCTATCATAGCATCTTCATTAAGTTTATATATTCATTCATAAACAACACAAATATTCAAACTTCTCGAGTCAAAACCTCACAAATACTTTTATCTTTTATACCATATCAACTTTTTTTTATTCTTAAAACAAGTCACCTGATAAATGCAAAGCGCAACCAACCAATAAGGAGCTCCCATGGTAACTTTATTACTCAGCAAACTCCCTGCTATAAATATATACATCCTACTCAAATCAGGAAAGGAAAACAAATCTATTTTCGACAGCTACGAACTCATAAAGTCTGAAGCAGTGGACATGAGGGTAAATTTGTCCGCAAGGCATTGTCATTTATAGTATGCTTACCTTTACCCCAAAAAAGCGTTGTACTTTTTGAAAGAAAAAGTTTGTAATGGCGATCATCTGTCTTTTTGGACAAGTCCTTTATACAAAAAAAAGTTACCATACTTTTCTTCCTGACGTAACATACATGTATTCGAATTAGAAGAAACAGATCATGTGTATGCAAAAGGCTCTGAAGTTTCACTGACATTGTTTTATTTTTTTCTTCAGAGGATCCTTGTCACATGACTAACAATCCATGTAGGAACGGTGGAACGTGTTCATACATGTTTCCTGTAGCCGGCACGGTCAATGCTCCCACTGTGCAGTGCACCTGTCTAGCAAACATGTACTATGGAGCCAATTGCGAGTCTGGTAAGTTCATATTAGGTGGAGCACTTGTTATGCACACACATACCTCTACCTTCCGACAAAGTTTATTCTTGGCCTTAAAGAGAACTAAAATATCTTCCAAATGTCAGGGTCATCTGACAACCAATCTTAACATAAATTGTTATCATATGTGTTCATGGCGCTCGTGTGCGTGTGGGTGTTTAAACAAAAAATGAATGTTCATCTTATTTCCTACTGAAAAAAATTGGTACATGCGATAGGTCGGGTGAAATTGATCCCAGATTGGCTCCTGTTTCGTGGGCTCCAGGTCTTAACCCGACCGTTACGGTCAGGCTGACATGGAGCTCATATTCCTCAATAAAGAAAGTTGTACATTTTGTTTAATGTGCATCGTGTCTCAGTCTATCTACAATTTGTATAAACCTTTTATATCCGTATTGCACATGGCTGAGTGCTAAAAATCTGTCATTTTGAATCATAATTTATGTTCTGGACATACTCTATATTGCATTATCATGAATTTGAAATTGTAACAGATTTGACACATAATCACGAAGAATTTGTATTGATTAATTTGTGACTTTCATATTTTCTTTTAGCTTTTCCATGTACCAGTAATCCCTGTCAATTTGGAGGTGCTTGCACCAACGTGGGATTTTCTAATTACGACTGTAATTGTATTAATCCCTACATTGGAGAAAGATGTCAAGCAGGTAGAATTTAATTCATTTCTTTACCCTACAACTTTTGTTAAAGCCTTGAACATTCTACATCATGCACCGCACGATAGTTTCCACATAATAATCGTTACAATTGGGCCCGATCAGGAACAACATCATTATATTTATTTATTTATTCTCAGTCATTAGTTTTGTTCAGACCTAAGTTATTACACAAATATTTCGAGTATCCAGTAGTATAGACCCCGTAATGATGAACCTGATTGTACACATTGGTTAGAAAAGTCATCGAGAATATTTTAAAATTTAAAAAATGCCTTTAACGTTCTTCCATTAAATTACGGCCATGAAATTATGGGAAATTATTCCTTCTATTACTCTACTGCAGTTGACAAAAAATGGTTTTGTTATACAGTATGTGGATTTTTCACGTTCTTTGTCTTCATAAATAGTTGAACCGTGCAACTCCATCCCGTGTGTGAACGGTGGGATCTGCAGTGGCTCTGTAACCCCCGGCACTACAACTACTTCATACTCATGTGCATGTAAAGGGGTGTGGGGTGGACAAAGGTGCGAAGTTGGTGAGTATAATCAGATGAATAGTGTAATTCAGTTACAATATCCTTTCCGAAATAAGATATTTTTCCATGCAAAAGGAGATTAGACGATTAGGCCTTAAGAGATCGTTGGAAATATTAGATGAGATCAGAATTATCTTTAATTTTTATAACGGGTGTTTGGAAAAGCAAACCCCAAGTTGAACATTTCCTGTAGAAAGAATATTTAGCGGTAACGCTGTAAAAGGATTGTCCGTTATACTTTCCATTGGGAGTTTGGTTAGGTATCACAGAAGACCATTATTGATGGGCGAGTAAATGTTGGTTTAAAAAAATACTAACCAATCCAATACGAGGTTAAAAGAATAACAATGGATAAGGCTAACAAAGTCGGTCGTTTGTTTGCTAAGTAGGTTTAATAGTATAAATATGGCTCAATATTTAACTGGGCACATGATTATTGGGCGAATCTTTTCCAGAATTAGTTTTTTTTTAAAACATGTAGCCTACAATGTGTAAGAAAAATTGCCCTTTTTTTTCTAACGATCGGCCCGTGTACCGAGGGGACGCTAGGCATATGTATGCAGGATGTACTGAACTAATATGTTCTCGAACAGATATATGAATATTCATGGTATTTGCATATTGATTGGGCGGCCTGTTAACTTAATGACACCAAACACATCATAACTTTTGTAAGGCATTATAGAAGCTTGTAATTGATATAAATACATTGTAGATGGTTAAGTATTATAGGTTGGGATATAGGTTAGGATAGGTCAAGATGTGTTAAGTTATGATAGCATTGGTTAGGATAAGTTAGGTTATATTAAGTTATGATAGGAAAGGATAGGATAGGTCAAGTTATGTTAAGTTTTGCTAGGATAGGTAAGGATAGGTCAGGTCATGTTAAGTTATGATAAGATATGGTAGGATAAGTCAGGTTATATTAAATTATGATATAATATACTACATTAAGACTCATAGAAACAACCGGAAGATAGTAAATGGCTATACGGCGAAAAACTGTTTACTATGCTTTTTGATCCAGCCAGGTTAGGGAAATAAGGGGGAAAATTGGGCAAATTTTGCCTAAGAACACAACATTTCATTTACTTAATATCAGTTGGGTAATTTTTGGCTATATTCAGGCAATCACTGCAAAAGAGAATTTGATTTTTTTTTAGAGTTGGGCAAATTTTTCCTTCAGAATTAAAATTTCTTTACGCTAGGATTGGGCAGTACTACTGGACTTTGATAATGTGTTTTGGGGTAAAATTAATTGGACAATTGATTTGCGTGTATGTATACATACACATTTATCTCGGCCCGTGTATACACATACGCCGTGTTAAAAGGGGGACCTGAAGGGGGTAAAGCATAAACAAAAGATAATACGATACTCTCCAAACCCTACTTTCCACCCATTGGTTGATTTTCGTTCACTGAGTAAAGCCAGCGCACCTCATACTAACTAACCTTAGTACGCATCTGGTACTTCCCAACAACTCCCCTCCCTAATAAACCTAAAGCCTCGGTCACAAATGCCATTACGAACTGCTACGAACGCCGTACGAACGATTTTCAGACAATGGACATTCGGGAAGAACCTCTGTGTCCGTAGCATAACTAGAATGCATGTTTACATTTATTCAATTGTTTCTAGGCTAATCGAGAGCATCTATTTGTAATTAGGTGTCATGCAAAATTTACATTTCTGCTGAAAACTGTTTTTCCAGGTTCATGCTCACCGACGAACCCATGTATGAATGGAGGAACTTGCCTGTCCAACGCGGATGGTACCTTTCAATCTTGCCAATGCCTGGCGGGATATACTGGTAGCTCTTGTGAAACTGGTAAGTATTTTGCCAGTTGAAACTTTTTTTCTTATTCATTTTCTTTATTACGAAAACTCCAGATACATAGTATTTTAGCATGAAAATAGCCAAACATTTGGTGAATGGAGCCGATCAAGATGGGCCCGCCCAATACACTATAATTTATGACAACAAATCAAAGATTTATTACAAGAAATCAATCGTTGAGAATAATCATTGAATCACAAAGAATCAGTTTGGGTTTGCACTAATGTTAAAACGATTTTGTTGTTATCAAATGATTATATACACAAAATAATCATAACCGTACATATATGTGTACAGTATGTAGATTTAACTATCGACATAATATGATTAAGATATCTAACACTATTGATGCCTCAGGGCTAGTTTATTTATGAAGCGTGAACAAAATTGTCCATGTCCTCTACGATTTCAGTGTATAAATAAATGTGCATAGTGTTTATGTGGAAAGCGCCCTCTTTCTGCTTAATATCTACTTACTTCGAACTTTTTCATTACATGTTACTTTATCCTTAAACTTTCGTTGTACTGTTGCATTTAACTACTTTTTCCTTTTAAAACACAGAGGGAAAGCCCCTATTTGGATTTTTTCGGTATCAGGGTACTTCCTTGCAACATTTTTAGGTGGACTACCTTAAAAATATGTAGGCCACTTTTTAAAGTGGCCGCTATGTATATCTAATGTTTAACGATTTTGAAGATAAATTTATAATAGAAACTCATTTCACAATATGTGAGGTTTCATCTAAGAGAGAATTTAGAATTTCCAAGATGATACCTCATTCTGTAGGATTGATGATGATTTAGGCGGAAAATGTGATTTTTAAAGAATTTTTTTCAAGATCATGAATTGCGCCAAAAACATATTTATTAATATTGGATAAGTTATCATCACTTATGACTTTTGAAACTTTCTGGAAATCTGCCCGCAAATATGTTTAATATTATATATAATTTGCCAATTCATTGCATTTCTATGAAATACAAAAAACATGTTACAGCGATCTAGAGTTAACACTTTGATATTACAGTGTAGCTAAAATTTCAATTATGTTTACTTAGGGCTGCCTTCTGCACATCAACACAAACAAAGATGACTATTTTGATAGGTAGTGTGATGTAAGATGATGCAGTTTTATCATATTTAAATGCTATATATAATTCTCTCTTAGTTCCCGTTGATAGCTTTGGTAATAATTGAATGTATACAATCATATATGTTTTTACGACAGAAAATTTGCGATAATCCGATTAACAAAGATAATACTTTATACAAAATTCGTTCCTGTTTTCACGAAGTGACGGTAGTGAGGAAAATCCGCACACAAAGTGAATGCGATTTTCATTCACTACCGTCACTCTGTGAAAATAGGGACGAAATATAGTATGCACTGAGAGGCTCTAGTTGAAATTATGGATCATGGTGGCAGGAATAGCACTTTTTTCTGAGGGGGATAGCCCCGAAGAAAATGGTGCTTTTTCTGTCGCCGAGGAATCCATAATTTCACAAGTTTTTTGTTTTTTGTTTCTTGGTAGTATTCTTTATTGTATTCATTCAATACATGTACATCATACATCATACATGTACTATCTACATACCACTGTCTCTTGTTAGCTCACTACTGATTGACAGATGTCACAAGATAAATGAGATCTGGGGCATTTTTTAAGGATGGAGCTTAGCAGGTCTGAGAAAATTATTTACAAAAATATTACAAAATCTATGAAAATATATTTAGATGTTTGAATAACAAAATATGAGTTGTATGCAGCCCTGCACATCAACATGAATCAACTTATATTTGCGGGATGTCACCCGACTTTTTATGATAACGATGATTTAAGCCATGATACGCCAACGCGCATCTAACCTCTTTAATAGTCAACATTCTAACTTACAATCCCCCCCCCCCCCCAACAACAAACAAACAGTGATATGAATGTGGGTGAAGCCTACCTAGTTTGTAATTTAATGTTTAATATATCATTCTTAAACTGTATTTTGTTTCTTCCTCTCTGTAGTTGACTGTTCCGGCAGCAACCCGTGTCTAAACGGAGGTACCTGTGACACCAATGCATGTACATGTGCTTCGGGGTATACAGGAGCTTTGTGCGGTGAAACGAGTAAGATCTTTTTAAGGTTTACTGGTACTACTTACACATTTCAATGTCTTTTCGTCTAAGAGTATTGCACACACAAACAAATATTAGTCGATAATCTTCGGTCACTAAAAAAAACCAACTACATATTTTCACAAGGGCTAGGATCTTTCTTATTCACATAGATAATTCGATTAAATAAGCCTTTATTTATGCAAGCTATTCTTGGAAATATCTGACCGGTGGTTGTTTACTTTTCTTTCTATTCATCCTTTTTTCTCATCTTATATGTGCACAAGGCCTCCTTTTCAGGGGTAATCCCAAGAACTCTGAGTCACTACGACTGTGACGTTTGACCAGTATTTTACTTTACATTAATACTCTGAAAGTGTTTACCCGAATTTTCTTCCTCTTTCCAATGAAGTTATCATTGTTCTTTGAATGTATACAATCATATATGTTTTTACGATAGAAAATTTGCGATAATCCGATTAACAAAGAGAATACTTTATACAAAATTCGTTCCTTTCTAATTCACATAGATAATTCAATTAAATAAGCCTTTATTCATACAAGCTATTCTTGGAAGTATCTGACCGGTGGTTGTTTACTTTTCTTTCCATTCATCCTTTCCCTTCACCTTATATGTGAATAAGGCTTCCTTTCCAGGTGTAAACCCAAGAACTCTGACTCGTACTACGACTGTGACGTTTACCGAAAGTCATCTTCGCTTCTAATCCACTTCTTCACATTTTCCGTCACTGGCAGATAGATGAGCGATGACCCTAGCTGCCATCTAAAGTCCATGCTGACGATACTTTAGGTGTGCTGCGGGTTTTAGCGAGAAGTGCCTGGCTCTTCATTGTCATTGTCAAATCCTCTACAATTGATTGCTGATCCATTTTTGTCTTTCTTTTTGCTAGAGTATGCCTTCTCTTTTTATAGGAATTCAATTTCACGATGATAGAGCGATGTCCGGAATGTTTTCAGGGAGTTGCTACTGATGGTTTCACCAACCTGCTCGCCGATGGTCTCTTCTGCTATTGCGTCGGTGTCCTCACACGGCTTCTCCTCAACGCCAAATTTGCGAATACGCGTCCTTCGTGAACCCTGTTACAGATTATTGATGCTCTAGTTGGCATTACAGACTTCCCTGCTGAGGTTTTCTACTGTCCTGTTCAGAAATGTCATTATCTTTGCTTTCTATTTTCATCTGCAGATCAAAATAATACACCACCTTGAATAACATCTAACCTAGCTACTCAGCAATTCTTCCCATCTTTCCCCATCTGCATTGCGGATTATCTTATCCATATAGGTGATAAACTCTTCATTCATCAATAAGTCTTTGATGACCTGACATTCTCACAGCTGTCGTTGGTCTGGTGATTGCGACTCCTCCGCAACCATCCACTGTGTACAGATAGTTGTGAAGAGAAGAAAATGAACAAAGCCTATTCACTTCTGTCCGTGTCTGTTATACACACAGTTCATTGAGCACTGTGTGGGTTGGTATAGCTTTGAGGGCTAGGTGATAATGTAAAATATGATATTGATATCACCTAGCCTTAATTAATTGGCAGCCATACTCCTGCGTGAAGAGGTACGTAAACAAAACCTAAAATGCGTCCGAAATCACCCCTTCCTGCACCCGTCGAACATTGCACAGTTGCTTCGGAGTTCGCTAATTAATAAATCCGTCTTTCCAATCATAAAAAGAACTTTGAAATCGGTCAAAAAATAAATATAAAATGTGAAATTTAGCTACCGGAGCGGTTTCGATTTGCTTACCTTCCACGTGTTCCTGATGATAATTAGTAAAGGTGCGATTTACAAGACAAAAACGCGTACTTTTTACGAGAGTTTGCGATATTAGTTCCGTCTGAAATGCAAAGACACGCGGTAGTTCAGTTCAGTTCAGCTCAGTTCAGTAATCGCACCGGTTTACTCGAAATAAATTGTTTTTTTGCGAATTTCCAGTTCAAATACTTACTTAAGATAATAGCAATTAGTGTAAAAAGGAGTGCGCGCAAGGAGTTCGCTTATTTCAGCGAACCCCGTGCATCCGCCTTCGTATAGTATATCCTTAAACAAATTTATCATCAAGATAATATGTAGGGCACCAGATTTTCCTGTTAGCTCATCATGCTGCACCTTGTGGCCGTACGGCAGCCGAGACCATCTTAGTTGTCAACAGTAGGAAGGCTTGCTGATGTTCCAGTGAAAGAAGACGAGGACATCAACATCGTCATCCCCTCGTAAAAAATGTCAAAGGAATTCAAGATGCCCTATCAAGCAGGAGACCATCCCGCACGCTGACATCGACCAAATACTTCCATACTCCAGGTATTTTTATTTACTTTGGTGTAATATTGTATGAATTACTTCTTGGAAAACAATACAGTTTTTATTTGATTTTATTAGCATTGATTAAGTGCAATCGTTATGTGAGCAAACAAACAATGATCAGAACATCGAGAGTATATCTCTTACCGATAGAAATGTAAAGTGAGTAAAAGTTACTTCCTAGTTACGATATGTGTTCCAATTTCCAAATGATTGCTTGATCCTTTTTCCTCCAATAGTTTTGTATCGAATTTAGATCAACAAAACAAAATGAATTTGAAAAAGGAACAATTGCCGATAAACAGAAATAGGTTACCACTTTTCTTTACATGCAATTCACCGAAATTAACAAATGTCAATGTTTACAAAAAACTGTGAAGGGGTTTACAATATTTGCCATGCCATTTTGTTTTTACATTTTTGTTTTGCAGGAAATTGAACAGGAGGTGTCGATTTCTTCCTTTCCACGTAGAGTGAGATCAAGAGGACGACAACGCAGCAGAATTCCGAACAGTTCAACATAGGTTGTTAACTGTGCTTTCTTCCAAAGTGTCAACGTAGACCCAAAAGTAATAACCAATATGATTATAATAACCATATCTTAAAAAATTCTATAACCATTTGTATTGTTGGTTTCATTAACATTATTATCATAAACAGTCATATATTTCCATGACAAACTTCATATCAGCCGCACATTAAAGGGACTTGGTAACATTGTTCAGATGAGAGAAGATGGTGCTAAAGCTATGGTCACATCACCTAAAAGTAGCCTGCTCGGCGGCCGGGCGGCGACTTTTTAGCCAATTTCGCCCAGGAACCGAGCGGCGGCCGCCCGGGCACCGCATGTTTTTAGGGCATCGCTCGGTCGCTGCTGAAGTTTTAGCGCGGAGTTAAAATTCACTCGCCGCCCAGAGTAAGCTCGAGCGTTCGACGGCGAGCGATTTTGGTCAAAAATCGAAGCCGCTAGGTCAAAGGCTGCTGAGCGTTCGCCGCTCGGTCGCCGGCCGGTCGCCGCTAGGAGATCAGTAGGTCACTGGGCGGCGAGTTCAACATCGGTCAGCAACATTTGACCTAGCGGCTTTGATTTTTGACCTAAATCGCTCGACGGCGAACGCTCCGATTAGGTCGATGTCCGGGCGGCGAACGCCCGGACACCGAGCGTATTTTAGCGCCCCGCCGATCACTGGCCGGCTGCCGGGCAATTTCCTTAAAACTAGCCGGTGGCCGGTGGCCGGTGGAAAACCGCTCGTGTATCGGTGGGTCATCGGTCGGTCACTGTCGGGACGCCGCCCGGAGAAGCTCTCCGAATTCGCCCAGTTTTGACCTAAAATTGACCGGCGACCGACGGGAAATCGACAGGGCACCGCCCAGGCATCACTGGAGCTCTACAGCCTGCTCGACTTCTCTAAAATATCGTTGGGCGATGCCTTAATTCCAGCGGCGACCGAGCAGGCTACTAATCGGTCGGTCGCTGCTCTGGTTTGTGACCATAGCTTAAGGTAGTGACATCAATGTTAAATGTACAATTAAAGATATTAAAGCTGAAATTTTAAGTGAAAACAGACCAATACTTAGTAGTTGAAATAGTAGTTGAAATATTTATTGGTTACTGAATCATCGTAGGTTATAACAATAATGTGACAATGTCTTTACATGAGTATAAAACATAAGTTAAAATTACATTTCCACATTCAGTAAATCATAGATACATACGCTCGAAGAGGTGATGATACAGAAGGGCTACAGCCTAAGCGTGACAGCTTGATACGCTTGCAGCCCAGAAACATTTAAAATCATAACGATTGTAAAGTAAAGTAAATTACAGAACATAATTGGGGGAAAATAACAAAAAATAAACAGTGACTTGCAACCAAAAACAAAAAAATGGGATAGAGGGTGCATGGGAGGGGGATTTTCCTGCTATATCAAGGAAATGCTGACAAACATATATGATATCATGTGTTAATTTAAGAGATTTGTCAATATTTGCTCAATAAAATTGATTTCACACTTTTCTTGAAAGTATATACTGACTTCAAGTTACGGATGTCAACGGACAGTGAGTTCCAAATATCTGGACCAGAATGTCTTATAGATTTCATAGCCATTGTTGTTTTAGGATTACATAAATGGTATTTATTTGATTGTCTGGTTGGGTATGTATGAATATTTCTATTCAAACAAAACATTGGTGGGAAGTGGGAAGGTAGGGAATCATTATGTAGACGGAAGATGAACAGTGCTTTTTGTAAAAAGTTAATATCAGTTACTTTCAGAGTTTTTAACCTCGCGAATAGGGGATCAGTGTGATCGCGATATCCAGCATTGGTACACACACGAATCGCTTTCTTTTGTAAAAGTAGCATTTTATCAGTATATACTTTTGAGTCTGCCCACAGTATATTGCAATAAGACATATAAGGAAGAATCAAGGAATTGTATAGCATATATAGAATATTCAAAGGCACATAATGTTTTAACTTATACAGTAAACCAACAGTGCGTGACACTCTCTTTGAAACGTAATGTACATGATCACTCCATTTCAGATTTTCATTGATGATAGTTCCAAGAAATTTAGTATTTTGTTTTTTCTCCAAATATTCACCATCCAAGACTATTTCAGGTATAGGTTATCAGTTGCATTTTTCCTGCTTTGAAAATGAATATAATTAGTTTTTTTTCAGATTGAGAGACAATTTGTTGCTCCTAAACCCCAAAGACAGCTTAGGTAGCTCGGTGCTCAGAATTCTCTGAAGTGATCGAAAATCGGAATTGGAGCAAAACACATTAGTATCATCAGCAAATATAATGTATTGTAATGATGTAGTTGAGTTCGAGATATCATTAACATACTTAATGATACAAACTGGGAAACACTCATCAGATCGATTCCTTAATTCTCCGAACTATATTATTGTAATTTGATTACATGTTAGGTGAATGTAAATCGTCACGCAGCAATGAATTGGCTTCATATACCATTCCAAATATTTAAGTGTTGAAATATTTGTAAAAGCCTCTTATATGTCTTTTTTCATGGAAAAAACGGTTGGGAAAATTCAAAATTTTGTCGGGAGAATTTACTGTTAGAGGGGTTACACATTGGCATCTTCATAGAAAAAGAATAAACATCCTTGTGGCTTAAGAATTTTTCAGGAGTTTTTGCATGTTAGAGGGTTAGTACAGTAGAAGGAATATATTAAGTAACATTTTTTATACAAAAATTACGACAATGTTACCGGTTCACTTTAATAATTTTCTATTCATAAATATTGTTCATTGCAGAAAAATGATAAGGATATTGGCGTACAAAGTCTAAGATGGCTGGGCGGTTCACCACCTTCGAAGAAGCGTTTTGGTAGTTGGTGATGAGGACTACATTTCATTTGTATCTACGGAGGCCGAGTATCTCAATGTAATTCCTTCCCCATTTAGGCCTTTAAATAAACAGAAACAAAAGGTGAAAAATATAATTTTAGATCAAGAAATACATGGTGCGCATTCATTATTGTCTAACCCAGAAAATAATCAACAACTCGCTGGTCAACGAAAATAAGGAAACAACAGAGTGTGATGAAGTGAAAAGCGCCTGGACATCTGACGGCCGCATCATCGCGCTGATAAAGCATGATGGTTCCCCGATGAAGCGTGTGATTAAGAACATGGATGATCTGAGAAGATTACCCACGCATAAAACGTTATGAACTATTTTGTTACTAGACACAGTGATGCTAGAAACAATCATTTTGTGCTCCTGGCTGCATGCCATTTTAATATCACTTATTTCAACTCGAAGACTTTTAATTGCGTAGTTGTGAAAACCTTGAACTTTTTAAATAATTGTTTTAATGTTGATTTTAGCAATCGTGTATTGCTTTATTTTGGTAGTTATTGTTGTACATTGTATTGTGAACATTTTAACTTTGTTCCTTCACTTTTCTATTCTTCTTATTGCACAGACTTGCATGTACATAGATGATGATATAACACATATTTCAGCAGTTTTTGCATTCCAGTATTCCTATAATTATACATGGATACCGTATTAGATAGATTACCATTTGATTCCCCGTATGTGACTCCTGATGAAATCAATAAGGACACTTGTAATGACAATGAGCAATTATCCGTAGTAAATTCTAATTGAAGAAGCCTTAAGAAAAATGTTGATAGTATGAGTATGTTTTGAAATTGTTTCGACTCTAAATTTTCCATTATAGGATTAACAGAAACTTGGTTAAAAGAGAACAATAGTGTATTTTTAAATATTAATAATTATGCTCCTATTTTCAACAACTGCATTATCAAAAGACATGGCGGTGTAGGCATGTATTTTGAAAAGGTAGTGCCAATTTTTAAAAAGGAAGATCCTCAAAGGTTATGTAATTATAGACTCATTTCATTCTTGACATCTTTTTCAAATTGTTTAGAAAAGCTGATATATGATAAAACAGTTACATTTTTTAATAAGACCAAAACATTTTCAAAACTCCAGTTTGGTTTTCATGAAAAACACACCACTACGCATGCTATCTTACATTTTATCTATAAAGTAGCTCAATCGTTTAGATAATCACCTTCACACAATAGGTATACTCTTGGATTTCTCAAAGGCGTTTGATACTGTTGATCATGACATTCTGATTAGTAAATTGTCATATTATGAATTCAGAGGCATCGCTCCTAGTTGGTTCTGGAGCTATTTAACTGACAGGAAACAATATGTATCATTAAATGGAATTAACTCAAGTCATCATATTATATCCTGTGGAGTGCCTCAGGGATCCCTTCTTCTCCTTTAAAATTTGTTATATATTAATAATAATAATAATAATAATAAATTACATTTATATAGCGCTTAATACAAAGTTTCTAAGCGCTTAACAAAAAATAAAATTAAAGTAATGTTAACTTACAAATTACAAGAATATAATACATGATACATAATTATAATAACAAATTCTTAATAACAATAATTCAATAATAATAGTTAATATTTACATAAAGCTTTATAGTTAAACAAACAAAATATGATTACATTACATTACATATTAAACAGATAAGTCTTAAGTTTACTTTTGAATGTCTCTAAGGTTGGGGACTCGCGTATTTCATGGGGAAGATTGTTCCAAAGTTGGGGGGCACAGACAGAAAAGGCACGATTTCCATAGCGGGTGTGGGTGCGAGGGCCTGGGGCAAGATGAAGATGTGCTGTGGATGACGATCTGAGACGCATAGATGAAGTACGAGTTTTAGGAGTGATGAGTGCCGAGAGATATGAGGGAGCAAGTTTGTGAAAGGCCTTGTATGTCAGCATGAGAATCTTGAATTTGATACGTTGTTGGAGGGGGAGCCAGTGTAGTGAACGAATGATCGGTGTGATGTGTTCATGTTTTCTTGTACGTGTGATGAGGCGTGCTGCTGTGTTCTGAATATGTTGAAGAGGGGCTAAATGAGAGCTAGGGAGATTGATTAATAGTCCATTACAGTAATCAAGGTGGGAAGTTACAAGGGCATTAACAAGACGATGAGTAGAACTTTGATCCAGAAATTTTCGCAGTTTTCCAACTTTGTGGATCCCGAAAGCTGCGATACGACACACGTTGCGTATATGCTGGTTCACATTTAGCACGTTGTCCACCGTGACTCCCAGATCCTTGGCAGATTGGGAAAGAGTGATTGTTGTGCCATCCATGTCAAGATCAGGTAGCACAGTGGAATTGCGAAACATGGAAGTTATATGCATAACTTCTGTTTTTGTGCCGTTGAACACAAGATTATTGCCGCAGGACCAGCTTTTCACGTCACTGACGCATCTGCTGAGCTTGGAAATGCAACTGGAAGCATCACTTTGCTTGAGCACTATGTACAGTTGCGTATCGTCGGCATACATCATATGCATGACGCCATCATGAGCATGGATGACCTCACTGAGCGGACCCGTGTACAGTGAAAAGAGCAGAGGTCCTAGAACGGATCCTTGGGGGACACCCCAGGGGAGTGGGAATGCTTTAGAAGGAACTCTGTTGACAACAATAACTTGATGACGGTCCTCCAGGTAAGAAGCAAGCCACTGCAGTACCTTTCCATCAAATCCATAATCATGACGCAGACGACACATCAATTTGGCATGATCTATGGTTTCAAAAGCAGCCGAGAAATCAAGCAAAACCAAATCATATTAATGATTTTCATTTTTCATCTGACGTCCTATCATTCATTTTTTAGAAATGATTCAAGTGATTTTTTTCTCATAAAAATCGTGAAATTTTATTAGAAACAGTTAATAGTGAATTAAAGTAGGTTACTTTGTGGATCCGTGCAAATAAGTTGTCTTTGAACCTTCAAAAGACAAACTATATGCCTTTTTAGTAATTCCCTAACAGATTTACCTGGAGGCGTACTTTTTGATGATCTTAATTAAAGAGTGTTGGCATGGAGGAAGTCACT
This sequence comes from Strongylocentrotus purpuratus, assembly GCF_000002235.5. Taxonomy (NCBI): domain Eukaryota; kingdom Metazoa; phylum Echinodermata; class Echinoidea; order Camarodonta; family Strongylocentrotidae; genus Strongylocentrotus; species Strongylocentrotus purpuratus. Next base: position 4,592,244 of record NW_022145607.1, on the reverse strand, counting down.
AAAAACGCAACTAAATAAGATACTTGTCACTCAGAAAAGAGTGAATTGTCTTTAATGTAAATTATCGTGCTCATACTATTTTTTTGTTTCATAGTAATAAACTATTAGAGGTAGAAGTTATTTATCTCTTACAGTCAGACTCACTCATGTATGTCACAATGTGACTGGGATTTCTTTTTTAGACAGAGAATGTAATGGACAGGTGTTAGATGAATAGATGTTGTTGGTAGCAATTTACTAGGTCAACTAACTTGGATTTACTAGGTCAACTAACTTGGGTCTCTAGTAGAGCAGGTGTCTGTCTTTGTCTGTGTGTGGGGAAAGGATGAGGAGAATGTTAATAGGAAAGTTTTGTATAGAGGATTTAGTAAAAGGAATTTGGATGGACAGTTTTGGCATGAGAGGAATACAAAGAATGTTAAAGAGGTTACTATTGAGAGAGCCAACGTGGATTAGAGATTTAGGGTAGTTTAATCAGATTGCACATGAGATCTCGAGAGGAGCAGACCTTTCAGAATTTGGTCTGACTTTGGGGAGTGAATGAGGGGTGTTGGCCACGAAGGTAAAAGTTACAGCCACAGGCTATAAGCATGCTGTTGCTGGCATAGACTTTCCCTATACTATGGGACCAGGCAAGAACCAGGCAGCACAGGCCGACGTGGTAGAAGCCTCATCAGCCCTCGCCTCAACTTGGATCATCATTTGAACATCTGAACTGTAAGTTACAGAAATAAATGTATTACCTTATTTGTAATTATCTGGAAGGAAGGTTAATTTCATACATTTCATAAAGAGAAAGATATTTTCTATGTACTACGAGATAATGGATTTTTGTGTTGTATCTTGCTTGTTGAATAAGGAAGACTTAACCTTGATTATTTTGTTTGCTTAGAATATATGAGGTTTAAGAAATTGTATTGCACTTAAAAGTTATACATGTATAACTATATGTAAAGACATAGGTGTTATTCTATCATTTCTAGGTGAAAGATACCGTACATGGTCATTTATAAATGTCGCCTATTTTAGTGGTTTATGTCAGTGAAGCTAAGCTCTAGAGATTGTAAATGATTGTTGTAAATTGTTAGGATTTACATCGCTATAGCTATCGTGTTTATTTTTGTAGATGGTTGGCTATTTGGTTTCCATTTAATTCTTTTAGGGACAAGCTGGGCTCGTAGCCATAACCCTAGGCACCATCAGTGAATGGACATGTGTTCGTAGTCGACAAGCTCAGGCAACCTACTCGCGTCAAGTCGTTGAGTCAACGCCCAGTGCTGTCGTACACCGGTCAGGCTTAGCAGGTCATGCATCATATCGCACCGGGTTACTACATACACCAGAGTATATCGTTCCGCCTATTCAGAAACAGGAAGAGGTGGTATTTACGAACTCTTAATCGGGACTCTTTAACCCACAGCCGTTTACTTTATATATACAAAGACCGGGCTAGAGTGGGTGGGTGATTACTTGTATGTTTTACAATGGAAGGATGACCTGGTCATCAGGTAATCTATTTTCTTTTGGAAATATGGAGAATTATATTGTGATATAATTGAGTACCGATAAGACGACATAAACAGTGATAGGATATACTCCTATCTAAGTTCACAGTGATTCTGAAACATTTTATTTTTGTCAACTATTTGCATGTTTAATTATATTGAGCCGATGGCTCTTAAATAAACTGTTTGTACCCTATATTCTTACTCTTGAAATTGCTTGATTTTCTTGTGATACATACTCATTTCATCAGAACCTAATTTATCGTCAGACCATAATAATTTACAGTATTTAAATCTGACATATTGGCGACCACGAAGGGACTATTTTTGTCTATTTGATAGGTTAGGTTATAATGATTAGATTGTTATCATTGGTTAATGTCTTGTGATTGTTTTTGTGTAATAATGAAAACTTGATCTTCTCTCCAGTTTACAGTGTTTGTAGGTTCAAGACTGTTCGGACGGTGGTGCAAGTGCAGGTCGGGGCAGGAAGGCTTCTCTACGTGCCTGTGCCAGAGCTGAGGGCGTGGTGACGTTTGCGCTGCATAAATTGTCTGCATTTGGCAGGTTTGTAAATTTACCTTGGTGTGGCCTGCAGTATGGAGAGAGATAAGTTTATTACACAAGGGTAAGAGTTTAATTTGGAGGGGAAGGAATTGAGAACGTATGTTGATGAGTGTGTGCGTGAAGCTAGAGATGAACGAGCGGCAGCAAGGAGTGCTGAGACTGAAGTAATAGCTCAACAGATTAAACTAGAGGAACTAAGGAAAACTAATGGGACGGGACCTAGTTCACAGTCGGGGCACCCACGTAGTAGGCCCAGTATTCCTCCTCTTCCAGTTTTCCAAGAAGGAAAGGATGATATTGACAGTTATTTGTCTAGGTTTGAGAGACATGCCGTAATTGTAGGGTGGGATAAGTCGGATTGGGCACTCGCAATTTGTGCTTTGATGTCGGGTAAGGCTTTGGATATTATTTCAAGACTTACAGTTTCCCAGGTTAAGGATTATGACATAGTTAAATCCTCACTTCTAAAAGGATATGATCTTACGGAAGAAGGGTATAGGACTAAGTTTAGGTATGCTAAACTCCATCAGGGGGAACCTATGTTCAATATGCCCATAGAATTGAGAAATACTTAGATCGATGGATTGATCTTAGCTCTTATGATGACAATGTTGAAGGTCTGAAGAGCCTGCTCATCCAGGAACAGATATTTAATACAAGCAGTAAGGAATGCCTGATGTTCGTTAAGGAACGTCATCCGGGAAAGCTTACAGAAGTATTAACTCTAGCTGATCAATATCATGATGCTCATACAGATTTGAGGGTAAGAAGGGTGAAAGCCCAGCAGTCCAGTTCTAACAGTTCAAATAATACTAAGAGTCCAAACAGTTCTACTAGTTCAAGTAGTGATAAAAGATCAAGTAGGTCTGAGAATCCAACCAACTCTAATCTTTCGAACAAGAAATGTTACACTTGTAATAAATTTGGACATCTTTCTTTCAATTGCCCAAGTGGAAAGAAAGGTCGACGTGAGATGGGATCAAGTCTCGTCAAAGGCAGGTCGGCAGATGATACATCAGCCAGACATGATGCTGCAGCAGGACCTACTGACTCAAGAGAGACGGCTCATCTGGATGACTCGAAGGGTTTGAGTCTCATCGTGAGAGAAAACCTCACCGAAGATGGAACCGGAGTGAAGCTAGCATCTGGCGACACCCTCCCGGTACTATCAGCAGCAGCGAGTGGTTCACCAGTGGAGATGCCAGTCAGCAAGGGAATGGTGAACGGGAAGCTCGTGGATGTTCTACGTGACAGCGGTTGTACTACTGTCATTGTTCGGCAAGACTTGGTGTCGGAAGAGCAGTTCACTGGAGAACAGCGGACTTGCTTGCTCATTGATCGGACGATCAGAACCTTCCAAGTTGCAACGATCGAGCTAGATACTCCTTTCTTCACAGGTAAGGCAGAAGCTTTGTGTGTGCTAACACCCGTGTATGATATTGTACTAGGGAACATTTATGGAGCCCGGCAACCAGCTGACCCAGACCAAGACTGGAAGCCAAAAGATCATCAGGCCAACGCAGTAGAGACAAGAGGACAGAAGCGGAAGGCAGGACGTACGAGGCCTCCCCTTCAAGTACCTGATTCACTGAATGACATTGTGTCTGTGGATGATCTAATCCAGGCCCAGAAGGAGGACAATGCACTGGATGCGTCCAGGAAACTCGCTGAAAGTGGAGAAAAGAAGATAAGTAAGAGTGGAAATTCGTCTTACTTTATCGTTAAGAAGGATGTACTCTATAGAGAATATATTGATGCAACCCCAGGGTCAGATGTACTCGTGCAAGTTGTGATACCCACTAAATTCAGGAATCAAGTCTTGAAGCTTGCTCACGAATCTATTCTTGGTGGTCATTTTGGAACTAAAAAGACCCGTGATAAGATTTTGACTCACTTTTTCTGGCCAGGTATGCATGCAGATATAGTGCGGTATTGTCGGTCATGTGGACCATGTCAGCGTACTTCGCCAAAGGGGAAGGTTACGAAGGTGCCTCTGGGATCAACCCCTCTCATCGATGAACCTTTTAGACGTGTGGCGATGGACCTGGTTGGACCGATAGAACCTGCTACTAGCAAAGGTAATCGGTACATTCTTACCGTTGTAGACTATGCTACACGTTACCCAGAAGCTGTAGCACTTCGCAGGATTGATGCACAGACAGTTGCAGAGGCACTGATGGACATCTACTCCAGGGTGGGGATACCACGAGAGGTGTTGACAGACCGGGGCAGCCAATTCACATCAGAGCTGATGAAGGAAGTCAGTCGTCTATTCTCCATCCGTCAGATGACGACTACACCCTATCATCCCGCTTGCAATGGGTTGGTTGAACGTTTCAACGGTACCTTGAAGTCTATGCTCCGCAAGATGTGTGAAGAACGACCCAAGGACTGGGGTAGGTATTTGAACCCCCTCTTGTTTGCTTACAGAGAGTCAGTGCAGGAGAGCACGGGATTCTCACCCTTTGAACTCCTGTTTGGGAGAGCAGTTCGAGGCCCTCTTGCTATCCTACGGGAGCTGTGGACTGGAGAGGTTGATGAACCGGATACCAAGACTACATATCAGTATGTATTGGATCTGAAAGACAGGCTGCAATTGACTTGTGAAGTTGCCCAACAGAATCTCAGCAAATCAGCAGAGAGGTACAGGAGACAGTACAATAAGAAAGCAAAGGAGAGAAAGTTTGAAGTTGATGATGAAGTCCTTCTTCTACTTCCGAGTGACAACAACAAACTGTTGATGCACTGGAAAGGACCCTTCAAGGTGGTAAAGAAGATAGGACAAATGGACTACAGAATTGATAAGGATGGAAAGATAAAAACCTTCCATGCAAATCTTCTGAAGAAGTACTACAGGAGAGAGGAGAGTGCAGGTGGGTTTGATGTTGCTGGTGTTTCTGTTGTGGATGATGGCTTGTCTGAGGAATGTAGCGAAGGAGAGAATGAAGATGTAAACCATTCTTCGAGAAAGGATATTCTTCATCTCCCCAATCTTACCCCAACAGAATCTCTCAAAGATGTGCAGATCAGTCCACATCTAGATGATAAGCAGCGTGAGGAGGTCAACTCTCTTTTACGGGAGTATGAAGAAGTTTTGACTGATATGCCGGGATTGACAAACTTAGGTAAGCATGACATTAAACTTGTCCATAAGGAACCCATTAAGAGTAAACCGTACCCATTACCACATGCTTTGCGAGGTAAGGTGAAGGAGGAGGTTCAGAAGATGATAGATGTTGGCATAGTTGAATCCTCGTCTTCTCCTTATGCATCCCCGGTAGTGATGGTAAAGAAGAAAGATGGGACGATCAGGTTTTGTTGTGATTATCGTAAGTTAAATCAAGTTACCGTAACTGATGCAGAACCGATACCTGATCAGGAAGAAATATTTGCAAAACTTTCTAGGGCCAAGTATTTCACAAAGATTGATCTAACCAAAGGGTATTGGCAAGTACCCTTAACAGAGGAAGCCAAGGAACTGACAGCATTTGTGACACCAGATGGTTTGTATCAATTTCGAAGCATGCCATTTGGGCTAGTTAATGCTCCGGCAAGCTTTAGTCGTATCATGAGGGTTTTACTCCGTGGCTTGCATGGTGTAGACAATTTCATTGATGATATTTTGATCCATACAGTAAGTTTTGAGGAGCATTTAGATACCCTCCGTGAGGTGTTCGAGAGACTGAGGAGAGCAAACTTGACAGCGAGGCCTACCAAGTGCATGCACTGTAGGATGTGTAAGTATCGAATTTCTTGGTCATCGAATAGGTCAAGGAGAGCTTCGACCAGTGCAAGACAAGGTCGATGCAGTTCAAGGAGCTGCGAGACCTAAGACCAAAAAGCAACTTCGATCCTTTCTAGGTCTTGTGGGTTATTACAGACGGTTTGTTCCCAACTTCGCAGCATTAGCAGTACCACTGACTGACCGAACGAAGAAAGGAGAGCCACTTCTAGTGAAATGGGGAGATGCGGAAGAGGCAGCTTTCACTACCTTGAAAAAGAAACTTGCTAGTGAACCCATCCTCCATCTTCCGGACTTAGATCTTCCTTTCATCCTGAGGACTGATGCCTCAGATCATGGTCTCGGCGCAATTCTGCTACAAGAGACAGAAGGGAAGAAGTTCCCTATCGCCTACGCTAGTAGGAAACTTCTCCCAAGAGAGCAGCGCTACTGTGTTATGGAACGTGAATGCTTAGCAGTAGTCTGGGGTGTTCAGAAGTTCGAACCATACCTCTACGGCAAGCATTTTGAACTAGAAACTGATCACCAGCCACTGCAGTGTATCGCGAAATCAAAAGTCGCGAACTCAAGGATTCTGAGATGGGCTCTGGCGCTTCAACCGTACCAGTTTAGCATCACAGCTATCAAGGGCAGTGAAAACGTCGGTGCAGACTACTTAAGTAGGATACCGGATACCAGTAGTTGATTTCAAGTAAAGCAGGAACAGAAGGGTTTTTTTAAATAAATATTATTGATCTTTATATTTTCCTTTAAACAAATTTTCCTTGTATAGAATGAGAAAACCACTCTGAAATTTTCCTCGTAAAGAATGAGAAAACCACTCTGAAAAAATTTCTGAAATTATATAAATTTCTTGAAGGAAGGGGAGATATGTCACAATGTGACTGGGATTTCTTTTTTAGACAGAGAATGTAATGGACAGGTGTTAGATGAATAGATGTTGTTGGTAGCAATTTACTAGGTCAACTAACTTGGATTTACTAGGTCAACTAACTTGGGTCTCTAGTAGAGCAGGTGTCTGTCTTTGTCTGTGTGTGGGGAAAGGATGAGGAGAATGTTAATAGGAAAGTTTTGTATAGAGGATTTAGTAAAAGGAATTTGGATGGACAGTTTTGGCATGAGAGGAATACAAAGAATGTTAAAGAGGTTACTATTGAGAGAGCCAACGTGGATTAGAGATTTAGGGTAGTTTAATCAGATTGCACATGAGATCTCGAGAGGAGCAGACCTTTCAGAATTTGGTCTGACTTTGGGGAGTGAATGAGGGGTGTTGGCCACGAAGGTAAAAGTTACAGCCACAGGCTATAAGCATGCTGTTGCTGGCATAGACTTTCCCTATACTATGGGACCAGGCAAGAACCAGGCAGCACAGGCCGACGTGGTAGAAGCCTCATCAGCCCTCGCCTCAACTTGGATCATCATTTGAACATCTGAACTGTAAGTTACAGAAATAAATGTATTACCTTATTTGTAATTATCTGGAAGGAAGGTTAATTTCATACATTTCATAAAGAGAAAGATATTTTCTATGTACTACGAGATAATGGATTTTTGTGTTGTATCTTGCTTGTTGAATAAGGAAGACTTAACCTTGATTATTTTGTTTGCTTAGAATATATGAGGTTTAAGAAATTGTATTGCACTTAAAAGTTATACATGTATAACTATATGTAAAGACATAGGTGTTATTCTATAATTTCTAGGTGAAAGATACCGTACATGGTCATTTATAAATGTCGCCTATTTTAGTGGTTTATGTCAGTGAAGCTAAGCTCTAGAGATTGTAAATGATTGTTGTAAATTGTTAGGATTTACATCGCTATAGCTATCGTGTTTATTTTTGTAGATGGTTGGCTATTTGGTTTCCATTTAATTCTTTTAGGGACAAACTGGGCTCGTAGCCATAACCCTAGGCACCATCAGTGAATGGACATGTGTTCGTAGTCGACAAGCTCAGGCAACCTACTCGCGTCAAGTCGTTGAGTCAACGCCCAGTGCTGTCGTACACCGGTCAGGCTTAGCAGGTCATGCATCATATCGCACCGGGTTACTACATACACCAGAGTATATCGTTCCGCCTATTCAGAAACAGGAAGAGGTGGTATTTACGAACTCTAAATCGGGACTCTTTAACCCACAGCCGTTTACTTTATATATACAAAGACCGGGCTAGAGTGGGTGGGTGATTACTTGTATGTTTTACAATGGAAGGATGACCTGGTCATCAGGTAATCTATTTTCTTTTGGAAATATGGAGAATTATATTGTGATATAATTGAGTACCGATAAGACGACATAAACAGTGATAGGATATACTCCTATCTAAGTTCACAGTGATTCTGAAACATTTTATTTTTGTCAACTATTTGCATGTTTAATTATATTGAGCCGATGGCTCTTAAATAAACTGTTTGTACCCTATATTCTTACTCTTGAAATTGCTTGATTTTCTTGTGATACATACTCATTTCATCAGAACCTAATTTATCGTCAGACCATAATAATTTACAGTATTTAAATCTGACAATGTATGATTTTGAAAATGGTACTCTCGCAAATGCGTTAGTATATTTATTTAGAAAGAACAGTCAAATTCACCGTTATAATTTGAGACAGGGAACTGCACTTCATATACCGCGTGTAAGAACTGCCTTTGCTTTGAATACATCAGCTTGTACTGGTCCCGAGTTTTGGAACTCACTTCGTATTGTTCTGTCAGTGTCTCTGTTTTTAAACGCAAACTGAAATTACATATATTGAGTAATTATGCTGAAAATATTTAATATAAAAACTATGTCATCACATATGAAATAGTATGTAATTTATTTTTCTTGCTTTATTGTTTACCCCTTCTCCTCTTTTCCAGGCTAGCCCTTACCTTACCTTACCAACATTTCTTCATATTTTATTAGCAAACTCGCTTTGTTCTGTTTTGCTCTAATGTACTTTTTCTTTTCTCTGTCTCTCTCTCTGTCTCTCTCTCTTCTATTTCTTCCCCATCACCATTTCTTCCACATGTAACTTTCTTCCTCCTCAAGTTTTCTCTGTTGTTGTATTGTTCCGTTTTGCGTTTTCGCTCTCCATCCTTTTATTTAAATCTTCCCATTTTCTCCTTTTTATATATACTGTACATCAATCTATTTCTTTTGTAAATATATTTCCCATGTGTAATTGTTTTAAGTCTTATAAGGTATTTTCGTTTTTAATTTGTTTTTCTTCAAAGTAATTTAAAGCATTCAGGTATTATATTCTGTTTGGGGACCTTGCTCTAACAGGCCCAGCTTCTATAAGGTCTCCTATTTCTTTCATGTACAGAACATGATCTTACATAAGTAACATTGTATAGAATCTCTTTAGTTAATGACAATAGTTATATGTTGAATGTTAATATTGCACTTCGAATTATGTTAATTATATTGGTAATCTGCTGTTCCTGTTACTTTGTTTTTGAAATCCTATGTACAAATGTTTGTGAAAGAAGAAATAAAGTAAACTATGAACTATGAACTATAAACTATAAACTGTGAACTATGAACATTATAACTCTATGGCACTAATCTATGTAAGGCTTTCATCGCGCTCTTTATCTAATTTAACAATTGTATAAATTATTATTATTAAATTATTATATTATTTTTTTCTAGTGCTCTAAAAGTGCATTTCTTCAGCATTTCAAATTCAATGTTTCCCCGCTCGGTCGCTACGCGCCTTCAAATGTTTAGACGCAGTGTTTCTTAACGCTGTACAAACCCTGTCTAGAAGCAAGGGACAAATGCTTCCGTCTATCAAATAGCGGGGAAGTGACAAAATACCATTTGCCCCTACAGTAAAGATATCAGCATGCAAGTCAGTTTTACCTTTCCATACCCTAAATTTTCAACTTAATTGGTCGCTACGCTCCCATATATTTGCACAAAAAACAGTATATAATGACATTAACATTTAGAAGCCCCTGTCTCCAAGAGGCGCTAAAAGCGAGGGGCAGATGTTTCTTTCTATAGGAGCTGGACAATATTGTTTCTGTCTCCTGCCCTCGATAATTTTGCAGTTTTATAGGAAATTGATATTTACCTAATGTTATAAAAACAGAGTTTAGATATAAAAATATTAAAATGTCCTCGTTCGATTACAATGTCCCTCGCGTATTTTCCAAGATCAAACTCTTTACACCGAGGACCAGGAAGCCTCTGGGTATATAGGGGCTTTCTCCTATAGAGGAGGGGGCCGGGGTCGGCAAACTCGTTTTACCTGCCCGGCTAGCAAGAAAAATACATTCCATGTCATGATTATGCAGTTTTCATGAGCTTTTCACGTTCTAAAATGCATTTTCAACTTACTAAAATTTATTATTTCCCACCCGGTCGCTCGTGATGTCTCACCCTCGCATTTTAATAGATGAGATATTTGATTTATATTTAAAAAAAGAACAACGGCCTAAACGGGGAAGGGCGGGAAGATGCCTCCCTCGAGTGAATGGAATGGGACAATATTAATTTCCTCTTACAAGACACGAAGCTCTGACTAGCTGGAAGCTTTATCTCTTGAGACTGGCAAATGCTCAAACTTGTTTACATCATAACATTTAAGTGGGATGAGGTTTACCTGTGTATTCAATGTAGTAATATTGATTATTATTTTTAATTTCAAAAGAGCACTTCTTCTCTCATTGTCGCTACCCCTCCCCCCCCCCCCCCCCTCTCCCTCAGTAACGCCCAAACTTGCGTTTAAAAGTAATCTTGGTTATGATGTTAATTTTAAACAAAATATTTTTTCACGCCCCCTCGCGTCGTAATAAATAAAATGCATTATCATGGTCCTTAGTCGGGTAGGGAGACACTTTTTGGATTGGCAAGTTCTGTCTGATGTCAATAATAATTCTGAAAATGCTCTAATTTGATTGCGTGTACAAAATATACTCGAGAACAGCTAACAATAACATGAGTAAGCATAGTCTGCTGGCATCTTTCATTATTTTCTACGGTTGGAAGGATCAACATTAAGAAGGAGTGCAACACCTCTATAGAATCGTAGAATAAGAAAATTACACACTCACCAAAGTTAATCAACATTACCAACCACCGGTAAATCATTGGGTCAAAACTTTACCCCGGCTTCTCACAAATTACCTTGCATACTTAATTTATGAGTTGCTAATGGTGATATTTTTTCTCCTAAAGTTGCCATAATTTAGGTTGACTGTTGCATCTTTGAATAAGTAAGAGTAAAAAGAGAGAAGAAAAAGGAAGGCAAGGACTGAGAGAGAGAGAGAGAGAGATAGGAGGGGGGGGGGGATAGAGACAGTGATAGAGAGAGAGAGAGAGAGTATGGCCCGGGTTTTAATATTTTTAAAGCCGATACTGATGTTAATTTATCTGCCATGTGGATGCCATGTGACGCTACATAATTAGTACCACAGTATCGTTTATTGTCATCAAAATATTCAAATATCATTGAAGAGGGGTAACCTAGCTGTTCATAAGGACCGCTGGTCATAATACGAAATCGGGGTCGCTATTTATAAACATGGCGACGGGTCGCCATCAATAATTTATGTTGGGGTTAATACTAGTCATAAGGACCGCTATTCATAATAGGGAGCGGGTCGGGTGTTGATTTAAACAAATAGTGCTCACTACCATCCCCCCCCCCCCCGCTTATTCGCCGCTAACCATTTTCTCACATATTGGGCCCCCTATCTGGTCGCTCCCTTGCCGCCGGCTGGATCCGCCCCTGACACATCATCCTTAAACGTGAGAATATTCACTTCTATCCCTCTCTTCTATCAAATGTTTGTTATCAGTTTGGTACAGACAATGATGTGAAATATAATGCGAAAAAGAGTCACGTTATCATTGTGAATTGTAAAGAACATTGTAAGTTGGTATTTCCAGATTTTCGTTTGAGTGGTGCTGAATTAAATGTTTGTAAAGAGGCTAAGTACCAAGGTCATTATGTTACTGAGGATCTGTGTGATAATAGAGATATTTATAGACAGTGCCGTAAACTTTATGCACAGGGTAACACAGTGTGCAGAAAGTTTCATATGTGCTCTCATAATCATATAGTTAAGGTTAAATTATTTCGAGCGTAAGGTACACCATTATATACTGCACATCTATGGAGTAGGTATAAAAAGAGCAGTATAAAGAAGCTCACGGTAGCCTAAAATGATGCTATGAGAATGGTCTTACGAATACCTAGGAACTCTAGTGCAAGTAAAATGTTTGCAGACGTGAATATACCTGCATGTCAAGCTGTTGTAAGAAATCTAATTTTCAAGTTTATTCAGAGAATTGACTCTTCAGAAAATATGATTTTTAAAATGTTGGTTAAACCATTGCTAAGCAGTACAAGATTCACCTCAGACTTGTGGAAGTTCTGGTTTAGTAGCTTGTTTTCACAGTCGGCAGAGGTTGTTTAAAGTAGTTTAGTTTTTGTTTATCTTATATCTGTATGTATTCCCCTATTATTCTGTCATTGTTTATATCTTCATATAAATCATTATGCAAGGTTTAATAATGTGTTCCTCTCTTATTGTTGTTCATTGTTTATATCTACATGTAAATATGTTATATATGGACCTCTGCTTTTGCACCTGAGTCTGGAATAAAGTCATGAAGTGAATTGATTGAATACGAACAGTGGAGTCAACTGTAAAACGAATTGTTGTGATTCCTGACAGAATAAGAGCACCAATGGCTGAACACCCCCCTCCCCCTAGAATTACAATGAGGCATAGAGCTATGTGAAACTATGACCGACACAAATGATAGTATCTTGGAAACATTGGAAATAACATGAATAAGACATAAATGTAATAATGTTTCATGATAATCCTCCGGTACAAAACCAAGCAAAACTCGGGAAAGGTGCCAATATGGGTCTACTTGAATACAATGATTTATGACATATTGTCTATTGACAAGAAGTTTGATAGAATATCAAAACTCTGAAGCCTGGTCTAATGATAGGATTATAGGGCTCTTATTGAGGGGAACAGTATTAATACTGTTGAGGTTACCGCGTGTAAACAAAACATTTCATGCACATTACGTACATGATATGATAAAAATGTCCATTCTTCATCATCAATATGGTAATATCATCAACGTCAAGAGATCATCCGATAGCAAACTATGCTAATACCTGCGAACAGTGAAATCAATGGGCAAAGTATCAATTGTGACTATGACAATAAGAAAAGGCGTAATAGATTGGTAAGTTCGTATCAATAGAATAGAAAAATTCAGCTGCAGATACTGTCAACAAGTCAAATTTGTTTTGTGGAACCAGAAGAGCCCACTGGGTGCAAGCAGGCGCGTACACAGGGGGGGGGGTTAACCCTCCCTTTGGTATTGTTTTGTGTGTAACCCCCCCCCCCCCCCCCCCTTTGGATTTTGGATTTTTTTATTTTTTTTTTATTATTATTTATTAAAAAAAAAAAAAAAAATCCCATGGCTGACCTAAAAAAGCTGACCTTACCAGCCCCCCCCCCCCTCCAACAAGGCAAAATGTCAAATTTTCAAATTTCGAGACCAAAAAAAAAAAAAAAGTGTCCTCTTAGTTTTTTTAGGGGTTAGTAGAGTTATACTCACTTCCCTTTTTTAATTCCTGCGAACAGTGGAATCAATGGACATAGTGTCAAGTGTGACTATGTCAATAAGAACAGGCGTAATAGATGATTAATTAATTAGGGAAGTTCCCTTAAGTTCGTATCAATAGAATATAAAATCCAGCTGCAGATACTTTCAACAATAATAATAATAATAATAATGTCAATTTATAAAGCGCACATATCCATTCTTAAAGACTGCTCAAGGCGCTCTTGTACAACATCAAAATAATTATACAATATTAAAACTAAGACATAATTATACACTATAAACACTACAACATAATTTTACAATATTAAAACTACGACATAAACAAATGGTGCTTAAGTTTCTTCTTAAATATTTCAACTGATGATGATTGTCTTATTTCTAATGGTAAAGTGTTCCATAGTTTGGGTGCAACGTTAGCAAAAGCCCTGTCCCCCCATTTGTTATTGGTTTTGGGTGTACATAACTGGAGCTGTGAACCTGAACGTAGATTCCGGTGTGGGGTGTACGGTTTCAAAATCTGATACAAGTAATGGGGTGAAGAATGAAGAAGTGTTTTGTAGGTAATGAGTAACAGCTTATACATAATTCTTTTTGAGACTGATAGCCAATGAAGAGATTTTAATATATCTGAACTACTGCGGAGAGTGACGAGCCGAGCTGCCATGTTTTGAACTCGTTGCAGACGGAATATTTGATTTTGAGGAAGGCCAGTATACAATATCCAAACGACATGTAATAAAAGAATGAACTATCTGCTCAGTGGCTTTTTGATTCAGATATTTTCTGATCCTCCAAATATTGTGAATATGGAATGATGCTGAACTAACAACATTTGAAATCTGAGATTTCATGGTCATTCCAGCATCAAACAAAACTCCAAGATATACGAACCTGATTAACACATTTTATTTCTGAGTTGCCAATCATGATCTTTTGTGCAGAAAATTTACTCAACTGCCTGGCAGATCCAATTAACATGTACTCAGTTTTGTCTTCTTTAACTTCAGAAAGTTATCATTCATCCACTGACTAACCGACCTAAGGCATGATTCAACAAGTCAGATTTTTGTGTGTGGAACCAGTGGGGTCTACTGGGTGCAAGCCAAACATTCTTTACAACAATAAAAACTTCTCGAAGGACGACAGGGAAGTTGTTTATAAAAAAATAGAATTGTAGAGGCGAATAACAATAATAAAGAGGTAATACACCGTCGTTGATCGTGAGAAAATTCATTTCTACCTCTCTCTGCTAATCCCTGCGAACAGTGTAATCAACTGAGTGGAACCAACTGTACAACGAATAATCATGAGAGAAAAATTTGTTACTCCTTGTCATGGTTATAATAAAGAGCAGCAATGGCGAATAATTGTTGCTAAAATTCAGCAACAGCTGAATCATAAATAAGATTGGACAAAACACTAGATAAAAGTATGAGCGACAACAATTATATTGTCTTGAAAATATTCAGACGCGAATCGATGAGATTGATTCGACAAAGTTAAAAACCTAATAACCAAAGACGAAAATTACTATGAGATGACTTTGTGCTCTGTGGAAAATTGGTGAAGAATCTTGACCTCTCATACAACAGGTTCGTTCCTTGCTCAGTGCTATACGTCCTTGGGCAAGGCGGTTTGTCCTCATATTCCCTTTTGCCCCAGTATCTGACAAGGATGGAGTATTACAGGGCCCGCATGAAGAGCAGAATAAATAATGATGCCTATAGACACATCTACTCGCAACAACCTGTTGCTGATCTCCGACAAAAGCGGAGGGAGAACAAGAAGAATAAGATGTGGCTTTACCCTGGCTAAAGTAGACCAACTTTTCACACTCAAACATGTAATCAAAACCTCATACTTTTTCTGCTTATTTTGCACGGCAGCATACGGGAACAATAGTAGGACTGAACAAAAGCGTCGATGTATGAACCGCTAAGAATACCAGTTATTATTATATTTATACCGTGTTTTTAATGTGGTTTTGATCTTACTAGATTTTCTGTGTATGGCATAAAAACTTGTATTATAATGTTTAATCAAGAAAACTTGTTTAAATGGACAGATTTATGGTGTGCAAAAAAGTTGAAATATAATTGGTTTTTGTAACCCCATATTCTGAGTAAATCACACTTTTATATTTCATTGCACCATACATTATTATGTGTGCAATATGAAATATTCAAATGCATATTAAATAGGGTTATTACTGCAACTCATAATAAATATTTATATCAATTAATATTTTTGCAAGAGTCTAAACCCCGAAATGCCATGGAGTTGTTTTCTAGAGCCTTTTTACATGTTTGGCTGATCTATTCAATATAATTTGCTGTTTTTTATCCCTGCAAATGCCTCAACTCTAAATTCTATTGTGGTTATATAAAGTCGTTCGTAAATGAGCAATCTTGAGGGCTCAGTGGCAAAGCAGTGGTCTCGTCACTGGGAGGCCTTGGGTTCGAAACTTACTGTCAAAACTCAAAAGTGCTCTATAATGCAAACTGTCAGCATTATTAAATCAAAATACTCTCGAACTGTCGCTACACTCCTTCACCCGAATATTAATCTAACGATAGACTCAGTGTTTCTTGTGTCTGTCTACGATAGGAACCGTAAGCAAGGAGGCAAATGCCTACATCTATCAAAGGACAGGGGTAAATGATTTTTTCTCCCCAAAGACAAACATTTTACAGTTTAGCTTAATAAACAAACTGTACCCATTCCACAACTTAAACTTTCTCACTTATTGGTCGTGGCGCTCCCTTAAATAGTATAGAAAGGATTTTAGGCCTAATGTTAAACGACATTAGAGACTTTTAGATTTACACGACGAGAACGTGGACCGCCACGTGTGACATCCTTTTAAGGTAATGTGACGTCCTTTTAAGGCACTGCCGGGCACGGCCCAGTGCCTTAACACAATGTCACACGCGGCAGTCCACGCTCTCGTCGTGTAAATCTAAAAGTCCCTAATTACCCTCTTCCAATTAAGACGCGTCAATCGGGGTAATATCGAGGTAAATCTCACCCTAGATGTGGATGTCCAGGGGGTAGGTGTCCGGATACGCTATTTGACACTTGGGTGGAGATAGAGTGGCAAATGTATAGACTAATGTTTTGCCAAAGGACATTAGTGCCTCGCCGGGACTCGAACCGCGAACCATGTGACCCACAGTCCGAAGACGTATCAACCAGACCACGACACCTTTACATGTATGCTGTTTTCGAATAATTACTTTTTCTTACACTCATACTCACACATCCCCACTTTACACACATACACATGCATATTAAGATGCGCATATTTTTACGTATTACAATTTTTGAAGTCAAATAGAATGATTAGTTGACAAAGTCCTCAGTTCGAAAATTAATAAAATATTTGTTCTTGTATGGAAAATCATTATTTATTGTAATTGTGTTTTTGTTACATAAACCAAGGAGTTACCTATACAGACATACACACACATATATACATATACCAATTAATTACGTCTAGTTCCTGTTTTGATCCATTTGCAATGTCATTTTGTTGGTATTTGGCACAGACATACCAAACCCCCATATCTTTCTCCATGCACTTTGTTTGAATGCGTTCATAAGGTCACGCAATCGCACCTATACATCCATATCAGGGACCCAGAATCCGAGGAATTAAACATTGCTTTAAAGAACTCTGATTGGCTATCAACGGGTTGCCCACGTTGTAGTCATGACAATAACTCAATGGGGCGGCGTTTGGTAGAAGTGATATATCAATTATGCAGAATCATGTACTTGCTCATAATCAAATATGCCAGTCTGTTAGGAACTTCTAAGTACGGATTCATATGGGATTACTAACATTACCTGGGTCAAATAGAGGTAAGTGCGATTTCAGTATAATTACCATTATCATTTACCTGTTTATTTGTTTCTCATTTAAAGTTGTGGCATGAAATAATAATAGCAACGATTATGTAGTTCTCTTTGAACTATTTCTATATCTAAACGCAAAACAAAATATTGAGTTATTCGATTGTGACAAGTTTAGGCTTTGGGATCAGTGAATAGAGGCCATGTGTCTCTTCAGTCTTTATGATACATATAATCAATAACGGTGTTCGATATCCATATTTTTTGTTATCCAATCGTGAAGAAAATTCAAATTTACAATAACTTCTGTCTTTTTTTTCATCACACAATAACCCGTTCAGGACTTATTTTCTTAAGTAAATGTACGTTGGCAATAATAATAATAATATGTACCACATATTTAGCGCAATTGTTGTCCTAAGACATATCAGTGCGCTTTAAATAAATTACGTAATTATTACCCTATTCATTCATTCAATTCAATTCAATAAGGGTTTATTAAAAACGACGTTTTTGGAGCCGAAGCTGAATTGCATGGTCATTTACAAGGTGAAATACATCTCAATGGTTAAAATACAGCATTATACATGTAAACATCAAAATAATATAAATTACATATACAAGGATAAATATACTATACTACTTTATGAGTTGCTAATGGTGATATTTTTTTCTCCTAAAGTTGCCATAATTTAGGTTGACTGTTGCATCTTTGAATAAGTAAGAGTAGAAAGAGAGAAGAAAAAGGAAGGCAAGGACGGAGAATGAGAGAGAGAGAGAGAGAGAAAGATAGGAGGGGGGATAGAGATAGTGATAGAGATAGAGAGAGAGAGAGTATGGCCCGGGGTTTTAATATTTTTAAAGCCGATACTGATGTTCATCTATCTGCCATGTGGATGCCATGTGACGCTACATAATTAGTACCACAGTATCGTTTATTGTCATCAAAATATTCAAATAGCATTGGAGAGGGGGTAACCTAGCTATTAATAAGGACCGCTATTCATAATACGAAATCGGGGTCGCTATTCATAAACATGGCGACGGGGCGCTATCAATAATTTATATTGGGGTTACTACTAGTCGTAAGGACCGCTATTCATAATAGGGAGCGGGTCGGGTGTTGATTTAAACAAATAGTGCTCACTACCCCCCCCCCCCGCTTATTCGCCGCTAACCATTTTCTCACAAATTGGGCCCCCTATCTGGTCGCTCCCTTGCCGCCGGCTGGATCCGCCCCTGACACATCATCCTTAAACGTGAGAATATTCACTTCTATCCCTCTTTTCTATCAAATGTTTGTTCTCAGTCTGGTACAGATAATGATGTGAAATATAATGCGAAAAAGAGTCACGTTATCATTGTGAATTGTAAAGAACATTGTAAGTTGGTATTTCCAGATTTTCGTTTGAGTGGTGCTGAACTAAATGTTTGTAAAGAGGCTAAGTACCAAGGTCATTATGTTACTGAGGATCTGTGTGATAATAGAGATATTTATAGACAGTGCCGTAAACTTTATGCACAGGGTATAACACAGTGTGCAGAAAGTTTCATATGTGCTCTCATATAGTTAAGGTTAAATTATTTCGAGCGTAAGGTACACCATTATATACTTCACATCTATGGAGTAGGTATAAAAAGAGCAGTATAAAGAAGCTCACGGTAGCCTAAAATGATGCTATGAGAATGCTCTTACGAATACCTAGGAACTCTAGTGCAAGTAAAATGTTTGCAGACGTGAATATACCTGCATGTCAAGCTGTTGTAAGAAATCTAATTTTCAAGTTTATTCAGAGAATTGACTCTTCAGAAAATATGATTTTTAAAATGTTGGTTAAACCATTGCTAAGCAGTACAAGATTCACCTCAGACTTGTGGAAGTTCTGGTTTAGTAGCTTGTTGTCACAGTCGGCAGAGGTTGTTTAAAGTAGTTTAGTTTTTGTTTATCTTATATCTGTATGTATTCCCCTATTATTCTGTCATTGTTTATATCTTCATATAAATCATTATGCAAGGTTTAATAATGTGTTCCTCTCTTATTGTTGTTCATTGTTTATATCTACATGTAAATATGTTATATATGGACCTCTGCTTTTGCACCTGAGTCTGGAATAAAGTCATGAAGTGAATTGAATTGAATACGAGAGTGGAGTCAACTGTAAAACGAATTGTTGTGATTCCTGACAGAATAAGAGCACCAATGGCTGAACACCCCCCCCCCCCTAGAATTACAATGAGGCATAGAGCTATGTGAAACTATGACCGACACAAATGATAGTATCTTGGAAACATTGGAAATAACATGAATAAGACATAAATGTAATAATGTTTCATGATAATCCTCCGGTACAAAACCAAGCAAAACTCTGGAAAGGTGCCAATATGGGTCTACTTGAATACAATGATTTATGACATATTGTCTATTGACAAGAAGTTTGATAGAATATCAAAACTCTGAACCCTGGTCTAATGATAGGATTATAGGGCTCTTATTGAGGGGAACAGTATTAACACTGTTGAGGTTACCGCGTGTAAACAAAACATTTCATGCACATTACGTACATGATATGATAAAAATGTCCATTCTTCATCATCAATATGGTAATATCATCAACGTCAAGAGATCATCCGATAGCAAACTATGCTAATACCTGCGAACAGTGGAATCAACGGGCATAGTATCAATTGTGACTATGACAATAAGAAAAGGCGTAATAGATTGGTAAGTTCGTATCAATAGAATAGAAAAATTCAGCTGCAGATACTGTCAACAAGTCAAATTTGTTTTGTGGAACCAGAAGAGCCCACTGGGTGCAAGCAGGCGCGTACACAGGGGGGGGGGGGGTTAACCCTCCCTTTGGTATTGTTTTTTTGTGTAACCCCCCCCCCCTTTGGATTTTTAATTTTTTTTTTTTATTTATTTAAAAAAAAAAAAAATCCCATGGCTGACCTAAAAAAGCTGACCTTACCAGCCCCCCCCCCCTCCAACAAGGCAAAATGTCAAATTTTCAAATTTCGAGTCCAAAAAAAAAAAAAAAAGTGTCCTCTTAGTTTTTTTAGGGGTTAATAGAGTTATAATCACTTCCCTTTTCTAATTCCTGCGAACAGTGGAATCAACCAAGTGGAATCAATGGACATAGTTTCAATTGTGACTATGTCAATAAGAACAGGCGTAATAGATGATTAATTAAATAGGGAAGTTCCCTTAAGTTCGTATCAATAGAATATAAAATACAGCTGCAGATACTTTCAACAATAATAATAATAATAATGTCAATTTATAAAGCGCACATATCCATTCTTAAAGACTGCTCAAGGCGCTCTTGTACAACATCAAAATAATTATACAATATTAAAACTACGACATAATTATAAACTATAAACACTACAACATAAATTTACAATATTAAAACTACGACATAAACAAATGGTGCTTAAGTTTCTTCTTAAATATTTCAACTGATGATGATTGTCTTATTTCTAATGGTAAAGTGTTCCATAGTTTGGGTGCAACGTTAGCAAAAGCCCTGTCCCCCCATTTGTTATTGGTTTTGGGTGTACATAACTGGAGCTTTGAACCTGAACGTAGATTCCGGTGTGGGTTGTACGGTTTCAAAATCTGATACAAGTAATGGGGTGAAGAATGAAGAAGTGTTTTGTAGGTAATGAGTAACAGTTTATACATAATTCTTTTTGAGACTGATAGCCAATGAAGAGATTTTAATATATCTGAAATACTGTCTGATCTACTGCGGAGAGTGACGAGCCGAGCTGCCATGTTTTGAACTCGTTGCAGACGGAATATTTGATTTTGAGGAAGGCCAGTATACAATGAATTACACATATCCAAACGACATGTAATAAAAGAATGAACTATCTGCTCAGTGGCTTTTTGATTCAGATATTTTCTGATTCTCCAAATATTGTGAATATGGAATGATGCTAACAACATTTGAAATCTGAGATTTCATGGTCATTCCAGCATCAAACAAAACTCCAAGATATACGAACCTGATTAACACATTTTATTTCTGAGTTGCCAATCATGATCTTTTGTGCAGAAAATTTACTCAACTGCCTGGCAGATCCAATTAACATGTACTCAGTTTTGTCTTCATTTAACTTCAGAAAGTTATCATTCATCCACTGACTAACCGACCTAAGGCATGATTCAACAAGTCAGATTTTTGTGTGTGGAACCAGTGGGGTCTACTGGGTGCAAGCCAAACATTCTTTACAACAATAAAAACTTCTCGAAGGACGACAGGGAAGTTGTTTATAAAAAAATAGAATTGTAGAGGCGAATAACAATAATAAAGAGGTAATACACCGTCGTTGATCGTGAGGAAATTCATTTCTACCTCTCTCTGCTAATCCATGCGAACAGTGTAATCAACTGAGTGGAACCAACTGTACAACGAATAATCATGAGAGAAAAATTTGTTACTCCTTGCCATGGTTATAATAAAGAGCAGCAATGGCGAATAATTGTTGCTAAAATTCAGCAACAGCTGAATCATAAATAAGATTGGACAAAACACTAGATAAAAGTATGAGCGACAACAATTATATTGTCTTGAAAATATTCAGACGCGAATCGATGAGATTGATTCGACAAAGTTAAAAACCTAATAACCAAAGACGAAAATTACTATGAGATGACTTTGTGCTCTGTGGAAAATTGGTGAAGAATCTTGACCTCTCATACAACAGGTTCGTTCCTTGCTCAGTGCTATACGTCCTTGGGCAAGGCGGTTTGTCCTCATATTCCCTTTTGCCCCAGTATCTGACAAGGATGGAGTATTACAGGGCCCGCATGAAGAGCAGAATAAATAATGATGCCTATAGACACATCTACTCGCAACATCCTGTTGCTGATCTCCGACAAAAGCGGAGAGAGAACAAGAAGAATAAGATGTGGCTTTACCCTGGCTAAAGTAGACCAACTTTTCACACTCAAACATGTAATCAAAACCTCATACTTTTTCTGCTTATTTTGCACAGCAGCATACGGGAACAATAGTAGGACTGAACAAAAGCGTCGATGTATGAATACCAGTTATTATTATATTTATACCGTGTTTTTCATGTGGTTTTGATTTTACTAGATTTTCTGTGTATGGCATAAAAACTTGTATTATAATGTTTAATCAAGAAAACTTGTTTAAATGGACAGATTTATGGTGTGCAAAAAACGTTGAAATATAATTGGTTTTTGTAACCCCATATTCTGAGTAAATCACACTTTTATATTTCATTGCACCATACATTATTATGTGTGTAATATGAAATATTCAAATGCATATTAAATAGGGTTATTACTGCAACTCATAATAAACATTTATATCAATTAATATTTTTGCAAGAGTCTAAACCCCAAAATGCCATGGAGTTGTTTTCTAGAGCCTTTTTACATGTTTGGCTGGTCTATTCAATATAATTTGCTGTTTTTTATCACTGCAAATGCCTCAGCTCTAAATTCTATTGTGGTTATATAAAGTCGTTCGTAAATGAGCAATCGTGAAAGCTCAGTGGCAAAGCAGTGGTCTCGTCACTGGGAGGCCTTGGGTTCGAAACTTACTGTCAAAAATGCTCTAAAATGCAAACTGTCAGCATTATTAAATCAAAATATTCTCGAACTGTCGCTACACTCCTTCACCCGAATATTAATCAAACGATAGACTCAGTGTTTCTTGTGTCTGTCTACGATAGGAACCGTAAGCAAGGAGGCAAATGCCTACATCTATCAAAGGACAGGGGCAAATGATTTTTGCTCCCCAAAGACAAACATTTTACAGTATAGCTTAATAAACAAACTGTACCCATTCCACAACTTAAATTTTCTCACTTATTGGTCGTAACGCTCCTTTAAATAGTATAGAAAGGATTTTAGGCATAATGTTATACGACATTAGGGACTTTTAGATTTACACGACGAGAACGTGGACCGCCACGTGTGACATCCTTTTAAGGTAATGTGACGTCCTTTTAAGGTAAATCTAAAAGTCCCTAATTACCCTCTTCCAATTAAGACGCGTCAATCAGGTAACATCGAGGTAAATCTCACCCTGGATGTGGATGTCCAGGGGGTAGGTGTGCGGATACGATATTTGACACTTGGGTGGAGATAGAGTGGCAAATGTGTAGACTAATGTTTTGCCAAAGGACATTAGTGCCTCGCCGAGACTCGAACCGCGAACCATGTGACCCACAGTCCGAAGACGTATTAACCAGACCACGACACCTTTACATGTATGCTGTTTTCGAATAATTACTTTTTCTTACACTCATACTCACACACCCCCACTTTACACACATACACATGCATATTAAGATGCGCATATTTTTACGTATTACAATTTTCGAAGTCAAATAGAGTGATTAGTTGACAAAGCCCTCAGTTCGAAAATTAATAAAATATTTGTTCTTGTATGGAAAATCATTATTTATTGTAATTGTGTTGTTGTTACATAAACCAAGGAGCTACCTATACAGACATACACACACATATATACATATACCAATTAATTACGTCTAGTTCCTGTTTTGATCCATTTGCAATGTCATTTTTTTTTGTATTTGGCACAGACTCCCCAAACCCCCTATATCTTTCTCCATGCATTTTGTATGAATGAGTTCATAAGGTCACGCAATCGCACCTATTCACCCATTTCAGGGACCCCGAATCCGAGGAATAAAACATTGCTTTAAAGAACTCTGATTGGCTATCAATGGGTCGCCCACGTTGTAGTCATAGCAATAACAAAATGGGGCGGTGTTTTGGTAGAAGTGATATATAAATTGTGCAGAATCATGTATTTGCTCATAATCACATATGCCAGTCTGTTAGGAACTTCTAAGTACGGATTCCAATGAACATTACCTGAGTCAAATAGAGGTAAGTGCGATTTCAGTATTATTACCATTATCATTTACCTGTTTATTTGTTTCTCATTTAAACTTGTAAGTTGTGGCTTGTAAAAATTATAGCAACGATTTGGTAGTTCTCTTTGAACTATTTCTATATCTAAACACAAAACAAAGCATTGAGTTTTTTGCAAAATGAAGGGAAAAAAAATCACACTCGATTGTGACAAAGTTAGGCTTTAGGATCAGTGAATAGAGGTCTCTTCAGTCTTTATAATAATCAATGACGGTGTTCGATATCCATTTTTTTTCTCGACATCCATATTTTTTGTTATTCAATCGTAAAGCCTATTTACAATTTTCAATCACTTCTCTCTTTCTCTATCACACAATAACCCGTTCAGGAATTATTTTCTTAATATAATATATTTACTATTTTGACATAAACCATCTGCAGCAATATAATTCGGGGACATCTCTGCTACACCTAATGCAACAACATGTGTCAACATTTTCAAAGTACAGACGATGCTTTTCTTTCCATTCTGACACAGATCGATACACTTTTCACCAGCTATCAAGACGTCAACATTCAGATCTCGCACCCTCATGGAGATCGTGTTAAATAAATGCACAGATAACAGCCTAACTAAATTTAAATGTTTACTTCCATTCAATTCAGAAAAGCATGATTTTTTTTCTCTGTATGGCTACTAAGTCAAAGAATTGTTAATTTATATATTATTATTGTAAAGAAGAAGATCGTCTGTACTTTGGAAATTTTGACACATGTTGTTGCATAGCAAAGATGTCACCGAATTATATTGCTGCAGATGGTTTATGTCATTATTATTTGTAATATTAGTGAGGTAAGCAGGATCCTCCCCATGCTGGTAGCAACTGTAAGGACTTTTATCTCGTTACTGTCTGTGCACAGAAGAAAACCTAATAATAACTAACTGGAATATGAAAATGGATTTATTTCCCGTATCGGCCTTGTCAGTTCAGTTTCAGTTAAGTTTCTTTTATTTCACATGAAAAAACCCAATACATTAACAAAACATTGCATATTTACACAATTTATATTCTTGAACAATAAAGACATCTATACACAGCTGCATAAGTTTGTATTGCATTAACACTAAATAATTTCAAAATTACAATCATGTTAAAGATAAACTTGAGTTCTGGTAATGCGATTGCATTGTGAAAGAAAAGGTGTGGAATGGATCAGAAAAGTTGATCATATAGCATGTAAGTAATTGCGTGTAATGCAAGGTTCTGGAGTCATCAAAATCATCATAAATTTGGCAGAGTCTTGGTAAAGTAACAATCACTTACACAGAAAGTTGTATATGGGACAACACACATGGTGTCGGGGCTAGTACTACCCTAATTTCCTTATCTTTCTATGCTCATTACTCAGCCAGTATACATTTTCTTCCAAAATTGTTTGGCACATGACATTTATTTGTAATCTTGAACATTCAGTGTAAGTTTCGTTAGATTCTGTGAGAATTCATTTTCTTTTTTTACCAGAACTCAAGTTTATCTTTAAAAAGGGACCTTAATTAAAAGCATATAGCTTGTAGAATTTTGTGTTCGGCCCTGGTCCAAAGACCTGATACACGTAGTCATTCAATTAATGTTTTTTTCTTCAATATACTTTCGTGAAGTAAAATGATTTTAGGCACAATGGTAGGTACTTGGCCTTTCTTCACGTCAAGCTTCCACCGTCATGCTTCCATTACTTCAAGTGCACAGGTATAATGCATGTGTACGAACAAAGAAACGAAAAAATGGAGAGAGAGAGAGAGAGAGAGAGAGAGAGAGAAGGAGAGAGAAAGAGAGAGAAAGAGAGAGAGAGAGAGAGAGAGAGGGGGGGGGGGAAAGATGTTTCCATTTTGACCTATTTGAGGTATATTCATTTCATTTCAGGGTTTCAAACAATAAGCAAGAATGGGGGATTACACGACAATTGCCTTGGTCCTGATGTTAATTATTATAGGTAAGTAATGATTTACCATCTCCTTATCTTAGGCAACAAAAGGAAGAAAGAAAGAAAGAGAGAAAGAAAGAAAGAAGAAGGGAACATGGTTGATAGTAAAAAATAAAAAAAGTGTTTACAATTTTTATTCTTTTAAACCAGTAATAAAATGCAGTATCCCATTACAAATTCAGTAAGGTAGCCGTTTCTGACCAGGGTAAATAAAGTGTGAATACAGCTTTAAAAGGATTTCTATTTAAAATAGTGTATAGAGACAGGGTGCTATGGTATATTGATACATATTTTAAAGAATGTTGGCTCTATTGAAGTATGATAACAGATACTGCATTTCCTTTCATTAAATTTACGTCGTGTTGTAAGTCAAATGAACACACGTTGCAATTCGATTTACAACGCGTATATAGACATGTTGCGTTTTTGAGAGCTTCCTTGTTCCTTGTAGCGTAGACTCAACTTGAGGAGTGTGTTTGTTTGTGTTTTTTCGGGGGGGGGGGGGGGGAGGGGATGGTAAAAAAAGAAAAGAAGAAGAAGAAGAAGAAGTTATGTTTATATATTACATAAGAGATCTAATATGGATATATACATTCGTATTACACTTCTGTATTTCTGTCTTACTCTTTTTGGGGGATTTTTCCCTTGATTATCAACCTTGGTCAGCAGGATTGAAAGGAATCAATGCAGGTAAGAACACTTTGATTTCATCGTCTCTTAATAGTGTGAACAAATTGATTACAATTATAAAGAACGTCATTGTTCAATCCATACGGGGGGGGGTGGGTACTCACATATTAGGACATACGGGGGTGTTCCGCTCTAATAACTCACTTTTTTCACACAAAAAAACCTAAACATGGGTTCCACTTTTAACAAAAATATCATTAAACATGGGTCCGTTTTTTCAAAATGTCAAAACTTTGCAATGCACACACCCGACACCCGAGAATTGTGGGAAAAGGGTCTTTTTTCGAGAAAAATGACTACTAATAATGGGTAGGAATTTTGAGGCTTGTGCGGCACACATATGGAAACGTTTCCTTGTATTTGTCTTATAAAAGAAGTTGATCACAAATTGACTCCCACACGGTGTTGAGTGCTCAGGGGTCACAGGCCACTAGCTTCATTGGGCAGGTAGTTCCATTATGTGAATGGGTAAATTAACTATTACAAAATGAGGGGACACATTACATTGTACAATAGGGACACACATTGTTTTTATTGTGCAGAACATACTCTTTTATTGACTTACTTATTGCGTGAAACTATGAAACCAAAATGCATTTTGTATTCTAACAATTGGAGTACAAAGAATAATAACAGGTGAATGAAATGCATAAACACGTACCACAAACACCTGGGGAGGAAGCATTCATAAATTTGAATACATAATAGTTGATAAACGACTCCGATGAAACTATAAAACCAAAATGAAATTTGTGTTCTGGCAATTGGAGTACAAAGAATGATAGCAGGTGAATGAAATGCTTCAACAGCAACACAAACACATGGGAAGCTAGGAAGCATCCATACATTTGAATAATTTAGTTGATAAACGACTCCGCATGTGGACGTTTGTTGGAGCAGAAAGCAGTGGATTCTTAACAACACGAATCCATTTAACAGAATGTCGGAACGTAAATTAAATTTGGCGCGGTTGGAAAATGCATCTTTCTAACCTGCGAATTTAATGGTACGATCCAGTAAATTAAAACAGTAAAATGGCTCTTGTTTTAAAATTACTCATTAAATAAAACCCAAAACTTCAGTGATATCAGAAGAAATATGTTAAATCTTAATAATAGTTTAAAAAAAGATGTATAAACATTGTGAAAGTGTCGCATTTTACGATAAAAGACGCCGATTTAGCGAAGATGACGTCATTAGTGCGCTTGCATCAGGGAATTCAAGGTCAAAAGGTCAATTCAAACACTGATAAGTTATTGGTCGAGCCTTTTTGTTTCCTTTATTCCGACAAAATTATACAATCAATCAAAACAAGTTTAATACCAGAAGAAAGCTAACGATTAGTATTTTCATTAACCGCTTGCCCCAAAGTCGCTTGACCACAGTGAAACGAGTGAGAGCTTGCGAGAGCGGCAAAAGTGTGATTGAAACTCACTATTTGCTCTCCTCCAACGCAAAAAGAGACGACATTGTGCTGGATAAATGTATTTTTTCCGACAAAAGTACAGACAATTTGCTTATGGTCTTTTTATATTATACTTTATGAAATGTTACCCGAGTGACTTCCGGGCGCCCCAATGCTGGAAAGAAACGCACATTTTAGAAAACTTCACTTTTTCATGGAAAAATGCTTTTTTGTTCTATGCACGCAAGTCAGATTGAGCGGATGATACAACGTTTCCATATGCCCCCGTCCAAACTAAATCTGAGTATCCCCTCGGGAATCCATAGCGTTTTTGCGGCCTAAAAAGGGGGAGGGAGAGGGACGGAAGAAAAAAGGAGTAAAGAAAGAGAAAAGAAGGTAAAAAAGAAGAAGAGAGAATAAACATCGTTTTTAATCGCTACCATTAGTAACGAGTCGGCAACGTATTAGATGGGATAGAAGCCTCAACCCACCTCAATTTGTATAAATATTTGCATGAATGTATAAATCAATGGTGGATCGGGGGAGGGTAAATCGGACTTGGTCCTCCCCCTTTTCTGCGGCAGCCTATACAAAAAAGGGAAAGGGAAAATGAACGAAGAAGAAAAGGGAGTAAAGAAAGAGAAAAGAGAAAAAAGAGAAGAAGATAGAGGGAGAAAGGAAAATGGGAGAAAGAGAGAGAAGGGGAAACAAAGAAGAACATTAAAACTTAACTCTAAACATACAGAATACATTGTCGATGAGTTGCAATAGGACCGACGTGTGCCTACGAAGACTTCAGACGAAAGTAGAACAGTAGTTTTTATGAAAGAGAAAGAGAGACAATTTCTAGGGAAATGAATGGGGGCTGTGTGAATTTCAAAGAGAAAATTCCAATTTCTATCGCTTGTGAGGGCGATCTTGAATGTTCTAGATAAAATTGTTAGACTTAATTAAGAGCGTCCGGTGGCTCCACCCATTGGACGCCCGACATTAGAAACTTCCGCGCTTCGCGCGGGAGGGGGAAACCTGAATTCAGACGAGGATTAAGAGTCGAGAACTGTACAGCCACTCGTCTTCTTTCTCTCATAATCTTATGAAATTTAAAAGCTTCCGCGCTTCGCGCGGGAGGGGGAACCTGAATTCAGACGAGGATTAAGAGTCGAGAACTGTAAAACGAATCGTCTTGTTTCTCTAATGATTTAATGAATCGTAAAAGCTTCCGCGCTTGGCGCGGGAGGGGGTGGGGGATCTAAATTCAGACGAGGATTAAGAGTCGAGAACGGTACAACGAATCGTCTTCTTTCTTTAATAGTTTAATGAAACGTCAAAGCTTCCTCGCTTCGCGCAGGAGGGGGGGGGCTAAATTTAGACAAGGATTAAGAGTCGAGAACGGTACAACAAATCGTCTTCTTTCTCTAATGATTTAAGGAAACTTAAAAGCTTCCGCGCTTCGTGCAGGAGGGGGGGGGGGGGGGGACCTAAATTCAGACGAGGATTATTTTCGAGAACGGTACAACGAATCGTCTTCTTTCTCTAATGATTTTAATGACCCCCCCCCCCCTCCCGCATTACGTCACTGTTGGTCACCATAACGTACCAATATTTGGCTCAGATAATTTCGTGTATTCGTATTAGAGTATTGTAAATGAAAGAAATGCATAAATCTTGTATCCCTACAGAAAACCAAGTGTATATTGTCACAAGGCGAGTATTAAGAAACACCTAAGGGCTGGGATCTTACTAATTCACACAGATGAATTAGAATAAATAAACCTTTTATACTGCAAACTCTCCTTGGAAATGTCTGACCAGATTTGGTTATTCATCCCCCTTCATCCTTTTCCTTCACTTTATATGTGAATATAGCTTCGTTTTCAGGGGTAAATCCAACAATTCTGACACACTACGACTCTGGCAAACTTACCGGAAGATTTCATTTTGCTTCAAATGAAAGTTACGCTTGTTTTGGAATATCCTCTCTCTTCAGAAAAAACCTGTCAGAAGCTATTAACTGTAAACAAAAAAAATAAAAAATAAAATCATATTTATCTGTTATAAAAGATATGCGATAATCCTACAGTCTACGAATAAAGAACATACATTAGTGACACTTATCGTGACCTTATCCACTTAATAAATGTCATGACCATCATTAAAATTTACCTCCCCCCCCCCCCCCCCCCCCCTCCTCGAGATTTCCGTAAAGAAGGTTAAATGTTTAGCCACTTTCTAAATTGACGATTTTAAGTACACCATTCTTAAATTGCAAGCTTTTGGAGCGGCTCGGTCGATAACGGTGATTATAAAACTCGTTATTAATTTTAGGTTAATTTTTCTCCTCTCTGCAGACGGCTGTTCTGACGACACCCAGTGTCTGGGCACAGGAACTTGTGTGGCCGGTGCATGTTCATGTCTACCTGGGTTTACAGGAGCTTTCTGCGGTTCCTTGGGTAAGATCTTCTAAGCTTTTACTGGTATTGCTTACAATTTTAATCTTTATTCGTATTAGAGTATTGTAAATGAAAGAAATGCAATAATTTTGTATCACTACAGAAAACCAAGTGTATATTGTCACAAGGCGAGAATCAAGAAACACATAAGGGTCGGGATCTTATTAATTCACAAAGATGAATTAGGTTAAATAAACCTTTAATAATGCAAACTTTCCTTGGAAATGTCTGACCAGATTTTTTTATTTTTGTCCCCTTCATTCTTTTCCATCACTTTATATGTGAATATAGCTTTCTTTTCAGGGGTAACTCCAAAAATTCTGACACACTACGAATCTGGCAAACTTACCGGAAGATTTCTTTTAGCTACAAATGAAAGTTACCCTTGTTTTGGAATAACCTCTCTCTTCAGAAGACTCCTGTTACAAGCCATTTAAAAAAAATATAGTTATATACGATAATCCTACAGTGTACAAATAAAGAACATACATTGATGACAGTTATCGTGACTTTAACCACTTAATAAATGTCATGATCATCATTGAAATTTACATCCCCCCCCCCCCCCTCCTCGAGAGTTCCGTTAAGAAGGTTAAAAGGTTTAGACACTTTCTAAATTTACGATTGTAAGTACACCATTCTTAAATTGCAAGCTTTTGGAGCGGCTCGGTCGATAACGGTGATTATAAAACTCGTTATTAATTTTAGGTTAATTTTTCTCCTCTCTGCAGCCCAATGTTCTGACAACACCCAGTGTCTGAACGGAGGAACTTGTAGGGCCAGTTTGTGTTTTTGTGCACCTGGGTTTAGAGGAGCTCTCTGCACTGACTTGGGTAAGATCTTTTAAGCTTTTACTGGTATTGCTTACAATTTTAATCTTTATTCGTATTAGAGATTCATGATCACAAATAAAATACTAATCATAATTATATATATACAAATATTGTCCCCTTAGCCCTGTCTAATACTGGTTACTACAGTGTCCTCTTGTTTCGGAGTTGCAAAGTGCTAAAATAACATAGGCATTGTAATTATAACTAAAGCCAATATTAGTTAACTATAATAACTATAATAATTTATGATTAAAAGTTTTTTTTTGGAGTTTTAAAGCGCCACATTTGGATGATTAGCGCTTTACAATGATATTATTCGCCCGTTCATAGGAAAGAATGCAAACCAGCACACATTATGTGCACTTTCTCAACTCTCTGGGGAGCAATCCTCCTAAGCGGCTAATGGGCATTGAGAAGATCTTTTTCATGAGAGCTTCCACCTCATACCGGGTCCTCATTAATACACCCCAGTATAGAGCATCAATAATTGTGAATAAATTGCTTTGATGAAGGAAAAAAAGGCAGTGGGAAGGGTTCGAACTCGGGATCCTATTATCGGAAAGCATGCGCTCTACCAATCTTGACAAGCAAAATGCACATAAATGTGTATATAGCGCGAAATCCTGAATATATTAGTACAGGAAGTCGGTCAGATGACCGCCTTGATCGACGTTCATGATCACAAATGAAATAGTATACAAATATTGTCCCCATAGCCCTGTGTAATACTGGTTACTACAGTGCCCTCTTGTTTCGGAGTTGCAAAGTGCTAAATAACGTAGGCATTGTAATTATTGAAGAAGCCAATAATAAGTTATGAATAAAAGTTATGAATAATACTCATGTTTCGATTTATATAGCGCCTAATATGGATGATAACCAATAATATTCTAAGCGCTTTACAATGATATTATTAGCCCGGTCATAGGACACAATGGAAACGGCACACATTGTGTGCACCATCTCAACTTTCTGGGGAGCAATCCTCCTAAGCGGCTCATGGGCATTGAGAAGATATTTTACATGAGGGCTTTCACCTCCTACAAGGTCCTCATTTATACACCTGAGTATAGAGCATCAATAATATTATTGTGGAAAAGTTGTTTTGCTGAAGGAAAAAAAGGCAGTGGGAAGGGTTCGAACTCGGGATCCTATTATCGGAAAGCATGCGCTCTACCAATCTTGACAAGCCACATGCACATGAATGTGCATATAGCACGAATTCCTGAATATACTTGTACAGGAAGTCGGTCAGATGACCCCCTTGATCGACGTTCATGATCACAAATAAAATACTAATCTTATA
The DNA here is from genome assembly GCF_000002235.5 of Strongylocentrotus purpuratus. Classification (NCBI taxonomy): domain Eukaryota; kingdom Metazoa; phylum Echinodermata; class Echinoidea; order Camarodonta; family Strongylocentrotidae; genus Strongylocentrotus; species Strongylocentrotus purpuratus. The sequence continues at coordinate 4,559,421 of NW_022145607.1, read as the reverse complement.
TATACAAATATTGTCCCCATAGCCCTGTCTAATAGTGGTTACTACAGTGTACTCTTGTTTCGGAGTTGCAAAGTGCTAAAATAACATAGGCATTGTAATAATTACTAAAGCCAATATTAGTTAACTATAATAACTATAATAAGTTATGATTAAAAGATATTTTTCGAGTTATAAAGCGCCACATTTGGATGATTAGCGCTTTACAATGATATTATTAGCCCGGTCATAGGAAACAATGCAAACCAGCACACATTGTGTGCACCATCTCAACTCCCTGGGGAGCAATCCTCCTAAGCGGCTCATGGGCATTGAGAAGATCTTTTACATGAGAGCTTTCACCTCTTACAGGGTCCTCATTTATACACCTGAGTATAGACCATCAATAATATTATTGTTGAAAAGTTGTTTTGCTGAAGGACATAAAGGCAGTGGGAAGGGTTCGAACTCGGGATCCTATTATCGGAAAGCATGCGCTCTACCAATCTTGACAAGCCAAATGCACATGAATGTGTATATAGCGCGAAATCCTGAATATATTAGTACAGGAAGTTGGTCAGATGACCGCCTTGATCGACGTTCATGATCACAAATGAAATAGTAATCATATATTGTCCCCATAGCCCTGTCTAATACTGGTTACTACAGTGCCCTCTTGTTTCGGAGTTGCAAAGTGCTAAATAACGTAGGCATTGTAATTATTAAAGAAGCCAATAATAAGTTATATGAATAAAAGTTATGAATAATACTCATGTTTCGATTTATATAGCGCCTAATATGGATGATAACCAATTCTAAGCGCTTTACAATGATATTATTAGCCCGGTCATAGGACACAATGGAAAACAGCACACATTGTGTGCACCATCTCAACTTTCTGGGGAGCAATCCTCCTAAGCGGCTCATGGGCATTGAGAAGATATTTTACATGAGGGCTTTCACCTCCTACAAGGTCCTCATTTATACACCTGAGTATAGAGCATCAATAATATTATTGTGGAAAAGTTGTTTTGCTGAAGGAAAAAAAGGCAGTGGGAAGGGTTCGAACTCGGGATCCTATCATCGGAAAGCATGCGCTCTACCAATCTTGACAAGCCACATGCACATGAATGTGCATATAGCACGAATTCCTGAATATACTTGTACAGGAAGTCGGTCAGATGACCCCCTTGATCGACGTTCATGATCACAAATAAAATACTAATCTTATATATACAAATATTGTCCCCATAGCCCTGTCTAATAGTGGTTACTACAGTGCCCTCTTGTTTCGGAGTTGCAAAGTGCTAAAATAACATAGGCATTGTAATAATTACTAAAGCCAATATTAGTTAACTATAATAACTATAATAAGTTATGATTAAAAGATATTTTTCGAGTTATAAAGCGCCAAATTTGGATGATTAGCGCTTTACAATGATATTATTAGCCCGGTCATAGGAAACAATGCAAACCAGCACACATTGTGTGCACCATCTCAACTCCCTGGGGAGCAATCCTCCTAAGCGGCTCATGGGCATTGAGAAGATCTTTTACATGAGAGCTTTCACCTCTTACAGGGTCCTCATTTATACACCTGAGTATAGACCATCAATAATATTATTGTTGAAAAGTTGTTTTGCTGAAGGACATAAAGGCAGTGGGAAGGGTTCGAACTCGGGATCCTATTATCGGAAAGCATGCGCTCTACCAATCTTGACAAGCCAAATGCACATGAATGTGTATATAGCGCGAAATCCTGAATATATTAGTACAGGAAGTTGGTCAGATGACCGCCTTGATCGACGTTCATGATCACAAATGAAATAGTAATCATATATTGTCCCCATAGCCCTGTCTAATACTGGTTACTACAGTGCCCTCTTGTTTCGGAGTTGCAAAGTGCTAAATAACGTAGGCATTGTAATTATTGAAGAAGCCAATAATAAGTTATGAATAAAAGTTATGAATAATACTCATGTTTCGATTGATATAGCGCCTAATATGGATGATAACCAATAATATTCTAAGCGCTTTACAATGATATTATTAGCCCGGTCATAGGACACAATGGAAACGGCACACATTGTGTGCACCATCTCAACTTTCTGGGGAGCAATCCTCCTAAGCGGCTCATGGGCATTGAGAAGATATTTTACATGAGGGCTTTCACCTCCTACAAGGTCCTCATTTATACACCTGAGTATAGAGCATCAATAATATTATTGTGGAAAAGTTGTTTTGCTGAAGGAAAAAAAGGCAGTGGGAAGGGTTCGAACTCGGGATCCTATTATCGGAAAGCATGCGCTCTACCAATCTTGACAAGCCAAATGCACATAAATGTGTATATAGCGCGAAATCCTGAATATATTAGTACAGGAAGTCGGTCAGATGACCGCCTTGATCGACGTTCATGATCACAAATGAAATAGTAATCATATATTGTCCCCATAGCCCTGTCTAATACTGGTTACTACAGTGCCCTCTTGTTTCGGAGTTGCAAAGTGCTAAATAACGTAGGCATTGTAATTATTAAAGAAGCCAATAATAAGTTATATGAATAAAAGTTATGAATAATACTCATGTTTCGATTTATATAGCGCCTAATATGGATGATAACCAATTCTAAGCGCTTTACAATGATATTATTAGCCCGGTCATAGGACACAATGGAAAACAGCACACATTGTGTGCACCATCTCAACTTTCTGGGGAGCAATCCTCCTAAGCGGCTCATGGGCATTGAGAAGATATTTTACATGAGGGCTTTCACCTCCTACAAGGTCCTCATTTATACACCTGAGTATAGAGCATCAATAATATTATTGTGGAAAAGTTGTTTTGCTGAAGGAAAAAAAGGCAGTGGGAAGGGTTCGAACTCGGGATCCTATCATCGGAAAGCATGCGCTCTACCAATCTTGACAAGCCACATGCACATGAATGTGCATATAGCACGAATTCCTGAATATACTTGTACAGGAAGTCGGTCAGATGACCCCCTTGATCGACGTTCATGATCACAAATAAAATACTAATCTTATATATACAAATATTGTCCCCATAGCCCTGTCTAATAGTGGTTACTACAGTGTACTCTTGTTTCGGAGTTGCAAAGTGCTAAAATAACATAGGCATTGTAATAATTACTAAAGCCAATATTAGTTAACTATAATAACTATAATAAGTTATGATTAAAAGATATTTTTCGAGTTATAAAGCGCCACATTTGGATGATTAGCGCTTTACAATGATATTATTAGCCCGGTCATAGGAAACAATGCAAACCAGCACACATTGTGTGCACCATCTCAACTCCCTGGGGAGCAATCCTCCTAAGCGGCTCATGGGCATTGAGAAGATCTTTTACATGAGAGCTTTCACCTCTTACAGGGTCCTCATTTATACACCTGAGTATAGACCATCAATAATATTATTGTTGAAAAGTTGTTTTGCTGAAGGACATAAAGGCAGTGGGAAGGGTTCGAACTCGGGATCCTATTATCGGAAAGCATGCGCTCTACCAATCTTGACAAGCCAAATGCACATGAATGTGTATATAGCGCGAAATCCTGAATATATTAGTACAGGAAGTTGGTCAGATGACCGCCTTGATCGACGTTCATGATCACAAATGAAATAGTAATCATATATTGTCCCCATAGCCCTGTCTAATACTGGTTACTACAGTGCCCTCTTGTTTCGGAGTTGCAAAGTGCTAAATAACGTAGGCATTGTAATTATTGAAGAAGCCAATAATAAGTTATGAATAAAAGTTATGAATAATACTCATGTTTCGATTGATATAGCGCCTAATATGGATGATAACCAATAATATTCTAAGCGCTTTACAATGATATTATTAGCCCGGTCATAGGACACAATGGAAACGGCACACATTGTGTGCACCATCTCAACTTTCTGGGGAGCAATCCTCCTAAGCGGCTCATGGGCATTGAGAAGATATTTTACATGAGGGCTTTCACCTCCTACAAGGTCCTCATTTATACACCTGAGTATAGAGCATCAATAATATTATTGTGGAAAAGTTGTTTTGCTGAAGGAAAAAAAGGCAGTGGGAAGGGTTCGAACTCGGGATCCTATTATCGGAAAGCATGCGCTCTACCAATCTTGACAAGCCAAATGCACATAAATGTGTATATAGCGCGAAATCCTGAATATATTAGTACAGGAAGTTGGTCAGATGACCGCCTTGATCGACGTTCATGATCACAAATGAAATAGTAATCATATATTGTCCCCATAGCCCTGTCTAATACTGGTTACTACAGTGCCCTCTTGTTTCGGAGTTGCAAAGTGCTAAATAACGTAGGCATTGTAATTATTAAAGAAGCCAATAATAAGTTATATGAATAAAAGTTATGAATAATACTCATGTTTCGATTTATATAGCGCCTAATATGGATGATAACCAATTCTAAGCGCTTTACAATGATATTATTAGCCCGGTCATAGGACACAATGGAAAACAGCACACATTGTGTGCACCATCTCAACTTTCTGGGGAGCAATCCTCCTAAGCGGCTCATGGGCATTGAGAAGATATTTTACATGAGGGCTTTCACCTCCTACAAGGTCCTCATTTATACACCTGAGTATAGAGCATCAATAATATTATTGTGGAAAAGTTGTTTTGCTGAAGGAAAAAAAGGCAGTGGGAAGGGTTCGAACTCGGGATCCTATCATCGGAAAGCATGCGCTCTACCAATCTTGACAAGCCACATGCACATGAATGTGCATATAGCACGAATTCCTGAATATACTTGTACAGGAAGTCGGTCAGATGACCCCCTTGATCGACGTTCATGATCACAAATAAAATACTAATCTTATATATACAAATATTGTCCCCATAGCCCTGTCTAATAGTGGTTACTACAGTGTACTCTTGTTTCGGAGTTGCAAAGTGCTAAAATAACATAGGCATTGTAATAATTACTAAAGCCAATATTAGTTAACTATAATAACTATAATAAGTTATGATTAAAAGATATTTTTCGAGTTATAAAGCGCCACATTTGGATGATTAGCGCTTTACAATGATATTATTAGCCCGGTCATAGGAAACAATGCAAACCAGCACACATTGTGTGCACCATCTCAACTCCCTGGGGAGCAATCCTCCTAAGCGGCTCATGGGCATTGAGAAGATCTTTTACATGAGAGCTTTCACCTCTTACAGGGTCCTCATTTATACACCTGAGTATAGACCATCAATAATATTATTGTTGAAAAGTTGTTTTGCTGAAGGACATAAAGGCAGTGGGAAGGGTTCGAACTCGGGATCCTATTATCGGAAAGCATGCGCTCTACCAATCTTGACAAACCAAATGCACATGAATGTGTATATAGCGCGAAATCCTGAATATATTAGTACAGGAAGTTGGTCAGATGACCGCCTTGATCGACGTTCATGATCACAAATGAAATAGTAATCATATATTGTCCCCATAGCCCTGTCTAATACTGGTTACTACAGTGCCCTCTTGTTTCGGAGTTGCAAAGTGCTAAATAACGTAGGCATTGTAATTATTAAAGAAGCCAATAATAAGTTATATGAATAAAAGTTATGAATAATACTCATGTTTCGATTTATATAGCGCCTAATATGGATGATAACCAATTCTAAGCGCTTTACAACGATATTATTAGCCCGGTCATAGGACACAATGGAAAACAGCACACATTGTGTGCACCATCTCAACTTTCTGGGGAGCAATCCTCCTAAGCGGCTCATGGGCATTGAGAAGATATTTTACATGAGGGCTTTCACCTCCTACAAGGTCCTCATTTATACACCTGAGTATAGAGCATCAATAATATTATTGTGGAAAAGTTGTTTTGCTGAAGGAAAAAAAGGCAGTGGGAAGGGTTCGAACTCGGGATCCTATTATCGGAAAGCATGCGCTCTACCAATCTTGACAAGCCACATGCACATGAATGTGCATATAGCACGAATTCCTGAATATACTTGTACAGGAAGTCGGTCAGATGACCCCCTTGATCGACGTTCATGATCACAAATAAAATACTAATCTTATATATACAAATATTGTCCCCATAGCCCTGTCTAATAGTGGTTACTACAGTGCCCTCTTGTTTCGGAGTTGCAAAGTGCTAAAATAACATAGGCATTGTAATAATTACTAAAGCCAATATTAGTTAACTATAATAACTATAATAAGTTATGATTAAAAGATATTTTTCGAGTTATAAAGCGCCAAATTTGGATGATTAGCGCTTTACAATGATATTATTAGCCCGGTCATAGGAAACAATGCAAACCAGCACACATTGTGTGCACCATCTCAACTCCCTGGGGAGCAATCCTCCTAAGCGGCTCATGGGCATTGAGAAGATCTTTTACATGAGAGCTTTCACCTCTTACAGGGTCCTCATTTATACACCTGAGTATAGACCATCAATAATATTATTGTTGAAAAGTTGTTTTGCTGAAGGACATAAAGGCAGTGGGAAGGGTTCGAACTCGGGATCCTATTATCGGAAAGCATGCGCTCTACCAATCTTGACAAGCCAAATGCACATGAATGTGTATATAGCGCGAAATCCTGAATATATTAGTACAGGAAGTTGGTCAGATGACCGCCTTGATCGACGTTCATGATCACAAATGAAATAGTAATCATATATTGTCCCCATAGCCCTGTCTAATACTGGTTACTACAGTGCCCTCTTGTTTCGGAGTTGCAAAGTGCTAAATAACGTAGGCATTGTAATTATTGAAGAAGCCAATAATAAGTTATGAATAAAAGTTATGAATAATACTCATGTTTCGATTGATATAGCGCCTAATATGGATGATAACCAATAATATTCTAAGCGCTTTACAATGATATTATTAGCCCGGTCATAGGACACAATGGAAACGGCACACATTGTGTGCACCATCTCAACTTTCTGGGGAGCAATCCTCCTAAGCGGCTCATGGGCATTGAGAAGATATTTTACATGAGGGCTTTCACCTCCTACAAGGTCCTCATTTATACACCTGAGTATAGAGCATCAATAATATTATTGTGGAAAAGTTGTTTTGCTGAAGGACATAAAGGCAGTGGGAAGGGTTCGAACTCGGGATCCTATTATCGGAAAGCATGCGCTCTACCAATCTTGACAAGCCAAATGCACATAAATGTGTATATAGCGCGAAATCCTGAATATATTAGTACAGGAAGTCGGTCAGATGACCGCCTTGATCGACGTTCATGATCACAAATGAAATAGTAATCATATATTGTCCCCATAGCCCTGTCTAATACTGGTTACTACAGTGCCCTCTTGTTTCGGAGTTGCAAAGTGCTAAATAACGTAGGCATTGTAATTATTAAAGAAGCCAATAATAAGTTATATGAATAAAAGTTATGAATAATACTCATGTTTCGATTTATATAGCGCCTAATATGGATGATAACCAATTCTAAGCGCTTTACAATGATATTATTAGCCCGGTCATAGGACACAATGGAAAACAGCACACATTGTGTGCACCATCTCAACTTTCTGGGGAGCAATCCTCCTAAGCGGCTCATGGGCATTGAGAAGATATTTTACATGAGGGCTTTCACCTCCTACAAGGTCCTCATTTATACACCTGAGTATAGAGCATCAATAATATTATTGTGGAAAAGTTGTTTTGCTGAAGGAAAAAAAGGCAGTGGGAAGGGTTCGAACTCGGGATCCTATTATCGGAAAGCATGCGCTCTACCAATCTTGACAAGCCACATGCACATGAATGTGCATATAGCACGAATTCCTGAATATACTTGTACAGGAAGTCGGTCAGATGACCCCCTTGATCGACGTTCATGATCACAAATAAAATACTAATCTTATATATACAAATATTGTCCCCATAGCCCTGTCTAATAGTGGTTACTACAGTGCCCTCTTGTTTCGGAGTTGCAAAGTGCTAAAATAACATAGGCATTGTAATAATTACTAAAGCCAATATTAGTTAACTATAATAACTATAATAAGTTATGATTAAAAGATATTTTTCGAGTTATAAAGCGCCAAATTTGGATGATTAGCGCTTTACAATGATATTATTAGCCCGGTCATAGGAAACAATGCAAACCAGCACACATTGTGTGCACCATCTCAACTCCCTGGGGAGCAATCCTCCTAAGCGGCTCATGGGCATTGAGAAGATCTTTTACATGAGAGCTTTCACCTCTTACAGGGTCCTCATTTATACACCTGAGTATAGACCATCAATAATATTATTGTTGAAAAGTTGTTTTGCTGAAGGACATAAAGGCAGTGGGAAGGGTTCGAACTCGGGATCCTATTATCGGAAAGCATGCGCTCTACCAATCTTGACAAGCCAAATGCACATGAATGTGTATATAGCGCGAAATCCTGAATATATTAGTACAGGAAGTTGGTCAGATGACCGCCTTGATCGACGTTCATGATCACAAATGAAATAGTAATCATAATCCCCATAGCCCTGTCTAATACTGGTTACTACAGTGCCCTCTTGTTTCGGAGTTGCAAAGTGCTAAATAACGTAGGCATTGTAATTATTGAAGAAGCCAATAATAAGTTATGAATAAAAGTTATGAATAATACTCATGTTTCGATTGATATAGCGCCTAATATGGATGATAACCAATAATATTCTAAGCGCTTTACAATGATATTATTAGCCCGGTCATAGGACACAATGGAAACGGCACACATTGTGTGCACCATCTCAACTTTCTGGGGAGCAATCCTCCTAAGCGGCTCATGGGCATTGAGAAAATATTTTACATGAGGGCTTTCACCTCCTACAAGGTCCTCATTTATACACCTGAGTATAGAGCATCAATAATATTATTGTGGAAAAGTTGTTTTGCTGAAGGACATAAAGGCAGTGGGAAGGGTTCGAACTCGGGATCCTATTATCGGAAAGCATGCGCTCTACCAATCTTGACAAGCCAAATGCACATAAATGTGTATATAGCGCGAAATCCTGAATATATTAGTACAGGAAGTCGGTCAGATGACCGCCTTGATCGACGTTCATGATCACAAATGAAATAGTAATCATATATTGTCCCCATAGCCCTGTCTAATACTGGTTACTACAGTGCCCTCTTGTTTCGGAGTTGCAAAGTGCTAAATAACGTAGGCATTGTAATTATTAAAGAAGCCAATAATAAGTTATATGAATAAAAGTTATGAATAATACTCATGTTTCGATTTATATAGCGCCTAATATGGATGATAACCAATTCTAAGCGCTTTACAATGATATTATTAGCCCGGTCATAGGACACAATGGAAAACAGCACACATTGTGTGCACCATCTCAACTTTCTGGGGAGCAATCCTCCTAAGCGGCTCATGGGCATTGAGAAGATATTTTACATGAGGGCTTTCACCTCCTACAAGGTCCTCATTTATACACCTGAGTATAGAGCATCAATAATATTATTGTGGAAAAGTTGTTTTGCTGAAGGAAAAAAAGGCAGTGGGAAGGGTTCGAACTCGGGATCCTATCATCGGAAAGCATGCGCTCTACCAATCTTGACAAGCCACATGCACATGAATGTGCATATAGCACGAATTCCTGAATATACTTGTACAGGAAGTCGGTCAGATGACCCCCTTGATCGACGTTCATGATCACAAATAAAATACTAATCTTATATATACAAATATTGTCCCCATAGCCCTGTCTAATAGTGGTTACTACAGTGTACTCTTGTTTCGGAGTTGCAAAGTGCTAAAATAACATAGGCATTGTAATAATTACTAAAGCCAATATTAGTTAACTATAATAACTATAATAAGTTATGATTAAAAGATATTTTTCGAGTTATAAAGCGCCAAATTTGGATGATTAGCGCTTTACAATGATATTATTAGCCCGGTCATAGGAAACAATGCAAACCAGCACACATTGTGTGCACCATCTCAACTCCCTGGGGAGCAATCCTCCTAAGTGGCTCATGGGCATTGAGAAGATCTTTTACATGAGAGCTTTCACCTCTTACAGGGTCCTCATTTATACACCTGAGTATAGACCATCAATAATATTATTGTTGAAAAGTTGTTTTGCTGAAGGACATAAAGGCAGTGGGAAGGGTTCGAACTCGGGATCCTATTATCGGAAAGCATGCGCTCTACCAATCTTGACAAGCCAAATGCACATGAATGTGTATATAGCGCGAAATCCTGAATATATTAGTACAGGAAGTTGGTCAGATGACCGCCTTGATCGACGTTCATGATCACAAATGAAATAGTAATCATATATTGTCCCCATAGCCCTGTCTAATACTGGTTACTACAGTGCCCTCTTGTTTCGGAGTTGCAAAGTGCTAAATAACGTAGGCATTGTAATTATTAAAGAAGCCAATAATAAGTTATATGAATAAAAGTTATGAATAATACTCATGTTTCGATTTATATAGCGCCTAATATGGATGATAACCAATTCTAAGCGCTTTACAATGATATTATTAGCCCGGTCATAGGACACAATGGAAAACAGCACACATTGTGTGCACCATCTCAACTTTCTGGGGAGCAATCCTCCTAAGCGGCTCATGGGCATTGAGAAGATATTTTACATGAGGGCTTTCACCTCCTACAAGGTCCTCATTTATACACCTGAGTATAGAGCATCAATAATATTATTGTGGAAAAGTTGTTTTGCTGAAGGAAAAAAAGGCAGTGGGAAGGGTTCGAACTCGGGATCCTATCATCGGAAAGCATGCGCTCTACCAATCTTGACAAGCCACATGCACATGAATGTGCATATAGCACGAATTCCTGAATATACTTGTACAGGAAGTCGGTCAGATGACCCCCTTGATCGACGTTCATGATCACAAATAAAATACTAATCTTATATATACAAATATTGTCCCCATAGCCCTGTCTAATAGTGGTTACTACAGTGTACTCTTGTTTCGGAGTTGCAAAGTGCTAAAATAACATAGGCATTGTAATAATTACTAAAGCCAATATTAGTTAACTATAATAACTATAATAAGTTATGATTAAAAGATATTTTTCGAGTTATAAAGCGCCAAATTTGGATGATTAGCGCTTTACAATGATATTATTAGCCCGGTCATAGGAAACAATGCAAACCAGCACACATTGTGTGCACCATCTCAACTCCCTGGGGAGCAATCCTCCTAAGCGGCTCATGGGCATTGAGAAGATCTTTTACATGAGAGCTTTCACCTCTTACAGAGTCCTCATTTATACACCTGAGTATAGACGATCAATAATATTATTGTTGAAAAGTTGTTTTGCTGAAGGACATAAAGGCAGTGGGAAGGGTTCGAACTCGGGATCCTATTATCGGAAAGCATGCGCTCTACCAATCTTGACAAGCCAAATGCACATGAATGTGTATATAGCGCGAAATCCTGAATATATTAGTACAGGAAGTTGGTCAGATGACCGCCTTGATCGACGTTCATGATCACAAATGAAATAGTAATCATATATTGTCCCCATAGCCCTGTCTAATACTGGTTACTACAGTGCCCTCTTGTTTCGGAGTTGCAAAGTGCTAAATAACGTAGGCATTGTAATTATTAAAGAAGCCAATAATAAGTTATATGAATAAAAGTTATGAATAATACTCATGTTTCGATTTATATAGCGCCTAATATGGATGATAACCAATTCTAAGCGCTTTACAATGATATTATTATCCCGGTCATAGGACACAATGGAAAACAGCACACATTGTGTGCACCATCTCAACTTTCTGGGGAGCAATCCTCCTAAGCGGCTCATGGGCATTGAGAAGATATTTTACATGAGGGCTTTCACCTCCTACAAGGTCCTTATTTATACACCTGAGTATAGAGCATCAATAATATTATTGTGGAAAAGTTGTTTTGCTGAAGGAAAAAAAGGCAGTGGGAAGGGTTCGAACTCGGGATCCTATCATCGGAAAGCATGCGCTCTACCAATCTTGACAAGCCACATGCACATGAATGTGCATATAGCACGAATTCCTGAATATACTTGTACAGGAAGTCGGTCAGATGACCCCCTTGATCGACGTTCATGATCACAAATAAAATACTAATCTTATATATACAAATATTGTCCCCATAGCCCTGTCTAATAGTGGTTACTACAGTGTACTCTTGTTTCGGAGTTGCAAAGTGCTAAAATAACATAGGCATTGTAATAATTACTAAAGCCAATATTAGTTAACTATAATAACTATAATAAGTTATGATTAAAAGATATTTTTCGAGTTATAAAGCGCCAAATTTGGATGATTAGCGCTTTACAATGATATTATTAGCCCGGTCATAGGAAACAATGCAAACCAGCACACATTGTGTGCACCATCTCAACTCCCTGGGGAGCAATCCTCCTAAGTGGCTCATGGGCATTGAGAAGATCTTTTACATGAGAGCTTTCACCTCTTACAGGGTCCTCATTTATACACCTGAGTATAGACCATCAATAATATTATTGTTGAAAAGTTGTTTTGCTGAAGGACATAAAGGCAGTGGGAAGGGTTCGAACTCGGGATCCTATTATCGGAAAGCATGCGCTCTACCAATCTTGACAAGCCAAATGCACATGAATGTGTATATAGCGCGAAATCCTGAATATATTAGTACAGGAAGTTGGTCAGATGACCGCCTTGATCGACGTTCATGATCACAAATGAAATAGTAATCATATATTGTCCCCATAGCCCTGTCTAATACTGGTTACTACAGTGCCCTCTTGTTTCGGAGTTGCAAAGTGCTAAATAACGTAGGCATTGTAATTATTAAAGAAGCCAATAATAAGTTATATGAATAAAAGTTATGAATAATACTCATGTTTCGATTTATATAGCGCCTAATATGGATGATAACCAATTCTAAGCGCTTTACAATGATATTATTAGCCCGGTCATAGGACACAATGGAAAACAGCACACATTGTGTGCACCATCTCAACTTTCTGGGGAGCAATCCTCCTAAGCGGCTCATGGGCATTGAGAAGATATTTTACATGAGGGCTTTCACCTCCTACAAGGTCCTCATTTATACACCTGAGTATAGAGCATCAATAATATTATTGTGGAAAAGTTGTTTTGCTGAAGGAAAAAAAGGCAGTGGGAAGGGTTCGAACTCAGAATCCTATTATCGGAAAGCATGCGCTCTACCAATCTTGACAAGCCACATGCACATTAATGTGCATATGGCGCAAAATCTGAATATATAGTACAGGAAGTCGGTCAGATGACCGCCTTGATCGACGTTCATGATCACAAATAAAATAGTAATCATAATATATACAAATATTATCCCCATAGTCCTGTCTAATACTGGTTACTACAGTGTCCTCTTGTTTCGGAGTTGCAAAGTGCTAAAATAACGTAGGCATTGTAATAATTACTAAACCCAATATTAGTTAACTATAATAACTATAATAAGTTATGATTAAAAGTAATTTTTTCGAGTTATAAAGCGCCAAATTTGGATGATTAGCGCTTTACAATGCTATTATTAGCCCGGTCATAGAAAACAACGAAAACCAGCACACATTGTGTGCACCATCTCAACTCCCTGGGGAGCAATCCTTCCAAGCGGCTCATGGGCATTGAGAAGATCGTTCACATAAAGGCTTTCACCTTCTACCGGTTTCCCATTTATACACCTGAGAGCAGCAATAATTACTGTAGCCTATTTGATATGCGTCGAGCTCTATGGCAAGTGCACTAATCGCGTTTAACCCTTACTGTACTGGGGGGGGGGGGCTGGGAGGCCCCCCCCCCCTTGACATTTTCGGAGATTGCGCCGCAACCGCTTAGAATTTTGAATTGTCGTTTCATGACTTTTTTCCCTCAAGTCTTACGCACATTTTGATACCATTTTCGTCATAATCGAATATACCTGTAAGGCGTTACATAACAATTAGTATGCGCATGTCATCAACAACAAACAAATAATAATTAAAAATCCATCAAAATTTGCATAAATTATCATTATTAATTACATTAAAATAACTTTTTTGTGTTAGAAAAGAAGTTTCATATGAATAATTAGTTTCAACATTCAAAAAGTGGAGTTTGACACGTTTTCTGTAAAATGCATAAAATTAGCGCATTTTGCATAATTAATTAGGCTAACGACAAACATTTGCATATTCGTAAAAAACTAATTATACCATCTTGTTCCTTACGTAAATATCTACAAACATGCAAATTTTCGTGTTCATCGGACAATCGACGGCCGAGATCATAGGGGGGGGGGGCCTCCCAGGCCCCCCCCCCCCCCAGTCAGTGGGTGCTCAAAATAGCCCAGTACAGTAAGGGTTAAGGAGACCGACATCGGCTGACGCCCGCGCCGATGTCAGTCTCCATAAAACGCGATTAGCCACTATATGCCCTTTCAGCTAGAAACCCCCAATATCTCATATTTTCAGACATATTTATACATAGTTTTAATTTAATGCTGTATACGTATACGCATGATGATGTTGAATATATATAACAAGTTCCAATTGGTTTCACGAGGTTACGTCTTTAGCTAGTCTAGCCTAGCTGGAAAATTTGGGTCTTTGGGGGCGTCTGGCGGCTACACCCCACCACTTAAAAAGTTTGGCACAGTCATTCGTGTGTCCTTTAGATATAAATAACAAGTTCCAATTGGTTTCACAAAGTTACCTTTTCAGCTAGCCTAGCCGGGAAAGGTCGGATCAACATCATCCTCATCATGGTCACCATCTTCATCACCCTCACCATCACCATCATATTCTTCCTCATCACCACTACCATTTTCATCCTCACCATCATCATTATCATCACTATCATAATCATCCTTCATATTTCATCATGCCGACATGTTAGTCATAATAAACCAAAGTAGAGAACATGAATGTGCTGAATTTAATATAAAAAGGTTTATTTTGTACGTTTACATGAACTAAAGTTAGATTTTCAAATACACGCATCAATGTTTATCTGGTTAGTTAACGAGTATGTAAGTACTAAAGCCTATGATATTAATTCCATCCATGATAAAATGCCTTACTAAGAGTTCTGGTGTTGGCGGAGGCATAACAACTGTGAACAAGAACGTTGTATGTTTAGCTAGATCATTGCAAAAAGCTGGACATTAAACATAACGATTGCTGAGTATGTAAAGTTTGTCTTGCCCCATGTTGTATGAGTTTGTACTTTGTTGGTATTATATTGACAAATGTATTTCGAAAATACTGAAATATGGTTTACTTAGTACAATTACCCGGTAAAGATTAAAACTATGTGTTTGTACTACATTTTTATTCTGACATTTTGAACATATATTTATACAAACATTTTCAAGGAGTGATCAATTCAATACACATGCAGTACCAGGGTTGCCAACTTTGAGCCAGAGGTGAGAGTGAGACACTGCGAGGGAGCTAAGCGACTGAGCGGGGGAGGGTGTGGGAGGGTGTGGGAGGGGTGTGTCCCCCTCCTACGGTAGGGAGCTTTTTGCAATTTTGGACTTGAAATTGTGCAATCTGGTGCATATCTAGATATGAAATTCAGGCTGAAGATTAACTATATCTGGGTAAGGGTGTTTATGATTTGATCGACCAGAAATTTGTAATATATTTTTCACGAAGAAAACAAATAATTGACATATGCACCCCAATACACACACATGCAAATATTATTGTATTTAGTGTCATATGCAGTTCCAACATAAACCATATATGCAACATTATGTATGATCCAACAACATACAGCCAAGAATGAGTCTGGAGGGAGCGAAGCAACATAGGGCTGGGGCAGAGCCAGAGGGGGAGGGGGTAACCTCCCTCCCACGGTAAGGAAGATTTTGCATATATACTTGACATGGTGCAATTTGGTGCACGTCATGCCATACATGTGTCAAACGTGAAACAGGAGTTTTCAACAGGAACTGTATTTATCTCCACAGGTCAATCACCAAATAAACTGCACACAGATTGTGACTGAACAATGGTGCAAGCAAATACTAAACAAAATAACTAGGACTTATAAAACTTATAGCTAATATGTAATTTTCATTGCCAATTTTCGAGAACTTGTTCGTGTCAAACCTGAAAGAAATGTTGTCCATACAATATCTTTATGTCAAAACTCCAACATTGTAGTAACATTATGCTAAATCAAATTAAACACATTTAATGGCTGCTGTGTAGTTTAAGGAAGGGATGATTTCTACACACACGTTTTTCATTTGTAGAATCCAAATACCGGTAACAGGTGTTCGACCTGACATTTTATTTGAATATTGAATTCGTCCCCATCCATCTACGAGAAAATATTCAGACGATGTAAATGGTGGACATTCCCTTGAGAGGGGTAGTACAATTTTGGTAGAGCTAAGCTTTAGTTACCATAAAACAACAACACTACAAAATAGTTATTATTTCACCATGCTTGAAAGTTATAGAAAATTACGAAGACTATGGAAGAAAAAAAACCCGTTATCATTCAAAAAGAGCCATTGAAACACAAGAAGGCGCTCTAAAAAAAACATTGGTTTGAACCATTTTTCATACAAAGTTATGCTTGTGATGTTGTGTTGAAATAATGATGATATAAAGAAATCATCAACAACTATTTAAAAACCTCTTTTGAAAATGTTTGAAAAGTGTAAGCATTTTATTAATTTTTAGAAAAATCATCTTATAAATTTGGGGCCCAAATTCATTCTGACTGGATATATTTATTGATATTTCAGCCGTTTCTAAATTTCAAATTTTACACTTGATTTTCATTATCTCACAAACAAATTATTTTGTGTAGCACCCTCTTTACCAAAACTGAACTACCTCTTTAAGCGATAGGAATTTAAACAAAAAGTGACAATGCTTTCCATTTACTGAAACTTATGGAAAACATACATTTCAATAACATTCAATATGGCCTTGATCATGTTGGTAATGGCTGTCTGTTAGGATCATTCACACCCCTGCTGTAATGTACATGAATTCTGTGGTGCTAGTGGCGACTAATCAAACGAAAGTCCACTCTACTGCTTTCCGCTTGAGGGAAACATCATTACTGGTTGTGCCATAGCAGGTTCTTTCATGGTTTTGAATAGATGGAATCCATTTGCATACCCACTTCAGTATTGATGTCCTTTCTCTGACGCATTGGGGTGATAAACTGTGTGGTTGACCCGCCTATATCCATCGATACCTATATATAAATATATATATAGGGCAAAAGAAAGAAAATGTGCATATCAGTGGCAATTATCAATGCATAAAGATAACCAAAAGGGTTGGGACTAATCTTCCAATTTGTCTTTTAGACGAAAAGGATTGACCCTGATAAGCACTCTATCAACTACAAAAACATATGCAAACTGGGAAAGGTAAGGCCAATATTAATTTAATCCTAAGAATCGTAAGGGGTTGAGGAGCAAGAGATCATCTTCAGTTGAAAATAATGACTCCGCTATCAAGCCAAAATTAACATGCACTGAATTAATCTGTAAACTCAACTTTGATGGTAATTCATCAACCAGATCCTGAGAAATCACAATTACAAGCTATTTTAGAATGATTCCTGAGACCTTGACCTTTGACCTCATGACCCCAAGATTGTACCACTACATTGACTTCATAAAATTCAGGTACCAGGTGTGATTAAAATCTGACATTCATTTCTTGAGTTTTTACAATTAAAGGCCACTTCGCATCTCTAAATTCTGTGACCTTGAACTTTTACCTCATGACCCCAAAATGGTACGGTACGTAAGTCCCCTATTAATTCAGGTACCAAGTTTGATTGAAATCTGATATTCAGTTCTTGAGATTTTGCCATTATAAACAGTTTTAGCATGTATTTATAATATACCGGCAGTCATATGACCTTGACCTTTTGAACTTGTGTCCCCAAATTCTGACCAAATATTTTCCCCTCAAGAGACGTACAGGTACAAAACTTGATGCTATTTTGTCTAAATAATGTGATCACAGTAATACAATATGTTTGGAAATATATATATAAGCCCTGTGACATTTTATCTAAAGGCCTCCAAAATCCAAAAGATACACGTATTACTGGTAATGTGTCAACTGGTTCTTATGATATTGTACACCTTAGCAGTTATCATAAAGCCTTGTGACCTTTTATTCCATGATCCGAATATCAATCATATCATTGTCACCCACAATGTGGGAACATACCAAGTTACAAATTGATCCATCAACAGGTGCTCTAAGATATCACAAGACTCTTCATGGGACAAAATCTCTCAAGGGTCCCGACACATGTGATGAGATATATCTGGCAAAATCTTACCCAGCATTTAAGGACGTTTTACAGCCTCTTCACATTGACATGCATCCTGATGCTAAGCTGGTCTAAGTGCTGGTCTAGTATGTGGTTGTTCAAACTGCCTCTCGATCAAATGCGACACAGGTATGGTACTGTAGTAAACAAATACATGTAAGAAGACAATAATACAAAAATAACAAAACATACACAAAATGGCGTTCTGCATTTATGCATTGCTATCATAAACATATATTTCCTCTAAGCTATCAAGAAGTATAGGTGAGTTGTATGAATTTAAAAAAACTTTTGACATCTCAAGATATTGTTTTTTTCATACATATCCCACAAATCAATCTGTCATCAACTCATCGTCAGCTCAATCGGTAAGGACAGCGTGTTACTAATAGAACTTTGGATTTGACGTGAGGGTTCGAATCTCAGTTTATTCAGTTTTTTTGCCTTTATAAATAGTGGGGCAAAGCAATAAATAATCGAAGTCCAATTGTTTGTGACCTCTTTTTATGTATGAAAATGAGTTCATACTGGAATCTGGGCACGCTGGGGTACGAAAAAACAAGACCCGGCCTGAAACGACATACATGTAGCCGATTGGCCTTCCTAACATCACAAT
Organism: Strongylocentrotus purpuratus; assembly: GCF_000002235.5. Classification (NCBI taxonomy): domain Eukaryota; kingdom Metazoa; phylum Echinodermata; class Echinoidea; order Camarodonta; family Strongylocentrotidae; genus Strongylocentrotus; species Strongylocentrotus purpuratus. Next base: position 4,540,540 of record NW_022145607.1, on the reverse strand, counting down.
AAAAGAATTTGCTGAAAATGATGACATTCTGGGAGAAACGAGTCACTGTGTATGGAACCAAGTGATGTTAGGATGATAAGATGCATTTCAGTGTTTTCACAAAATCAAGGAGGGGTACAATTTTTGAAAATCTTACCCTGCATTTGGAGAGGTTTCACAGCCTCTTCACATTGACATGCATCCTGATGCTAAGGTGGTCTAAGTGCTGGTCTAGTATGTGGTTGTTCAAACAGCCTCTCGATCAAATGCTGCACAGGTTTGTTACTGTAGTAAAGAAATAAGAAGACATTTGTACATAATAACAAAAAAATATATACACAAAATGGCATTCTGCATTCATTGCTATCTTAATATGAGCACTGGTTTCTCTTACAGCACGGAAAGATCAAGATGTTAATATGACACATGTTCATTGGCTATTACACTGAATTTTAGTTTTTCTAGAAGAATTAATCATGTGTAACCATGTGTCGAATAAACCGCATACACGTCGTACAGTAATTTGTTGTAAAATCTGACACAAATTATTGCTGTATTAACCAGGAAAGCAGAGTTCTTTTTTAATGAAACTTTTACACATCATTCGGACATTTCTAACAATAGGTGAATAGGTGAACAGTTCATACTGGAATCTGGGCTCGCTTGGGTACGAAAAAATAAGACGCGGCCTGGAACGACCTAGCCGATTGGCCTTTCTAACATCACAATAAAAGAATTTGCTGAAGGTGATGACATTCTGGGAGAAAGGTGTCACTGTGTATGGAACCAAGTGATGTTAGGATGATCAGATGCATTTCAGTGTTTTCACAAAATCAAGGAGGGGTACAATTTTTGAAAATCTTACCCTGTATTTGGAGAGGTTTCACAGCCTCTTCACATTGACATGCATCCTGATGCTAAGGTGGTCTAAGTGCTGGTCTAGTATGTGGTTGTTCAAACAGCCTCTCGATCAAATGCTGCACAGGTTTGTTACTGTAGTAATCAAATAAGAAGACATTTGTACATAATAACAAAAAAAATATATACACAAAATGGCATTCTGCATTCATTGCTATCTTAATATGAGCACTGGTTTCTCTTACAGCACAGAAAGATCAAGATGTTAATTTGACACATGTTCATTGGCTATTACAATGCTGTCTTTCTATTTCAATTCAGTTTTTCTAGAAGAATTAATCATGTGTACCATGTGTCTAATAAACCGCATACACGTCATACAGTAATTTGTTGTAAAATCTGACACAAATTATTGCTGTTTTAACCAGGAAAGCAGAGTTCTTTTTCATACATCATTCGGACATATCTAGCAATAATTTTGGCATGGGATGAAAGACTCAAATGTCATTTTGGGCAATACCTGACAATTTCCAGGTGCACCTGTAAGGGTAGCACACCACTTGAGTCAAATCTTGTCAGTATACCAGGTCTCTACTTTTAACAGAAACACCACCCGTAATCAATAATCTTACAAATGAGTTTTAGTAGTCCAGTCCATTCCACTAATAAAAAAAAAAACTAAGAAAAAATAGTTTCCAGACTAATTGTATAATTTGAATACCCATTACAATACTACAGTAATCGTTAATGGGTCTGCAGATAGAGACTAGTCCATTGTCTAGGATGTACGCATCTACCATGCTTTGAATGTATTCAGGTAAGAATTGGCGCACACACAATGTACGTTTACTTTTACTTGGGCGCTTGCCTAATGCGGTGGTCACATCCCGCCGTACTTGCAAGTACGTGCTGTCTACGTGCAAAAACGTGGGCAAAATTTGGGTATCCGTACGTGATGAGTACCGCCTCCGTACGGATTTGAGAGCACGCAGACACACCGTAGCACTTTTAGTGCACGAGGAACTTTCGCTGCGTTCGGGCTGCGTTCGGGCTACCGATTCACCCCAGTGCGTGTGACGTGCGTGCCCGGTACTGCCAACGAGCGCACAACGCACTGACTCCGTGCGTCTTTTGAAGGCGCACGTGATAAGTGCGTGGTCCGTGCTTACTCGCCACTTCCCCAGTTCAGCTATCAAATGAGCACGTAGAACTCACGTGGACCGTACCGAGTGAGCACTTACAACGCACGTTGTTCGCACTGATTTATGCAGTATATAGTCTCTTCGGTGAAATAGGCGGCATCTTGAGGCAGCCTACATATACACCGTCCTACATATACACCGAGTTCATCGCACGTGCACGCACTTACAACATGCGTGTGAGTAAGAACACCGTACGTGAGCAGCACTTGTAAGTACGGCCACCGTGCGATAACGTGGCAACCGCACGGAGACCGTACGTTGTAAGCACGTACAACGCACTTACCACGTGCGCAACGTACGATGCACGCAACCGTTCACGGCCAGGCGTGGCGTGCGGGCCACGTACTTACACAGTGCGTGTGACGCGCGTTGCCGGTACTCCCTCCCTGCCTTTGCCACTCCATCCCTACGTTTTCAGAAAAACGTGGCGGCCGTGGCCTCCCCAAAAACCGTACGGACTAAAAACACGCATGGTGGGATGTGACCAACGCTTAACCAAACTATCTAGCCTTAGCTTGGCAAAGGAGTACGTGTTTCTCAAAAATGGGCCATTTTAGCTTTTTTCCATTCCCAGGGTTTTCAAGGTCCAAATTGTAATTAAGCAAACTCCCATATCAGCTTAGATTTAGGTTTCCGAGATATCAGGGGCCATATACACCCAATTACATAATTTGTATAGTACTGTATGGTAATGTAGATCTATATATCCACGTCCATGGAATTGTTGTTATAACTTAAGCGATTTACATGTTGTGTTGGGACGTATGGGATGCTGGCCTGGATCATCACCTTACCTTAAAGGGCAATGAAACTGTGGCTTTCGGTTATTATTATTATTATTGTTTAGAGGGTGAACAGACATTTGATTTAATACATAACTTGGCAATTTTGGCCTCCTGGATCCAATAAATCCTTACGTGAACATAGTAACATACCCACATTTTACTAATTCTTATGGCGGCAAAAGATGATGGGAGTGGCCATGTTCTTGTAAATTACCTGACATGCTTTGCAAACTCTGACGTACATGTATGTGCCAATGGTCGAACAAAAAGCTTTTCACTGATTTCAAAGCATCTACAAGTATTCAGATTTCAGACGATGGTTTCTTCAAGCATGTATGTAAATTGTAGTTGTACAGTGCCAGCCGAGCGCAAGGGGAAATTTTTAAATCAATTGCATGACGCGCAAAATCACAAGTGTACGTGTTTATGTCATCTTTGTCATAGAAAACATACTTACTGTACGAGTGGCTTAGTAAAGTGCGCGCCTAATGCCCAGGGGGGGGGGGGGGGGGGAGTGCACTCAGTCATAGATCTAGACCTAATGTAATAGTATGACGGGTATGTGCTGCTACTGCCTGCTAATACAGTTAACCTTTTAGTTCTACAACCATGCGCGTAGCCAGAGGGGGGGGGCGGTCGCCCCAAAAAAAAACGCCGGCCGAAAAGAAAAAAAAGAGAGAAAAAAAGAAGAAAGGAAGAGGATGTAGGAAGAAAAAGGATTAAGAGTCGAGAACGGTACAACGAATCGTCTTCTTTCTTTAATAATCTAATTAAAAACGTCAAAGCTTCCGTGCTATGGGCAGAGGAAGGGGATATTGATTCAAACAAGGATTACGAGTTGAGGACGGTACAACAAATCTTCTTCTTTCTCTAATGAAACGTCAAAAGAAACTGAATTTAGATAAGGATTAAGAGTCGAGTACGGTCCAACAAATCGTCTTCTTTCTCTAATAATTTAATGAAACGTCAAAGCTGCACCCACCTAGACCGAAAACTTCAGTCTCTCTAATCGTCGGTTGTTCCACTGAGACTACGTCTGGCTCCACTAGACCTCCGATTATAGATGACAACAAATGTCAGTTTTATTAAAGAAATGACCCAAATCAGATGGTTATTGCTGTCTACACCCACCCCCCTAGGGAGCCGCTACGCGCGCTCTGTGTTTCGCAGGCTTCGAGCTTGTATACAACGGCTAGAGCAACACGGTACTAGATGGATCTAGATCTAGTCTAGGGTCTAGTATTGTTTAGTAGTCTATTCCTGTTTTCGACGTCTTTGGCATCGGCGTTGGAGCTTCCTGGCCATGGAGTTCTATAAAGAATTTAGGGAGTCGGCATGATCGGGCTAACTCGGACCAGGCGACAACTCGGCCCAGCTGCAAAAACGGTCATTTTTTGCATGTTTAGGTTTAGGGTTAGGGTTAGGGTTAGGGTTAGGGTTAGAGTTAGGGTAAAATGACAAAAAATGACCGTTTTTGCAGCTGGGCCGAGTTGTCCCCTGGTCCGAGTTGGCCCGGATCCATTATTGATCGACAAATCTATCGCTTTCATATGGCCCCTGCTTCATATTTACTGCAGCAGCAGTCTTTCAGTTTGGCAGTTTCTAAATCAAATTCGCCACAAAAAAAACACAAAAATAATAATATTAATAAGTCATAAGACTAAGAGCCAGGAGCAATGGCAAAGGAAAAGAGGCCATGTTATATTGTCATGATTGTTAACGATAGATTTGTAGGCCTAAAGTTAGATCTAGTTCTAATTGTTCCTCCTAGATCTATTCTATGATTAAACTAACAACACAGGGTAAAGTACATACCAGCCTTCGTCAAGCTCGTCGAGTAAGCTGCCTCGACATCGACGTCGACAGCAATCATGTCGATCCTGCAAAAATGTGCATGCATTCACGTCACCGTTTGGCTTCCAGTCTAGCTAGCTACCCTCACGAGCCGCGAGTCGACCAGCACGCCTGGCCGGGGCCGGGCGGCCAGCGCCAGGGAGCTAAGACATATGGCGCGCATCGCAGTCGGATATCCTGGTCGCTCGATCAGGCGAAAATCAATACTGTACGAAAATGTTAGAGTTTTCCTAACCCTAGCTAGCCCTATATAGGCAGCTAACCACTGATCTCTACCCAATTCAGTGCAGCTAACCCTAGATTGTTCACATTATATTTCAACGCAAGTTGGCGCTTTTGCCTTTGAAATCGAGAGTCCGTCATGATCTTTGGCAAGATTTATACTATTTTGTAAACTTCATTTAAAAACAGGAAAATGCGTTTCCAGTAAAATTGACAGCGGATTTAAATTACAATTTACTCCTGCTAACTTGGTATAAAAGGGCAATCAATAAATCCAATAATTGGAGCCGTCAGAAAGGGATTGTGTTACGGGGACATGTACGAGTCCCCGTAACACGGCAAGTCCCCGTAGCACGGGGATATACCCCGACAGAATGTCCGCGTAGCACTAGTTTTACATAAATATATATATATTGTGACGAATATATGAAAATGATCTTTCTCTTTCTACTCTTTCTCTTTTTATATTCAATACTTGTAAATATTGTGACCATTATAAATATAAAATGTCTTTTCTGGTCGTTACTTATTTGTGACATGTTTTTAACGGATTGCTCTGAACGAGCGACTAATATAACAAGTAGCATGTGCTCTTGTTGATAAACAATGCTTAATTTATTCCACTATTGATCGATAACTTAATATTCATGTATTATTCATTAGTTTAAGGCGCGATCCAAGGTGCGCAGCCAATTAAATGATTGTATATGCGCGTACGGCTTTCTTTTCCATGCGCGACCCAACCAGTATAAATAGTCCGCGCGTGGGTTACTGGGTTACCCAGGTACGTGACTGACAGCTTTTTACAGGCTAGTACGCGACTACAGTTTTTGCAGACTACGTGTTACGCGAAAGGTGAATATAAATAGTGACTCATACAATGTTTACTTATGCAAATTTACTAGGATTGTTCCAAAATATGGAGTGAAAGGGATATTTTATTGTTCTATGGATCAATGCGGTCAGAGTGGTGTATATGAAGAGAGGTTTTGAAGTATTTTTGATGGTGATATATTAAGTTGGAAATAGGCATCTATATTTGTAATAGTTTGGATGGGGGGAAGCAAGACAGAATGTCCAGTACCGGTAGTGAATGGACGAAACGTCCTTGAACTTGTCTAGGACGGTCGGTGCGTCCTATTTTTAGAGGGACGGAACGTCCCATTATCGTTTTAGGGACACAGTGTCTCCCTTAAGTGTATAAATATTGGCATGGGATTATAGTTGAATTATTATAGAGATATCATTATACAAATACATGAAAGATGTTTTTCTTATGTGAAATGTCTATTTTGTGTGATTATCTTCTTCTTTGTGAAGATTATATTGCCATTTTTGTTAAGGAATAAATCTAGAATTGGTCAACCTATTTTGGAAGAGAGAGATTTTTGCTCTTTGGTGTCCTAATTGATTAATTTGGACACATAAAATTGAGTGTGATTCAGGTCGTTGGGCAGACTGACAATCTGTCCCAAATGCGGTCATATCTCAAGTCTAGCCATTTCTAGTTTAATTTCTATGGCCAGTTTAACTATGTTTGATAAGGAATATTACATTGTATTGTTGTCTTGATTTTCTCCTAGACTATGAATATTTGGAAAGGAAGGCTTCGGTCCTCTGTGACCTAATTAAGGCCGAAAGTCACCAGTGCCTCCGTAGTTTAATTCATATATTTAATATTGTATAACGCTTAAACTTATAACACATGTATTCGCCTATCTAGAGGGCGTGATACTCCGTAGATCGTATAATGATGTTTTAATGAACTTGATATTGTATATAGATATTGTATAGAAAGTGTATAAAGGATCGAGAGAGTTGGAGAAACAACTTTGTCGTATATCTATAGTTTATTATCTACATTTATTTAATGCATATATAACAGTTTATTACAGACATGAGTGTAACTCCCCCCCCCCCCCCCCTTTCTCCTTCTTCGTCCTGTCTTGGAAGGGACAGTGTGTCACTATGAACATGACTGACAATGAGAGCGGACAAAATATACAGTTCCTCAGGTAGACAAAGGAACATCCCTTACTGCTATTATGTAAAAATGTGTAGAACAGGTGTCACATGCATATTCACCTTTTTACATAATAGCTGTGAAGGGATGTTCCTTTGTCTACCTGAGGAACTGTATATTTTGTCCGCTCTCATTGTCAGTCATGTTCATAGTGTGTCCTTCAACCTGGAATGGACACAGAACGTTATATGTATAGACAATGCATGGGCTTGTCTTGGAGGACACAGTGTCCTTAGATTTGGACATGGACACAGTGTCTCTTTTCTTCCCCCCCCCCCCCTTCTTACTCATTTGAATTGCACTCATTATTGTATATAGCATGACATGTATATTAATAGAATGACATTGAATAGTGGACAGTTGAATATGTACACTCGTAGTTAATTAATTAAATAGCTGCATTTACGAGCCTATCTAAATCAGGCAATTATTACTTTACTACATAATTAAGAGGTGCGAACTTAAGACAGTAAGGGACGAATTCAATGGAATGCCGGTTATCTTTGAATTTAGAAAGTCAAATCTTATACAAGTATATTCTGGAGTAAGTTATAACTAGGAGATAAATACTCGAGGCTAGTTTATAACGGTGATGATGGATTTATATAGGTACAATGTTTAACCGACACAGTGTGTTAGCTTGTTACTTAATAAAGGAGTGGAAAGACTTTTGAAATCCTGGTCGGAAGGGTGTATTGGTTTAAATGTTTCATTCTTGTAGAATGGGGATGATAGGGACACATTGGCCAAAGGTGTCGGGCGCAGGTAGATAGTTGTTTCAAGGGGTAGGAGTACCGAGAATACTAGTAGTCGGTCAGAATAGAGTTACTTGTAATAGGAGTTAGAAAGAAATGCTAACTTTGGTTTGATAGCCATGGTGGTTTGTAAAGTTCGTTAGAAAAGCCTCTATCTAAGTTCAGTAAGTTTATACATGTACATTATTTAAATCGTATGCAGTCTATACTAGTCAATTAAGTGTTGACATCCTGTAAATATGAAGCTAAGAAATACTGTATAAATTATATAAGCAGTAAACATTTATTACAATAATTAATTAATGTACATCTAGTAGCAATCAGTAAGTTAGTAAGTTCATGGAAGTATTTCTATTCTTGTTGAGAGTTTTACAGTTCTTATGTTGTTGAACAGTTGCCTAGAAATGGCTTAGTGAATAATAAATTCATTATTCGACTTTAGATCGATTTCAAGTTACAAATCTTGTTAGTCTGGTTTGCCTAGTAAATTAAGTATGCATTGTTGATGATAGCGTACAAAATCTATAGTAGAATTAGAACTTACTGTAGGATTTATTACTAAACAGGAACACAAAACTTCGTCTGTATATTTCAGACAAACGGACTCAGGTCATCGTGCCTTATATATCGCTCGGAAGTGTGAAAGGGAATAAGATACTATTTTTGTTATTTAGTGAGTGACTGAGTGGAAGACTTGATACACAGAAATGAATGTATGGGACATGATTATGGTCTAAATGGTGTTGTGAGGCTTGTTAGAGAGACAAAAACATGATTAGTTCCTACTTAATGATACTTAATTACGGTATCAGGGGTGAGAATAACACTCACCTATAAAAGGATGGAAGATATTGTGAAGTGGTTTGAGACTCTAGAAGCTAACTTTGAGTGGAAATGGCCAAATCAATACAGGATTTTCCCAGAGTGAGACAGTGCGTCTTGCACGTGACGAGAGACAGATTGGGAAAGGACGAGACAGTGCGTCCCAAAAGGAAGCAATTGCCATACGTCACAATGACTTTAAGCGTATACTAGTAGAAGGACGCATGGTCCGGTTTCTTAGGAATCTGGGGGCCGTTTCTCGAAACCGTCATAACTACAAGATCAACGACATCTCTCCACTGTCACGCAACTTGTCAGCTAAGTGTTTCACGAAGCCGTCTTTGCCAAGATGAGCGACAACTTCCGCGACAAGCGAGTTGTCACTGCTCCGAACCTGTCATATCTTTTTAATTGCTGTAAAGCGCCACCACAAGTCAGTTTGTTGCCATTCCATGGGCCGCGAAAAGGACGATTAGTTTCACTATCATTTTGAGAAAAATATAGACGAGTTCGGTACGTAATTCTCTGGAATACGAAATGCAAATGTACAAAAGTGAAAATACAAATTATACAGAAACTTTAGATAAGCGGAATATAAACATTAAATCACAAATCATTAAACTATGACATATAAATAAGAGAGGTAAGAATGTTACACACCGTTTTCCATAGTCGATCCATAGTCTTTTCTTAGGATACCGTCATACCTTTGTGGCCTATGTGCATTATTATTCCCTCTCTAATTACTTCTTCCAAATTATATTTTAAATATCAAATCAATTATATAACGAGTATTTATGAGACTCTAGAATAAAAAACTGGCTGAGAAAAGACAAATTTGCCTAAAATTCCTCGTCACAATAAACAAAAAAGTACGTATTGATAAACTATCACATTACGGTATCCTTCAACTAACTTTTGATTCGACTGTCGAAAAAAATCATTCACCGGTTTTTCTTCAATTTAAGAATCTTTACAGAAATATGCAAATCGTTTGATGATGTAAATATGATAATTACACTATTTATTATTTATTTTAGGAGAATTTATACGTATATATTTCTTTTTGAACAAATTTAGCCCCAAAACTTGTTTTGGGTTATTCTTGATAAATCAAATGGATCGTGACAAAGACTATGTTCTTGAGCTGCTAGTATCGCGATATATCGATATCATGTCTGTCATGGCTTTGTGAAACGGTTTATCCGCTTCATGACATCTCCGTAGGTCGCCGACAAAGATATGACTGTCATGGAGTTGGTTTCGAGAAACGGCCCCCTGTGTATGTAAGTGAGAGTGTATCAGATTACAGAGTGAATGTAAACACACAAACCGTGTTGTTTTGGAGATCCTAGCGCTCCAGATTAAGACTAGGTGGTGGCAGCAACCGTCAGAATTAAGGGTATAAGAGACTGACATAAAAGTGGTTATGAATGTAGTCTTCTTTCCAGACCTGTTTTACTTGTATTCCCTATATTGATAGAATTCGCTATAATGGTAGCAGGAGAAAGTTTATGTAGCGATGGGGATGATTTTGGGACAATGGTGGAAGCATATTAACCACCCCCCTCGATTCCCCGATTCCCTAGAACCGTCACAATGGTGGCCTTTCTATCAACCCCCCCCCCCCTCTTCTTCCCTGATCACACGCCAGAACCGTCACAATGGTGGCAGCGGTGGGATTTCTATTAAAACCACCCCCCCCCCCCTCTCTGATTTCACGCTAGAACCGTCACAATGGTGGCAGCGGTGGGATTTCTATCAACCCCCCCCCCCCCCCCTTTCTTCCCGATTTCACGCCAAAAATCGTCACAATATATATACTTCGATTTGGTCTATTCCTCCGTACAGACTACAGTGCTCAATGCTTATAGGCGTGAAACTCGGAATTGCAACCATGTTCCATTAGTCTGCCTTATTCACTATATACATATATATATATATATATATCCGTAATTTCATGTTTTGTTTTTGTTTCTTAGATGACCTGTGTGTGCCAGTTAACCCTTGCCAAAATGCAGGGACCTGTAATCCTCGAACGTTTGACAACAACAAGTCCACTTTTACCTGTACGTGCGCACTGGGCCAGTTTTGGACAGGAACTCTCTGCGCTACGCGTGAGTACAAAGGGTGTTATTATAATTTTGCCCCGGGTGCCATTTGGCTTCAGTATCTGTTTCTTCTTCTTCATCTTTATTTTATAGAATAATGGGCCATTTTTATTCATTTAGGTCAACGAAATACAGTGAGTTTTTAATTATTAAGTCAGTATAATCAAGGAAATCCTGCTGGTCATGTTCTAATAAACCTTTATTGAATTGAATTTATTGAAAATTCTTGTTTATGGATATAATGTGCAGGCCTGCATTTTACGTGTGTCTTTTTGGGTGTTTGTAACTGTTACAAATTTGCGAAACCAAAAAATTGGAATTGCAAAGACAGTCCATGAAATTACAAAAAATACACGCCAATCCCCTCGCATTTTGACTGCGTTAGTATTTATGATGATGATTTATTATTGATGATGAGGACAATGAGTGCATGCTTCAGAGATTCAACAAAAGGTTTGCATCCTTCGTTTACTTTCTGTACGTTGTATTTCTTACACGACGCGTCAAGCAATACTGTCAACAACTGATAATCATGACACGGTATTGAAGCCGTTTAGTGATCGTCAGTACTACTGATGTTTCACTAATCTCATGTCGTTTAATCCTTTAAATCGTGCTCTATAGCGTCTGGATGTACAAATATCCGGTGTGAGAATAACGGCAATTGTATTACCAATCCTGGTACTGGGGGGTTCGAGTCCTGTGTCTGCACTTCTGGTTATTATGGAGTATTGTGTGGTAATGGTAAGTTATTCAACGAGCCATTTAATAAACAAAATACGACAATACGATCGCTTTTGAAGATATCTGCGATTTCACCTGATTAAAAATATCTTCTGTTAAAATTGTTACTTTCCTACATATAGAGTGTACATGTAAATAATGAAAGAATACAGGTATGTTTAGATATCCCTAATCATTTGGTCACCACATTATGTAGATAATCTAGCTATTGTTTCCAACCTATGACATAATTATGTTTAATTCATGTATAACAGCTTTGGTATACTTTGTAATATCTATAATACAAACGAGATCTCACTGTAATTCACTTTAACTTTTAATATCGATGTTTCTAGCATTATGTCCTCAGAAACCTTCAAAGTGTCACCGTTTTGATATATGCACGGTGTCTGCAAGCACTATGCAGATATACCATTACTCTAGTCATCAAGATCAGGCTTGCCCCCAAACAATGTATGTACATTCTCAACTCCCTGGGGAACATTTAGCCAGTCACCATTTAGGACACGCTGAAAAAAAATGAATAAATCACAATGAAATATGTACCCCATATTTTCGGGTTTAATTTATCATCTGCAAGGAGACTTGGAAATCATGCAAATTAAATGTATTCCCTTTTTTATTCAACCTACGACCTTTGCACTTCAGGTCAAGTGTTAAACAACTCAACTTCGGTACCTTAGATATTGTTCATGCATGACTTATTACATGTAAACTTTGTTTATTGCTAATGCAGCATACCCATGTACCAACGACCCGTGCAATGGACGAGGTAGTTGTGCTAATATTGGGACAGTTGCTCCCTTCTCCTACCAGTGTACTTGCTCTTCTCCATACATTGGAATCACATGCGCATATGGTAAGTTTGTTGAAGTGTTAGCTTTAAGCTTTTGAATTTCTATGTGTTAGTCAGGCCTTTTAAATCATGGAATCTATCATAGCATCTTCATTAAGTTTATATATTCATTCATACACAACACAAATATTCAAACTTCTCAAGTCAAAGCCTCACAAATACTTTTATCTTTTATACCATATCAACTTTTTTTATTCTTAAAACAAGTCACCTGATAAATGCAAAGCGCAACCAACCAATAAGGAGCTCCCATGGTAACTTTATTACTCAGCAAACTCCCTGGTACAAATATACATCCTACTCAAATCAGGAAAGGAAAACAAAATCTATTTTCGACAGCTACGAACTCATAAAGTCTGAAGCAGTGGACATGAGGGTAAATTTGTCCGCAAGGCATTGTCATTTATAGTATGCTTACCTTAACCCCCAAAAAGCGTTGTACTTTTTGAAAGAAAAGTTTGTAATGGCGATCATCTGTTTTGGGGGACAAGTCCTTTATACAAAAAAAAGTTACCATACTTTTTTTCCTGACGTAACATACATGTATTCGAATTAGAAGAAACAAATCATTTGTATGCATAAGGCTCTGATGTTTCACCGACATTATTTTAATTTTTTCTTCAGAGGATCCTTGTCACATGACGAACAATCCATGTCGGAACGGTGGAACGTGTTCATACATGTTTCCTGTAGCCGGCACGGTCAATGCTCCCACTGTGCAGTGCTCCTGTCCAGCAAACATTTACTATGGAGCCAATTGTGAGTTTGGTAAGTTCATATTAGGTGGAGCACTTTTGTTATGCACACACATACCTCTACCTTCCGACAAAATGTATTCTTGGCCTTAAGGAGAACAAAAATATCTTCCAAATGTCAGGGTCATCTGACAACCAATCTTAACATAAATTGTTATCACATGTGTTCATGGCGCTCGTGTGCGTGTGGGTGTTTAAACAAAAAAATAATGTTCATCTCATTTCCTACTGAAAAAAATTGGTACATGCGATAGGTCGGGTTGAATCGATCCGCGATTGGCTCCTGTTTCGTGGGCTCCAGGGCTTAACCCGATCGTTACGGTCAGGCTGACATGGAGCTCATATTCCTCAATAAAGAAAGTTGTACATTTTGTTATAATTTATGTTCTGGACATACTCCATATTGTATTATCATGAATTTGAATTTGTAACAGATTTGATACATAATCCCGAAGAATTTGTATTGATTAATTTGTGTCTTTCATATTTTCTTTTAGCTTTTCCATGTACTAGTAATCCCTGTCAATTTGGAGGTTCTTGCACCAACGTGGGATTTTCTAATTACGACTGTAATTGTATTAATCCCTTCATTGGAGAAAGATGTCAAGCAGGTAGAATTCAATTCATTTCTTTACCCTACAACTTTTGTTAAAGCCTTGAACATTCTACATCATGCACAGAACGATAGTTTCCACATAATAATCGTTACAATTGGGCTATTCCATGTTTATTTAGATTAACATAACCCCGATCAGGAACAACATTATTATATTTATTCTCAGTCATTAGTTTTGTTCAGACCTAAGTTATTACACAAATATTTCGAGTATCCAGTAGTATAGACCCCGTAATGATGAACCTGATTGTACACATTGGTTGGAAAAGTCATTGAGAATATTTTTAAATTTTAAAAATGCGTTTGATGTTCTTCCATTAAATTGCGGCCATGAAATTATGTACAATTATTCCTTCTATTACTCTACTGCAGTTGACAAAAATGGTTTTGTTATACAGTATGAGGATTTTTCACGTTCTTTGTCTTCATAAATAGTTGAACCGTGCATCTCCGACCCGTGTTTGAACGGTGGGATCTGCAGTGGCTCTGTAACCGCCGGCACTACAACTACTTCATACTCATGTGCATGTGAAGGGGTGTGGGGTGGACTAAGGTGCGAAGTTGGTGAGTATAATCAGATGAATAGTGTAATTCAGTTACAATATCCTTTCCGAAATAAAATATTTTTCCATGCAAAAGGAGATTAGACGATTAGGCCCTACGAGATTGTTGGAAATATTAGATGAGATCAGAGTTATCTTCAATTTTATAACGGGTGTTTGAAAGAACCCCAAGTTGAACATTTCCTGTCGAAAGAATATTTACCGGTAACGCTGTAAGAGGATTGTCCGTTATACTTTCCATTGAGAGTTCGATTAGGTATCACTGAAGACCATTATTGATGGGCGAGTAAATTTTGGTCAAAAATATTACTAACCAATCCAATACGAGGTTAAAATAATAACAATGGATAAGGATAACGAAGTCGGTCGTTCGTTTGCTCATTAGATGCCAATTAAGTTTAATAGTATAAATATTGCTCAATATTTAACTGGGCACATCAGTATGGGGCGAATCTTGTCCCAGATTTTTTTTTTTTTATTATTATTTTTAAACATTTAACCTACAATGTGTAAGAAAAATTGCCCTTTTTTTTCTAACCATCGGCCCGTGTACCGAGGGGACGCTAGGCATATGTATGCAGGATGTACTGAACTAATATGTTCTCGAACAGATATATGAATATTCATGGTATTTACATATTGATTGGGCGGGCCTGTTAACTTAATGACACCAAACACATCATAACTTTTATAAGGCATTATAGAAGCTTGTGATTGATATAAATACATTGTAGATGGTTAGGTATTATAGGTTGGGATATAGGTTAGGATAGGTCAAGATGTGTTAAGTTATGATAGCATTGGTTAGGATAAGTTAGGTTATATTAAGTTATGATAGGAAAGGATAGGATAGGTCAGGTTATGTTAAGTTTTGCTAGGATAGGTAAGGATAGGTCAGGTCATGTTAAGTTATGATAAGATATGTTGGATAAGTCAGGTTATATTAAATTATGATAGAATATACTACATTAAGACTCATAGAAACAACCGGAAGATAGTAAATGGCTTTACGGCGAAAAACTGTTTACTATACTTTTTGATCCAGCCAGGTTAGGGAAATAAGGGGGAAAATTTGGCAAATTTTGCTTAAGAACACAACATTTCATTTACTCAATATCAGTTGGGTAAATTTTGACTATTTTCAGGCAATCACTGCAAAAGAGAATTGGATTTCTTTTCAGAGTTGGGCAAATTTTTCCTTCAGAATTAAAATTTCTTTACGCTAAGATTGGGCAGTACGGAACTTTGATAATGTGTTTTAGGGTAAAATTAATTGGACGATTGATTTGCGTGTATGTATGCATACACATTTATCTCGGCCCGTGTATACACATACGCCGTGTTAAAAGGGGAACCCGAAGGGATAAAACATAAACAAAAGATAATACGATACTCTCCGAACCCTACTTTCCACCCATTCGTTGGTTTTCGTTCACTGAGTAAAGCCAGCGCACCTCATACTAACTAACCTTCATACGCCTCTGGTACTTCCCAACAACTCCCCTCCTTAATAAACCTAAAGCCTCGGTTACAAATGCCATTACGAGCTGCTACGAATGCCGTACGAACGCTTTCAGACAATGGACATTCGGGAAGACAGTGGAAAAACAGGGAGATTCTTACGAAATTATCGTTCGTACGAACCTTTGTGACCGTAGCATAACTAGAATGCATGTTTACATTTATTCAATTGTTTCTAGGCTAATCGAGAGCATCTATTTGTAATTAGGTGTCATGCAAAATTTACATTTCTGCTGAAAAACTGTTTTTTTCCAGGTGCATGCTCACCGACGAACCCATGTATAAATGGAGGAACTTGTCTGTCCAACGCGGATGGTACCTTCCAATCTTGCCTATGCCTGGCGGGATATACTGGTAGCATTTGTGAAACTGGTAAGTATTTTGCCAGGTGAAACTTGTTTTCTTCTTCATTTCCGTTATTACGAAAACTCCAGATACATAGTATTTCAGCATGAAAATAGCCATACATTTGGTGAATGGAGCCGGTCAAGATGGGCCCGTCCAATACACATTTATGACAACGAATCAAATATTTATGACAAAAAATCAATCGTTGAGAATAATCATTGAATTACAAAGAATCAACTTTTGGTTTGCACTAACGTTGAAACGATTTTGTCGTTCTCAAATGATTATAATTATACACAAAATAATCATAACCCTGCATATATGTATACAGTATGTAGATTAAACTATCTACATAATATGATTAAGATATATACCACTATTGATGCCTCAAGGCTAGTTTATTTATGAAGCGTGAACAAAATTGTCCATGTCCTCTACGATTTTTGTGTATAAATAAATATGCATAATGTTTATATAGATAGTGCCCTCTTTCTGCTTAATATCTCTTTACTTCGAAATTTTGCATTAAATGTTACTTTCGTTGTATTGTTGCTTCTAAATACTTTTTCCTTTTAAAACACAGAGGGAAAACCCCTGTTTGGATTTTGTTTAGACATAGCATGTTGTAAACGGTTTTCCGGTATCAGGGTACTTCCCTGCAGCATTTTTAGGTGGACTACCTTAAAAAAATATGCTGCTTGAAAGATATGTAGGCCACTTTTAAAAATGGCCGCTATGTATATCTAATGTTTAACGATTTTGAAGATAAATTGATAATAGAAACTCATTTCACAATGTGTGAGGTTTCATCTAAGAGAGAATTAAGAATTTCGAAGATGATACCTCATTTAAGAATTTTTTCAAGATCATGAACTGCGCCAAAAACATATTTCTTAATATTGAATAAGTTATTATCATTTATGACTTTTGAAACTTTCTAGAAATCTGTCCGCAAATATGTTTTATATTATATCTAAATTGCAAATTCATTGAATTTTTATAACATAAAAAACACGTTTCAGCGATCTAGAGTTAACACTTTGATATGAGCTAAAATTTCAATCATGTTTACTACGGGCTGCCTTCTTCATATCAACACAAACAAAGATGACTATTTTGATAGGTAGTGTGATGTAAGATGATGCAGTTTCATCATATTTTAATTATATATATAATTCTCTCTTAGTTCCCGTTGATAGCTTTGGTAATAATATGTCTAATTGTATAGCAACCAATATGTGTGCTCATAAACCAAATTGGCTGTAATTCATGTATTCATTTGGTATAATTTCAATGGGGTAGCCCTGTCAGTAGTTAGAATACTGTTATACTTGAGGCACCGCATAACGTAGATAATACAGAAAACATGTACATATTAATTATTTAAATGGTGAAATAACAATCAGGATGTTTTTTTTCAGGTTATTTAAACAGAATAAACAAGTAAAATGAGGCGTGTGCACAATTTCGTGTCGATCGATCGCTCAATGGCTGAGATCTTTGAGTGGGACGTCATACTACCTCCAGTCTCTAAAACATCTTTTATTGTTAAAACGACCGATAATGAACGTATAAAAAATGATTTAATTTCTGTGTATTTTTTACATCTATTCATTAGTTTTCTGATATTGGTTGGTCAGACAACTGTCGTTTCTCTGTTATCTCCTGTTGTAACTTGTATACCTACGTTTACAGAGATTCCGTGTTATGTAACCAGAAACCCATGCCAGTTTGGAGGAGTATGTACATCAACTAACCAGGACCAAAGCTTTGTCTGCACTTGCCTTACCGGATATCTTGGAGTTACATGTCAATTCGGTATTATACTGCATTCTCTTATGCTTTGATTTTTTTAGAACAGGTTGCCATTAAATAATGTATTTACTGTGGCATCTATTAGAATTTTTAAAGGTCGTAATCTTGTCTTACGTTAAACGGTGTTTATTTTCTTCTTCTTTTTTTGTACACGAAATGATAAAGTAATTGCCACAAGTGCATCAAGTCTTTCGTGTTCTTTGCGCATGGCTGTTCGTCAACGAAACGGAGTTAAGTCTTTTGTCAACTATATTTGTTGCTACGGCAGGCAGCCAGTGAAAACGAATTCATTTAATCAAATTGTGGAAATGCAAGCATTACTTTGTTATTCCTGGCTCATTTTTCCTGATTGAGGTGTCATATGAAAGGGCAGAAAATGAACTTTCTAGAAATGTGATTTTCTCTTTGAAATTCAGATACCACCCTAAAATGATTTTTTTTGTTGGTACCCTCTCTTCAAATTCCTTTTAATCCACTCATGCGTGAAATATGCATCATATGAGTTACATCAAATGAAAGGAGGGGAGTTAAGCCTCACAAATATGTGTCCTTGTTTTCGTTCACGTTCTTCCCAATTAATTGCAATGACGACCTTCGTCATTGCCTTGTTTTCGTTCACATTCTGCCCCATTAATATTCTCCTTTTCCTTATCGTCCGGAAATCCCATTCGTTTTGCACGTAGTGCTTGTCATCACTAATTATGGACAATTATTCCTTCTATTACTCCACTTTCCTCATGTCCGTTTCCTTTCAAATTTCATAGGCATAGTCTCTAACATCGCATCAAGGTCACTACATTCTTCGATTCTCGAAATCGCTCATGCATAACCGTCCAGGCGCCATTTTGTCCGTTTCTGGTCCATTTTAAGGCCTTTCTTTTTACCTTCCTATCTCCACTATCCTAGATCCTACAAACTTCTAACAAATTCCTTTAGATAGTCTAAGAGATGTTCGTTCATCAGCGACGTATAATCTGACCTTCAAAATGCCATATTCGTACTCAAAAATCAATTACGAAACCTACTCCGTCAAAAATCTCTCAAATTCTTGAAAAATGGACCCCTAAAAATCTGAAAAATGCCATTCCTTTCTCATATAAATTCCGTTTTGTATTTAAGTCTCACAGTTTCCTTATCCCACAATTGCACTTAGCCATGCCAAATTTCATGCTCCAATGGCTATGCAAAACATAAATAGCGCCCTCTAAAGTTCTGGGAATTGGCTTTCTTTCTGTGGCCGTATCTCCATTATGGCTTGGCAAACCCGTACCTTTTTTTGGATAAAGATACTTGAAGATATGCCCTTTCCAGCTATATACAAAATTATATACCCTATTATTGACCAAATTTGAGAAAATTGCCCTCCAAATATGCAGTTTTCAAGAAAATTGCGAAATAACTTCAACTTGCTCTAAAATTACGATCCTTATGCCTACAGCAATGAAACTTGGCAGACATATGTATCCATATACGTGACAACTGTCCGCCAAGTTTGATACATTTCAATGACGTCAGCGCAAAGTTATCGCCAAAAATTATGAATTTACTGTGCATTACGTAATAGCGCGTCTAATGCGTGCAGTACATTGCGCACAGATGACAATGGTGTCAAACTGACCGCAATGAAGTGCCCTTCTGAATGATACCAAACACGTTATACGTTATCACAGAAAATTGTGAGTAAATCGCATTTGAACAAGGATCGCTATACGAATTCCCGCCGAGTTTCCGCCCGATTATAACACGTATCGGTTATGACGTCATTTTTTCAGACTGCTTTTCGCCCCCTAAACGTCCTTATTTTTCCTTGAAAATGGGCAGTGACATTACGAGTTGCAATACGCAGGGCACCCCAAGGCCGGATTTTTAAAATTGGTCAAGGGGGCCATTTAAGACGCCATTTTGTCCTATAAATCTTTTTTGAATCACGTGTTTCGATAGGATTATCATAGCAAAAAATAAAGTGGTTTACAATAACCACCATGAAATTCTCTTTCCAATAATACCAAATACGGCCCATGAAAAGATATAAAGAGGGAGAGAACAAAACAATTTAAATCCGGTCATAATACAGATCATGTACGTTTTCCGCCCATGTATTACACGCATTGTCTATGGGGGCAAATCAGATTCACGCTTTTGGCCCCCAAACCGATCTATATTTTTCTTGAAATGTTTTTTATAATTTTTCAAGGGGGTATTTTAGACCCCATGTTATACTGTTTATGATTATGTTAGTATAGACGACCGTTAGTGCCAATTCGCCCGTCATTGCACGCATATCGTTGTGCCACGATTGCAGGTCTAGTTTTGTAATTATAATTGTGATTAAGTTACGATAAAACATCGATAATTCTGGGTTTCATTTTTTCTAGGACGCATTTTATATTAAAATTGAACTTAGAGTTGAATCGAACATGGCCATGCTGAAGAACAGCCTTTGGCTGAAGTATTCCACCGTACTAACATGAAATAATCAAACAAACAAACTTAGAGTGTCGGGACCGGGACCCTTGTGGTGGCCATTCTTAGTTAAATGGGCACAGCGGGCCAAAGGGACCGAATTTTTGATTTCCTGATATGCAGAATAATTGAAAATCCTATCTTTGTGCAAATTCTCGTGATTTCATGAACCTTTGCACAATTCCTTCAATATTCAGCACCATACTGCTGGACTTATAAAGCTGGTATCTTTGTAATCATGACTGTTATACCTATATTTCTGCTCCATGAAGTATGAACATTTTTGTTTGTAATACTTGAATAGGTGTATACATGTACCTTTGATGTTGTATAAGAGGCACCATTTTTTGGTATGGTGTACATTATGCTAAGGCTGAGTTGATAAAATCTTCTCGTTGCCCTTAACCATTTTGTTGTAGAGGTAGTGGCATAGCCATTTTTTCCAGTGTGAGAAGGGGCAACCTTTCAAAACTTCCAGACGGGAATCAAGTTCATAATGCATGGAACGGACGTTATCCATGAATATATCTAGGATACTAATGATATGATAGCAATAATATGACAATATTTCTAGATAATAATGATAATCGAATATTGCCAATTCTACCGGAAAAATAAACACAATCCTCCTCCTCTGGTATCGTAGTTGAGTATTCCGAACACCGGTTACAATCGGGGAAACTGTATTTTGCCACGAGCGCAAACAAGCGCACTCGTTTTCTTTTTTGCATTGAACAATGTTTGTTTATTCATCTTGTTGAAAATGTATTACTTTTATGCTTATGTGAATAAAATCCACTATCGCAGATTTGACACCTTTTTCAACGAAAACTTTCTATTATATAGGTTAAGTTCTCAATTTTTCTTACTTTTCATAGAGTCTCTTTTCCAATTCCTCATTTAGTATCGCCATGCCTTGCTGGGCCATGTGAAAACAGTGGTGTCTGCCATGCCATTGACAGAGGTCTTTCAACACCCTCCTATACTTGCTCCTGTGCCCCAGAATATTACGGACCCATGTGCCAAAATTGTAAGTGTTCATACTTAATGCATAGAGTTTGATCATTGGGTGTACTTTTTGTTAGGAAAACATGCTGCTTACCCGACTGGCTGTTAATGAAAGGAAAAGTGTTATTCGAGCAAGACTACATGCTAAAGCTGTCACGCATGAATGTGAATTCGGGCGTCATTCAAATTCAAGCACGACAGTGTAGAGCATACTTTTGCTAATGCAAATGTGGTCGTTTATATATCGTTTTCTAATGCAAATGTGGTGTTGCAAAATAATGTTGTCGTCGAATTATAACCGGTTTTATAACACAACCATTCTAACTTGTGTACAGTGCAGGACATTTGCCTTTACCAGCTGATTGTCGCGTTTGGTATTCCGTCTAATTCTCCCTTTTAATTATATCTTGTTGCGTTTCATCTCAGGACCTGCAGTTGGTCCGATCACACGTATAATGATTCCCATGCGTGGTTCCTATTCTAATTGATGCTAGTGGGTGCTTCCGTTCAGCATTCCATTTTAAATTATCTAGAATTCCCCCAAATAAAACATTGAATAGGGACTTTAATATTAATTTTGAGGAGCATTCACACGTAAATGTAATCAAACGATTGTGCATCAATTTGGCTAGTACTTATGAATAGGACTGTAAAAATACATATTTGTACTAAATGAGGAACCTTAAATGGTTTCCTCCAAGCTACTCTCTAGTTCTCCTTAAGCATATTGATTTTATGTATTTTTAATTTAATGTCCATTCATTTTGGATTTTTTAATACAAAAATTATCATCATTGGACACAATGGGCCATCATGAGTGAGTTCTTGTCATAAGCAAAATGTTGCATTAGTTTAAAAATACTGTAAGCTATTTTTAATAGTGTCATTCAAGTTATTTTAAACATATATTAAACCGATTTCATCTTTTTGATCTTTTCTAATTGCTCTCGGAAAATTGTTCTTCCTTCCAATCTTGCCAATGATATTCTTACCTGATTGTACGAATAGTGTTTAATTGATGACATGAATGAATTATCTTTAAAAAGACAGGAGATATAGGAATATTACTGAGTCCTTTTCTTCTTCATTTTCTCAGGTATTTCACTTATTTTAATCGTGATTGTAATTGTTATTTTCATGTCGCTGCCACTTCTTTATTTCTGCCAGCCAAGTCGTGTCTTCTTGATCCTTGTCAGAATGGAGGTGCATGTGTGCAAGTTACAAACACCTTTCATACGTGTTCTTGCTCCTCACAATTCACCGGGAATCGATGCCAGTATGGTAAGTAGAAAACAATAATAGCGTAACAGGGGACAAATCATTCTCTATCTACAGTTAGATTTTTTTTTTGTCAGCGTAATTTAGTGACCAAGCAAAAACTATTTTCATAAAATTGTTTGTTTTTATATGAGTAAAGGATACATTTTCATTTTATTTAATAGAGTCGCTGTAAACCATATTGTTAATTTATGAATCGGCAGTTGTGGCAAATATCCGATAGGACGGGATATTTCTTTTAACCATGGATTGTTATGTATCAGTGGCAGGGAAAAGATAAGTTATTGTTTAATCGTCAAAGGGTAATCTTCTGAAAAGTAAGATTAAAATCAATAAAGTATGTCACCCTTCCTTCCACCTCCCCTTCCCCATCCCCCTATACCCCCCCCCCCTCCATCTCCACCCCCGCCCCAATCCTTCTCTTCTCTTTGTTCTTTTATTTCCTCTATTTTTGCCATTTGATGGTTGGGTGGAGTTGTCACGTGTAATAAAGAGTACTTTGTAATAGAAGTATCCTTTTAACCCATATTGAAAATCATATTAAAATGTTCTCTGCTTCGTCACCAAAGTTCGGGCTCCATAACACAATCTTATGCTTTATACCTGAAATTTACAATTTCTTCCTTACATATCTCTTTTGTCGCTTCCTCATCTACGTCTGTTTCTCTCTATCCATATCTCTCTTTCTCTTCCCCTCTTTCTTTCGCTCTCTCTGTTTCTTTCTCTTCTGTGTAAAAATAACTATTCCACCATTATGACATTATTACGGAATGAATTGAATGTATCAAATGAAATGAATTGCATATGCTTTTTGCAGAAACAAAGTCACACACACGCGCACAAAAGTTGGTTGATATTTGATATTAGATATTTGATATGTGTGGCATGATTAATTTCGTTAGGGATGTTATTTGGATCTGCAAAGACCGAATTAAAACCCAAATCCCAATTGTTTTATTCAAACATCACATAAGCAACTTTGGCGCAAGTCGATTTTTGCACTCTTGCAAACAATGCCTCCTGTTCATCCAAGCGTGAATACATACCACACAGCAATTATACCAAATGATTTGGGATAAAACACTCTTTCATAAGATGTATAATAATTTACTGTTCAAAGATGATTTTTAAAATAATAAGCAATTATCTAGGTGTAAACTTTTTTTTTTACTCACACGGTATAACATTCCATGATGAAAGACACTATAAACAGGTACATGATGAATAAAAGATGATGACCTCTCTTCCAGTTATATATGATCGCATTATTCAGTGATACTCAAAACCGTTCAAGACAGGAAAATACTATACTATTTGGTCAAGAATATTATACTCCCACATGTTGATGAACACCCAACATGTTATTCTCCCTGCTATAGTTGTCCTTAGTTTATCTCATCAGTATCTCTTGTTATCGATTGAGATAAGAGACAAGTACCCACTCTATCTTCTGATAAAAAACCTCCTCACCTCTAAGTGCCCCTTTTAAATGTGATAAAGAAACATTTTATCTTCTGATAAATGGCATTTTCATCTCTAACTGCCCTTTGAAATGTAATGTATTGCTCCCTTATAAAACAAAAATTATGATTAGTGAAACCTTCTTAAAAAAATTACCCTTTCCCCCTTTTGTCCTAGATGGGTAATTGACCAGGGGATAAATGTCCGGGTAGAATAAACGAGTTAATTTAATTGTTGTATTCTTTCAAATCTTTATTCGAGTAACTGATAATCTGAAATTCGAAAGTATATCACGATATGGACATATTTTCAAGTTTTCTCCTGAAAATAATACACTTGAAGAAACTATTCAAGAAGTTTTAGGCTAGTTTGACGTGATTGTACTCTACCGTTTAGAACCGCGGTAATCCATTTGTGCTGGACAATTACTGTAATTTCAAAATTCGCCTATGGACACACTCCTCCATTTTGGAATCTCCTAGGAAGTTGTTCTGTTAATCGTCAGACTAACAAATTTGTTTTTGCAGCTTTGACGAGAACATACAGTCGACTGAGACAGATTCTAAAGTTTTCTTTAGACCCTTCTCATTCTCGATGCCGTTCTTGTGTTTCATCTTTCACCGATTCAAATAAACTTCGTACAGGCTTGAACTTAAATGAGCTTTTCACGAAACTACAATTACTATGCTATTATTAAAGTTAAATTCAAAGGGGAATAAGAACCGCCCATGTTTATAGCCTTCTCTTGCCGAGTCTTTGAAAAGACCACTAGATGAGAGACGTTGAAACATGCACATGCCTCAAGAATGAATTGAACATGCAATAGTTTGATTTTTTTTCTTCTTCATTTGCGTTATTACCTGTTTGACAAAGTGGTCCGGCCCATCCCGCTCTGCAAAGACACGTAAATCACCCGGGATTATTTATACAGTCTCAGTTGATACATGGGGTAGTTCGAAATTCGTCGATATCTGTAAATATTAATGTAATAGCATACAAACATCAGCAACACCAACAATAACAACAATACCACAAATAAGAATAATTAGACATGTTATCGTGCCCACGATACATGAGCAATATTTTAAGAATTGAGAGGGACATTCGCTCACCAATCATCTTGACCTTTAGCGAGGGCGGCATAGAAATAAATTATGCACACGGTAGATTAGTTTGTTACAAGCAAAATTGTTTATCGAGTCACTTTTAAATTCGTTCCCTGAGTCCCGGTAGACTCAATTTTCAAGTTGCTGCCTCGGGTACTTTTGTCATTAGTTTTTTTTTTATTTCAGCACATTTCGGTTGTTGAAATCAAAGCTTAAATTATTATTATTACTATCATTTTACTTGTAGAACATGTGCGGAGGGATGCTAATTGTAAACAGGGAAATATTACCTAATTATTCAAAAATGACATAAATATGTGGCACAGGTGCCCATCACGACAAAAGAGGGCCCAAAATGTCCTTGTTAAATTGAACTTGTATCATTCATGCATTTTGCATTTCCACGTGTACAGTGAATGCAAACAAAAAAAAAAAAAAAAAAAAAAGAATCGTCATTAAATCTAGGATATTTTCTCTCCTCTTTGTAGTTGACTGTACTGGTGCCAACCCATGTCTGAACGAAGGTGTATGTGAGAACGCTGCATGTACATGTGCATCGGGCTTTAGTGGATCTCTGTGCAGTGACGCCTTTATCAGTAAGATCTTTTAGGATTTTATTATATTTGTTTTATATTACATTGACCACTTTTGAAATGTCTATTCGTTGTGTTGGAGTATTGCAAATAAAATCAAATGGTCTGTGTCCGTGATCTCACCAAAGCACACAGACAATAAGGTTAAATACACCTGCAAACTATTCCTGGAAATGTCTGACCGGTGGTTGTTTCTTCCCATTCATCCTTCCCTTCATCATATATTTGCATAGGGCTTCTTTTTCAAGGGTAATCCCAACAAAACTTACTTTACATTAGTACTCTGAAAGTCTTTACCGGAGCCTTTCTTCCTTCCATTGAAAGTTATATCATTGTTTTGGAATATATAAAATCGATTTACGATAAAAAAATTGCGATAATCCTATTTACTAACTACACACATTAATGTATAATGATACGCTAACAAATGACATCATCTCAATATGGTGTGAAATGTGGTTACACTAATAATAGTTCCTTTGTATGAAATACAATTAGTCTTATTATATGATACCAACAAATATTCAAAGTCATCTCTTGTCACATATTTTGTTTAATGTTTCAATAACCAATCCTTTTCCCATCACTCCTGTCCCAGCTTAAAAACGAGGTGAGGCTGGCCTTATATACGCCTCTGTAGTTTAGAAAGTTCAAAATACAAGTTCAAATTTTCTTTTCTTAATATAAGTTTTTTGTTTGTGTAGTAGAGGTATAAAAATCTATTGCAACATCGGGATTCATTGTGTACATTAAGTATAATATTTTTGCTAAAGGAAATTAATTGACACTTAATGATAACAATGATTTAAGCCATGATACACCAATATCGCGTAATTAACTTCTTTATACATTTCTAAATCAACATTCTAATCTTAAACCTTTACCCCCCCCCCCCGAAACTAGGGTGTTGTAAGGATTGGGGAAAGCCTACCTATGTTTAATTTTAAAATGTTTAATATATCTAAATATGTGTTTACTAAATGTTATTTTTTATATTTTATTCTCGTCATTTATGCTATTCCATGTGATCGGTAAAAGTAAGGATTTGTCATAAATTTTAGGATATTTTCTCTCCTATCTGTAGTCGACTGTTCCGGGAGCAACCCGTGTCTGAACGGAGGTACCTGTGAGAACAATGCATGTATATGTGCAACGGGATATACAGGAGCTTTGTGCGGAGACGTGTGTAAGATCTTTTAAGCTTTTATTTGACTGCTTAGAATTTTCTTCTATTCGTATTAGATTAGTCTGACCGGTGGTTATTTACTTTTCTTACCATTCATCCTTTCCCTTCATCTTATGTGTGCATAAGGCTTCCTTTTCAGGGGTAATCCAATTAGAACTCAGACTCACTACGGCTGTGACGTTTGACAAGCATCCTAATTTATATTAATACTCTGAAAGTCTTAACTCTAATTTGTATCTTCCTTACAGTGTTATCATTGTTTAGGAATATGTACAATCATATACATTTATGATAGAAAATATGCGATAATCCAATTAACGAAGAACATACATTAATGTATTATATGATATAATTAATACTTAAAGGTACAATGTCCCATTTGCAGGCCAAACACATGAAAATGTTAAATTCCAACGGCATTTGAAAGACAATACTTATTTAGAACTTCCCTCAAAACGAAAGGGCTTGAAAATTACTTTTTGTGGGAAAGTAAGGACCATTAGTTGTCGAAACGACTGTGTGTGTGTGTGTGTGTGTGTATGTGTGTGCGTGTGCGTGCGTGAGTGTGTGTGGATGTGTGTGTGTGTTGGGCTTTTACAGACGTGTATCTATCAGATATGATTATTTACGTCTGGGGACCGACCTTTGAACGTCACCATCCGAAAGACGTGACTCAGCTTCGAACCTGCATTCTCGGCTGAATCAGTTTGTGACTTCCACTGTTAATAATAATAATAATAGCTAGTTCTTATATAGCGCTTTTCAGGACCGGAGGCCCTCTCAAAGCGCTTTACAGATGTATATATTATATATATACATATATATATATATATATATATATATATATATATATAGTATATATATATGTTACCTGGATTACAGGCGCACGCTACAACGCTTAAGTAATAATCTGATTTTCAGACCCCTTTACCGAATGGTCGTACGTTTTGTGCTGCACAAAGATTCATTCAGTTTAATTTTGCCATTACAAGAAGTGGGTTTATATTGATGTAGACATATATGCTCATGTACCTGTTACAGCTCATTTTATGAATGGTATTACCAAAGGAAAAAAGATGTCGGTCATTAACTCAATAGTGTCGGACGGTTAAGTCTAGAAAACGGATTTCCTTCCATGATTTGAATACTAGGACACTGCTAATGTTTAAATTTCACAGGTCGGACATACTTGACATATTCATAATTTCTGCAAAGTTCTACATAATGTGATGTTGGCTGAAAAAGGGACATAGTATCTTTAATAATCAAAAACCTCAATACAAACAAAAGAATTCATCTGAATGTGCAATTTTCGTTTGGTATCAATTATTTTTCTCCACTTTGTAGATGACTGTTATTTCAGGGCTCCATGTCTGAACGGAGGTGTCTGTGAGAACGATGCATGTACATGTGCATCAGGATTTGGTGGATCTCTGTGCGGTGACGTCAGTAAGATCTTTTAGGATTTTATCGCTTTTGTTTAAGATTACATTGACCACTTTTGACATGTCTATTCGTTGGGTTGGAGTATTGCAAATAAAAACAAATTGTCGGTGTCTGTGATCTCACAAATGCACACAGATAATAAGCTAAATACACCTGCAAGCTATTCTTGGAAATGTCTGACCCTTTTTAGTGATATTCCCCAAAAACTTACTTTTAGTACTCTGAAAGTCTTCACCGGAGCCTTTCTTCCTTCAAGTGAAAGTTATATCATTGTTTTGAAATATATAAAATCGATTTACGATAGAGAATACGCGATAATCCTATTTACTAACTACATTAATAAATGTATTAGTATATTGCATAAATTATTGATACGCTAACAAATGACATCTCAATATGATGTGAAATGTGGTTACAATAATAATAGTGCCTTTGTATGAGATACAATTAGTCTTACCTACAAATGTTCAGGGTCATCTCTTGTCACATATTTTGTTTAATGTTTCAATAACCAATCATTTTCCCATCACTCCTGCCACCGCTTAAAAACGAGA
Source organism: Strongylocentrotus purpuratus (assembly GCF_000002235.5). NCBI lineage: Eukaryota > Metazoa > Echinodermata > Echinoidea > Camarodonta > Strongylocentrotidae > Strongylocentrotus > Strongylocentrotus purpuratus. The sequence goes on along the minus strand of NW_022145607.1, from coordinate 4,511,616 downwards.
TAAAGCAGGCCTTATATACGCCTCTGTAGTTTGAAAATTTCAAAATACAAGTCCCAATCTTCGTTACTTAATATAATTTTGTTTTACCCTGCTTGACTATGCAGAAACATTTATTTCACAAAATTAATAGTCCTTCTAAATATGCAAGTTTTGTTTGGTATGATTTTCTTCTCCACTTTGTAGTTGTCTGTTCTACTAGTGACCAATGTCTGAACGGAGGTACCTGTGAATCCTATGAATGTTCATGTGCTGTGGGATTTACCGGATCTGTGTGTGACCGAGGTATAAACATGTTATAATGTGTACATTCAATGGTAGAGTGTTAGATATACTATATGTTGTCCCCCAAAGTAGGATATCAATGTCACTTACTAAAAGAAACGGAATGTTCTCACAATCTCCTTACGTGATTATAATGCTGTGGGATTTAGTGGAAAGTCGTGTTGTAGAGGTATGACAATCTATTGTAACATCGGGATTCATTGTGTACGTCAGGTATAATAATTTGGCTAAAGGAAATAAATTGACACTTAATGATAACAATGATTTAAGCCATGATACACCAATATCGCGTAATTAACCTCTTTATACATTTCTAAATCAACATTCTATTCTTAAACCTTTACCCCCCCCCCCCCCCCCGAAACTAGGGTGTTGTAAATATTAGGGAAGCCTATCTACATTTAATTTTAAAATGTTTAATATATCTGAATATGTGTTTACTAAATGTTATTTTTTTAATTTTATTCTCGTCATTCATGCAGTTTCATGTGATCGGTACAAGTTAGGATTTGAATTTTAGGATATTTTCTCTCCTCTCTGTAGTCGACTGTTCTGGGAGCAACCCGTGTCTGAACGGAGGTACCTGTGAGAACAATGAATGTACATGTGCAACTGGGTATACAGGAGCTTTGTGCGATGACGTGTGTAAGATCTTTAAAGCTTTTATTTGACTGCTTAGAATTTTCTTCTATTCGTATTGAATTAATGCACATTTGAAGAAGAAAAAAAATCATATTGTCACAAGGCGGGAATTGAGCAAAACCTTTTGGCTGGGATATTACAAATTCACACAGATATTTCGATTAAATAAGCCTTCATTAATGCAAACTATTTTTGGAAATGTCTGACCGGTGGTTGTGTACTTTGCTTTCCATTCATCCTTTCTCTGCACCTTATGTGTGAATAAGGCTTCATTTTCAGGGGTAATCCAAGAACTTTGACTCAGTACGACTATGACGTTTGACCAGCGTCCTAATTTACATTAATACTCTGAAAGTTTTTACCCGAATTGTTATCTTCCTTACAATGAAAGTTATCATTGTTTTGGAATATGTACAATCATACATGTATCTATTTACGACAGAAATTATGCGATAATCCAAATAACAAAGAACATACATTTGTAACTTCCACTGTTGGCTGGATTACATGCGCACGCCACAACGCCTAGATAATAATATGATTTTCAGACCCCTTTACCGAATGGTCGTACGTTTTGTGCTGCACAAAGATTCGTTCAGTTTAATTTTGCCATTACAAGTAGTGGTTTATTGGTGTAGACAAATGCTCATGTACCTGTTACAGCTCATTTTATGTATGGTATTACCAAAGGAAAAAAGATGTCGGTCAGTCACTCAATAGTGTCGGACGGTGAAGTCTAGAGGGTAAACTCGTTTCCTTCCATAATTTGAATACTAGGAGACTGCTAATGTTTAAATTTCACAGATCGGACATACATGACATATTCATAATTCCTTCAATGTTCTACATAATGTGATGTTGGCTGCAAAAGGGACACAGTATCTTTAATAATCAAAAACCTCAATTCAAGCAAATGAGTTCATCTGAATGTGCAATTTTCGTTTGGTATCATTTATTTTTCTCCACTCTGTAGATGACTGTTATTTTAGGGCTCCATGTCTGAACGGAGGTGTCTGTGAGAACGCTGCATGTACATGTGTTGCGGAATTTACTGGATCTGTGTGTGACAGAGGTATTAAAATATGTTATATGTGTACATTAAATGGTACAGACTACAGAGTAAGATACAGGGGCAAAAAAAGTGTATAGCAAATACTGACGGCCCAAGAGTGTAGCGTTTAGACAAATAAAAGTGCAAAAATCTTCTCGCTCGGGAGCTACGCTCCCTCGCATAATATTCTTCAAACTGTACAAGTAAATAATGTAGATAAGTGAAGTGTTATACTATTGTTTTGCTAAGGAATGTAATTTGTTAATACAACAAAAGTTGTAAGAACCTGTAAGGGGTGAGTCACTTCCGTCACCTTCACCCCTCTCGCTCACGATGCTTCCTCGCACTGGCGTAATGACCGGGGGGGGTGTGCCTGGTGGTAGTTTCCCCCCTAATAAAATTCAAACATGGTTTATTTCTTATTCGATACCAGTGATTTACAATGTTGCTGAAATTGCTTCTTTTTTTTCCCTGAGCTTCCAGGGGCTCTGCCCCCAGTAACCCACCAAGGGCCCTAAGGCGGGCCCCTGAATGCTCTTCTGACCGTTATTAAATGCCTAAAGCCCTGAGCTTCCGGGGCTCCGCCCCTGAAAGGTAACCAAGGGCCCTAAAGCGGGCTCTTAGATGCTCATCTGACCGTTATTAAATGCCTAAAACCCATGAGCTTCATGGGGTTACGCCCCTTGAGCCCCGACAGGGTTTTGGCCCCTGGGCCCCACGCCAATTGCACTCCACTTGCTTCGCTCGCTTTGCTCTACCTGATCGAAAATACTTTAGCCCCCCCCCCCCCCTCCCGCTCCAAAAAACGTTCCGCGGGGCCTGCATGTACCATGTAAGAGTGGGGGTGCGTTTTTTTTTTCTCCCTACCCCCTTTGCTCATTACGCCACTGCTCCCTTGTCCCTCGGATTTCGTACCCCCCCCCCCGGTCATGAAGAGAAATCGCCGCCCCTGGTAAGATAAATCATAATATGTTGTCTTCGAAAATAGGATATTCATGTCACTTAATGAAAGATACTGAATGTTCTCATAATCTCCTGTCGTGATTATGATGTTCTAAAAAAGCATAAGGTCGTCGTAAACTTGTTGTCCCACTTAAAAAAATACAAGTAATACGGCAGGAAGACACTTTCACAGAAAGAAAGACTGAATACACGGTATACATTTTTGATGCTGCAATGAATGGGGGTGGGGGGGAGGGGGTGGGGCTCCGATTTAGTTGTCAACCTGGACATCAGACCCGAGGGCGACAGTGATTATCAAATCCCCAGCTTTTAGATGTTATGATATTGAGTGTGTATATTAAGCTAATTATCGTCATTCATGGATTTCTATCTAAACGAGGAATGTAATATTTCTTCATTAATTTCAGATACTTTTTCTCTCAGTAGTTGACTGATTTAGTGGCTACCCATGTATGAACGGAGGTACATGTGATACCGCTGTATGTACATGTATTGTGGGATTAAGTCGAGAGTTGTGTAGTAGAGGTATGGAAATCTATTGTAAAATCGGGATTTATCGTGTACGTCAAGTAATATTTTGGTTTAAAGGAATTAATTGACACCCACATTAATAACACTTGTTTTGTTGGGGGGGAGGATTGTTAATTAGAATGTTGATTTAAAACATTAAAGAGGTTAAATGCGCGATATTGGCGTATCATGGCTCAATCATCGTTATCATTAAAGGTCGGGTGACATCCAAATACATGTTGATTCAGCAGAGCTGACCACTTGTTTACAATAAACCATACAATACCTACATATGAATTGCTATGTCAGACGTGCTGTAGCATCACCAGGAAACGAAATGTAAAAATGCAATTCTTTTGTGAGCATGTGCTGAGCTGGGGGGAGTTGCATACCGCTGTCTTTTGTTAGCTCACTACTGATTGCCAGATGTCACAAGATGAATGAGATCTGGAGCTTTCTTTAGGGTGGAGCTTAGCAGGTCTGAGAACATTATTTTACAAAATATTTAAAAATCTATGAAGAAATATATTTAGATGTTTGAATAACAAAATATGAGTTGTATGCAGCCCTGCACATCAACATGAATCAACTTATATTTGCGGGATGTCACCCGACCTTTAATGATAACGATGATTTAGGCCATGCTACGCCAATATCGCGCATTTAACCTCTTTAATATTCTAAATCAACATTCTAACTTACAGCTCCCCCCCCCCCCCCAACAACAAAAAACAGTGATATGAATGTGGGTGAAGCTTACGTAGTTTGTAATTTAATGTTTAATATATCATTCTTAAATTGTATTTTGTTTCTTCCTCTCTGTAGTTGACTGTTCCGGCAGCAACCCGTGTCTAAACGGAGGGAGCTGTGACACCGATGCATGTACATGTGCTGCGGGGTATACAGGAGCTTTGTGCGGTGAAACGAGTAAGGTCTTTTTAAGGTTTACTGGTACTACTTACACATTTCAATGTCTTTTTGTCTAAGAGTATTGCACACACACAAACAACTAATAGTCGATAATCTTCGGTCACTAAAGAAAAACAACTACATATTTTCACAAGGGCTAGGATCTTTCTAATTCACATAGATAATTAGATTAAATAAGCCTTTATTCATGCAAGCTATTCTTGTCTGACCGGTGGTTGTTTACTTTTCTTTCCATTCATCCTTTCCCTTCACCTTATATGTGAATAAGGCTTCATTTTCAGGTATAATCCCAAGAACTCTGACTCAAACTACGACTGTGACGTTTACCGACATTTTTTGAAAATGTTCAATAAGTCATCTTCGCTTCTAATCCACCTCTTCACATTTTCCCGTCACTGGCAGATAGATGAGCGATGACCCTAGCTGCCATCTAAAGTCCATGCCAACGATACTGTTGGTGTGCTGCGGGTTTTCGCGAGAAGTGCCTGGCTCTTCATTGTCGAATCCTCCACAATCGATATTACTGATCCTTATGGTTTTTTCTTTTTGCTAGAGTATGCCTTCTCTTTTTATAGGAATTCAATTTCACGATGATAGAGCGATGTCCGGGAGGTTTTCTGGGAGTTGCTACTGATGGTTTCACCAACCTGCTCGCTGATGATCTCTGCTGCTATTGCATCGGTGTCTTCACACGGCTCCTCCTCAACACCGAATATGCGAATACACGTCGTTCGTGAATACCTTCTAGATTATTGATGCTATAGTTGGCATTACAGACTTCCCTGCTGGGGTTTTCTACTGTCCTGTTCAAATCAGACATGTCATTATCTTTGCTTTCTATTTTCATCTGCAGATCAAAATAATACATCACCTTGAATAACATCTAACCTAGCTACTCAGCAATTCTCCCATTTTTTCCTCTACTGCATCTCCTTGAATAACATCTAACCTAGCTACTCAGCAATTCTCCCATTTTTTCCTCTACTGCATTGCTGACTATCGTATCCAGATGTATGTGACAAACTCTTCATTCTTCAATAAGTCTGTGATGACCCAGGCGCGTAGCCAGGGGGGGCGGTGGGGGCGGTCGCCCCCCCCAAAACGTCGGCCAAAAAAAAAAAAAGAGAGAAAAAAAAGAAGAAAGGAAGAGGACGTAGGAAGAAAAGGATTAAGGGTCGAGAACGGTACAACGAATCGTCTCCTTTCTCTAATAATTTAATGATACGTCTAAGCTTCCGCGCTTCGCGCGGGAGGGGAGGGGGGAACTGAATTCAGATAAGGATTAAGTGTCGAGAACGGTAACAAATCGTCTTCTTTCTCTAATAACTTATGAAACGTCAAAGCTTCCGCGGGAGGGGAGGGGGGAAACTGAATTTAGATAAGGATTAAGAGCCGAGAATGGTACAACGAATCGTCTTCTTTCTTTAATAATCTAATAAAACTTCAGAGCTTCCGCGCTACGCGCGGAGGCAGGGGAACTTGATTCAAACAAAAATTAAGAGTCGAGGACCGTGACGGTACAGCGAATCGTCTTCTTTCTCAAATGAAACGTCAACAGAAACTGAATTTAGATAAGGATTAAGAGTCGAGAATGGTCCAACGAATCGTCTTCATTCTCTTATAATTTGATGAAACCTCAAAGCTTTCGCGCTTCGCGCGGGAGGGGGGAAACTCCCCCCTCCCTGCACCCTCCCCCCTAGGGAGCGCGCTACGCGCGCTCTGTAAGTGATTCGCACGCTTTGCGTGCTCACTACCGCCCCCCCTAAAATGAAATCCTGGCTACGCGCTTGTGATGACCTGACATTTCACAGCTGCCGTTCGTCTGGTGATTGCGACTCCTCCGCCATCCTCCATTGTGTGCAGATAGTTCTGTCTGTGTCTGTTATAGACACAGTTCAGTGAGCCCTGTGTGGGTTGGTATAGCCTTGAGGGCTAGGTGATAATGTAAAATATGATATTGATATCACCTAGCCTTAATTAATTTGCACCCATACTCCTGCGTGAAGAGGTACGGAAACAAAACCTAAAATGCGTCCGAAATCACCCCTTCCCGCTCCTGTCGAACATTGCACAGTGGCTTCGGAGTTCGCTAATGAATTATTCTTTCTATTCATAAAAAGCATTTTGAAATCGGTCAAAAAATTAATATAAAAAGCAAAATTTAGCTACCGGAGCGGTTTCGATTTGCTTACCTTCCACGTGTTCTTGATGATAATTCGTAAAAGTGCGATTTACAAGACAAAAACGCTGACCTCTTAAGAGAGTTCGCGGTATACTCGTAAAAAACTTTTTTTTGCGAATTTCCAATTCAAATACTTACTTACGATAATAGCAATTAGTCTAAAAAGGCGCGCGCGCAAGGAGTTCGCTAAATTCAGCGAAATCTGTGCATGCGGTTTCGTATAGTATATACTAAACGCTACTATCGTAAAGATAATATATAGGGCACCAGATTTTCCTGTTAGCTCATCATGCACCTTGTGGCCGTACGGCAGCCGAGACCATCTTAGTTGTCAACAGTAGAAAGGCGGGCTGGTGTTCCAGTGACAGAAGACGAGGATATCAACATCGTCATCCCCTCGTAAAAACGTCCAAGGAATTCAAGGTACCCTACCAAGCAGGAGACCATCCAGCACGCTGACATCGACCAAATACTTCCCTACTCCAGGTATTTGTATTTACTTTGGTGTAATATTGTATGAATTACTTCTTGGAACAATGCATGCAGTTTTTATTTAATTCGTTATCATTGATCAAGCTCAATCGTTATGTGAGCGAAAAAGCAATGATCACAACATCGAGAGTATAATATCTCTAACCGATAGAAAACGTGTAGTGAGTAAAAAAATTCTTCCTAGTTACGATATGTCTTCCAAAGGATTATTTTACTTTTTCCTCCAATGAACTTCCTCCAATGATTTTGTAGCGAATTTAGATCAACAGAAGAAAAAGAATTTAGAAAAGGTACAATTGCCGTTAAAAAGAAATAGCTGACCACTTTTCTTCACATTCAATTCACCGAAATTAACAAATGTCAATGTTTGCAAAAAACTGTGAAGGGGTTTACAATATTTACCATGCCATTTTGTTTTTACATTTTTGTTGTGCAGGACATTGAACCGGAGGAGTCGATTTCTTCCTTTCCACGTAGAGTGATATCAAGAGGACGACGACGCAGCAATATTCTGAACAGTTCAACAAAGGTTGTTAACTGTGCATTCTTCCAAAGTGTCAACGGAGACCCAAAGGTAATGATCATTACAATTAGAATAACCATATCTTTAAAACGTCTATAACCATTAGTTTTGTTGGTTATTATTGTCATAAATAGTGATGTGTTTCCATGACCATGTTCTTTACATAATAAAGAAACAAACTTCACATCAGCCACACATTAATAATTTTCTATTCATAAATATTGTTCATTGCAGGAAACCAAAAAGGACTTTGGCGGACAGAGTCTAAGATTGCTGGGCGGTTCACCACCTTCGCGAAGAAGCGTTTTGGTAGATGAAAGCATACATCAATAAATACTTCTAAAATTGACCTTTCCATATTTCAAACTATCAACGGACCTGAAACTCCTGTCTATCAATATTTTCTATACGAGAGTAGCAATTCAACTTGATTGGCCAACATCTCGCCAACAAACAAAATCAGTTTCACTGCTAGTACTGCAATGAAAATTGAGGTAACATTATTAGAGAGCGAGTGCACGAATTAGTTGAAGTACAACGTCCTACTGAGGCCGAAGAAGATCCAGTAAAACTAAGTCCCGAATTGTAATAGTGCTCCATCGGAACTGGTACTTCCTACTCTTGATGGAAAGCGAAGTTAGAAAACGGAAATGCATTTCAGATATAGTTGGTCGGTAGAAAATACAGGGTAGAGAGGTTTAGCAAATGGGGATATGAATAAACATGACAGATGATGGCAATGTGATATAAAAAAATTCAATACATGGAAATATCTGGTAGAAAACTTGCCAGCTTGTCATACAGATTTTATGTGTTTTTTGAAGAAAAAAAGAATAATCCACTCTATGTTTTGTATTACATATTACATTTCAGAAGTTGTTAGTGGTTTGAAAATAAGAGTCTGGGATTTGATGACATAAATGTTGAGGTGTACGAAAATATTATCTGCTTTATTTTACAACCACTGTGTAGTATTTATAATTTTCCATTAGTATTTGGAATATTTTCTGGCTGACAAACTGAAAAGTAGATCCAGTGTTCAATTAGAGAACTAAAGACAATGTATCAAAGTATAGACCAATTTCCTTATTGTCTGTATGCACAAAGACGTTTGAAAGATTATTTACACGAATCCTATGAAACATATTTAGATAAATCCCACAATGTTGCTGATGTATTTGAACAAAAGAAATGTTTAATCGGAATCTATTTAGATCTTTCAAAAGCCGTTGATTGTATAAACCTTAAGCAGGGCTCCCACTTAGCCGAGTTGGAGCCGAGTTGGAGCCTCGAGTTGTGGCGAGCTGGCGCGAGCTTATGGCAAGCCGTTTTATAATTCAAACATATTTCTTGATATCACGAAATCGAATTCTTCATATCACGAATTGAATTCTTGATATCAAGAAATATGATTTTAGTGATAAAACGGCTTGCCATAAGCTCGCGCCAGCTCGCCACAACTCGAGGCTCCAACTCGGCTAAGTGGGGGCTCTGCTTTAGAATTGTGTTACATAAGTTAGTTGGCGTGCTTCTGCTTCTGTGACATAACTTAATATTATCAGGGAAAGAATGAATAATTCATGACTTCTCGTGTTCGGTTTTTATACGTTCAGGTGCTTGAAACATGTGGTGGAAATAGGTGGATACTCTGCTATTTATTGGCTCATTACTCCTCTTCCTTTTAGTGTATTTTTTCCTTCTGTATTTTATTTCACTGAACTCGTTAACAAACTATTTGTCAAATTACCGCCCTCTTACATTTGATTATGTACGTCTCTTAAAAGTAAACATTTTCTGTCACTGTCTCCCAGGAACCTATTCTTTACAATCTATGCTTCTTTTTTCTTTTATAGGTTTCTGCATATTTCACAGTGTTGTGCTTTTCTTGTATGGGTTTCCTTTAACATGATAATAGTTTTTTTAAATAAAATAAATGTAATGCTTCCTGGGATAAATTTCAATTGTTTAAACATATTTGTGGCTCACATCCAGTAAATAAGATCGATTGGTTGATCTGTAATTGAAAACAATACAGACAAAATTTTGGAACTATTTAGCGGGATTTAAACCCAGTGCCATCTGTGGTAGAGTCGCTGCACGGCAAACAGTAGATGGCAGGTTTTTCTGACTTGTTTTCAATTACAGATTACTCAATCGATCTTATTTACTGGATGTAAGTCACAAATATCTTTAAACAATGATAATAGTTGTTAAACATATTTGATGATATATGTAACTTCGTAGTCTAATTAATTTTATCAATTACTATAATCATTGTTTTAATCATGAAACAATATGTCTTTTATGTATATTTTGTTACCGGTATTGTATCTGCATGTGAAATGTGAAACCAATATACTCAAACTCAAACTCAAACACTATGGAATTAGAGGAAATGTTTTTAAATGATTCCAAAGTTACGTTTTTAATCGCAACCAATTTACAAGTGTTGAAAAGTGTACATCAGATGAAGAATACATACTCTCTGGTGGTCCGCAAAGATCAGTCCTTGGATCATTGTTGTTTGAATTATTTGTCAATGATTTTCAGTATGTCAGTGACCGTTTTCTTTCCATTATGTTTGCAAATATAAATTTTGTTCTTCAATTGATTATGTATTGGAACCAAATAATGTAATTCACACTGAACTAAACAATGCTGAAAATTAGTTTAGCTTTAACTGTTTGAAAATTAATGTGGACAAAACTGTAATATGATTTTTATACCCTGTAAAAACTTGTTTCTGAATGATTCTTTGCTGCACTTAAAAATTGGTAATTACGAACTACAAAAAGATTACCAGCCAAATTTTCTAAGTGGGACAATATTATTGATGATATATCATGTAAAATATCGAGAGCTTTTGGTGTAATGAATCGTGTAAAACATATTGTTCCACTTAAGGTATCTTTAATGTTGTATAATACTTTTGTTTTATCAAATTTCATATTGCAACAGAGAATGGAGAAATTGTACAATAACAACAAGCAATAGATTGTATATACTTCAAAAATGTGCATTCAGAATGTATGTGCAATGGCCCCTCCTGTATAGCGCTCCTCTTGTTAGTCAAATGAAAATTTTAACTATTCAGTTATCAACTAAATCAATTGCAAGTTGCTATTTTGTGTATGTATTCATATTTTAAAGGCACACTTCCGTCCATATCTAATCATATTTTTAATCTGAATTTTACATTTCATCAGTATAATAGAATAACACAAAGGAATATACGCTTGTCACTGTTTAAATATAACTTTTTAAGAAGCACTACAACATTTATTGGAACGAAATGCTGGAATACTGTCCCAAATGATTTGAAGTTTTGTCCAACATTGTTAAATTTGAAAAAGAAATATAAATCTTTTCTGCTGTGCAATATCACTTAAACACCCAGATCATGCATGTAAATTTCTTTCTATTGTTAAGTATCTCTCTCTATCTCTCCTCAATTGTATTCCTAATATTATTTTACACGAGGATTGCCCCAGATAAAGCCTTCATTTGGCTTTTGGTGATCGTCCCGAATACAAATATCCAAGTGTATAGGTAGTTCTTACCTTCTCCTTTTCGTAAGTTTTTTTATTGTTTAATTGTTGAATATTTTTTATATCTATTGCTTGTTTTTCTGTAATTTGTTTATCATGTAATTTTATATATATTGCATTTTCTTGTTTTTATCTTTGAATGTGGAAATTAATTAATTAAATGAATGAATGAAAGTTTCTCAAAAACCTCCCTACCTGTATTTTGTTGTCAAGTACATTGTATATCGCTAGGAAATTTAACAAGGCACACATTTCAGACTGTGATTTCAAACTTGCCACAGAATTCAGGACATGCAGATCAAAGAATGGGGGTAGTAACAAATATTCAGCTAATATAGGGACAAAGAAAATTAATCGAATTGATGTGTTTGTAAGCATTTTGGCGAAGGACTTTAGGGGGATTGAAAGAAGTCATGATTGATGATCACTCGACAAAGCTTTATGGAAGAAATACAAAAGCAAACAACAAACTGAATAAATATTACTTACCTATAATATATAGTATATAAGTTTTTAGATGAGCAGATATACGAGCCAAGGTTTACGGTCTATTCAATGTCGACCGTTACAATTAAAGGGGAAATGGAACAAAAAAAGTGGCAAGATAAAGGTGGGGGTAATTCAAAAGGCGCCAAAGAGGAATCCATTGAGGTATGTTGATAAAACATAAGGAATATTTAGGCACTAAAATCTCACCTTTAAAATGGTGTCAGTCGTTAGCCAAACGATATAAATGAAAGCCATCACATCATAAAACGCATTTTCTCAAACTTTACTCCTAAATCCCGTATAAACCCCGTATAAACCCAATATATGCCGGTTTGAGCCCTAACATCAATCTGAAATAGTTAAACCAAGACAAGAAGTTTCGGCATATGATTATATATGGGAGCAAAAAGTAAAATCTCACCTTAAAAATGGTGTCAGTCATTAATTAGTTAAAATGGCATAAGATAGATTTAGAAGCCATCACATTTTAAAACGCATTTTGCAAAATGTTACTCGTAAAGCCCGAATAAACCCCGTATATGCCGGTTTGAGCCCTAACTTCAATCTGAAACAGTAAGCTCCAAACAAGAAGTTTTGGCATTTTACATTATTATAAGAGATTATTGGACAATTACCCCCTGGGCAATCACCCCCGACCAATTACCAGCAGAACAATTACCCCCCGAAATTAAGCCCTCCGGGAAATCATCCCCGTGGAAATTACCCCCTCGGAGATTTATTCAACCCCCCCCCCCCCCGTGGAAAAAAAAGTTTTGTTAAATGCAAATTATTATCAGGTTGGACTTCCCCGTTAATAAACAGGGGGGGGGGGGGTAATCGTCCACGGGTTTAATTTCCCGGGGGGTAATTGCCCTCGGGGGAATGGTTGTCTTTTTTTTGGGGGGGGGGGGCTGGTAGTTTTCCAGGGGATAATTATTGATTACGCATATATGACAATATAGAGTAAGATCTCACCAAAATCGGTGTGGGCCATTATTTAGTTTAAATGTCTTACAATTGCTTTAGAAGCCATCGAATTCTAAATCAGATTTTTTTCCAATTTTACACGTATTTGCCGATTTGAGTCCTAAATTCAAGCTGAAACAGTAAAACCCAGATAAGAAATTTCGGTATGTGACATAGGTCTATATGAGAGTAAAGAGAAGGATCTCACCTTTCAAATGATGCTAGCCATTACTAAGTTACAATGTCATAAGATAGTTTTAAAAACGTATAAATCTAATCTCTTATCGCTGTTGCCGTTACGGTCAGCCAAGATGTTCAAACTTTTCTTTTTCCTTTTCGATTATACGATTTGGAGACACTGTAACCTCCATTATTGGTGGCTAGTGTTCGCGACCAGATTTTGCTCTAAAATTGTTTGCCGTTGTTAGGTCACAAAATGAAGTGATGAAATCTGTTATTATAGTATTATAATCCGTATAGTTTTATCTCTAATTATTATCTGTCATTAGAGATGGTTGATGCCTTGGGTTCTATCACATTTTGGGGTTTCAGCTCTGCTTTGGATCTCCAGGACAAGGGTAAGATGATGGAACGATTTCATACCTAAGCCCCACGTGTGGGATTTGGTGTTACTAAAATAATACTAGAATTAGTGTAGACCTATCTCATTCGGGAACTCCGCTGAGCTAGCGGCACACAGCTGGAGTGAGCTCCAGCAAAGCTAAGCATAGAGAGTCAATGCTAATGCGTATTGGTAATCTGGTTTGGATTTCTTTTGTTAACCTTTGTTTCCGACTGGATTTCTCTACCAAAATGTATTGGTAGCGTCCAATCAGCGCACGTATCATCGCGTGACATCAGCATATCATTTATCCATCACACACACACACACAGCTAGTAAACTCTATAATTATAGAGTCTAGACCTAGTACGAATGACATACTATATGACGTTAAATAAGAAAATCTATCGTTAATCCTCCTCCTGTCGAGCCACTTCCTATTCAATTGTGTGCATTTCTGGGTCACGTCTACGCAGGTGAGCGCATGCATCTCTGAAGCAGCTCGACCCAGAATAATGTACCACCAAAATAATTGGTCTGTAGCGTAAAAACGTCAAGAGTCCTGATTTTGTGTGTGGGCTATATGGACCGAGTTTAAATACATTTTATTGACAGAGTTTGATTGCCAAGAGAACCAAGACTATTGCTGAGAAAAAAACAATGTGACGGTGCGATATATCAGTTGGATTTCTTTGTTTTTGTACATAATTTTGACTTTGGATTATAGAAATCTCAGTAGTTCTTCCTCAGAAGTTCTTCCTAAGTATTTAAAAATGTTTATTTTATTTCACCTAGATCTAGACCTATTTATTTTGTACATGCAAAAAATTGATCAATAGGCTACCTTTACCTAATAATACATTGTGAGCTCCTAGTGGTCGATATACATTTCGATCACTAGTGTTAACTGGTGTGCCTTTATACTTCATTCTTCATGACAGATGTATTAACAAGAATTAGAGATGTAAGCCTGGATGATGCAGCTGATGATGTCATTCAAATTCTGCTTATTGGGAGTGGTGACATGAGACATCTCCTGACAACAATAGCTAGAGCATGGAGGCACAGAAAGAGAAAACTGAAGGTAAGCACATTATTACTGGCAGGGATGCAAACATTAAATAGAATAGAGGGGTGGGAGAAAGAGAGAGAGAGAGAGAGAGAGATGAAGAGGGTGTAAGAGGGAGAGATGGGAAGAGTGAGCGTATTACATGGATAGAGACTTGAAAAGAGAGAGAAAGATAGATAGAGGATATTAGAGAAACATTCAATGACAAAGAGACCACTGTGGTAGCAAGCAGACAGACATAGAAAGGAGATGAAGAAATAGTTATGTAGGTGAAGACAGTGTGTAAAGGAATGGAAATAGATATATAAAACATTAGGAGTCAGATCCCAAAATGTGCAACAACAAATTAAACTAGAAAATTTAAATCGTCATGGGGACGAATTAGGTGGTCTGTCTTCACTTATGATAGATTTGAGAATGGGAGAAGTTATATAGACATGTTTACAATGATGATCATGATGACCATGATGATGATCATGATAGTAAAGGTGATGATGATGATAATGATAATGTTATATGATGATAAAAACGATAATGTTAATGATGATGATGAGCATGAGCATAATCCTGACATCTGATTGAAAAAAATGAGGAAATATTTAGATAGCATATAGTCTCAGCTACAACATACTCAAATTTGGGAGAAAACTGTTGAATAACAACCGAGATACTGGTCAAAACACATTGTCATGCAGATTCATGTTTTGAAAAAAGTGACCTCCCATAGACATAACATGCAAATATGACAAATTATCCAATGTCGCCTTTAATCAAATATTGAACTATGATGATGTCATCCAAATGAAAAATAAATGGCATGTTTCTGATAGAAAATTATCTCAGCTACAACATATCAAAATCTGGGAGAAAATCGATTACCGATAAGTGAGATAATCTCAATTAAACAACGACAAAAATGACGTCATCAACAAAATACATTTTTTGGAGTTTAGATGCCAATATGAAGACTTTGTTTCACTTTGTAAGAGTCAGGGTGGTATGAAATCATATCTCCAACTCATGCTTTCTCCAATCACGATATAAAAATTGGGGGTCGATGGACTATCTGAAGAGCTATTTCGATTTTTAAAATGGCATGTTTTTGATCAAAATTTGCATTATATTGCCCATAGCAGCACGCGCAGATTTTGAACTTTGACGCACGCTCATGGCCTTATGAAATATGAAGAGTGACTGAAGGGGAATCCAAATCATGTAAACATTTTGAATTTGACCTTTTCCGCACGCTGTGAGCGCGCACAACGCGCGCGGGGACACGTACAGATGGAACATTTTGAAATGCTTAAAATGACCTGATTCGTACTCTCGTTTAATAGTTAAGTGATTTTGAGCAATTTTAAATTTTGACGCGCGTGTCATGACCTTTATTTGACCTTTGATGACACGACCTGTTGATCCTTAACCTGAAGTATATGTGATATGAATATGAATGAACTTTGAGTACGCATCATGAAGATATGATGGATAATGTGATTTCACAAAATGGCGCCTGGATGACGTCACAATAATTTGATGACCTTGAAAATGTTCCTGTCACGTCTCATGATGATTACCTATGACTGTGTCAACATTGAGAGAAATTGGGTGGATAGATATTGAGAAATCGGTTGCACAAAAAAGTGGAGAAATAAATAAAAAGAAATAATAAAGAAAGAAAATTCTGACGAAATCAATAGGTGGTCTGTTAACAACAGACCACCTAATAAAATGGCTGAGAAAGAATTCAGCATTGAATTTGATGAGTGATGTCAAAGTTGTAAAACAAAGATTTTTTTTCTCCATTGTGATTCTCTACAAGTATCTTTTAATAACCCATTGACCTATCTCTCGTCAGTTCTACATCACTGAAGGTAACCTGGAGCTCTACGTCCGTCAGCTCCTTCTGCTGCATCTCCTCCTAGAGCCTCCCAGGGAGATGGGACTTCAGGAGAAGACTGAGTTCTTCCTGGAGATCTTTGGTAACACTCTCATCAGGCAACAAGTCTCTGATTACATTGTGTCAAGGAGCAATGAACTCCTAAGGTAAGTGGAAACATGTATGATGATGATATTCATAAGATGAATTTACAAAGTGCTGCTACTGTATCATTACATATATGAGACTGTGAGAAAATAATATAATGAGCAAATTCTCCCCCACTTGGATACATGCATAACAAGTCTCTCACTGTAATCTTCTGCAAGATTGCTTATACCATCCCATGGGATGACTAAAGGCCATATTTCAATCAATGGGAAACATGTTTCTTCCAAGAAGCCTCGCCTTACCTGTTTGAGAACTGCACTACATCAAAAGCTTTCTTGAACTTACTCTTCTAATCTTCTGAATGTCTGGTGCTGAACCAACCAGTAGATCAGTAAGATGAATAAATAAACTTCACTTGATGCTTTAATACTTGTGTGTAATTGGCATGTTGCAGTTCATCCTATGGCTTTCATACTTTTGTCTATCACATTTTATGACATTCCTGAAGAAATAGCGAGTCAGATATCTTGAGGTTATATTTATTTCTTCCCAATGCACAGGATGGTAACAGATGTAGACTATCTATCTCAAAGAATGCCAGCCGTTCATCTCTCAGCACTCAAGTTTAAAGAGAGAGACCAGATGGAAGCCATCTTGAAATTCTTAAGAAATCCAGATCCCAGGACTGCCGATATTGCAAAGTTTTGGTGAGTGAAATATGCTCTTTTTTTATTATTCACTAAAGTATTTGTTGTGACAGTGCACTTGAAATTGCTTTATCACTCAAGTCATTTGTTTATTGTATCATTGATGCATGACATGACTACATGCATATCATGTAATGGCACTTCCTCAGGCAATGTGTCTAGCATAGCACTATCTATTGCTGTACACTTTATACACACTCAGAAGTCAACATGAATTTGGTTGTGTTGTGAGGATCAAGGATCCCCTTTTTGCCAGCTTATCATGGGGATTTGAGCCATATTATTGTCATAAAGGCAGGCAAAGAGGTTTTAGTTCTGTTGTATATTTAATGTATTTTTATGAATTGTCAAAACATAAAGTGGAAATTAGTGTGTGTGTTTTGAACCCAATACTGAGAGATGTTGATGTTAGTATGTAATGTACATCAGTAAGAAATACCACACATAGCAGCATTAGTATACTTTTTGTGTATTAAAAACTGTTTAGACGACCTCTATTGATTCTCAGAAATTTAAACACCACTGTGCAAAACTCAACCAAGTTCACTCAAATTCTATACTAAAGTGACAATTGATGACACCTATAAATAGCAGTAAAATACAATCCTTTCAACTTACCAATGTTAGAAAAAATTCTTTGAAAATTCAAATCGTGAGTCTACTGTCAAACTTGCCGGTTAGCCGCTTCCTGTAGAAACTTTTGTCCAGACATTTTGTTTGTTGTCAACCTCGCTACAGCCACAGTATTGATATATTAATATATTTACAACAAAAATTAACATGCATACAGTACATACTCTTCTTTCTGATGAATGATTTCTCATTAATAGTGATCAAGCTGAAGATGAGAACTTTCTCCCTATTTTTTAATGGAAAACTTCAGAGCAAAAGCAAACACAGTACGCTTTATACCTCATTTTTCCTTGAGGGAAGGTAGGTAGATATGCAAAGGAAATTATTACAGGAAAAATGTTTTTGTAAGAAATGTCAGTTTTTTAATAATCTGTTCATCACATTTGTGTACTTCAAATTTACTCATGATTTTAAAGGCTTTCGATAAGTTTGTTGTGGTTAACGTCAATGTGAAGTTTTTTTTCTTTTGTCTCTATTTTGATTCAATTTGAACATTTTCAGGGATAACAGATTACGCAAACATCTTGAAGTGCGCTATGACTCCCGCAAGGGAGCGTATGACTGGGACTACAGCATGAAGCTAGCTGATAGAGGTAAAGGAGTGATGAACAACAGAGAGTATGCCTATTGGAGACAGACAGGGATAGCCTTTGGACTTCGTGAGGCAGACTATAACATCCAGAATAGGACATTGGTTTCAGGTGCTATCATCAGGAAGGTGGGTATTCAGTCTGTCTTGCTTGACTCAATATCTATGATGGATCTAGTGATATTGTCTCTGACCTAAATTTGTAAAATGTGATGCTCTTAATTTCTTCCAGCTATCTACTCTAGTTCATAGGTAAAAGATCCTAACTTAATAGGTGCAGCAACATTTGTGGAAATAAAGAAAGGATATCTAATTGCTGGAATTTTTAGGGGGGGGGGGGGTTTCAGCATGACCACAAATTTCCTGAAAACACTAGCAAATCTTCTTATAACAAATTTACGTACTAATAAGAATCGTGTAGGTTGTACGTTTTGTACTTATTATGCTCATCTTTCTGCGTTGGCTATTTTGTTATTTTTGCAAAGTAGACCCAGGTATTGAGCGATAAAGTGTACCATAATTATAGAAGCTCCAGACTATATGACAATTGAAATGCTGCAAAATTTCTGTTAGAAGAGTTCAAGATTCCTATATCTGTTTCTAGATGATAAAAGACTGCAGGAGTATGTAATGGTTGTGTTTTGCTATCATGTTTATTCCTAGGGTGGTGAGCGTAGAGCCGAGAGAGGATACTGGGGTGATATCGTATGTAGTCCCTATCTCAGCTATGGGATTGAATCTGAGGAGGAAAGCTTCTTCAAGAAATCTAATGGTATATACACTAAGGTAAGCAGCCATCTAGGTGAACATGGTCAAGGCTGTCTGATGGTGGCCCTCATCTATAAAAACTTATCTAATTGTCTCATAGATCACGTTGTTTTGTCTGGTGGTTGATTATTTGATGGTTGTCATTACTACTTGGAATTGATTTTATTTGATCAGGGTACATTTTCTTCCTTTTGGGACTCCTAAGGGATTTTTCACACAACATGGTTTCGTACCAAATCACTTTTTTTTATCAAATCAAATGGTTGGTAATATATATTAGTGTTCAAATGAATAATAAAGGCAATTTAAACAAAATATATATATATATGAAAGAACCTCTTCCTATGTGAAAAAAACTGATTACGGAGGTGTTGAAATGCTGTAACTTATGATTATGCGTTATATTTATGCCAGTATAAAGCATGGGCTTCAATAAAATTGTACCTGGTTTGCTACATGTATGGAAGTCAACCGTGGAAATATAGTTTCTTCTACTGTGGAATGTGAACTTATTTTTACCAGTACTCCTGTCATAACTTGTTAACAGCTTCTCTGCCTTTATCCTATTAGGCAACAGGTTACTGAGGTATATGAGGATAAAGATATTTAGGTCATTTTTAATTGATAGAACACCCTCTTTTAATTAAAAGCATATTCTCATTCAGTTTTCACAATATCAACATTTTTTTGTTCTTTATCTAGACTAGTCAGGAGGTATCTGTGTACAACATCCTTTCACTCCTACATGAATTCACACACAGAGAGAAGTATGTGATGCCAGACCCTAAACCTGCCGAGGAGAAGAAGAAAGAAGAAAGTAAACTGGTAGAAATCACTGAAGAGGAGGAGGAGGAGGAGGGGGAAGAGGGTGCGAAGGAGGAGAAAGTTGAAGAAGAGAAAGCTGAAGCAGAAGCTGAATCTGGTTAGTATGGTATTATTTTGTCTGTTAGCTCATTGCCTACGTGACCTGGGTGGCTCCTGTATTAAGCCTATTTGAATGCGAGAATCCAGTTGTCAATGGGGTATGAGTAGTAACATCAAACGAGTCATTAGGGATTAAAAAAATAAGTCTGTAGAGAAATACAAATCTAATACTGCTTTCAAACTGGCTTCTATCGGAGTCACAACGATGAAATTACAGATTGAATTTTCCTTATGTAAACAAAGGTGAAACCGCAGTTTTCCCCCGTCGCTTTCTAACTGCCGGTGAAATTCTCTCGCTGTGGCGAGCCCATGCCGGAAGTGAAGAATTATTGCGTAATTATTAGGCCCGCGCTCCATCTAGCTAGCATGCAGCATGTTCAACCATAAGTCAACAAACAAAGCTGGTTACGAAAAAGCGCGCATACACTGCGACCTTTGACCATTTTAATCGCTGTTTTAATCGCCTTTTTCTCCCGAACGCTTTCATACTGGCCGTTTCATCGGTGTCACACCAATAGAATGAGAATTTCTCCTGCTCTTGAGCAGGAGAATTTAATCGCCTATTTCTCTTCTTTTCATCGGCTATTTAATGGCCTTTTTCTCCTCTGTTACTTTCATACTGGCTGTTTCATTGGATGCGTCCGGATGCATCCGATGAAAATCAAGTGCAGTTAGAAAAGGGTATAATATCATTATGTAGGCTGCAGGTTGAGTAATCATAGCATCATTATACTAAAGGTATAATTACAATGTTCTAATGTAACTTTCATTTTCCCAGGATGTCAAAGAATTTCAAATTACCATATAATTGATTGGGTAGTTGACTATTTCACTTTACTTTTGAAAAGTGAAACTAATCCTTGTATGGCTTTAATTATCTGCGGGACTTAGCAATATAGGAGTAATCCCTTACAATTGGGTCCCCTCTCCATGCTTGTAGCAATGTCTGACCTCTGACCTCTCGCTGGGGGTTTGGAGGTGGAGCCCCGGAACGCTCTTGAGTTTTAGCAATTCAGAACCTTCAAGATGACCGTCTTGAGTGATAGAAACTCACACTCTCTCCTAAGGACAATTTTATACAACAGCGGTTTATCTTAGGAACTACTTCTATCTTTACTAATGGGGTCCAGGGGTCCGTCTTAGGGCCCCTGGAAAGCTGTCGTGAGTGATAAAAACTCTAATCCATCCCTTGAAATTTGAATTGCACTCCCCCCATTGAATGCTCCTTTCAAAGGGCACAACAAGCCCTTAAATTGATTCCATCTCTTTCAACAATGGCAGAACATTCAATGAGATAAAAAAAAAGGATTATTCCTTCACTGAATAGGGACTCTTGCTATACATTGTTATCTTTCTTTGCTCCAGTGATCTTGAGGCAGCAGACAGCAAAAAATTGTGTAAACAATAACAATTCCATAGGAGTGGTTGTTAGAAGCTTAAACTATATAAAACTCACACTATTCCAAGGACAATTTTAAGCAACAAAAGGTTGTCTTGGAAACCATGCATATCTTTATGGATGGTGTGCAGGTGGAGAGTCTTTGCAGGAAGTTCTTGAATTTTTCAGGATTTCTTAAATTCTGTATAACATTTTAAAAAATTCTTTAAAATTCCTTAACACTTTACAAATTCTGTATTTACCTTAAAATAAGGCAATTGGAGACACTGTTATGGGTGGTCCGGATTGGCCAGATCGTGGTGTGGACTTTGAGAAGCCCCATTATTTTCAATGTCTGTCTACTGCATTGGATTACATATTAATTCAAGTTTAACTATAGAATCATCACATAAAGTGTTTTTTTATAAGTAATCCCAGAAGCAGAACACTTAAAAAAAAAAAATTATCATAATTCGCTCACATTGTTATTATTTTGTTTTTTCTTAGCTGACCTGATGCCCATGGAGAATGTTGAAATCCACTATCTACCTATCGGTTCAGCACCAGATCTTCAGAAGAAGAGCAAGTACAAGAAAGCTTTTGATGTCGTCTACTTCTCAAACAGGTAAGGCTAGGCTTCTTGGAAGAAATCTGTTTCCCATTTATAGTTCAAATTATTGATTGGAATATGGCCTTTTATCATCCCATGGGATGATTTAAGAAGACAAAAAACTTGATGCATGGCTAACCGTCAACAAAACGGAGTTAAGTCTTTCGTCAACTCTGTTTGCAGTGAAAAAAAAATTGTTTAATCAAATTATGGAAATGCAAGCATTACTTTAAACAGAACTTTGTTATTCTTGGCTCATTTTTCCTGATTGAGGTGTCATATGAAAAGGCAGAATAATGACATTTCTAGAAACGTAATTTTCTCTTTGAAATTTAGATAACGCCCGCCAAATGACTTTTGGGGTTTCTCTCTTCAAATTGTTTTTTAATCACTGATCAGGAAATGTGCATCATATGAGTTGCATCAAATGAAAGAGGGGGATCTAAGCCTTACAAATATGTGTCATTTATTAATTATAACTGTGATTAAGTTATGATAAAACATTTATACTTCTCGGTTTCGTTTTTTCTGGGACCCACTGTATAATGAAATCAAAAAAATATATTATCCTATATTTCTCAATTTGAAATTTCGTTATTTGAAGTTCATTTATTACAACTATTTGTAAACTGAGGTGCATAGAATGAATGGGTTAATGACATATCAGTTGGGATTTATTGAGCCCTGTTCAATGAATTCAATCAGCTTTGTTTCTTTTGATTTATTTTTTCCGATATTAATGAAATTGAATGTGTAATGTGTGCTGTATTAGCTTTATTAAGCACCTGACTGGTCAATATTTCTTTGTTGATATTTATTTGTAGAAGTGTGGTAGTCGGTGGTTTAAGCAATTGACTTGAAATTCAAAGGTCATGTGTTGATCCCTGACATGGCACTAATGTCCTTTGGCAAGGCATTAATCTACATTTACCACTCAATACCCGAGAAAGAAACGGTGACCTGGTAGGATGACAAAAGCATTTGTGATAGTAATTGACTATGCCCTTACAGTGACCATGTGGTAGGATTACTCCCCAGGGAGTGGAGATGGTGCACATTGTGTGTGAATGAGTTCGATGACCAAGGTAATAATATTTGTAAAGTGCTTAGAGACGATATACCATATTAGGCGCTATATAAATCCAAATTATTATTTTTATTATTATTATATTGTATTTTTCAATATGATCCTTTGCCCTCTTTCAGCATGGTTCATCACCTAACCCCTGAGATGTCAGCAGTGTTTTCAGACCAAGCCACAGTCATCTGTGAGACGGCTAGATACATGCTAGAGCTTAACAAAGACCAATGTCAGGAGTTTGTTAATAAGGTCGCAGCTATGGCCAAGAATGCTGGTTGTCAGGTAATCAAACTGCTTTCATTTGGCAAGACGTTAATCTCAATTGGCCACTCTCCACACTGGTGTAGTAAATGGGTATCTAGTACAAAGCTGTTTCTTGAAAGCTTTCAATGTCTTAGGGAATCAGGGCTAAAGCCAGGGTAACATTTTGTGATGCCTCGAACATCTCTCTTTTGGATGGATGTGCACAATATTACATATTACATTTTACATTTTCTAGAAAATCAGATATGAAATGATTTTGTGGTATGAAAGAAACATTGCTCAGATTTTTAAATGCTCCATACACAAGCAATAACCAGGGCTTCATTTCTTCTTCCATAGATAAATATCATCTCTCCACCCTTAAAGTGATGGATTTTAATTTATCAAAAAAATTGATGAGATATTTGCTAGTCGTTTTGATGAAAGATAGTTAATATCTTGGTAACTTTCCTTACTGTCACTCCAGATATCCTATTATTCTTGAATTCTTGTAGCCAGACACAAATTGACCTTGAAAGTGAATAAGGGACACAGAGAATTCTCATAGATCAGGGTTGAACTACCGTGTGAGTCAAAAAAAGTTTACACCTAGAAAATTGCTAATTTAAAAAAAAAAATCATCTATGAACGGTAAATTATTATGCATCTCATGAAAGAGTGTTTTATCCCAAATCTTTTGGTATCATTTTTCTGTGGTATGTGTTTACGCTTGGATGAACAGGAGGCATTGTTTGCGAGAGTGCAAAAATCGACTTGCGCCAAAGTGATGCTTACAGTATGTATTATGTTGGGATTAGCGGAGTGAGAGAATAAATTGAATGTATAAAATAAAATGCATTGCATATGCTTTTTGCAGAAACAAAGTCACACACATACACACGCGCGCACAAATGTTTGTTTATATTTGATATTTGACATGTGTGGCATGATTAATTTTTTTTAGGGATGTTATTTGGATCTGCAAAGACCGAATTAATACCCAAGTCCCAAATCCCAATTGTTTTATTCAAACATCACAAAAGCAACTTTGGCACAAGTCGATTTTTGCACTCTCGCAAACAATGCCTCCTGTTCATCCAAGGCTGAACATATACCCACATAAATGATACCAAATGATTTGGGATAAAACACTCTTTCATAAGATGTATAATAATTTACTATACATAGATGACGTAAACAAAAATTTGACTCACACTGTCTTATTGATCAGTTTATTGCATTTGGATCTGATTCTCCATTTCTCTAGGCAACAAGTCCAGTTGACGGTTTCAAGTGCTCAACAATGAGATTCACATTCCAGAGGAAGGGAGAGTCATGACACACACCGCTCTAGACTTCAGGTTCAAGTCCCTCTACCAGCCCCATCATCCGTCCAGCCAGCCCTTCATTCCATAAGTCATCCGTCCCTCTGGTCATCCGTCCATCCGGTCATCTGTCCCGCAAAAAGTGCAGAGCTTTTCATTCACTGTAACATATTCAATCAAGGTCTGAATTATGTAGTCCTTAATTTAATAGGCATTGGATATTTCCAAGCCTATTTTGGCTTGGGTCAAGTCGTGATTTGTTGTTTTAGTGTTACAATATTGAGAGCCAAAGGTTATTGTACTCTATGCAAAACGATATGACATAACAGTCTTGGCACTCATCAGACATTATGGTTTATCAAAATAAAATATGTTGGCAAGTATTGTGATAAATCTAGACAATTTAAATTGATCTGCCTTGGACTATTTTAATTAGATGTTCTCTGGCCGGAAGCCAACCATCATTTCCTTCCATGAACTCACAAGAGCCTTGCTACATGTAACTCTGACTTTTTTAAAACTTTTTTTTAAATTTTGTCTTTCAATGTATTGTATTTCAAAGATGAACTTAAAAATAGATTAGATATAGATATTGCACTACTAGCTTCATTATTTACTTTTGGAAATGTTTGCTGAAAACTATCAGTCTGAAATGTGATGAAAGCAATTTTGATTATATAGGAGGTGATGATGGTATGTAACATTTTCAAAATAAGAACTGTATGAGTACTGTAATTATAATATCTAATCACCACCGGGTTATTTGTACCTTCTTGTGAATAGAATGGACTTAATTGTGAACTGAATTTTCATTATTGGTGACATGAAGAAGACCCATTTTTCTTCAGGGCTGCGTCCCTCTTGAAAATTTCAGTCACATATCGTCAGGGACCATACTTTACAACCAACTCCTCTTCTGGCATTGTATTTAATCATTCTCCTCCCCCTCCACCTTTTTTCATATGTGAAATAACATAGGGCAAGTCCAAGGACTGTTTCTTTGGTTATATGATTTCCCATATCATACCAAGTTCTGAACATATATTGACATCAATGTGTCATTTCTTGTCATATTTAGTCTTATACATTGATCTGGGACCTGTTTCACAAAGCCTTTTTTCAATGAAATATGACAAAAATCAGTGACAAATCTTCTGATAACCAATCAGAAGCAAGGAATTCACTAGCTTATAACCAAACTGTCATTTGTCGTCGATGACAAGTTTTGTGAAATGGGGCCCAGATATACTAAAATCTTAGATGTCCGTAACTTATGAGACAAAATAACTTGGACTTACTGTCGAACAAATTTATAAACAAGTAAGACAACATGGATACATAGACTCAGTTTCTATCTTTTGAATGTTACTTCATTCAATAAGATTATAGAAATAATTCTTTATTATTATCAGTAAAAATGTATACAATACTTGCTGCTACGATCGTCATGCATATATATCTGTTATAACAGTCTGTACACTTGGCATGCATAATCACTCTCTGGCTCACTGCCAGAGACAATGTTTATGTTCAACAATTAAGTTTAATTAAAGCCCTTCTTCAGCTGACCGCGTGATAGTACTTTTATCGTCAAAAGGGAGAATTGACCACACATGTGTTTTATCGGTAAGCATCTTAGGACCTCAAGGAATGTATTTCATCTTGTAGTCAAATTGATATTTTGTCAGCTTCCTGATAGAAGTCTAACTGTTAACAATAAGTAGTTATTATGACCTTCTGCAGGTAGCCATTAATTTGTTCTTACTGATATATTTTAGAAGGTAGTTCTTTAAACTGTTATTCAATTTTGCTTGTTTTAGATAACCACCTTTTCAATCTTTTTTGAGCTGTGACACGGACCATACACGATTGACATGACTATTGTTTACAAAACCTGTAAATTTGTTGGAAAGTTTGTTTGATATCACTGTAAACTGATTGCTGACTGAAATTGTTCTTATTATATAAATTTTGAATATTCAATGGCACTGTGCTCATCTTCTTTGTCTTTTCCCCCTCCTGTTACTTTTTATGAACAATGCATCAATTATTCTTATTCTCATATTATCTGTTTGGAGCCAGAAGGGCAGCAACTCATATACTTTAAAGGGAGTGGGTAGTCAGTTTCCATGTGCAGAAGACTATAATTCGCTGACACCAGACTTGGTGAAAATACCATTAATGGGAGTACAAATCTGCACACAGCAAACCCGTTGGCCCGTCAAGAATTACCCCCTAGTCTCTCGGAGCATGCTCGGAGATTATTCGGGCGAAGGAAAAGCAAAGCATTACATAAGGTATAATGGTCATAAAACTCGAGGCTAACCCTGGTGATTGACAACACCTGTTATTTGGGTAAACACCCGAACGGTGTCGAATTCCCCATGAGAGCTGACTTCTATGTGACTTTAACACAGAGTTAACGTCCCTCTGGATCCGAACAGATGATATACACCTTTCTTCATCTTAAGCAGAAATATATATTTCATCTGTTTATAGCCAGAAGGGCGTTCACTCTGTAATAAAGCATGAGTGAACGCCCTTCTGGATCCAAACAGATAATTTCATGGGTATGCAAAACTACATGTATACACATTGACATCAAATAGGAATGGTCATTTTACATCAATGGAGCAAAAAATAACAAATTAACAAAACAAAATAGAAACAATAATCACATTGTCAACTGAATTGTCACATTCCCCATCGTTGAGTAGGTAATGGGTATACAAGTCATGAAATGAGCAAATCAAACTGTACAGCCTTCTGACTTATGGTCCGTAACAATCTTTTAACAAAATAAAACACAATTTTGGCTGAGTAATGTTCAGACTTATTTGATCGGTTATGCAGCAAGGTTGAAGGCATAGCAAATATTGCATACATGAAAAATATATATTTTGGCACATTTGTTTCCTTCTGTTTGTAATGAGGGAAATAAAGGATTGCTTTTAGCGTGTTATGCCTCCCGCCATTTACATTCACCGAAATATTTTACTGGGAGCTTCGAGTCTAATACATGCAAATCAGGGTATACACATACACATCGTATATATTCTCAAGCTTTTATAAATGTTTTAAAAGGCCCTTTTCCTCAAGTCGAAAATATGCTATATTTGTCTATATCCTTAACTCTGGCATATAACTTTTCTTCTCCTAGCTGCAGTACATTGGACAAGTACTGTACTCCAATGTAATAAATTGTACCCCTGGTACATAGTTACATGTATAACTCAAGCTAGTATGAGACTTGTTATTCGCTACAACAACAAAATAAACACAAACAACTAAAACATAAACGATGGGTTATACAAAATATCAAGCAAGGGTATACACGGGTGGAGAAAAAACATAAATACATCTAATTGCACCTCAAAAGAATTTCATTTGAAAATATATTGCCCTCTGTACACAAAACATAAAAGGAATGTTTACCTTCTTAACTCAAATACACTTTTGAGAAAACTTGAAATAAAAATGTTAATTGTATTGCACATGAAGTTGATAGTACATTTGCACGTACTTGGTGGTATTATGAAGAGCGCTACAAGACATCACATTTGTGAATCACATTCGAGATAGTAAACGGTAATTAATTATTAGACAACAACAATGAAATCTACAACAGGTTTTGCAAATTCAGGAGCGTTTAAGTTTGAGTAGTTTAAATTTGAGTACCAACTTTTTTGCAAACAATCTTATTGGCATTAATAATTTCATAACAATCCTTTTCTGTGGAGAATATTAGAAAAAGAACATGATAGCTGCCAGCAAATTTTGGCGACAGCCCCCTCCCCTATTCCAAACGCACCGTTTTGTTCCACTCTAACTCGGTCCGTGGAAAGAAATAATTTCTATATAAGCCTCATAAGAGTTCCTGATCCCATTCGCAAATGGCATGGAATAAGCCTTAATTGGTCACGTATGAATTGAACAAACATTAGTATAACATTTCATGAAACGTGTATGTACAAATTATGAGTACTGCAATCATAAACAATAACTTTCATTTTCTCTACCTTATTTGGGCATTGAAAGGAGAGTGTAAACAAAGTATCACAAACACAATGGCAAGGGGGTGGCATATATGAGAACCAATCGGGATGCCCTCCATAGATGTACAATGGTTTCACAATCCTACGGTGTACATTATATTTGATACTATCTACTTGCATTGATGTGTTGTACAGTTATTTCCTTATTTGGATAATAATGATTATAACATCTAGCTTGTATCAACTGGCTTTCTTTCCTCAGGGCAAAGTTGGTAGGCTTACTGAGCGTCACTAGTGGAGGTAGGGCATGGAGGAAAACAGGATCCTTTGATAAAATAGAAACATAGTTTTTGTTACTTCAAACCCCTCCCAATCTTGTTAGAAAGGTGATACTGGTGATGATGATGTTTTCTTTGAGATGCATGAGTTGAAAGGAAATTTAACTATTTACTTGATAGTATGAATAAAAATACATAAATTAAGAAACGATACCTTTCACACGACAAAACAATAAATGGTATCTTGCAATACCACTGCGAGCGAGCGAGCGGCAGGGCCGGGATAGGAGTTCCAAACCTCTTATTCTTGCTTTCATTCTATTCAGTTCATTGACTTTAAACATGATGTCATTTAATAAAGAAAGAACAAATAATTAAAACCCTGACCACATGAGTTTGCTGTTATTAATTATTATCGGTCCGTAATGAGCTCCATATCACGTTCCTGTCAAGTACATGTTTCTGTTGGAATGCCTGGTTTCCTCCTCTCTAACTAAAGTTGAAATTGACATTGAAAGATCACTAGGAGGAAATAACATTTCCAAGTTCCTTGTTTCTTTAGCAACACGTCGTTTAGGCACAATAACACCATGTCTTTTCTCCTTTTGCGTAATAGATCCACGTCACCTGACATTCATTCCAATGAAGAGAACAAGAGTTAAATACGATCGCCTTACTTTAATATTTTATTCACCAAGAAAGATTTATTTGCCTATACAATGCATGTCAGTATGATCTGTTTAACAGTTGTCACAATTATGCGTCACGTCCATCAGGAAAAGACTATCAATCAGGTGATTTGCAAAGCTGAAACATGTTTTTGATCTCCCTTCAGAAATTCAGTCATTAGCACGAAGGCATGATATCATAATCTTCATTTGCCACGGTTAATGTTACCGTCACCGTCACGGATAGATAGCTGATTTGAGTCGCAGAATCAAAGTTCTTAACTGCTGATAGTCTCTTTGTAAAAGTGGTAGACATTCCTCTTCCTCATCATCATCGTCTTCATCATCGTCATCATCTCCTTCTACCCTGGCTGCCTTGCTCAGGTTGTCCAACCCATCCTCATTCTCGGAATCGAGGAAGCCATTTTCAACGGGTTCCAACTCCTCCCCTCGCATGATGAGAAAGGCACCTGTCCTGTTGTTTCGAATGTCCTACAATATGTGAACAGAACATGAAATATTACAGATATTGTTAAAATAATTAACATAACTCTCTAAGTGCCAATATGAGCGGTAAATCTGCCCAAATATTAAAATGGATTGAAAATGTTTGGGTTAAGGAAAGTTTGTCCATGTTTTAACTATTGAAAGGACATAATCGCACCAACGATATCAATTCATGAAGACAAATGCCAGCATGATGAGGAAATATTTAAAACGATAATTTGTGATACCGATGCATGTATGTGAAAAACAGGTCCTACTGAGTACTGACACAAATTTGCTATAATGGAAACTAGATTTGTAACCCAAGTCCTTATAATGCAATTATTCTGATTCCTAAAATTAGCAATCCTCCTCATCCCGTTTTCAACATCACCATCGTCATCATCATCTTCCTCCTTATCAACATCCCTAGTATCATCACATTCACCATCATTATATCATCATTATCATCATCCCGTCGTCATCATCGTTATCACAATCATAATCACAATCATAATCATTCCCCACCATAATAGAATCATCTCTTTTTGACAATTATTAATGTTAACGTATACGAGAAGACATAATCCACGATGATCGATTTCATGTTATTGCTATGGGGAGCCTGACAAAGTCTATGAGTTGGATACGATCAGGCCTTTTATGGAACCACGAGGAACATTAATATACATCTCGATGACTTGAGACAAGGCAATACTCTAGAGTACGTGTTGTGTGGATTTGTTGGCACGGATCCTAAAACATTCTCTATTTCATCGCATAAACAGATGGCGACCGCGAGAGTATACAAGGAAAACATTGTAGATAGGGAACGAGAAAGGAGATGGAACATGATCCTTCAGGCAAGAAAATATGTATGATGAGAGAGCATGACGAGAGAAAATGAAAGAGGAAGAGAGAGAGAGAGAGATAAAAATGGAATAGTGAGAAGAGAAATATCACACTCCATTTAAGGAAATAACATACACCGACCCTTGACGTCGGCTGGGTTTACCATGACAACAAATGTTCAATATTTTCACTTGTCTGATTATCTTATATATCTGGCAAGACCATTCTTCACTTCCTCGACAAGACATCTTCGTGTTCACAAGCAAGAGACGCACAGATTGCACGTTGAGCTTTAAGACAATCTATCAAGAGGCGATTAACACGTTATAAGGCAAGTATTATCGTTTCGTTCGTAATTATTGAGTATATCTGCTACTTATTATCTAGGTCATCTCTATTGACAAAAAGCAAGAGTTATAGCACGATACAACTTTTAAAAACTAACATCGAATGGGGCAACGAGACAGAAGAAAAATAACAACCTCTCATTATTAAGTAATTGCAACCAACATGGTGAAGAGGTGCCTTGAACGAGCAAATGATAACTAGCGTATAGAAGGGATAGGAGGTGAAAACAGGACTTGTGGAAGAACGGGGGTGAGGGGGTTGTAGGTTTTTTTTTACCAGACGACGTGAAAGATGCCCATGCATGCAACGATGCACCTAAGAAATATGGGCATTTCGGATAACTAATCGTTTGTGAATCGGGAAATTAGCCCGAAGTAACAAATCGAGTCTTCATCAGCTCGAAACTCAAACTCGAGAAATTTACTCAGGGTTCGCAGGGCGATCGGGCACGCTTACAACGTAGGCGCCACAACTTACCTTCACCATTTTGCTACTTGGTACATTTCACGGTCCCCTCCCCTTTTGGAAAATACAAATGTAGTATTCCAACTTCGCCATTGCTGAACTTGTCATGATCGATTTCTTGGAGAATGCAGGAAAAAGCTATGAAGTATTCACATAAACGTCCAGTTTACGCATTCAGAAATGCCTTAGAATGTACCATAGAGCATCTTAAGGTTCAACATTTTCCCGGACCCCACGCCGGAAAGGCTTCGCCCTCGCAATTCCGTACATTTCACGCCCCCTTTTGGAAAATCCTGGATCCGCCCCCCGATTGCCCATTTGACTATTGGGCCGTACCATTTTTATCAAAGGGGGTTACGCGTGGATTCCTCTGTTTATTGCAGTGGGTATTGGAAATTTATGTTCTCAACCATCATTCTCATTGATTCAATGCTTCTTTCTTTTCTTATATATATATGTACGTATTGATTATAGCAGTATGTTAGTTACGAATGTGAATTTTCTTTTCATTTGAACCCAGTCCTTTCATGGTCGGACGCACAGCTACACAAAAGTACAGGGTTTGGGGCCTATGGGCTAATCCGATTTAACGATCCCAGTGCACTGCCTCCCAGTGAACGCACAAACAGGGGTCGAAAAATTCATATGCATGCAGTTACAAAATGTAGTAGTAGTTGTTGTAGTAAAGTAGCAGAAGTATTTTGAAGTAATAGTAGTGGTTTATAAAGTAGAACAAGCAGTAGTGCTGGATTGGCTTCTTGCAAAATTGACCGTTCATTTTACCAGCTACAACTTGATGCATGTTGTAGAAAGTAGAAGGAAATTCAGTATATGATATATAATTAGTACTTTAACGAGCAATTTGATAAATGAGGAAGAAAGACAAATTAATCAATTACCATTACTGATAATCAGACAAAATGTTCTTCCACATACGACGTGTCACCATTAAACGCAATGCTAACATCTTTCGATTCATGGGGTCACACACCAATGTCATATTTCATTATATCGAGGCCTGACAAAATATTTGCACTTCTTTCAATTTTCAGGCGTGCAGACGGTATTGACACTGCGGTATTATTATTCATCGAACAGTTCACGAGTGCAGATCATAGCGAGCTATTGAACCATGAAAAGAGGAAGTTGGATACTAAGCTTTGGGACGGCGGAAGGAAAGAGCTCACACTGTGCACTATCAAATGTAGGCACTTTGCAGAATTCCTATTCCGGGTGCGGTAAAGATAGTCGATATTTAGGCGAAAACGAGACTGAAAGTATGGCAGAGAGCGAGGTTCGTGGAGCAGAGTCGTTAGGTGAGGCTGCTCAGAAGGACGACGAGAAGAGAGATTTAAGTCGAGGTGATTCAATAGAGAGCAGTCTTGATATCGACCAGCATATGAAAGATGTAGAGTTGGAAGTTATTGCTGCTACCGAGAGAGAGCTCAGTAAGGCTGAGGACGACCGATACAAAATGGCAGCGCTCATCAACCAGGAAACTGAACGAGATATTCGACGATTGTACAAGAGACGGGACGAGAGACTGAGACAGAATCATAACGATATCGAGAAAAGGCGTCAAAAGATCGTTGAAAAGAGATTTGAACTTGTGGAACATATTCATTCATTGGGAGATGATATCATGAAAAGTGCTAACAAACTGAAAACGAAAGGTTTATCAAGGTCACCGAAGCTTCACGCTCAGCTTACCAAGAAACGATCAGGACATCACAAGAATGGTGGAGACGGCAGCTCGAAGAGTAAATCCCCATCTTGCGGAGTCGAGGGGCTGGCAAAGCTACTTCATGAGACAGCTTTGGGGATCTCATTCATGGAACTTGAAGGGCCGAAAGTTGGTCGAATAAGCGGAGCTTCAGACAGGTGGGTCTTGGAAGAGAAGGTTGAGGTGGCGCCGATGGTGGGTCTGCCAGCTCTGAAGGGCTCCATCAACGGCTCTGAAGTAGTGGTAGAGGATGTCAAGACATCTTCCATTTACGTCACCAACATCGAAGACAAGACGACGAGGATGGTGATTGAAGAAAAAACACCGTTATTCAACTGCGCGTCCCTCGACGGGGCGGTGATCGTCTGCGGAAGCAGGAGTGGTCGGGTGGCGCTCTATGATAAATCCTGGAGACACCTTCGGAATCTGAGTTTTCCAGAGAAGTTCTTGAGCGGAGCCGAAGTGATGTGTGTCGCGGTAGATGGCAGCGGTAAGATCCTGATTGCTCAGTACGGAGGGAGTAACATCCATGTCTTCAACCCATCTGGGACTCAGTGGCTTAAGACTATTGAGATCGAAGAGATGATACCTATCCACGGCATCCATGCTCTACACTCGGGGATCGCTGTTCACTCTGCTATGTACGGAGAGCAGGTATGCATCCTAGACAAGGACGGCAAGGTCAAGACAAAGGTGTTCCTGGAGGAATCTGAAGAAAAGTGCATGAGTATTCTCGCTACTGACCTGGCGTCCAATTCTCTCTTCAACCTGACCTGTGGTGCTTCCAGTGGACAGTGCATGGTGGAGGAACTGAGTGACCTTAAGTCAGGTCATGCCAAACCAGAGAAGGTCATTGAATTCGCTGCTCCTCGGTTAGCTAATGGGTTGATTGCAGGAGAGGGGTTCAGCATCCTGAGACCAGATAAGATGGTGACCTGTGATGGGGAACATCTTCTCGTATATGGGAAAAGAAAAGGCGTTAACCATCTCCGAAAAATAGTCACAGCCTCTCATACAAGTAGCTAAAGTGATAAAGATGTTCTTTTCTGATTTGTGAGGAAAATTTAAGCCGCGTCTTGTAAATATTCGACTTTTCGTCAAACGGTACAAATGGCAGCCTGGAGCTGACAACCGTGACAAATAATTTTGAATAATATTATTATATTTTGTACTCGTTTCTATATTATGCTCTCTTGTCTTGTACAATGTGAAGGGAAATCATGGCTTTTAACAAACTCTATTCCATTCCACGAGTGAGAATTTTAAACAAAACACTATTAGGTTCTTGGTATTGGGGGTATGTGTAGATTTATATTAAGTATAATCGGACAATTAATGCTTATCAATGATTGTTTAATCACTGAATTCAAGCATGTATTAATGGCGCTTTCAATTATCGATGCGGTGATTTATAGATCACTTTATTCTTTGTTTTTTAGTGACGAGTCTTCCATGTATTATGATGTAGATCTGTATCACAGTTGCCAAATAACTCGGTTACATAATGATAAATACTAGTCTAATTTGTTCTTATCGCTTAATAATACGTTTCTGAGCGCATTGCATTGTAATTAGTATATAAGGTGGGACAGTCATCCATTATGTCCTAGGCCAGAAAACACCAGTGAAACACTTTTGATTAACCCAATTCAATCTGATATTCAGAGTGATCCAAATGTATTGGACTAGTGGTAAATATATCAATTTTATTCTAGATTTGAAAGAACCAATGTCAGAGCATTGCATAATAACGAATTCACTATGATCTGTATAAAGATAAGCTCATGAATCATATAAATTGTATATTCCAAAAATATCGTCCTTTCGCAAGCAGGCGACGATATCTTTACACCCCTATACCTACATGTACCCCTGTCCCCTTCGCGGAGGATCCTTAACCCCCATCAATGTCTGGATTCTGGATACACCACTTAAGTTTTATGTACATTGCACAATCATAATTGCGACTGTATCTGAAAATTGCTAAATGTTATTTTTGTCATCATTCCAAGTGTAATCAATCTATGGCATGCCCGTATACATGGAATGTTAGAAGAAGGAAGTTTGTGTACTATGTTATCATAACAAAACATGCGTTTCAAGAAGTCAGAAATCTATCATGACCTCATGAACTGAATTAGTCAATGGTGATTAGAAGATTGATGGTTGAAATTCATGTCTGTTACGTTGAAATGTAAATTGAAAGAGAAGTCGCAAAGGTTCCGTCAACTATATTTCTATTTTACTGATTCAATACTTAACAAAGAATTAATGCTTAAAGAACGCCTAATTAGGCCGGTTTTCATGAGCTCGAGTTTGCCAAATAGCCCTTTTGTATTCGGGGAATTAGCCCGAAGTTAAAAATCGCGTCCTCATCAACTCGGAACTAGAGCTCGAAAAATTTGCTCAGTGTTCGCGCGTAGTGCGAGTCTTTGGGCAGGTGAAGACGGACCACAAATAGCGGGCTATTTTGCAAATTGACACAAGCTCTCTTTACTTGCCAAGTAGCCCGCTATTTCGTGACCTGGCTAATTTTCTGGATCGGAAATAGCGGCTATTTGGCAAACCTGATAAAAACAGGCCTATTGTCCACGAGTTTGGAGTCATTCGGGGAAACCCCTTTCCTGGCATTTATGGCACAATCATTCCTCATGTAACATTTCCCTTTGAAATAGATAATTAATTCTTTCCTCAATGGCTGAGCTAAAATTACCTCCCTGTGAGTTATTCAAGAAGACATGTCTCCTTTAGCAGGGTACACAAAGTTGCCAAAGGTTTTGTATTTGATTGTATTTATTAGAAAACTCCATTCACATGGTGTACATGAATAATTTGTTTTTAGGAATATTACAAATATGGAATCAATCATTTGAAAGATACATGGACATATTATAAATAATTATACAAGTGTGTATTCCTACATTACTTCATAATAGAATTGATGCTTAGAAAATGACAACTGGTGATTCATATCAAATCTTTTGTGTTGATAATTTACCTGCTTGCGTGTTGTATAAATTATGGTATATGGGTAAATCTCATAACAATACTTATAACGGAAATTACAATGTAACATAATTTGGGGGTACCGTTCGAATGGTCAGAAACACATTTTGAGTATCAGATGAAATGAATTCTCAAATGTGTTCAATAATCTGTAACACATAATACGATGTCATTAATTTCCAACTTAAACTCGATTTGAGATGAATGAATCACATGATTTATATTAAATGTATCTTTAACTAATATGATATTAGGAAAAAATAAATGTTAATATGACAGTTTTAGATATTCGGAGAACCAATCCCGACTAGCACTCGTGCTAACTTTTGGTTCTCCCTTTAACAACATTTTTTAGTTACTTTTTAAGATTAAAAAATATCCTTTATTTGAATCACTTATACGTTATTGGAACTCTGTGAATTTCAATTCCAGCCACAAATCTCTACATATTATTAAGTTATAGCTAATTCACAGGTTTGATATGACATGATATATGATTAACTTAATTTGTATGGTTCAACTATAGATATTTTCTATTTTCTTTGTAACCCATGTACATGGATATGTATACAACATGTTATTTTTGTTACCCACTTGAAAAAGAAAAAAAACTATATGATAAGATCTAATAAATTTCCATTTTACATGGGATAAAATGAATGTCAACTGTGTCCAATGGTTACAATGGTTGTCAAAGTCCTTTTATTATGAGATTATACAATTGTCTAATCAGTCAAATATATCTGCAGTCGTATGTAACTGTGTTATACATTTCAAACGATCTTTTTAAAGCCCCACTGCACTTGTTTGGCCAGGAGGGATTATACCTCCCGGCATGGTTACTGATAGGTGGTTATCTCATCAAATGAGCTCTCAATTAACATAAGGAAAAGGGTACCATGGGGACCAATGGTCACCGATTAGTCATTGTTTGCTATATAGAGGGCGCAAGTAGCTATAAGTAGTGCAGTGGGGCTTTAATATCGAATGCAATGAATGACAAGTGTTTAAATAAATTGGTAAAAAGGCACTATGGTTTGCCATTGTAATACGTGCAAGAACTCCTCAATATTTTAAGACATGATTTTGATGTGAAATTACATCAATTCAACTACATTTATATCCTTCACTTTGGATAATATGAAGAGAATTTGTTTGAATCGAACTGCTACATTCACATTTCATTCATTTTGATACAAAGGCCAGCTTTTATACAAGGGTTACGATTGATCCAAATTGACCGCTAGTCCGCTATCAATCGAAAACTTACAAACTTTCCCTGTATTACAGACTTGCGACTGGTTTCAAGTTGCGATGGATTTAAATCAATCACAACTAATATAGACAGTGCCGGGAGTTTTGTTTTGATCAAAATGTTAAACATTTAATAGTTACGGTAAATAGAAGGAGACAAAATGCTATCTTCATCAGGGGAAGCCCCTTCTCGACAATTATGACGCAATAGACCTCCCCGACCTCTTGTTGTCTCGATGGAATTTCACAGATGAATGAAACCTTTTCATTGGCTCAGTTTTTAAAAACGGCCCCCCTTTGTAATTTTTAAAACAGATTTGCAGCATCAATGAGAAAAATAAAAAACATCCATATATGAGTAATGCAATGGTGGGGTAACATTTACCGGTTACCATAGTAGCTATGACGACTTCAAAATTGATTTGAAGTCAGAAAAAATGAATTCCAGCTACATCTAAAAAAAAACGGAAGTGGCCCATTGTTACAAAAAAACAACCTGTTATTCTTATATCTACTGGGAATGACTTTATGAAGAGGTTAGTGACGATTGTTTTTAATTAAAAAAGCAATTTGTCTAAATTTAGAATGCTACGTTCAGGTAAATTCGGGTGTCGATAACAAAAGAGAGTCCTTTACAAACGAGTAAACGTCGATTGTCTTGATATTTAATTATGTGACAAATCGAAATGACAAGCAACCCCTGGTAAGGTGCCAAGAAACTGTCAGCCAGTATCCACATGCAATGGAACTTGTTGTATCATGTTCATTATAGGCACGTTGAACCTCGAAATCTTTGTTATCACATTCATATAATTTCCTGATGAATTCTCATAACATCCTCTATCGTTCCTTGTATGTGTTATTTTAACTTTTATTGTGGTTGGCTGACCTTTCTTTTTTTCAAAAGTTTCAATTCGTGGTACTTTACTGACTGCATGCTCTAAAACCAAATCTTTTCCTAAGCTTTCTCATCGAGTCAACACGTCTATTTGAGAGCGTCATCTTTACACTTCCGAACTGGGAGCAAATTTCTTCTATCTTCATTCCAACCTCCTGCATCTCACTTGGAACATTCACTTTCTCTGCAACTCACTCAGAGAATATTCACACAATATCGCTTGTGCTAGCCAAGTATAGGTTTGTCATAATTATATGTCGTGATTTTCTGTAATACATCTTGAAGATTATTTGGAACATTATACAAATACTACACACTAATGAGGGTATTAGTAAGAATTACTAACACAAGGTACCTTTGGAACAGTCTGACACGTCCAAGGCGATAGCCGAGGGTATTTGGACTGTTTCGAAGGTACCGAGTTTGGGTAATTTTACTAATGCCCGAACAAAATTATGTGTATTATTCGTTTTATGAGATGTTTTATTAGTTTTATATAATGATACTTATAACATGATTTTACTAATGACCGATCATAAGTATTTACTAATGACCAGTCAAGAGTAAAATAACGGCAAAATAAATGCCTGGTC
The DNA here is from genome assembly GCF_000002235.5 of Strongylocentrotus purpuratus. Taxonomy (NCBI): domain Eukaryota; kingdom Metazoa; phylum Echinodermata; class Echinoidea; order Camarodonta; family Strongylocentrotidae; genus Strongylocentrotus; species Strongylocentrotus purpuratus. The sequence goes on along the minus strand of NW_022145607.1, from coordinate 4,472,596 downwards.
ACGTTTACGCTCTTGACCAATCATGATTAGGATCCGCTTCGTGATCTTATACATATATATATATATATGGAGGATTCATGTCTTGGTAGCTCTGTGCGCATAAAGTCTGTGGTAATTGGTTTTTAGTCATATCATTCTGCTCAGCGACCATTCCCGTGTCAAAAGTCTGAAGTTGCTGTTTTACAACTTTTACAATGTTCGTCACCTTCGGACCAGAGTAGGAACAGCTTCTAAAATTTATCTTGAGAGTTTTTAGAATCGGTATTGTTTTGATTGTTAATTTGGAGGAGGTTATAAATGAAATGTTAGATGAAGCATGAGGTTTGATCCTCTACATGCAATGACAGAAGGCATCGCAATTAACAACTGCGATACAAAATATGGTATTTTTGTTGGATGCATACACAATTGTAGCGCCTTTCCAGAGGAAACAATGCGCTGTCTCTTAGTCTATTAACAAATTAAGAAGAGTTGTAGAGGTTTGTTTCCAGATTTGTTGTTGTTTAAGAAGTCAAGCTACGTACAACATGTATCGAAAGAATATTGGCTTGACGTACTCGTTCGCTTCAATCTTTACAGACCAGAAAAGTTATTTCATCATGGCTCCAACAGCTCAAAGGGCTAAGAAAGGCTCCAAGAAAGCAGCCAAGGCCCCTCGGCCCAGCGGTGGCAAGAAGAGGAACAAGAAAAGGAAGGAGAGTTATGCAATCTACATCTACAAAGTCCTCAAGCAGGTTCATCCGAATACCGGCATCTCCAGTCGGGCCATGGTCATCATGAACAGCTTCGTCAAGGACATCTTCGAGCGAATTGCCAGCGAATCTTCCCGCCTCGCCAAGTACAACACGAAGTCAACCATCACCTGGCGTGAGATTCAGAGCGCCATCCGCCTTATTCTTACCGGAGAGTTGCTAAAGCACGCTGTGCGCGAAGGTTATCACAGTTTCACGATGAAACGTCGTAGCGAATTAGTTAATCCCTTTTATGATAAAGTAAGTTCAAGAAACAGCAGCGCACTTACATCCCTAGTATAGTAATGTGAACTATACCATGATATCATGTTACATTAGTTCGTAGACAAATAGATCTACTCGTTCAAAGTCCTTTACATGCAGACACTCTTTCAACAAACTAAAGAACATGGCACACTATTGGTATAATATAATAGGTCTCAAAGGTGCAATCGAATGAATTGAAAACTAGTATGTGGAACTATATTGTCCGTAATATATTCGAAAATTGTTTGAGAAACGACATTTTGGCTGGTTTGAAGCAAAACACCTTACACCACACAATTTGTGTTTCAACGAAATGTGTTTCCTTTTACAAACGCGAACGTAGACAACTTAGCTTGAATCTGATTGCTGAATTACAAAGTTGATTGTTATTGTTGCCTTGGTTTTGTTTTGTTCATAATGTTGCTAGTGATGAGTGTGGTATCGTGTCGTTTTCTGTGTACGATGTATATACCTTTAATCCAACGATAAGTATGTAATTATTATACAAACCACCAAATGGCCCTCGCAAAGGGATTTAAGGTGTTGTTCAAATAGTCCTCGATAATTCTGCATTGAAAATGTTAATCACGTTATTAATAATATTATTATTAATATTCATTAGGCCAATCATAAAAGCACAATACAAATATAATCAGGATACAGGCTTATTTGACCGCTGCTCTGTGTTTTATATTTTCTTTACAAAACATTAGATTGTAGCTCTATCTAGTCAATTTTGTATAAACAGTCAATGTGCTTTAGTAGATTCACCTGTAATCAATTAGATACCTGTTTTCAAGCTTTAACATCCACATAGACACGTTTTCATAGTGGGTGTTGAGATATTAAAGTCTAAGATGTTGTTATATTTTCATGAAAAAGTACCAGAAAATATTGATTATGATTTTTTTTCTTCAAAAACCATCTGATACTGTATGCAGTTATAGCATGTGTACAGCCCTTGAAACCTGGTCATACGGTAGCCCATGGGTTAATATAGTCAATCAGCATAATGCGATATGAGGAAGTTCACTCTACAAGCTAGAAACTCAGATTGAACACGTAGCACAGACCATGTATATAATACTGATCGAGGCCATAGTGCATTAATGATGTATAGTCAGGATACGGACTTTGAACCGAGATTCTAATGACAACAATCATCGTGGAAAATAGGAAAATGAATAGAAAGATAAATCTTGACTGTACCCCGAGGCTGAGGTGTGCATGGCGGTGAGGATTCATAAATACGTTCTGATATACTGTGTGTGTAGTCTGTAGTCTCTCTCTCTCTCTCCTGCTCTTTCTCCCTTTGTCCCTCTTTTATTTTCTCTCCGCTTCAGTAATTTTCATTTGTCATCCTTCTTTCAAACAATACGAGACTTTCAAAGTCAAATGCGAATACCCTGTAATCTAGTAAATATAGTTCATACGTCATCGCCGTGATATTCATCTAATATTCTGATAACGTTTATAATTGTTCATTTTCTTTACTTTTTTTTTACTTCAATAGAGCAACGTACTTTGATTCTTGAGTCGTTGCAGATTATTACGATTTCTAAAGAATGATTTGCATTATACTCATTATAATAATTGGGCGCTTCACAAATATTGAAATATAGTTGTAATATAGTGGACCACTGTTAGCATGATAATAAACTAGTCGCATGATCAAGGAATTCTAAATGATGTAATAGTCAAATGAGTCGAGATTATCCCTTGGTGGTTTTTATTCCATATATTTTCATCTCTCACCGAATCTCTCACAGAATGTGAATGATGAAGGGAGTGGAGGAAGATAGTAAAGCGATAGAAAGAGAAGTGATATACAGAGATAAAGACAAGAGAGAGAGAGGGAGAGGGGGAGAAAGAGAAAGCGCGAGAGAGAGAGAGAGGGGGGAGAGAGAGGGGGAGAGAGAGGGGGAGGGAGAGGGGGAGAGAGAGAAGGAGAGAGAAGGAGAGAGAGAGAGGGAGAGAGAGAGGGGGTGAGAGGGAGAGAGAGGAGAGAGAGGGAGAGAGAGAGTGAGAGAGAGAGAGAGGAGAGAGGGAGAGGAGAGAGAGAGAGAGAGAGAGAGTGAGAGGGAGAGAGAGAGAGATAGGGCGTCGAGAGATAAAGAAAGAAGTAAGCGTTAGAGGAGAAGGGAGAGGAGCGGACAGAACGAAAGAACTTGAGACATGAGATCAGATCAGATAAGAAAATGATGACATAGAGAGGTAGAAAGAGGGCGAGATATGAGGAGAGGAGAGGAGAAAGGGGGGGTAGATATGAGGAGAGGAGAGATAAGGGTGATATATATATAGAGAGAGAGAGAGAGTGAGAGAGAGAGGGAGAAAGAGGGAGAGAAAGAGAGAGCGAGAGAGAGAAATAGAAAAGAAGAAGGAAAAGAGGGAGGAGAGGAAGAATAATCGAGGGCGGGAGACGAATAAATTAGTCTACTAGGCTTATTGGTCTTTCCTATCCTCAACACAAAACTCATTAACATCGACACCGTCATCCGCATTAATATAATAATCACCAACACAAGCACCCCTATTATTATAGCTATTACCATCACCATCGTCATCATCATCAAGATAATAATAAGCATCATCATAATCATCACAATGATCATTAGAATCATCATCATCATATCATCATCATTATCATTGCCATCATACCTTATCAACCAGAATGTAATCCTCCGTAACCCGACCGTGTACGTATCCATTCCGATGAAGGAACTCGAGAGCCCGCCCGATGTCGCGTTCGATCACCATCACATCGACTTCGGATAGATAAAGACTGGGTGTAGCGAGATAGTGCGCTAATGTGAAGGTCCGACATCGACTGCTGACTACAGGCATGACACGATTTTCCGACAAGTCGAGGTTTATCGACCTGACGAATGGACTAGCGAGATCGCTGCCTGCAGCTAAAAGAGAGAAAAAAGTATTTGATCGAAATAGATTATCTTCTTAAAAAACCCGGTCATTGAGCTCTAACAAAAATTATACTATCTGACTTTGACGAACTCTGATTAAAAAATTGAAAAAGAAAATAACTTTCGTTATGGACAAATAAAAGTTGTTAATTCTTCCACGTCAAGGTTCCCTCTTGCCACACTTTAAACCAAAATGAATATTGCCATTTTTTTTAAACTTGAACGTAATAGTGTAGGCCATGTTATTGCTAGTAAGTACTGTATATGCTCTAAGAGATCAATGATTTGGAATCCTATCCGAGGCTAGGGACAAGGCACTGGAGGATGCATATATTACATAATCCATATCTAACTAAACTGTTAATATTTTGTCTTCATCTTCTAGATATTATAAGTACCTGTATACATATCGCAGTTTGATACACATTTACTTTCATTCCATGCACAAGATTGATGCAAGTAACCCTACAAGATTCTGAAGACGTTGTTCGGCAGCGGTCCATCAAAACTATCCTTTCTATTTATTTTTGTGTGCTATCACGTTATTTACTACTGTGCAGTGATATTTCAATTACAAATAATCAAAATCAAAACAGAAAAATGATACTCAATTGCGTACATTCTTATATAATATTGCATTCACATTTTGTCTAACATGCTGTCATATTTTCCAACATAGGACGCATAATATGTATATTTGTTCAAAGTCAAACAACCATTCCATGAATTAAATATCCTCTTTACAATAAATGAATGCCACTTACAGTTTTGATTAGATTATTTACATAAATTACTTTAAATTAAGAAGGTTTTTTTTATTACCTTTTGTTAATGATGGATAAATAGGATAAATTCCAGAATGAGGTGGGCGGGATTCAACCAAACTTTTCAAATTTGCTTCCAGATATATATGAATGTAATGACGACATTATTTTGCCCGGTTGAATTTTCCTTGTTTTCGTTAAACACCATCGTTCACCATCAAGCACAATCGGTCACTATTTAACAAATTTCGTAAGAATTCATGCACAATCAAATGTAGACAATTCAGCCCAGTCACACGTGTACACATGGTTGTCATGCAGCTTAATGAGCCCCTATGATCTTGGGTCGCTGACACCCGGCGAGACAGGGGGCGCCCTTTCGGATAAGTGCAAACGCATCGTTGAATGAAGTTCGTCGAGTTCTTCACGATTGTCCAATTTTCACATAGGGATCAGACAGACACCGCCAACCATGTGAGGTATGGAGATTATTTATGAAGCTGGAGCGTGGTGTATATAGGACAATAAGGTCCAGATTTTACCTTTATATCCGGGTCAACAACGATGTAAGGATTGTAAGCGGTGCAGGTGCATATGGTGATTACAGCATGATTCTATATTTTTGTGTGATATGTATTCCATTCTTCTACAGACAACTAACTTGCAATCATATCTAAATAATGATACAATGTACATTCAACAGCACGCCACAAACATACAATCATGGTATAATTTCGCATGATTTAAATTCGCATATCATGGGCGCGGGCGAACATATGACAATTGATATACAGTGTCTTGATGTTTTTTGTTTTTTTTTATAAACGATGCATCTTTTTAGAATCATCAACGGTTGGAGATTATATATTAAATAGCGTCTTAACCATGATACCAGAAACACACACGCGGGAATAATATGGGGTGACAGCTATGGCAAGACATAACGGCACCTTTAGGAGCCCCGCTGTCCCGCCGAACAAAGCGAACCATCTCAAGATCTCCCACACTCAGCTCTCGCGTGCACTCGCTCTTCCACGTGCTGTGCGTAGGGGGATTTCCCTTACTCTTCTCCCGGTTACGTTCCAGGGTTGAGATGGTGTAGAGGTAAGGGTTTGCTGCTGAATTCACGGGCAAGATAAACACCGCCACCCACGCGTACATTTCCTGAAGAAAAAACGGGGAAACGTATGAAATATTAATACGTAATAATGCGATTCGTTTGTTGGTTGAATGTATCAAGACACTAAGCCATCTAAGTGGCGTCAGGAGTGAGATAACATGTATAGGAATCTTTGCTACACAAAAATTCTCTCCCTGGCATGCCCCTTAGGATCTGAAGGCTTCGAGTCATCGGTTGGACCTACTGTAGGTACTACAGTTTTATGCAACAATTAATTAATTAATCTTTTCGCATCTCCTCACGATATAGACAGGAGAATCAAATTCCACCCAAACCACATTTAAAAGAAAAATGTAAAAAGAATAAATTTGGCCCATAACATAAACTATGGGATATAGATTATTTATTACATATTTGTCCTATAACGTTAAGGCGTATTTATGTTATCGAGATACAAAACAATTGGCATGCTACCTGAGGTATATCTACAGCACCGCTTAACGAGAGCAAGGCCATGATGATGATAGGCATCCAACAACAGAAATCAGTCCCTACGATCACCGCCATCTTGGTCGCCATTTTGATTTCCTCTGCGCGTTCTCTCTGTCTCGTACACTGCTTCGAGGCTCTACGTATCGCCACAAACATCACCGTATAGCAACAGAAGATGATGAAGAACGACATGAAGTTGAAGCCTATGAAGAGCGCCACCGAGTATCCCCAACCTGGAGGCCTTTCGGCGGTTAGCGGTAGTGCAAGACACACGCTGGACCGTCCATAGAAGCGATTCCCGAAGGCTGAGCGGAGGCAGATGGGTAGGAGACTGAGGATGAAGGCGAGTAACCAGGCGATGAGGACGTTGATTCGCACGGACTTGGTGTGGAATCGGAAACGACTGAAGGGGAAGACGACGCCCAGGAATCGATCCATGGAAATGAGAGTAACGAGGAAGACGGAGGCTTCTGAGCTGAGTACAGAAAGAAAGCCAGCTAGCTGACACATAGAACTTGATTGCCACTTCTCTTTGTGAATCATGTACTCCTGCAAATTCGAAAATAAAAATGATACCGTCAGGGCCTTTGTAAAAAGAAGGATTTCAGCGACCGCCAGGATAGTGAAACGCTACAAAATTTGAATCTAACGAATTACAATCAGTTTAAGAAAGTTACAGAATGCAACGTCACTTCATATTTCCTACTTAGTGGGTCAAGCTGTCGAGAAAGAAAAACTCATGCAAAGAGTATGACTTTTTTGTACTGTAACTTATTGCTTCGACGAATTATTTCATCAACATTTCCAATATTCTAGACAAATTTATACTCTAGCAATTCAAGAGGGAAGGTGTCACGACTTTTCCTTTCTAATTCGCCTCTCACTTGATCAATGTTCCACAATGGATCAAACACATTTGTAATGGTTATGGAATATTGATTGAGCCATTAGCGTTCAGAAAGTAAATAAGAACGCACCTCTCTGTAATACATATCAGCGCTGCCGATGATGATCATATACAACCCCATGAGAAGGTCGCTGAAGGCGAGGTTAAGGATGAGGAATGTCTGAACTCTCTTCGTCGGTTCCTTATGCCTCGTCCTCCACCGCCAAGTCATGACGAAAGCGTTACCGACCAAGGCGCTGAGTCCAAGTAACCAGATGGCCACTCGAAGGAACTTGTTTCTCATCAAGTCTTGGCAGTTGGAGAACTGATCGACCGGAGCTACGCAGCTCGTGCTGGATGAGACTAAACAACAGAAGACATACTCGTCTGTGTATCTGGGATGACGATGTAAAATAAAAGAAAAAGGTTGAAAATAGTATTAATTGAATCTTCAAGCTTGTCCATAAGGTAAGGAATCCTTACACGAGTTATAGAGAGTAATCGTCACCCGAAAAACTACAACTGAACAACATGGACATTAGGGACTTTAGATTTACACGACGAGAGCGTGGACTGCCGCGTGTGACACTGTGTTAAGCGAAGAGATTCGATCATACACAGTATGTCCTCCGTAGGTGTTAAGGTACTGGGCCGTGCCCGGCCGTGCCTTAAAAGGACGTCACATTACCTTAAAAGGATGTCCACGTTCTCGTCGTGTAAATCTAAACGTCCTTAATATTCCCCTACAACATCACCTATGTAGGATAATTACTCATCAACCTTTGGATGTGACGATACCAACTAAATTCTGACACAGTAACTGTGACAACTATATAGCTCCTGGTGTTATGACCCTGTCACACCTTGTCGATTTAGCTAGCGTATGCCGACGTATGAAAAAAAGTTGGCGAATATGCTGGCGTACATGTACGTGGAATAAGTTATGGGTAAGTTAATAGCAAGCTGAAGCACGCTGGTATACGTCGTAGTACGGCGAGGTCGTCGAAAAATGTTGTGCGTACAACATTGTCGACGTATGCCAGCGTATGACTCAAACGTCCTGCATACGCATAATCTACATTGACACACGTTTAATACTTGTAAGTAATGTTACTCATAAGTCGACGTACGTTGAGTTAATGTCTAGCGAACCCAACGCTTATTTTTAAGCTATGAGTAACATGCTTTGAACCTATGTCGAACTTATTTCCAACTAGTATTTTACACATCTGTCTTGTTTTCATTTATTGAAGATAGAGACTCCCGAAGATTGTCTTTATATCTAACTGATTTGTATAATTAATTGTCCACATCTACACGGTGCACTAACATTGTTGTGATTCTAAATTACAGTACAATGATTAAACCATAACTTACAGTGTTTTCAATCCTCCAAGACCCTGGAAGACATCCCGATGAAATGAATCGACCTCACATCCTCTGATGTCACTGTAAAATCAAATGAGTTATATAGACATGAATGAGAACATGCTATCAGAATTTTCCGTTTTAATAATACACAAGCACCAATGTCGGTTTTGGTATTGACTAAGTTAACTTGAAGAACTACTCTGTTCTTTAAAAACCAAACATACTATAAACAACATCAATATCATGCTATCCCTTTTCATTAAACAAATATGATAGGTTTTCATCTTACTTCGGCTTCGGGTTGTAAATCATTTTATTATATACATAATAATGTTCTCGTGTTTTGAACTATGCTCATATTTTTGATGCGTTTCGTAGCATGTGACGTAACGCAAGTATTCATATGTAATAAATAAATAGTTATATGAATTCGGCTCTCTGAAATGCTCAAAGCAAATTCATCGAATCATCCATTCACCTAGAGCTGTTTGCGGATCTCTTTATCCCTGTTCGAGGCTCTTATTCTTATTAAAGAATATGAATGGTGTATACTCCTACAAACCGAACCAACAATCAACTAAAAATATAATTTTTCATCCAATAACTAGTCAAAGGTGACAAGTTAACTATAAACATAAATATTATTAAATGTGCATGTATTATACTAGAAATCCAATCATCAATGGATCTGAATAGTTTCGTGAAAATTCTTACATTGACTCTGTTGTATTAAGTAGAAGAAAAGCTCCTGTTTCTATTCGACTGAGAGGGTTATTCTGCAGCGATCTGTTGGATTTAAATAAAAGCAATTAATGCTTGATTACAAATTAACGTGTATAGCATAAACAACAAATAAATGTAAGATAAGAATATTTTAGTGCTCAGTAAGGTATGAAAGATGAAACATCAAGCAAAGTATATCTGCATCTGGGGGGGGGGGGTGTTTCATAAAGCTGTTCGTAAAGTTACGCATGACTTTACGAACGACTTGTATATGAAAAGCCAAATGGGATGCTCAATCATTATTGATTATTATTTATTAAGTTGAACTGTGCAGATGTAGATTAACATTCTTATTATAACAACCATTTTTAATGCAAATTATATTTTGTTTGCCATAATTTAATTGAGGTTATTGGAAATATCAGAAAAAACTTTGGGCATCCTATCTGGCACTTCATATACAAGTCGTTCGTACAGTCATGCGTAACTTTACGAACTCTTTATGAAACACCCCCCTGGACTGATAAGTGTTCACATGTATATAGCCTGACGTCCTTGAAAAGAGATGTATACTTACATGTGTCGTAAATTTGTTAGACCTTCGAATGAGCGACGTTGAAGTGTTCCAATTTCAAGAGCCGAGAGATTTCTGAAAGTTATGAAGAAATGTATAAACATGTTAATCGATTGCGTTGTGTGCATTTTAGAGGACAACATATTAGCTCATGATCGCAAATCATTTTTAGAAATCTCGATGAAAATATTCTATAAGAGGCAATAACAAATAGAGCACATTCTAGACAAATTTAAAATTAAATTTACAATGTGCACATTCATTTCAAATCATTTAAACATTCGAATATATATAAAAATGTGACATTATTTATATCATATAATTCTTTTCATAGCATTTCTTGTTTAGAAAGTAAAATCAATGTTAATGAGTACGAAGGAATAGAGCAATAACGATTCAGTATATCAATCAGCGACATCAGGGCCCCGTCTTAATAAAAAGAGGACTTGCGATTGATCCAAATCAATCGCAATCCTCCAATCAATCACCAGTTCGCTGTCTCCTACAATGTATGTCTTACGTAAATGGTTGTGATTGCTATCAATAGCAAATTAGTTGCTATTAATATCAACTATTTATAAGACAGGGTCGAGATGTTGATATTGAACTCACAGTATAGGTATGGTGTCCAGATTAAAGAAGGTCCCAGGTTCAATAAAAGCCAGAGGGTTGCCACTCAGGTCTCTGCGTGGAAGTAAAGGGAATCGTAAAATAATTAGCAAATATACTATATACAAGCGTATGTGGTTTTCAACATAAATGACATTCCATTATATTTGAACATTTTAAATGAATACTGAAAAAGATATGAGTGTTATATAATTATGTTGTACTATTCACTCCATATTCAGTTGCATTTTGAAATTCATTTATGAGGTTCAGCGATTTTTGGCGCGGAATATTTAGCGACAGTTTAAAAGTATTTTGTTATACTAATTGTCTATGCGACTAGTAACATCTAGCCAGTGGATTTTAATACTTATTTTCTAGTCTATATCACTATTAGACTATTCGACCGCGAAGTAGTATATCCTTATTAATAGTAGTAACAAAATAAAAATTGTTCAAGAGGTACGATGTACTTACAAATGAATAAGTCGTGAAAGTCCGTCAAATGTGCGATTATGGAGGTATCTGATTCTGTTCCTCGCCAGGATCCTGTAATAGAAACACGTGAAAGACGAAATATGTAATAGCATGGTCAGGTCTGTTTCTGGAGTCATCCTCCTATAGTGTTCCAACATTTTGTTACATAATTATACATGTTTACTAAAAACTATTCTGATTCGTTATTAAAACGCCACATAGGGTAGATAAATGAGTTTAAAACAGATACTTAAAAGTAACCATTAGAGTCAGAAGACTCAAATGTTACAACAAGGCCATGTTTCATAAAACTTGTTATCATTAATATGATATGTTAAAATTCTATAAGAAATTTACTCCCGGCCAATCAGTAGCTTTTTAACAGTTATTGTAACTTGTTATTGATATTATGTTTTTTTAAACAGGGCCCTGGTTCGTCTAAAACATGCATACTCACAGTTTGTAAAGATTTATCAAAGAAGAAAACGACCCAGGGTTGATCACTTCAATTTCATTATTCGATACATCTCTGAAATAAGAAAAGAAAACCACGTTTACATTGTACAGAGTTGACCAGAAAATAATGGTCAAACAATAGATGGGGTTGGTGGGTATCTATGAGGTTCGTAATAAAAATCATGAGGATGACGAATCCCGAAAGGGTAGTACGACGTTTACAATGATATTAACTGATTGACTATACAAAATATGAGCAAATTTTAACGATAAATGCAGTCGCATATAAACACTCAGTTACCACGAATATTGTTGTCCATTGCGCCTTTCATAAGACTGTTGCAGGAATACAACTTTTTCTAAAAGATGGTGAGGATAAAAATCTATTATTACTAGTTGGTACTATAAGATAAATTTAATCTAAAACGTCTTATAACAATCAGAACGAATGCAAATGCAGAAATCAGTAGGTTCGTTTTTTTTTCATTTCCTGTAATTAAATCATTCTACTCACAGTTCAGCGAGTAGTTTGAACTCCCTAAAATCAATATGAAGAGCCTCGTCCAGCGTCAGATTGTCTGGAATGGATCTTCTTTTTCTCCTCTCACTCAAAGCTACACCGCTTAGATTCCTGTACGAATAAATGAAAGAATATATACATAAATACCATTTTATATCTGTATTCTGTTGGTATTATTCCTCTATTTAGAATAATATTTGTTTGAATTTCTCTTTGCTCAGCATTGCAGTAGCTAACTCTTACTTAATTTGAAACAGGAAGACATTTCATCAAACCATGCGATATATTCGTTGAAGACAGATATAATCAACGCGAAGGTTGTGTAAAAAGATTGCTTATCAAAAGTAAACATTTCATGGATTTCGATATAAAGGTTATTAAATGCTAGGATAGTCAGAGATAGTCGTCCTCCATGTTATTAAGCATAGTGAAAAAAGCCGAACCCTGAAAGACCTAAATTTCAAGGAATTGCTAATTCTCGATAGCCTCCAAGCATTTCAGATGTGGTTAAACTATCCGACTAATTTTTAGGCCCAAATCTGTCACGAACAAAACTTTAATGTTCGCAGTAGAATACATTTTGTGTTTTCATTCAGTCGTGCTTTGTATCAGAAAATAAGATTATTGGATTTCATGCAACTTTGATTGATAGATGCTTACAAAGTCCTCGTATTTACTGGAATAGCTCTCGCCGATTCGAACGTCCATTCAGTGTTCTCCGAACAGGAGTATGCAAGACCGGTACATTGACAGCCACTTGGACATGGTTTTCCTGCAATTGAAAAAAAATGTTGTTAGATAATCTTTTAATTATATATGGATATTGTAAACCTTTTAAATATTTGTGAATGTAAACAAATTTAAAATATTAATAACAAAAAACACGACCAAGACAGCAGTGGACTCTTGTTTTTCTTAATCAATGCTGTAGAAAGTTTATGTGGGATTCAAAACAAAGATTACTTGCAGTTTGAAAATTGATGGTATTCTGTTTGTTGTACACAAAATAATCTTAAGTACACTGACGTTATGATCACACCGGATTTTTGTCAATACAGCCGGTTTAAATTGTTTTATATTCCCTGTACATTTACCATCATTTGACAACTGGTTTGTTTCTCATGTCAAATTGGTCAAATTGAATGAACCATTCTTCAAGATGACAAGGCTTACCGCAGAAGAACTCATCATCTCCATCTGGACATTGCTTGATCCCGTCACAGACTTGAGACTGGTTCAAACAAAAGCTGTCACCATGACAACGGTAACTTCCTGACGGACAGGTGTAGTTATCTGAAGAAGAGAAAGTCAAGGGAGTTTAAACAATTTAAAGCAATTTAAAGCAATTTAACGATGTCGACATTTAAGAGCATAAAGTAATACAAACTAAATTTACTATAACATATTTTACTTTCTAGTATCGCTCAGCCGATGAAGGTGAATTATCGAACAAACCCTTGTTCATTCCAACTTATGCTATATTGAAAGATTTGCATATTTATGACGTCACACTTACCGCAGCCAATCTCGTCCTCTCCTATCGGGCAATCACGTGACCCATCACAGCGGCGCCTCAGTGGTATACAGTAAGAATGCGGACACTTGAACGTGGATGAGCTGCACTGGAAATCCTCTGTATGTCAGCAGAAGGTGGAAGGAAAGTATATTTTCAAGAAATTTGATTCATTTAGAGTTAATTATATTCCAGTTCATCATTTTTAAAGCGTCGATGATTTTAATAGCTTAAATTTGATCTCCAAAAACTTTGGTAGTTTATTGTATGATCTAACTATATATATCACTAAGTTTATAAATGAAAAAAGTTAGCGCTGCATCAATATTTCATTGTTTTGAACAATATAATTTAAACACCGTCTCCGATTTTGGTCAGTTTTTTCAGCTTAAATATAATTATGTATTTCAAATGTATGCATGAATATTAATAAACCTGTTTCATCTAACGTATCATACCGCAGTGTCTAAGATGAGTGACGTCACGACAGCCAATCTGTAGTCCGTATTCATCAAAGTCGTAGAGACAAGTGGTCTTCCGATCTGCGCATGCGCCGTTGTGACATTGGATCTGGAACTCACTTGTGCACTCGAAACTCGACAAGTTAAAGCCTAGATAAATGACCAAAAGCATATCGGAACATTTTTACACATTGGCGTAATATTCACAATCAATCTAATAACATTGATTTCATTTAATTATCTGTTATTTGTGATATTTCAGAAAGTTAATTAGAGTAATTCTAGTTTGATAGAAAGACAAACGCTATAATGAGTACAGATGTTAATAAAAGAGGGCATGAATATAATGTCTAGAATAACTTGTGAAGGTATGAACTACATATCTTAAATGTATAGACCAGTTTTGGAAACGCCCCCTCTCAAAAAATGAGATGGAAGCTCTTATTACCAATCATGTGAAAGAATATGTTTTGACCAATACGTGATGATACACATTTTTTGCCGGGAAACCGCCTACTAATTGATATTTGGTAAGTTATCATATTGATCCGGCCTGGATAGATATTGCGAATGCACTTCAATAATGATTATTTGGGCATATATTTCTGCTTTTTTGCGAATTTAGGTTTTAGTATTGCCTTCTAAACCTCTGAAGGCAATATTTAAACAATATTGAATGGATATTTTGCACCCAAAACAATTGAACCGCATTTTTACCATTACTGGCCTTTAGCTTTAAATGACTCACGGCATACAAAACTGCAATACAAAACTGAGATTGGTGTAAAAGACAAATATCCCACTTTCTTTAACAACTGCTCGATTAACGGTTGATTTACCGCTTTCCTTTGTGATTGGTCAAATTTTTCTGATCACGTGATACTCACGGCAATAGTTAGGCTCGTCTTCCCAGCTGTTTCCTGGACAATCTTTGACTCCATCGCACAAGATTCGTAGAGGAAACCAAGTACTATCGTAGCATTGAAAACCCACTGATGAAGATTCTGCATGATTAAGAGAGAATTTTTTTAATAATAACAATATTCCGCCTTTATATAGCGCCAAATACATCGATGCAACGATGTGTGTAAGCGCTTTACAGATCCGGTCATCGGATTTAGGCTAACCCGCACACAATGTATGCACATTCTCCACTCCCTGAGGAGCGTTTCGGCCAGTCGCCATTTTACAAGCACTAGTGGCCTAGTGTAGGTCCATTTATTGATAGTGTGCTCTGGCGTCAGAAGGGGAAGGGGACAAGTGTAATTCAAATTATCAAGGACGCCAATTGATGAGCGTGTGAAGGGGTTGCATTATCTTTAAAGGTAATACAAATTTTTGGCATGGGGTCATGAATTTGGTTCAAATGAACATATTAAAAGCATGCGATCCTACAATATATTCGGTGATCGTTGTCGCCGTTGAAATCGAGTCTAAAGCTATAAACTTGTAAGTATTAAACTCTTTGTGTTGTATAGCTCCCTTTCAAGGTTAAGAAATTAATTAAGCTATAAAACAATGTTACTTGACTAAATCGACCGATTAGCTATTTCTGTTTGGAAATTATATATCACAACTACATATTCTGAGATTTTCACGGTCGCAGCTACCATTGTCCGGTCGTAGGCGCTATTTGAAATCAAAATTTACCGGGAGCACTAGTAAATTGTTATATTAAATTTTTCTCGAAAGCAGAAGTGTTTTTGTGGCTAAAATTTCTAGTGCTTATAATATATCCACAGGGGTATCCACAAATATCAAAATTGTAAAGAATCCCAATCCACCCAATTTTCAAAATTTCCCAAAACGTTGTATTACTTTTAAGGAAAGTTTCCTACCGCTCCCCTTTCCTTCTCCCCTTTCCCCTCGTTCTTCTATCTTCCTCTATATAGCAAAGCCACTGTACGTATAATTATGTACCATTAAACCTATAAAATATTTGAATTTTATTGAAAGAGATCATAGCTGGATGAATTAAGTTTACGATATGATATATGATGTATGATAATACGATATGAAGTTGAATTTCAAAGGAAATAATATCTTACCGCAAGTCTCTTCGTCTGAGCCGTCAATACATTGTGGTAGAAGATCACATCTCTGGCTGTTTGGTATGCATTGACCGTTAGCACAGGTAAACGAGTCGTCTGAACACCGTGGATAATCTGCAATATAATCAGAAAGACAACACTTGAGAGAAAAAATGATTATAGTGAATGGATAAATATTAGTTTATCATAGCCGATTCCATATAAGTCTATAGTACGAACTCAAGGATGATTAAATGAATTAGCCATCATAAACACGATCACCCAAAAAACATCATCTCGCTGAGATGCAACAATGAAATTCTTGGAGAACTAATTCCTGAACGATAACCTTGGATTATTGCTTCCTAGTACCACCGGAGATCTATCTCCTAAGGACATGCGTGATGAGCGGACGTGTTATGATCTCCCTCTCTCCAACACTAAAATGGAAATATTACCTTGAAATCAAGAAATGCTTATTGCTACATGGACCACCAGCTTGTTTATCTGGCATACAACCAGTCTGGGAGCTGAAATTAGACCTACAAGTAAAATGCCTACAAGATCAGGAAAGCCAAGACGAGAAGCTGCAGCAAACAACGGGACACATCCAACCTTTGTCACTACCAAAGGCGCCCTGGAGAGCCCATCAGCTCCCGCTGATGTATCGGGCGGTACAAAGGAACCTGGTAAACCGACGCCAATTCACGCATCGGGAGATCACGTGATCAAGCCACGAAGCCCTCCGGCACAAGAATCTACTTCCGTAGAGCCCGATGCTGAACTCACTTCAGCCATTCGGCAAGTATTGGAAAGTCTTCTCAAAGACGACGAATTTGTAAATCAGCTCACTCGTACAATTCAAGGAAAGCTCTTTAAAATAAAAGCACTTTAGATGAAAAGTAGCAAAATATTGTACAGTTGAGAAAATATGTGATTTTTGTTGATAACATTGTACGTCAATTATATTTTTTATTACAACTTTATTTTGATGTCGAGTGAATGTAAATAAACATCTCATTTGAGGCACACACCAAAACAAAATGACGAACGATTGCCATACTCACTGCACTTTTCTTCATCAGCCCCGTCCTGACAATGCTTGATGAAATCACAAAAGAAAGATACTGGGATGCATTCTCCTGAACCACATTGGAAGAAATTCGTTCTGCATGGTGATGAGGTTATCTCCTCCTCTTCATTGACAGTGATCGGGGACGAGGTTGTCATTTGGGTTACTATGGGAAAAAACGATATCATTGATAAGAGGGTACAGAGGATACAGAGAGTAAAATCACGATTTCGATTATGGCTGCATCTCCTTTTAAAGATCACTACATCATTCAAGGAACCCCGTTCATAGAACTAAATACCCCGTTATATTAGTATGCATATAAAGGATATTGAATGTTTAAACTCATTCAAATTATATTTCCGACTTTAAAATAATTACGAATTTAATCAATTATTTTATTGTTCGTTTATTCCCATCCCATACAATGCCGGATATAATGTTTATATCTCTCTCATACCATCTGGACAGTGACATTTATTATCCAAAAAATATAATGTGTGGTTTCATGTCAATGTTAAATCTACGTCACGGCCTTAGAAAGATTGTACATACCAGGCAAACATAAGAGCGTATCTTCATCGCTTCCGTCACTGCAATCGTGTTGCTTGTCACATACGTATACGTTATGAATACACTCTCCCGATCCACAACGAAACAGCTGATTAGGGCAACTATCAGATGGTTCTAAATATGAAGAAGAAAAAAAAGAAGAATGATAACTTTAATGATATAGATACTGAACACTGCTTCTTTACATGAGCGGTGACTGAAGAGGCAGGATTTCATCTGTTCATAATTAAAATTGATGAGAAAATAATCAGAAAATAGAAAACAATACAATCAAAGTATTAAATAAAAGTTTAATTTTTAAGAAAATTGCCATGCAGCCAGTATTAAAGTAATCGAATAAATCGAATAAATGACAACCTGTAATGTTCAAACTAGAATTAATAAGCTATAACAAATAGATGTTCAGATTGTAAACCAATGAGTTCGCAAATACCGTACCTATAGGTGAAGTTGAACAGATCAAGGCTTCCAGCTCATCGGAACAATCGGCCCATTTCATCTCGAAGACGTTTGTTTCACTTCTCTCTAAAATCTGACATAAGGAGGACTGCAGCCTCGACAGTAAGATAGAAGTGACGTCATTCGCCGAGGGCCACACGTGTTCCGCGTAGAATATCAGCTGCCTGACTTTTGATTGGCCGATGTTGCTCAAGAAGGTGGAGCCTTCAGGACATTCAATTGACGTCACGTTAGGGGTGCGGCTGTTGCGTTGAAGTAGGTGGAGTCTCACGCACGATGAGCCAATCAGATCTGCGTTTGATTTACACTCTGACAAAATGAAAAATTCAAGACAGAATTTGTACAGGTCAAATACGACATTATTTTTTTTTTTAATATGAAAAACTTTAAAAAATAAAAAATGTTAATTTGTTGATGTCTTACCCTTTGAAATGTAAGGTCCGAGACGTCTTCGGGACACCATGGCAACATCTGGAATTGAACAGAAATAACTATTTTTTAAATCTCGTATACATATAATAATTTATCCGGTCTCAGATCACAGGGCGTGTGCCACACCATCATTACGTTATGAGTCGATAAACATCCATCCGATTTCTTTCTCCCGCGGCATTAGCTCAGGGAATTACTTTGTCAAAGATACAATACTAGAGTTAGGATATTGATAAGGTTTCAGCTTTGGACTAGAGTAAGGGTTATATGGAGTGCTGGGTCCTGAGCTGAAGATCGGAATTATGCTAGGCCCTAGTTTACGACTTTGACCGGAGAGCGATAATTGTGGCCGGAGCATGTGCCATAGAAAAAAAAAACATGTAGAACAGTCAGAGCCTCATCCTTGTTCCCACGAAAGATGGATACATTGTACAGGAGGTTTATAGCTTGGTGGGGTTAGGAGACAGGGAAATAAAGGATTACCTGAAGCAGTCCGAACAGGTTTTTCACACACCATCTGCATAGCGCTCTTAGACGCACAAGGTATATCATGCCACTGACTCATCGAGTGAAGGTTGAACAGGTCAATGAGGGCGCACTCTTCCAGGTCTCCACCGTTAGGTTGTCTCAGGCCCCAGTCACTGTTCCTTTAATGAATAATGAAGCAGTACTACAATTAACCACATGGAAGCAGATGAAGTGCTATAATTTCAAGAGAGTAAAAAAAGTGATCACAAGCATTTTCCCAGCAGTTAAACTGCATGTTAGACAGGACTGAAGAGTCTTGGTAATGATTCTTAGAAGGTTGTTCAACGATTTGGACCTCGATGAGAGATCGTAATTCTTACCTGTCAGGGATGTACCAATCAGCATAGCTAAGAGGGGTGTCATCTACCCATCTGTGGATGTGTTTATCACGTTGATATATCAAACCTGTCAATGAAATATAACCAAAAGATTAGAAATGCTTTACCATGTGACACTTATATGACAGTTATTCGCTAAAATTCACTAGCAAATACTAGGCCCCACATATGCAAAGGCGTTTCAACATAACCAAATCGCTTCTCAAGTAGTTTTTGCTGGTTCACAGATGGACGTTCTCAATAATCTGTATTCCTTTAATATTAGATGAACATATCCAATAAGTAGTTTTCCAGAATGCAATCACTCCTCAATGTTTATTGTATTGAAGACAGGAAAACTGAATATATCGATACTTATATATATTTTATAATTTCCATTTAAGTACCATCTTATCTGTTATATCCCCATTTCAGTATATCCCACTGTCACAAGAACTTATGAAGACATACAAAAAAATGTAGCTAAACTGACCTATGAAAGTCCTGAGACCCTCTGCAAACCACTTGGATGTCAGCAGGACGTGTACGAATTGCATCTCCTCGATGTTACCAATACTAACAAGATGCGCTCCTTCCTCCTGACACATGCGATGTGCATCAGTCCATCTTACTCCAGTCTGTGTCTGACGGAACGCGTAACAACTACCAGAGTACATCTCCCATCCATCGGGGCATGACGCAGCGGATGGCTCAGGGTGACCCAGCTCTCCTCCTTGGGGTGCAACAAGATGAACAGGGAGAAAGGGGGAAAATAATAATAGATTAGACGGAAAATAGAACAAAAAATAAAGGAAGAAAGGAAAAGCCAGTATTTCCCCCTAAATTATATGGTACTGTCGTGCTTGATTACATTTCCCAACGATGTTGTTTCTGCATAATCATGATGGTCACAACATTCTTCCATCATATATAGTATTTCAGCTATACCTCAATACAAAATAATCAATGATAAGTGTTCTAGAGTTACTAACACATGTGAATCAACTCTACTTAATCATTGCACAGTGAACATCCTAAATAACTTTAGAAGTATTTTCGTATGTATAACTATCTTCATTCTGCTATTTTTTCGTTTCGTTTTACCATTCTTTTTTTTTGGGGGGGGGGGGGCTAAGCCTTCCTTGTTTCTTCTTTTTCTTTCCCATTTCTTTAACACCATCCCTACTGTTCATCTTGTCTGCCTTGTTCTTTCCGTACCTTCACCTGGTGTTGCGGTGGGTGATACCGGACTGTTCTTCAGGGTCTCCTGAAATGTCAAGCCGGTGTAGACGGCATAGAAACCCCTCCCGCTACCACTCCCATCCGATCTGAGTTGCAGCAACATGGTGTTGAAACTTGCCTCTACAACTTCAGGAGGAGGATGGTTGTTGCAGTATGTATCAATCAATTTCGTCATGTCGGTAGCACCGTCGTAGATACTCAGCGTATCTCCTTCGCATCTGACAATAGCGATTAAGATATGCAATTTGTTAAAGGCGGGAACAATTCTTCAATTCCACTTTCAGTAAAAATTAATATGAACATTTGCTCTATACTGGTGGTTATTTGTTCTGTTATCGACTGAATAATTGGTGTTAAATTGTCATTGGTGTTATTGTAGAATTGGTGTATGCGGTGTTTCAATCATTTTCTTAAAACTGCAGTAGACGATATCCTGAACAATTTGTGTTTGTTTATGAATATCTAAATGATAACATAATCCTAGTCACACCGACAAATGACAGCCGAGACCGTCACGAGACTGACAATAGACCGGATTAAAAAGAGCATTACGACATTACAACGAATAACCAAGATTTTGACCATTTTGAGTCGGTTTCGAGTAGGTTTGGTGGTGCGACTGTTGTATCTAAAGTGACCTTCCATACCTTGAGCCTGGCGAATCGATATCAAAGTCGTGGAAGCGAAGTTGGATGAAGGTCCCATGCCTGCTAGTAATCCGCCATCTTGGACGTGCATTCACAAGGTATGGTAATGGATAGTTAGTAGATGCTATGGCTGCGTGGTCTAGGTTGCATGCGATTTCACTCTTGGTGGTGCCGTAGTTTCCAACATTGCAACCAGGTACAGCTGTACAAAAACGTAACGGAATAACATCAGTCATTGATAGATATTGCCAAAATTTATCAAATAAGAGTCCATATTAACACAGCAAAGAAAAGTGAATTCACAAGAGGACGATCTATATATATACAAGAAAAATATGAAACTGTAGCGAGTCATGAACAAAATACCACTCATGCATCACATTTTGTAATTTTTATTAATGAAAAATACATAAAAATGCAAATAGAATATGAACAGGTTGCCATACATTCATGAGGCAATCACTATGAACATGACTGACAAAGAGAGCGGACAAAATATACAGTTCCTCAGGTAGAGAAAGGAACATCCCTTCACTGCTATTATGTAAAAATGTGTAGAACAGGTGTCACATGCGTATTCACCTTTTTACATAATAGCAGTGAAGGGATGTTCCTTTGTCTACCTGAGGAACTGTATATTTTGTCCGCTTTCTTTGTCTGTCATATTCATAGTGAATGGTCCTAAACTGGAAGCAAGTACCTTTTTATACGAGCCATTGTACTTTATAGAAGGACAAAGAAGAGGTGATATTCACGACATTAGAATTTCATTCAATGTACCTTTTGATGCGTAAACCACTTGAAATCCGCTGGACCCGGTGTCCAAACCAGTCTGGAAAATCACTGTCACAGATGAGACGTTGGTCATAACGTAGGCGGCGCCCTGACCACAGAACACATGGCGCGATCGTCCTTCATCCCAGCGATGCTCAGTAGGAAAGATCTCAACCGAGTCGACGCAAGCTCCGGACTCGACGTCGCGCTTGACATCGAACTCGGTGAAGTTGAAGAAGATGAAATGACCTTCGGGGAGTGTGATCGTCCAGGTACAGACAGAGAATGGGGCCGCGTTAGAATCACCAAAGTTCTCCAGAGAGAAGTTTCCTGTCGCTGATGTGAAGGGTTCCTGGATACCGCATCCCGGGTCACATTCCTCGTAGGAGCGTGAACAATCTACCAATTAAAAAAAAATTGAACACCAAAATATTATCTTAATGCCAAGAAAGTGCTAAAGATGGAATAATAAAAGCAAATACAACGAAGGTATTAAAGTTAATAACCTTTCATTATGTAATCTTCGTCTTATCGCGAATAACAGTTGAAAACTATTTCGTGTTTATGGTATGCTGGATACAAATTGGAATATAAGCCTTGAATTCAAACAACATATATAAAAACATTAGAGAGGAGCAGAGAGGGGGTGAGAAAGAGAGAAGGAGAAACAGAAAGAGAGAGAGAGAGGGAGAGAAATAGAGAGAGAGGGGGAGAGAGAGAGAATGAAAGATAGAAAGAGAGAGAGAAAGAGAGAGAGAGAGAGAGAATGAAAGAGAGAAAGAGAGAGAGAGCTGGTACAGAAGGGGAAGGAAAGATATGGAAGCGGTCACTCTGAAAGTGAAAGATAAATGTTTTCTGATGAATATTACCCAGTGTGTCATATGTTGCAATGAAACCCAGCTTCTTGGGCATGCCTGATTCCAGAGGACCCATCTCCAATCGTAGTGTGACGTCATTTGACCTTGTTTTGACCTTCAAGTCGTGGAAATGACCGCAGTACGACCCACGCAGCAGATAACCTCGGTTAGGGATGCGGTCAGTGATGTTCAGGTTATCCATACAGAGGGCGGCAGACTGGCTGGAACGTCTGAGGATCATCTCATGGAAGGTAAACCTACAAATTAATATCAAAATCAAATTAAACAAATATAATATGAAATGTATGCATTTAAATTAGGCTTACTTTGATATAGAGGTGTAATACCTGTGAGCAATCATGACAATGATAACAAGAGGATACTATCATGATATTGAGTTGGGAGTAAAGGGCCATTGGTAATCAAAAAGAAATCAAAAGTGCGATTACCTGTCCCAATTTAAACTTGCTTTTCAATGGTGAGACATCGACTTGACAAGCAATAGGTCAAAGATCACATTCCTAACCTGATAATTTGTCCTTCCGGTACATGTATCCTCATCTGGCACCACTGACCAGTGTTGTACCATGGGGGAAAACTGATGGACTCGATCAGGCCAAAGGTCAATGTAGTTTCGATGTCAGACTGACGTGACTCCCATAATTCCTCGCAAGATAGTGATGCAAACTCTGTAAGGGATCAAGAAGTCATGAACAGAACAATTACTGAGAGAAAAAGAGAGAAAGAGGGAGAGAGGGAGAGAGAGGGAGAGAGAGAGAGGGAGAGAGAGGGAGAGAGGGAGAGAGAGAGAGAGAGAGAGAGAGGAAGATAGAAAGAGAGAGAGAGAGAAAAAAAAAAGAAGAGAGATATGTATAATAGAGGAACAGAGAGACAAGAGGAGACACAAACCTATTAAAAAATTTAAAGTTAAGACCGGACCCGCTCGTTCAGATTTCATTGGACTTTTCAAAAGAAAAGAAAACATCTTTGAATGGCATTGTTTCTTCCTACTTACAAAAAGTGATATTTCTCAAAGTAGGCCAAAAATTATCGCATGAACGTAAAGATGCAAAAATATATTTTGCAATATCCAACAGTTAACTCAACTTTTGGTAAATTAAGATTTATTCCAATAACTTTGCTAACAACGACATATATGCTTGTAAAAAATATTATACTTCTACATGTAAGTTCTCATAAAGTAAAAATCGTACTTATGGATTTAAGAATGAAAATGTTTTACCAGTAGAGCAGATAGCTGAGCCGTCTTCTTCCACGACGACCATAGGTGTCGGGTCGGGTGATGTTACCGGTGGAGACCAGGATATCCAACGACGTCGATGATTCTCTGAACTACGTTTATTCCTTGTTGATGTCGACGTCTTTAAAATCGTAGAGTAAGAGAAAATAATTATAAAAGTCATTATTATCATGCTTTTTCCACACGATATAAATATCTTTGGGGTATTGTCTCTGATGACGTAATTGTTGATATAAGACAGAGCATGTTAATGCCAAGGCTTTTTATTTTATATACGTATCTAAACAACAGTTTTCAAGCCAGGCTTAAATTATTCTACTAAAGGTGAATTTAGTGTCGAATGGAATATTAGAAAAAGTTACATATAAAGCTTATCGCCGAGTAGCATATGAAGACCTCACAGAAAATCTCAATCGTATATGTTTTGCCTGAAAAGGCCATGCGCAAGTGGCACTCTTGAACATTCATATCGGTGAAGAAAAAAAGCAGGAGGAATTATCTCAAAGGACATTATTGCAATGCAAGGGCTTGAACCCTACATCTTTTCATCAAACTGTTTAAACCATGCGACCACGGTACCGCTACTTACACAGCAAAAGTAGACAAGGACGATCATATATCTCTATTAAAAGGACCTACTTACCGCTGCACGCCCCGACCACTCACTCCCTGACGTCATGAGTGAATCACGTGGTCTACACTCTAGAGCTGAGGTCGTGTTACCAAACGGTGATTCATCAAAGTCTGCATGGAACTCACATGTTGTTCCGTTCTGTGTTAAGTTCACCTTGGACAAGGAGCTGAATTTGCTCTGGCACACAGCTGGAAAATCGAGCAAAATGAACACCTACGGTTAGTTTTCGCAATTTATGTTTAAGAACTTATGCCTATATATTAGCCTAAATCTATATCTTTATCTACAAGACGATAAATAAATTGCAAAATCAATTATTTCTGTCGCAATTATTGTACACAAATGTTCAAGAAATAATTTGGGCGTCAGGTCTATTCTTAACAAAACACATACCAAATA
The DNA here is from genome assembly GCF_000002235.5 of Strongylocentrotus purpuratus. Taxonomy (NCBI): domain Eukaryota; kingdom Metazoa; phylum Echinodermata; class Echinoidea; order Camarodonta; family Strongylocentrotidae; genus Strongylocentrotus; species Strongylocentrotus purpuratus. Next base: position 4,447,486 of record NW_022145607.1, on the reverse strand, counting down.
TCAAGTTTTCTTATCATTGCAATGCGGAATGGATTTACAATGGTAAGATAAAATGCTAACGCATGTACAGTATATTTTTCAAATCTTTTTTCAAAACAGCTCAAAATCTAGCCTACTGTTGATATACTACTGCTTTCAGTAGAATATATGCTATTCCCATTTTGTTTATAGAGAATAGTGGTCATTATTTAGAATGTTTCTGATAGTATTGTTAAAGGAATCATTTTAAATGCAAATGTAAACAAAATTATATCCAAGTTTTAAACCACTTACATAAACACGTAGTTCCATTGAGGCCATCGAGATAGTAACCTGTAGGACAATTACAATGGAAGCTGCCCTCTTCGTTCCTACATTCATGTGAACAACCGTTGTCTCTTGTCAAACATTCATCCATGTCTAAAAGAAAATATCATGATGCAGTTTATTAGTGTCAGTAAATCCAGATTGATTGTTAATTGAAAATAAACTACAATCACATTATTCTTTAGGGAATAACCCTAGTAGTTTTGTGTGTTGCGAAAATATATTTTTTCCCTATTTTTTTCCTATTTTTTCCCTATTTTCTGGAAATGCAGACTATTTTTTCCCTATTTCCTTCAAGAAAATAGGAAAAAAATAGGGCTATTTTTTTCCTATTTTCCAGCACAAACTATTTTTTCCCTATTTTTTTCACCTATATTTTTTTTCAGACTATTTTTTTCCTATTTCCTATAAAAAAACAGGGAAAAAATAGTCCTATTTTTTTCCTATTTTCAAGTACAAACTATTTTTTCCCTATTTTTTTCACCTATATTTTTTTTCAGACTATTTTTTTCCTATTTCCTATAAGAAAACAGGAAAAAAATAGTCCTATTTTTTTCCTATTTTCAAGCACAAACTATTTTTCCCCCATTTTTTTTACCTTCAACTTTTGTGGACTATTTTATTCCTATTTTTTTTAAAGAAAATAGAAAAAAAATAGTTCTATTTTTTCCTATTCTCGAGTACCAAACTATTTTTTCCCTATTTTTTCACCTTCATCTTTTCCAGACTATTTTTTGCCTATTTTCTAAAAAAAAATAGGACTATTTTTTCCCTATTTTTTCATCTTAATCTTTTTCAGACTATTTTTTCCCTATTTTTTCACCTTAATCTTTTTCAGACAATTTTTTCCCTATTTTTTCACCTTTATCTTTTTCAGACTTCTTTTTACCTATTTGCGAGTACTATTTTCTTCCTATTTTTTGCACTTAAATTTTTTATGACATGATACAAATTTGTAAACTATTTTTTGTCTATTTTCTAAACTTGCATATTTTCATTGTTTATGACTGGCATCCTATTCAAAAAGCCCGCTTCTCCTGCCATTATCTCTGTTGTTCATTTTGCGACTTATTGGTTGTTTTTAGCTGTGGGGTCACATATTTAATAGTGAGCTCAAAGATGACCATAAATAAACAATGTGTAAAAAGAAAATGTACGAAATTTCAATATTGTTCCTTTATTAATATTCTTGATTTTATTTACAAACTATAGTAGTGACTAGTGCACTCAAAGATAACCATACATAAACCATGTGTAAAAAGAAAATGTACACATAGAAATTTCAACCAAAAAAAATCTCCTTTATTAATAGAAAAAAAAGCATTCGATCGAGATATTCCCGTTCTATGTGTGCGCAAAGTTTCAACGTAGAGGACAGTACGCAAGTACGTAATTTGAAAATTACCCGTTATTTTTTTTCCCCACTGGCACTGCTGTGCGCATCGGACTTTTGCTGATTTTCGTTCATCAAACGTCTCCAAATCACACCAAAATGTCTTCCAGCAATTATTCTAGCGATGAAATTTCATCAAGAGATAGTGACTCCTCATACTCCGATGCCTCCTTATCCCATTTTAGTGATTCTTCCCAAGAAAATGAGCCCGACAAGTGTTCAAAATATTACTAGTCCCACTCGTAGAGAAACGAGTTTGTTGTCGAATTACGGACCATCGACGAGCGGAACTGGCCCCAGAAAACAGCTGAAAAGGTACGTTTATTTCTGAAACTTAATTATATTATGATATATATATTTTTATTGTGTCTGTTGTTGAATATAATGCTACTTCATAGACATAATAGGCCTATAGAATGTTATTTTACGTATCAATATTCCCATGTACTAGTGTTGAGGTTGTAGACTACACAACTTCTTAGTGAAGTGTAGTGAATCTCCAAGTGCAGTGTAGTGTCTGTTAGTGAATGAGTGAATGTAAACAAACGTGATTACAATAAATCCACGTAAAAAAATTCAGATTTTGTACCATTACTACGTCTGTCAATTATTTTGCCTTGCACGATATAATGTTTTGATGTGGTTTTAGGCTAAATTGTATCTCAAATTATTTTTCTAGGAATCAGAAAACACAATCTGCTAAAGCACCACGCAAGAACTTAAGAAGAAGAGCAAGTCTTCCAAGTCCGAGAGTGTGTCTGCGAGGTATGCACTTCATGCACTGTCACTATGCCATCACGTTGCACGGACATCCCAGTTTAGCTGTATGATAGCTGCCATCGGGATTATCTCTACAAGTAACAAGCAAGTAACTAAGTAGAAATCTAAATCTATTGTTGATAATTTTTTTGGGTTTATTTATTTCATGTTTGTTAGTTAAGATCTGACATCAAAATATTAGAGTAGTTTACCTCATCATTATGCTAGAACAATAATTTGCAGGTGGCACAAGTTCTACCTAGATCTACATTATTTTTCTCTTTCCTTTTTATTTTTTTCTTCAACAAATTGTTCCTTTACTATTTTCTTTTCTGTGTTTTATGTTTTATTTTATGTATGTTCACCAAATATATCTAAGAATAAAATAACTCTAATTAATTGCCTACCTGAGTGGTTTACATTTCATGCACCTTGACAGCTCTTTGATGACTCCGTTGTTTCACCATCCGTTCGTCGTCAGCCTGGCATCTTTTTTGCTATCATACTTTTGTACACACATGTTCTGTGCCTTTGAATTTTTCATTATGAAATACATAAATACTTGTAATAAGTATTAATTGCATGTTCATAAATGTACCAATGCATGATTATTCTAACCCCTAACTCACATTTCATTTATATCTTTACAGATCAATTGAAACTAATCAAGCTACAATGTACATGTAACGTACAATCACCATTCGATGCCTGTGAACAGCATGACCAACATCTGTATCCTTTACATTAGTATTTGTTTCCATTTTATTATGTAATACTTATGTCTAATCATTGAGATTCATAGGCAAGTACAACATGAATGTGTACACAATGAGTGCCTGCATATTGTGAAGATAAAGGACCATAAGACCATTACTTATGATACATGGTAATGATGGTATACTTTGTAAAACTATTTGAAAATAGTAGCATGTAAGTCTGTCATTTTCTTGTTTATGTATATCTCAATGACATGACATGTCATTGATTTTGTAGTAAGTGTTTCTAGATTATGATGATTGTATTAAGATTTTGACAGTTCAATTGAGATTGAGAAAATGATGTAACATGTCAACTGTACAATAGAGCATGCATGCATTGTTGAAAAATCTGTTTTATGATTTATTTTATTTTGTTATCTTTGTAAATAACGAGAAATTTTTTTTTTACTTGTCATGATTTTCTTGAGGTTTGAAAATGTTATTACATTATTAAGAGCACTTTGCAATTAAATTGTAATAAAAGAGACAGAAAACAACACTCTCATGTCAAGAATACTGCTTTATTTGGTTACTAGTGAGGGAGAGAGCTTGTGATTGCCTGGCATATCCACATCGGCTCAGTAATAGTCCTGAAACTCACCTGAATACTTTATTTGAACAAAAATAGAAAGCTACATTCTAGGTGGATGATATTTTTTTAAGGCGGAGGCATATAGGAGACGCAGTCGCATTTGTCTTGTTTTTTTTTTTAGAGTATAATCATAGCAAACCATGAACAACTCTATTACTACAACATGTACACTACAGTACTTAACCAAAGATTGCAAATATCAGTTAAGTTCTTTTATTTATTTGCTTACATGAACACACATACTATACTAAACTCATGTCATTGTGTTTACCTCTCGAAAATAAAGTACATGTATTTTATTTGACACGTTCTCTTTTATTCTTTTTGTTTGTTACAGTCCACTGCCATTATAACGAGGTGCTCGGGACCAAGCCAATTTCCTTGTTAAAATGAAATCATGTTATACTCAAGTTACTGAACACATTGGTTTGTTTAAAATTGGGACTGATGAGAATTGCCTGATAATAAAATCTTGGTGTATCCATGTTCGTTATAATAGGAGTGGACTGTATAACATTTTCCATATACCCATTGACTATTTTAAATGTTCTACTGAATGGATAGGACTGAAAGGATGAAGTGAATTTGGCAAACTGAGTAGGTGCATCGATGCAGAGAAAAGAGCTGTAGGAGTAGGTTGACTATTCTACAGTGGAAACTTTTGACAATGAGGTCATGTGCAACCAAGAAATCTTAACCCCCAAAAGCTGTTAAATTACCTTGTCATTTCAGGTATAACTGATCTCTTTATATCAAGTTTGCACTGTATGATTTAATTGAATGTACAGAGTCGTTGACTGGATGTGTGAGATGGTAGTGCTTGAGAAATCCATGAAAGTAAAGGATGAGTGACCCCCCCCCCCCCCTATTTCCTGACTATTTTTTTTCTGATTTCCTCACTTATTGTCTATTTTTTCCTATTTCCTTACTATTTTTTTCCTATTTTCTTACTATTTTTCCCTATTTTCTTACTATTTTTTTCCTATTTTCTTACTATTTTTTTCCTATTTCCTTACTATTTTTTTCCTATTTTCTTACTATTTCCCCTATTTTCTTACTATTTTTTTCCTATTTTCTTACTATTTTTTTCCTATTTTCTTACTATTTTTTTCCTATTTCCTTACTATTTTCCCCTATTTTCTTACTATTTTTTCCCTATTTTCTTACTATTTTTTTCCTATTTCCTCACTATTTTTTCTCCTATTTCCTCACTATTTTTCACTGTCCACTAGCACCTAGTTATCACTATTTTTTTACTATTTTCTTCACCATTTTCTACACTATTTTTTCCCTATTTTTTTCCTATTTTTAGGTCTGAAAAATAGGAAAAAAATAGGAAAAAAATAGAAAAAATTGTTTCAAACCTATTTTTTTCCTATTTCCAAAACTATTTTTTCCCTATTTTTTCCTTTAAAAAAAATAGGGAAAAAATAGAAAAAAAATATATTTTCGGGACTATTTTTTCCTTATTTTTCCCCTATTTTTTCCCTATTTTTTTACGACTGGGGAAGGAAATCAACCCTTTGTCAGGCCTATACATTTTAAAGGCAGTCATGCCAACGTCGATGTTTTGGATAACCTTTCCCCAGTTCCTTCCATATTTCCCCCTTTAATGGGCCATTGGTTGTTGGTATTGTTATTTTATTGTTATTTTATTTATTTTATATTGGGGGGGGGGCGACGATGTGACCTGCTCTTAGTGTAAAACTGTCTTAAGCCAGGTGCAAAGGTACTGGGAGTCTTGAGCAACAAATTTTATATTAGGCATGCCTCATTCAAAGAAATTAAGCCTAATAAAATAGGAAAGGATTGGTTTAATAATAAGCTTCGTCATCAATAAGAAGATGTGAAAACATTCTGTAAAGAAAAGGCACCCAACAGAGTAGAGGTGGTAAAGCTAAACCATAACTTAATTCACCCCTTCCAAAAAGTGAGGTCTTCCAGCCAGGTCCAAACTTCAACTACCCACTAACGATATCGGTTCTATGATATCACCTCACCTATTTGACAAACAGTAGCCCTCGAGATAACATCATCACGACATTTGTAAGCGCGCCACCTCATGTCGTCATCCATGTCAAATGAAACGCACCAATCAACGGTCGAGTTGTTGTCCACCTGATCAGGAGTCCATCGGAAATTATCGTACGTTATCGGAGTACCGTCACGCCATGTAAAAGCGTGCTGACCCTGAGATTGGAGCATGCGCAGTCCAATCACGTATTGATATCTGTATGGCAGCTCAAATCTATAAAAGAAATCATGAAAATATTACAAGATAGAACATTTTCTAATTCAATACAATGACGCTTGAAAGATAAGTGGTGTTTTTCCACCTTCTTTATATTTTGGGCGTTTTTCATTTGGGTTTTACCCGTTCAAACTCCTGAATTTTCTTAAATCATGGGGTTAGATAAGGAACCACCGGTTCCAGTAAGCATTGAGGACTTTTGAGGTCTGGATAGGTAAAGACAAATTTGATTTGTAGGTGAAAAACTAAATTGTAGATGAAGGAATAAACAAATCTTCGGGAAGTTCGGTACAGTTTTCAACATTACTAACTTTTTTTTGCGGTCATCAAGATAGTTCTGTGTTCCTGGAGATGAGATGGAGATAGGATAACTATCCTCCATGAAGATCTTATCACAAGAATCTTCTTTTTGATTGTTGACTGTATACATGCAGAATCCTTCATGCTCGTCGCCTGTCTCGGGACAGATCTGACCGTAATCTGAAAATAAAACAATTCGGTGTGTTGAGATCAAGACAATGTATAACTCTGTATATACATTTGATATTGATTTTAGTGCTTAAAACAATTATCTATTATATTTTTTCGTAATTCGGCTTTTAACTAAATCCTGTATTGTAAACCTAATAGTCCTTCAATTGGAATAAAGAAAACAGAATTCAAGTAAGATTGGTTTATTGCTTAATACATTTAAGATATGTCGTCAAGAAGACAATTAAGCTATTTCGGTCTGATGTGCAATAGATTGTACTCATCAAATTTACTAGCCTCCCTAATCATGTGCGTTCAAAGTTGTCGCACGACGAAGATTAAATGATAAAATACGTAGTATCTATCTGCATGGTGAAACAGTCTTTCAACCTCGGCCTATTATTATTATTATATAGAGATTCAGTGAAATACAACTGAACTTGGTACATTCATTCAGTCGTCGGTGGGGCATTTTAAGATCTTTTAAATTTCAATTCAATTTCAATTCAATTTCAATTTCAATTTCAATTCTATCTTATTAAAATCCGTATTATTACATATTTGTATCAGCCACTTCAGGCAGGTCAGATATGTGAAACTAGCAGACCAATTATAAAAGGGAAAGTGCTTTACCAACTAGTTTGCAGCCTATGAGTTCGAACCTCATGCAGAACTGTCCTCTGGAAGATCGTGGATTTAGACGCACAGCTGTGGTGATGAAAGGCCTCTCAAGATCGTGACGCATCTCGGTATGAGGATCGGGGTACATAGGGAAATCCTGTACATGAGAAGGAAAGAGATACACAGAGTATGAGCAAGATAACAGGAGTATGTAAGAGAGAGAGAGGGCGTGAGCCAGGTACAGATAGGTTGATTTGCGGAGAGGGTGAGATTGGCGGGTTAGAAGAGACAAAAATCAAGAAACTTAAATGGAGGAAAATTATTCTTATCTAAAGTGAAGTCATTGCCTATCATACATCTCACTACTATTTAATCATCAGATCAATTTTTGTATACGATATAAAAATTGATTAGTGCTGTGAATAGCATGATCGACATGACGCCTCGAGTGCACCAGGGCCCCGTCTTACGTCTTACGAAGAGTTCGATCAAAATCAATCGTAAGTCCTCCAATAAAATCGCAAGTTTGCAGTCTCCTATCTCTTATGTACAAAGTTGCGATTGATACAACTTCCTAATGAGAAACAGACTATTACCATGTACAAACCACTACACTACTGATAGAAAGTAAGACAAAGAGAGTTAATTTACCACTCCATCTCCAAATCTGTCTGTATAGAGTCTCCATTGCATGTTCAGATCAGAGGTGGGCGAGGTAGGGTCGCTGTGGTACTTGCTCCGGTAGAGTAGCCGATAGTACTCGCCCCACAGGTAGTTGTTCGTCCACGAGTCATAGCCACCCTGAGTGATTACACCGGTGATGGTATGGTACCCTAACAGATTCACCTGCAGAGAGAGAGGGGGAGGGAGAGAGAGAGAGAGAGAGAGGGGGAGGGAGAGAGAGAGAGAGAGAGGGGGAAAGAGAGAGAGGGGGAGAGAGAGAGAGAGAGAGAGATGATGATGATGATGATGATGATTATTATGATGATGTATAATTTTACTCACTAGCGTAGTAATCGACCCATTTACAAAAATCAAAAGCATAAAGTTATACAAATTTATTATCTAAACGAAAGGAGACTGCAAACATAACCCCTGTCTAAGGAATTGTCGAATCATCTGTGTCTCTCAGTCTTACTTTGAGGATCCGCCATAAAGGCGTCATGCAAGTAGGATAGAATGCTTGATGATTAATCTTACCTCAATCCAATGATGATCTCCCCAGCTACTTGGTATCCAGCATTCATCAGGGAAATGAAGCCTCCCTGATGTATGGGGGCCAAACCATTCATGAACCTCGGAGTTGATCTGCCAGTCATTGATGAACCGAGATTCCATACCAAGTCGACTTCCACATCCTAATACAACAGTGAGGGGTTCAAGATTTAGAAATAACAAAAACAGCAACGACAACAAATCCATTTGCGAAATACATTTACTTTGTACAATTTCATTCATTCCAAACCCCCAGTCACATCGCCAAAAAGTCCAAACCGACATATCTTGACTTTTCCAATAATGTTATTTTTATTTAGGGAATCGTCGGTCAAATGTTTTGATCTTTTAGGCATGGGATGACTGAACTAATGTCTTTTCAAAGGACATTTACTTTGATGTTATTATGGTGTCGAGACCCTTCTTAACAATGTTTCAAGCTCTATCTTACGAAAAATGGACTCCGGATCTGTCACCGCCATTAATGGTCCTTTTAGATTTGTCCTCAGCCTTCGACACCGTAGACCACAAAATACTGGTCAATACTTCTGAGTATCCAGGACCAGGCTCTCGAATGGTTTGAATCCTATCTTTCATGCCATTCAAAGTCTGTTCTTTTGAACGGTTTCACATTCTCCACCAGTAGGCTGTGGAGTACCCAAATGCTATGTAGGTGGGCCCACCTGATTTTAAATCTATCTAACTGGTCTCAGAAATGTTTTCGAATGTCACTTTGTTCACTATCATTTATATGCCGATGACATTAAAAAAAACTTTTTCGCCGCATCAAATTCAAGCTTCCCAAACCTTGCGCGATTTAGAAAATTGCATCGCTGATATATTACGCCTGGATGAAATCATGAAGTCACATTTTTTGCTATTATACCACAGTAAATGCGAGTTCATTCTTTTCGGCTCAAAATCTCAGTTGGACAAATTACATATAGACTCCATTTCTATTTTCGGTAACACTATTCCTTTATTAAATTCATATCTCAATCAGGGCGTCATGCTTGATTCTTAAATGTCCATGTCTAAACGAATCACCAGCATGTTCAGATCAGCTCGCTATCAATAGCCCAATATTGGCTTGATACGGAAATGTTTGTCTCGTTTGGCAACAGAGCAACTTGTCCACTCACTTCGGCAACAGTCTACTCTATAATTTACCAAATTCATAAATTGCACGGTTACAAAAACTACAAAACGCAGCTGCACGCACCATTCCTCTGTCAAGCACACGTAGTCACATTACACCTATCTTACAAAATCTCCATTGGTTGCCCGTAAAGGAACGTATAATCTTCAAAATGCTTCTTTTAGTTCGTCAAATTATGAACAGAACAGCTCCTGAATACAACCAGTCTTTAGTTCACCTCTACCAACCCACACGTACCTTCCAATCATCCAACTCTGGTCGTCTACACATACCGCTTTCAAAGAAATGTTGGGGGAACGAGCTTTTGCTCATGCCGATCCAGCCCTGTGGAATTCACTTTTACAAAAGCTAAAGAAAACCAATTCTTCAAAGGTCTTTGAAGAGCAACCTTAAATCCCCTTTGTTCAATTTTGCGTTTTGAAGAGAGACATTCATTCACTCTTATGTAAATGTACACGATTCCTTCGTCATGATGTGATGTGTTCCCTTATATTTTGAAGCGGTTTGAGCATTTAATTAGAATGGATAATGGCGCTATATAAATCTCATGTATTTGTATGATGATGCGACCTTAAAGGTTGATGTAAACGGTAAGCGACTGGAATGTGTCTCAGCCTATAAATGTCTGGGTGTTACCATTGCCGTAAATCTCACATTTTGTAAACATTTCCCTCTTAATTAAACAGAAACTGATAATTGTACGTAGGCTCCGTGAATCTTTAACTCAATTTCAACTTAAACAATTGTATACTGGGGATATGTATTACCGCATGCTCTTTATTGCTGCACTGTATGGTCTTGTCGATTTAAATATAATGTCGATGTGCTAAATACACTTCATAAAAGAGCAGCGTATATTATTTCAAGATAGTCTTGGCACATTCCATCGCGACAGGTCTTCGGTGGCCTAAAATGGCCAACTCTATAAATGAATTGTTCGACAAGGCCACTTGTTGTTGTTTTTAAATGCATTACTAATAGCTCCTCCAACTATGTCTGATAATTTTTTACTACGAGATGATATTATGCAACGCACATTTCGAAATAGTAATAAGAATCTGTTGAAACCTCATTATGTGCAATACTGAATTGTATTTAACACTTTCGTTAATTATGGCGTTAACGTGTGAAGAAAGCTAACAGTAATGGTCCGATTTTGTTTAACTCTCAATGCATTTAAACGGATGATATCAGAGAAGTAACATGTTTAATAATTTTCTAAAACTCGTCTTAAATTTGTATGAACTGAATTGGATCTGGGAGATTTATTTAGGTTCTCTGTCAATTTTATCATGAATCCTTATTTTATAGCACATTGTATTAAAAAATCTGACCTTTCTTGCTCTTTTAGAATATTAAATGAGCGGTGTTTTACTTCCTGTTTTTAATACAAAGTCATTTTCACTTCTTATATTGTATCATTATTCTATTCATTCATTATGGAAACATTTTTTATATCTATTTGTATTTTTACAAAGCAGAGCAACATGAAAGATCAGTTTTTATCGTAATTTATTTCATATTATTAGTCTTACTTGCGTTATCATTGTGTTTTGTTATTATGCTTTATCTATTTAATTGTTGTCTTTTTCTTCCTACTGTTATTGTATAATTTTGTTTTGTGAAATTTGTATATATGTGTTTTTGTAATGAGACAGAGCCTTATGGCTTTAATCTAAATGAGATATTCTGTATAAATGTGTGAAATAAATACATAATTTGTTATTATTATTATTACGATATCTTCTTTATTTTCTTTCTGTGATGTATGCATACACCACAATTGAAAACAAAATGACCATGATTGCGTTTATGACTCAATATAGAATAAAAATGGAAAACAGGTTCAATAATAATTCATACGTTTATTAAAGAAAAACAAGAACGATTGGAAGATCTCAAATAAAGGTTCAAAGATGGCAAAAGGCTTAAAGGTTCATCAGAGTCTAATGAAAAGTGAATATATATTACCTGAGTAATTACAATAGCCCCTTCACCCATGAGTTATTCTTATTGTATTGTATTGTATTGTATTAATTAAGTCTTATTTTGAACGTATTTTCACCCAGGTTGTAGAGTAATCATGTACTTTTAAGAATGCTACCAGTTGCCTGATGAATGCTCGCAAGGCGTGAAACTCGGAGTAGCAAACATGTTCCATTAGTCTGCCTTATTCAATATATATTTCTGCTCTGCCTATTATAGGCATTGAACACTGTACGGAAGGATAGAGCAAAGCTAATATTATCTATAAACATGTATATAAACACAACTTTCGCTTTTATTTCTCTCAAGTTATCTCTCTTAAATAAAATCTCACCCATTGTATGACTATGACAATATGAAAGATGGAATATTGAACTTACGTCTGTCTTTACATCCAATAAGTTCAAACCGAAGACACACTCCGATGTGGCTATACAGAACGACAAGTTGAATGACTTGGGCCACTGTGGGCTTCTCCAAGCTATTACGAACCACCGTGTTGTTATCATTGTTTGCTAAAAAGATCTGGAAATTAAGAATGAATAGGAAAGTTATGCTTTATCAATACACCATTGATTTTATCTATCTATCTAGCTAGAATACATATCTACCTATCTATCTATCCTTCCATCTATATGTCTGTCTTTCTTTTTGTATGTTTGTCTATCTATCGACTTATGTATCTTGCTATCTACCTATCTATCTTTTTACCTGTCTATCTATCTAACTGTCTACCGCCCTAATCTATATACACATCAATTTCAGTCATCTGTATTTTTTCCAAACATAGGTAAATTCATGCTACTTGAAATCTCTATAACGAACGTCTTTAATATTGTAATAAACTTTTACTCTGAGTAAACATTATGTATTATAATGTTATAATAATGTTGCAGTATGCATTGTCCTACGCAAATTCATCTGGTATCCAGTTAGTCTAATTCCATTTGATAAATAGTCTACTATTAGTGATTTTTGGTTGTAGCCTAACGTGGCCTTTCTCCTGATGGTACTTAGACCCGAATATTATACTTCATGCCTTGTAGGAGTGCTTCTTACCTTAGTTTCATTACCAACCATGTATGGTCTGAGCTGATGTCCCTCCCCCTCAGCATGTTCTGAGTAGCGCAGGCTGTAAGCTGTAACCCATCGCTTTCCGCAACCCTGGGTCAGGACTTCCTTGATCAAATATTTCCTTTTCAAGTCAACCTAGCGCATGGAGAGAAATCAGGAGATAACACCACATTAAGATTCGAGATCCAAATTTATCTTTGACATGAGGAAACATCAAATTGAATAGATCACATTTATTCAAATTTTATGCACACCTCTTCAACAATGGGCCATTTTCGTATTATAACCAAATGTATGCATATCCTTAGCAAAGGGCCTCGATACGAATTATTTCATTCACCTGTTACGAATAAATGTATCTCAATAGTCAGAATTCAAATTGCATATATTATGTGTTGCTTGGTAAGAGAAACATTATGTTTGTCCTACCAAGGAGTTTTAAGAGCTGGAGTCCCAACTGGCAACAAATTATTCCAAGCAGCTGCCGTTCTCTAAGGTTGCACAATAGAATCTACAGGTGTTCTGTTACCTTTGATGTCCGAGGTTCGAAGCCGTTAATATCATTGGAAAGCTTGAGTAGTGATTTTTTTTTCACAAAGAAATATAGTTAATATTTCTTTTTTTATTTTGAATAACAAGAGAAAAATCGAACAGATGATAAAATATGAATACAAAAACCTAATAAATATTGTGTCAAGAAATGTGCATACATTGTATAAAAGCAGTTTTAATTTGTGAAAATAGTAACATTTTACAATCCTAAAACCTGCAATTTGACACTTTTCCGATTACTTCCGGCTCACGAAAATAAAAAGGAAATTTGTTCTTGTACACATATGCCCAGTCGAGTAATTTTTGTTAATATTTTAGGAAATTTTGCTCCATTTCCATTCGTTTGCCTCCTGTAAAAGTAAGCACTGTGTACTGCTCGTATTATCAGACGAGTGGTAGCGAAAAGTAATTGTCATTACAAAAGCATATTTCCCTTTGAAAGTGGCCCGTTAGTTTGCAGCTAGGCAGGAATCTTATGTCTACCCGTATCTGCAAGAAAGATCCAGTTCAGCACATACCTGACAAATTTTCTCCTGGCGGCATCAAAGATGGTACAAAGGGAATGAGCTAGAAATGACTCCATCTCTTAAAACTCCTTGATGGAACTAACCTGAATCCATTCTTTGACCTCTGGTAGAGAAGACGCGTCATAGTCGGAGATGCGACCACCAGGCGTATGGACAGACGTAGGCATCCATCCACTACCGTCTCTCTGCTGACCGTATGGACGTAGTCTGGACATGGCTGGGGCGTTGAGGGCGTCATTCAAACTCGATGACGCTTCGATTTGACTGTCGTGTATTTGCCCATTTTGCATGCCGAGTGTAAAATCACAATCTTAAGAACACAAGAAAATGTGATGAAATGGATAAATATATAAATATTGATATAAATATAGGCCCATATATAACTGATATATGTCGACCAATTCCAACGAAAAGAGGCCAATATCAATAAAGTGACATATTATGTACCAATAAACAGTGGCTGACATCGCAAAAACCTTTTTGCGCTTTATCATTATGACCTAACAATACAAACTGATAAATAATCGTAATCAAAATATTTTGTTTAAAATTCGGAAAAACAATGTGAGTAAAAGGAACAACCGATTATCTGTGCCGCAAACTGTATTAATGGTGTCAAGGAATCTCCCCCCCCCCCCCCCCCTCCTTCCAGCTTACCACTGTGAATATATGCTTGCAATATCGAAAGCCATTACCTCATCACATAAGTCGTGACGTTATGGGTCTCGGAAATAAAACAAATATAATACTAATACGGTTAGAAAACAATCATGTATTCCCTGCAGTATGCCTATCATGATAAGTTGATAATAAAACGTTTTCTTGTACAAATCTATAATAGATTAGTTCTAAATGAAATGCATGGAATTTATTTTCTTCATAACTTAATGCCCCATTTTAAATTGCTTTATGTGATATAGCCCATACTTTGATGAAACATGAAACATAAAAAGGGATATCTTGGATTTGGATCAATATGATATAAAACATGGAAATCACATTCATGTCTGTGAATAAAACATGAATAATTCTGATTTCAGCTTACCATCGTCTCGACATCCAAGGACCTCGAGTCTGAGTGAGATGTTTTTATGTTTCTCATAAGGCATGACGCGGAGCTGAGCGGCACGGATCGGTGGATCGAAGTACACCGGATGCTCACAGTGAGGCTCTCCATTCGCTCGAAATAGCTAGTGTATGTATGGAAGAGGGACAGAGGGATAGGGAGAGTGAGTGGGAAAGAAAGACACAAAGAAAGAAAGAGAGAGACAGGGAGTGGGAGAGGGGGAGAGACAGAGACATACAGACAGACAAAGATAGAGACAGAGTGGTGGAGAGAGTGAGTGGGGGTGAGAAAGAAGGAAAGAAATGAGAATTTTTAGGCGTCAAATGCTGAAGGCGCACTTGTGGCAAAAAATGAAATAGCCTCTGAATTATTGAATAAACATTTCCAATATAATTTTAGCGTGAAATGAAATATGGTGGTTACTTGTTATCAAATTTTACCGAAATGTTGAGGTACAGAGTATAATAACAAATGATACTATATCGCGAACAGACGTTCCTTAAACGGATATCGAATTTCCAGTTCTGAAACAATATTGGTCACTCAAATAAAGTGACCGCACCATTTTGTCATGAAAACCTAACCGATCAGATAAACAGATGACAAATTGCCACCTCGCTGCTAGAATGGCATAAGACGGTTGTCTTAACATTGGTATTATCATTTTTTAATTCCCGGGGAGGGGGGGGGTGTTCGAGCAGGCCCCTTGCATACACCTTTCGAATACTTACTACATCAGTGATTTCAAGACCAAGGCTAAAATCCATAATGAACCACCACGCGCTTTGCACGCTGTCATCATTCCGATATAGTACGTAGAAGTTCTCGACGAACGCGCCGTCGTCGACGCCTTCGCCCTGGACGATGAGACCTGTGAAGATCATCCTGGAAGGGAAGATGACGTCGATGAACGGCTGCTGATCATTGAGGGCGGGCATCCATGATGAATGATTCCCGATGCGAGCAAAGTGAGGCATATGATCGTCATCAAGGTAGGATGAGGCTCGTATCTGAGCATCGCTGATCTCACCGAAGGCCATGCCCAGAGGCAACGAACACAGGTCTAGACAGAGTTATCAAAGATCGTGATGAAATGAAATGAACAAAATTCAATAATCAGTGATAATCATAATTTGGTTTTCATTTGATAATTTCATTAACATTCTATAAATATCTAATACTTTTTTAAAGAGATTTAATCACATTTGATCACAAAAATCACATTTAAAGAAACTGTTATTCGATCATACATGTATTTGTTTCCATTCTTCCTGTCATTTCTGAGATGTTTTACATGTTTAAAAGTGATCATTCACAGGCATGTTTACTTAATGCAGAAAAGACACACAGAATTATCGACGTACTGTTAATCGATTTGAACGTCACTTTATCTCTCTTTTTGAAATATTGACAGAGTAGGACAGTGCAAAATTTGTATTTGCAGAAAGAAGATACTAATATTTGTTGTGATTACACGCAAAGTGAATTCAGGGAAAGTAAAAATTTGAGTGAAAAAAGTCTATGCCCTACACCAATTATCATCAAGTTATACGAAGCATCTACACAATAGATAATTTATGATCTTATTGATTGAGCAACAAAAAGTGTTGCTCAAAGGGCGTTAAACTGTATTGACAAATCATGTTTGGTTTCTGAAAACAACTACATTTTTAGGATGGACGTTCTTACTTTAATACTCAGCAAGTTAGACAAAGTAAAATGTCAGTTTCAATATTAATCTAAATTTACTTCCCTTACAAAAAAGACAAATATTAAAATAAGTTGATAAATCATTTGCGTACAAATAAAGAAAGCAACAACATACTGTTTCGTAGAGAAATGAATACTTGCAAAATCAATGTTAAATATATTGGACGTCTTGTCGCCGTTAATGCAATGTAGCTCATGCAGTTGGCATAATGTTTCTTATTTATTTTCATGAAATGACTGAGACAATATGATGTATTCTCGATTGATAAAGTTTATATATTTTCAGGACTTTATTGATAAATCTTATTATGATCAATCATATAAAATGTGATTACGATACTCATTTTTATAAACAAAATTTCGTGCAAAAACATGAATTTGAATCTAAATTCATAAGCGCTTGTTCTTAAAAAAAAAAAGAGAATTTGAAACGACAGTCTAAGTGAAACAACAGAAAGGAACTGAGATAGCAAAATGAGACAATGTCATGTTGACGCCAAATGAAATGAAACGTTTAAAAGACATCGCACATCTTGATAAACTTCATAAGGCACACGAGGGAAAGAAAACTACATGGCATCTTACCTGGGAACGAGGTTGGCTCGAAAGCATCACATACTGAAAGCATTGTTAAAATAATTGATAGATATGAGATGTGTTAGTCATTGTAGTTACGTAAATACGTTTCGTGTTATTTATTTTTATTTTACATGCATATGGCGAGAGATAATACACATTCCTAAGATACAACAAGAAGGCACCATTGACGCGTGTACGATTGAACATGTTAAACTTGATATGTGAGACCACAGTCAACTCCAAATCACACACCAGCCAACCCTCTTTAATATTACACGAAATATCATTAAAATCATTATAATAAGCGCAAGCCAACACCTATTTAAACCTCAAATATCTCTTATTATATCATGCATCAAACATGTATTGGCTTTTGATTGGTTTAGAGCTCGTCATGTGATCAGAAATATTCCATCTATTTTAAGGTTGCTTTGAAAAAGCACTATATGAGAGTACTATTTGTGGGTACTATTTGGGAGTTGAAATTTGAATTGATTTTTTTTTAAATCTTAATTTAATGAAAACAAAATATTTTTAATCTTTTTTGATAAAAATTGACATTTTATTATATTCTAAATTTATATTTTTCCCCAAAAATAGGATTACAAAAAAAAAATTAAATACATTTTTGATGCAGGATATAAAACAAATATACCATGCCTTCTATTCGAGGTACTGGTTAAAACTATGGGTCTCGGTGACTCCCAAATACCATTTGCTACGGGGCTGCGCCCCTCAGCAAATAGTACTATATAGGAGTCACTTCTTGCGCATAGTTTTAACCAGAATCTCTGAAACAGTGTATATTTGTATACTACTTGAGAAGCTAGACGGGAAAACCCCTAATGGTTAATGAAACGATGACTAAGGAAAATAATCATATTCATTCGCGGGTGTCGTTTCATTGCTGTTGATATTATTAGCTGTCATTTATAGTTTTTATTTTCCTTCTTCTTCTTCTTTTTCTTCTTTTTCTTCGTCTTTCTTCTTTTTATTCGTAATCCACCCTATTAAGATCATAGTATTCCATTCATTATTATAATTACTATTATTATTATGATTACTACCACATCTACTACTCCTCCTCCTAATACTACTACTACTACTACTACTACTACTACTACTACTACTACTACTACTACCACTACTACTACTAATCACTTTATTTATTATCATAATTTACTATTAGCATTAATCGTGTGAACTTACTTGCTTCCGTCCTCGTGAAGAGATCAAACTGTTGATCCACAATGGGTTCTTTATAGTTATCCAAATGATAGACCGTCACATTGGTCCATATACATAATGAGCTCGCATCATGCGCGTCCGTCACTACAATGCTGATGTATTTCAAGAACTCGTTGAATATAAACGAACGGCATTTGAAAGACGTCTCCTATAAATATGGAAATAGCGACAGGTAGTACAATCTTGTTATATTTTGTCACATTATACCCCCAATTTCACGGAGGGGGTGAGGGGGGGAGGGGTAGCACAATCTTGTTACATGTTGATAGGGTAATACAATCTTGTTACACTTTGTCGCATTAAACCCAAAATCTCACGTCCTCCTAAATCGTCACCCCTACTGGGTGGTATTCGTTCTCGTACTTCTGGTAGCATATTAATGAGCATTATATTGAGAGTCATTTATTAACCGTCGAGAAGAAGTTTGTTCCGTCAGAATATTCGTACCTAAATATAATGGAAACTTGATTTCTTATGGTGATCCGCAGGCATCAGTTGATGATCTCTTTCTTTCTTTTTTGTTGTTGTAATTCTTATTATTTTATTCTTTATATTATATGATATATATATATTCATTTATTTATTTATTTATAATCTTTTGTCAGGGTAGCCCATTCACCAATAAGTAGTGGTTTTCCACGGGCCCTGAATAAACATGAACAATTTACATCAAAAAGCATATCGTTTATACAGAACAGTTAAAGATGAAGTTGAGTTCTGGTCATGCGATTGCATTGTGAAAGTAACGGTGTGGAACCGACCAGAAAAGGTTGATCATCTAGCATGTGTGTATTGCAAGGTTCTGGAATCATCAAAATGATAAGAAATTTTGCCAAGTCTTGGTAAAGTTACAAACACTTGCACAGAAAGATGTATATGGGACTACACGAACACGTGGAGTAAAAAGCCGGCCCCCAATTTTTTACGATTTTACATGCATATTTAGAATATGAAAGCATTCGAAGAGCCATGCTTTTCAGGGAACATGTCTTAACTGATGTTCTTCCACACTTGCATAATAAGAATGAGTAATGCTCACAAATTATTTTTCACCTCTTCCCAGAACTCAACCTTCTCTTTAAAATAAAATTCCAAAGTACTGTTAGAAAGATATGACACAGCATATTCATTATATATTATTGATGTTATACTCTTTGACGTTTCCTTTCCAATGAAGCACTGAAACAAGACATCAATACACACAACATGTTTACCTCGAGACACAGGCGGGCGCACTTCTCCACGGTGACGATATCACTTCCTTTGTACTCGTTGTATGGCCACAGTCGGTAATTAATGGTCGTACTCATAGTACGAGTGAAGTTAGCTAAAGAATTATCTTGACCTGTAGATTCACAGAGAGAGAGAGAGAGAGAGAGAGAGAGAGAGAGAGAGAAAGAGTATCTATTTCCATTTGTTCTCCATTATAATGAGCGTTTAAACAAAAATAAATACAGATTTTGAGTGGATGGCGCGTGAAATCCTAAAAATATATGGATTCCTACATAACTCTCATAAAACATATTAGAATTGTTTTTCTAAAATAATCATGAATTTCTGTCAAGCCTATACTTACATTGTGGTATAGGACAGTAGTCCCATGATATCGAGCTCTCATCATAGAAGTAACACCATGGCCTCTCCTGAGAGTCAGGGTTTCGACAAAAGTTCTGAGAAAGTCCTGACAAATGAGAAGGATAGAATAAAAGCATCTTAATAAAGCCTCAAATTATGAATAAAATATTTGACCAGGTATGTGCTCATGGCTGTAGTAAGATAATTTTTATACAATCGATCTTTAATAAATGAATCGCTGAAGGCTCTTCTTGACATACTATCTGACATGTCTAATTTACTTATGACTTCTAAAACAGACTTCAATATTCGGAATTCGGGGGCATCAAATTAAATGTACCCCGTTCCCATCATCCTCACTATCCTATGAGCTTGTTTTTGAAGATTATGATAAAAGCGTGCAGATGCCAACATACATTCATGTCAAGTACAGGTGCCTCGGGAAATTCGATAAAGCAGAAACTAAATTGAAATGAGATTGACTTTTGATTTTACTTGTGCATTTCACTTTCTAAATAATAGTGTAGTTATCAATAGTCATTATGAGACAGAATGAGCAGTGAACGAAGAGAAAACCTGATTGGTTGAGTGGAATGTCGTATACAATACGGCATATACCAAGAAAAAAACAAGTTACTGAGGTAATATCATATTTTTGCTTATCTTCATGATTCATATTACTATTATAGGATTCAGTTCTAAAACATACCTAAAAGGTTTTCTATCCCGCGTAATGGGGCAGTATACCCGCTACATATTGCCAGTACACGTCTAAGGAAAGCGTATGAACCAAAAACATCGAGGCTGTCCTAGAGCTAAACAAGTTCTGAAGGTTTCGTAAAACTAATTATATCATGCTACATCTACATATCATTAAAAGTAATGCATTGATTACGAAAAAGCTACGGTACCGGAATTTCTGAAAGTCAGAGTGGTTACATTATCCACAATATACAGTAGTACGTTTTTCATTTCAAAATTAATAATGCAAAGGAGAAGAATAAAAACCCATGTTTTTCTTAGAATTCACTTGTATGGATGAAGCATGTTTAAGAACTGAACTATTCAATATCATGAATACGAGGACGGGCATGTTTTAAAAATCGTTACAAAAACAGAAATGCTATCACCTGAAATATATGTTATTGAACGCGCTGCATGCGTTCTTACCATCGTTCGGGTGAGTGGATGGGTTGACTGGTTGTTCATTCATATCCTGCCACGGTAGACATCGATGACCAGTCTCTGTGAACATAGCCATGTCTCGATACTCACTCCCATTACCGACCATGCAGCCAGCATGAGCTACAGGGAATGAGTTATTAACAAAAGAACTTGAATGGTAAAATTGTCAAAGTTAATCATTTTATAACGGGTATCTACAGTCATTCCAATACCAACCATACAACGTGCATGTTGTTCAAGATGTCGTATTCCCAAGCCAACTTGAATAAAAAGTGGAATAGGATTCTCAATGATAATAATAAAACAAATCGTAATAGGTATATACTTTTGGAAGTTATGTTTGTGGTATTAAAGTATGACGCTAACCCAGCTGTAAGCATTCAAATATTCTTTTATCTGCCAGATAGTGACCTAGCCCCTCCCACTTCCGAGGTTTAATAGAGAAGTGGAAGGGCACTTGCCCCTATAATGGCAACGAAAAAGGAGGACGATCGAAAGAAAGATACAGGGATAAAAAAGAAACAAACAAAGAGAAGACCCTTTCATCATAAAACCTAGTGCAATATTTACGCTTAAAAGCACTAAAACAAACAGAGGGGACCACTCCCATCCAGATCGTTCCTGCATTCTATCCTTCCATCATAGTTCGCCTGTCCTTTATTTTATTATTATATTATTATAGAGTATATACCATTGCTACCAAGATTATTTATTACACCTCATTTAGTACACGAGTTTTGTTTACAAAGAAGAGCGATCTTTTCCACTTTGATATTGAGTCGCTCAGAGAAGCGGGTAAGATTGATTTCCAACCACAATGACCAGTAAAAGTTATATTTAGGTTACATCCTTCAGAAATAATATGATTTACGAATTATCAGAGTATGGTATTTCCAGTATCTCCCACATCACTTTAATTTTCTTTTTTATTGATTAATGTTTCGTGGTGATTTTCCACTTTCCCACCTTTTTGTGATCGTGAAAGAAACACAATACATTTGTATACCTCACTAGCAGTCCAACATCTATGGATTTTTATATTCATTCCCCATTCACGGCATTTTAGAGCGAAATTTAATACTTCCATTGAGGATGGAAGAAGGGAATTCACACTCCATTTCAATTGAGAAAATTTTAGAGCCCACCGCACACTACAGGATCCAACGACGAACCGATTTGGAAGAATTTGGTGTAGCATTATTTTGTTACTAACATTGAAACATGGGGGGGGGGGCTTAATATAAAGCATGATAAGTATATCATATATCATGAGCAGATTTTTTTTGCTCATTATACAGATTATTAGGAGGGGGAGGGGGAGTTCTGCAGAAATAATTTTTAAAGCGTAAGAGTATTAGCCGATCCTACCAAAACATTTAAGGAATAGTAAATTTATCGGTTGAACGCTCGGGTATAATAAGTCAATCATAGACACCGCAATTATATTATTTCTTTATATTCCTTCAAAGTAATTCAAATTGTAATCTTCCCCTTAAAAGTCGGACATGCCGTGAGCATCGAGCCCATTATTACCTCGACTCAGAAAGGGGAGGGGGGACACAACCCGATTCAATCTAACCTTTGAAAAAAACATCGTTAAAGTAGGTAAATTTGTAGAGTCCCTTCTAATTTTTATAATCTTGTCTTATCTTACCATCACAAGGCGGGATGTTACAGTTGATGAAGTACGTCACATTGTGTTCTTCTTGGTTAATAACACATTGTGGAGTCGTTGCGTCTGGCCTCAAGAAACGACAAAAATTCTCCTCGAGATCCAATGCAGCAACTGAAGATAGAATCATGAAAAAGAAATAAATCAGATTAGCAAGTAATGTTGCATTGTTGAGAAAGGGAAAGGACGTCGAAAGTTGAAATAAAAACATTTTATACGAGAAAATGATTTAAAACATCGGAGTAGTCCATGGATAACATAACTACTTTTCTGTGATTTCATAATTCCAGTTTTGTACCTATGTCATGGAGTTTGATTTAAAATGAATTTGCTATCCATGTACGCGACCTTTCGTAAAGTCATTTTTCTGCAATTGCTAGTAGCACTTAAATAGCAAAACGCAGGATAGAACAGAGGTCGTCAATTTCGGAAGCTGCAGAACATATCTATTCCATTATGATGTTCCTTATAAAGCTCTGCGAATGCTTGGAAACTCTTTTGTAAATCCCTTGATGGGCCAAAAGAAATTGCGAGCAATAACGCGAGAAACGGATGTTAGCTTTCCTATTTTTGTCTTACCTAAATGGAATAAAATGGATTTTGATGGAACAATCCTAATTCGTGTCCACGCATGTCCATTTACAATCTCTCTCCCTTTGTTCGGCAATATGAGACTGATATGTGAACATAGAGCTTTGGACGGCTAAGTTTAAATCTATTTCGATATAAAGCACTCTGATAAACAACTGGTGTTATTTTAAGTCAAGGGGTAATATTGATTAAGCTAAATAAAACCATGAATGTGTTAACTTTCTTTTGAAATTATTTAGATCATTGGTATGCACAATACTTAAAAAGAAAGAAAGGTTTTTTTTTCTTGCATTTTCATTATGATTGGTTAGAATTATGTCGTTTGGAATCTAAAGTTAGAGAGAGAGAGAGAGAGAGAGAGAGAGAGAAAGTTAGAGAGAGAGAGAGAGAGAGAGAGTGAGAGAGAGAGAGAGAGAGAGAGAGAGAGAGGAGAGAGAGAGAGAGGGGGGGGGGGGGGGAGGGGAAGGGGTAGAAATGTACTTGAAAATAAGGTGATTCGACGCCGCCTACCGTATCCTGCCTCATAAGATGATGCCCCATGGTGCCGATACCCCCTCAATGGCTGGACCCACTCTACGCCACATGATGATCCTATATCCTTCTTGGTGAACAGCCCCCTCCCCCCCCCCCCCACACTCCGAGAACGGAGGGACCGCATCCGTGTTCCCAAAATCTCCGGCTCATAACAAAATAAAAAGGTCTACCCGTATTGACTTTACACACAGGACTTATGCTAAAGGGGAGGGGTGCTGGGGACACGCATAATATGCATACCCTAAATAACATTGAGTTGGGGGGGGGGGGGGTGAACAGTTTGCTGTTAACATTGACCAAGAACCACACCTGAGATTCATGGATATTGGCATAACTGCCCCCTACCACCACCCCTACACCTAGTTTACCAGCTCAGGGACTATAGGTTAATCTACTTGCAGCAAGTGACGGCAGAGGTTTATAGAATAACGAAGTGGAATGAATTCACTCTCTTTCTCCCTCTCGGGGAAAATTGGAAGGGAGACTGTACTTTCACGCTTCCAGGAAATGAAATCTGTTATCTATTTGACGCGCATGACTGTAGTTCATAATGCCGGTCAAAATGATGGAACGAATAAGGCAGTTTTACGAGAGGATTTCTCCATTATGCACAATGAAAAGGTTCCAGATGTTAACGATTAATTATATAATCGAGATATTTAATATAGGTATGTAAGATATCCTGTGCTTATTATATGAATATTCATGAAATACAGTAATTCATTTGATGTGCGTGTACAGTTTTGCAGAACGGGAGTAATAAAGGCCAAGAAACAATTGTACATTTCGAGTTACTTTCCTTAAGTGTATGAGTGTTTGTTTTGCGTTTATGTCGTATGGGTGTGGTCGTCGAAGCAGGTATATACATGTATATGCACAGCATCAGTATAAAGGCATGAAGAAAGTAATCACTTGAAAAAAAAAGTGTTTATTGTCTGCGGTGCTCATTTAAAAAATAGCTTCCTATTACCATAGGTATTCGTGGAATATAATCATACAGTCCAATTTCCTGCAATCCCGCATAACGTAAGTACGTGTAGAATTGAAAAGTATCACACCTCATTCTCTGATGGGAATACAAATCGAGGTAAGTGTTTTTTACTACTAAATTATTTATTCCCCTCGTAAATTTGATGTTTTTTATGTTATTTTTCTTATTTATTCAATTCAATTCAATTTAATGTACTTCCGCTTTGAAAAATGTTTACAACTCAATAACATATACATATGAATAATAGTGGCGGGTTCATGAAAAACAATAATTGGCTTATTGAAAATGACCCCTTAACAAGTATACGCATAACACATTGTAAGAAAATATCAAAAATTATATAAAACAGGAAAAACATAACAAAAACATCAAAATTAAAAATGTAAAATAATTGATAAGGAAGAAAAAAAAAGGAAACGTCAACAAAATATTCATCATTTATGTGTTCAAGAGGTGTTGTTTAAATAATCGTTTGAACTGTTCATGGTCTTACTATTCTTGAGATTAGGTGGGAGGTTATTCCAAATAAATGGTCCGTTGTAAAAATTGAATTCTGAATTATTGATAGGGTGGACATTTTGGGCATTTCTAGTATGAATGGAACAATGCAAAGTAAAATAATCATCATAAATCTTTGGAAGAAACTTATTAGACAGTTGAAACATGCAAATTGCAGTATTTAAAGGGATCCGGTAACTTTGTCTCAGATTCTGAAACAAAATTCTGGATTTAGCTCATGATGCAATGATAATTTTAAACCTTTAGGTCAGTCAGGAGCCCCATGACTTTTACAAGCCGATCGCCTGTCTGATTATCAAGATATTTATGATTGGAATTACAAATTTTGAAAACCGTTCATCTGACGGTTTTCATAACTCTACAGTCTATTGGGGAAAACGAGTATGGTAAAACCGGTCACTCAAAGGTTTTTTACTTTTTTGAGGCACTTCTTGATCATTTTGAAGCGCAATTTTTTTTTAGGGCTTCAATATTACACCATATCACAGACACTGATAACACTTCGGGCCGTGTATCTCAGATTTAACATTGTTAAACGATCCCTTTAAGGTTAATAAATCATGGATAGGTAGGATTTGCTTTAAAAAAATGATGGTTGAGTGTGAGACAGAAAAAGAGTGTGTAATAAGGTGAATCCCACGCATCCGTAATTTTTAAATTCGTTCAATATTTCTTTTAGAAGTGAAACCCCAAACAATATTACAATAATTTAAATGAGAAGAAATCAGGGCATGGTATAACATTTTTTTAAACAGTCTGAGGTAAGAAAGTTAATCTGAATAAGACACTAATATTTTTAGATACATTTTTATCAATGAAAGGTGAACTGTTGTATTAGGGTCTTTGTTAAATACTTGTAAGTATAAGCTTTAATATGTGATATCCTCAAGACAAATAAATAGGGACAAATCAATTTCTCATATACTTAACCAAATAAATCATAACTTGGTTAAGAGTATGAATTAGTTAGTTGTATACGGTATGTCTCAAAAAGGAATATGTGATGAACGTGTATAGAGATAATGAAAGTTTACAGTTTAATCTATTCGATATATGGGGAAGACATTCTGTCCAAATAGCTCTTACATGAATCATTGGAAACGGCAAGCTTAATCTGCTAAAAGCAAAGGACCTGCCTCAAATATCCACGTTAATCGAATTAAAGGGAAGGATAATCGTGAGAGAAAAATGTCTTGGTTTTTTTTACTGAGCATCCTCATGTTGGTAAATGCTTTCTTGATAATTCATCGTCACTGAAACAAAATAAATGGAAATTCTCGTTCCTGAGATATTACCATAATTATTAAAAACTGACGCGTATAATTCGCTTCATGAATTTTCTTTGTGAGAGTAATGATGGCACTTCGTGTAGGTCTGCATACAGATGGAAGGATAAAAACCCAAGGTAAGAAGAAATACCAAACCGCATTTGTAAAGAGGAAAGACGGGATAGAGAAGGGGCTTTCGATGATGTTGTTATGGAGACGGCTATGTTTCTCTACACAAATCTGTGAGTCGGACGTAATGTACAGAAATTCGCGTTCAGGTAGAAAATTCGTTGCGGTATGAACATTTTCCCCTTCACATTTCTTCCTCTAAACACCTTTAATGCGCGGGTGATAAAACATTATTAGATGATTGATGTATATCTATGTTATGTCTTTAAAATCACGTCAACGAAGTCGACAGCGTATTCCCGACTTTATTTATCTCATCATGGATTCTGTGCGTCATCTTCCCGTCGAAAATAATAAACAATATTCATCCATTATGCTTATTCTAATTTCCTCTTTCGGCAAGACGGGTGGCAGGACAGAGACCAGGGTAATGAAATAATGGATATTTTACATCAACTATTCACTCGCCGCGTATTAATGTGTTATCTATCTGGTGGCATATAAACGTAATTCATGAGCCCGCAAAAACAGCTGCTATCGATCCCATTCTTAGCTTACAAACCACAAACATATAAGTAGATAATATTTACGTCATATTGTCTTTGTAAGTTCATTTTGAAAAACAATGATATAAACGGTATATTAAGAATGAGTTTCTGGGAAAACGTTCTTTTTGACTTACTTGTATTGACTCCAGAGTTGCAAATCGATTGCTTTACCATGTAGAAGTTTTAGATTTTCACAAGATTAAGTTTAAACACCTGTTTATAGCATAGGAACGGTTAAATGACACACAATCTGAGAATTTATTCGATTATTGCACATTTTGTGAGATCAAACTGAAGATTTCCAGTCGATATTGCTGTTAATTCATTTCTGACGGTTTATAAATAAGTGTAAATTTATACAAGTTTTGTTGGAAACTTGACAGCTCCCAAAACTTCTGCCATAAGCTTACATACCATGCTATTCGTTAGAATCGTAGACTACAGACGTTATTTTTCACATGTTTTGGTGCATGCGCTCAGAAAAGAAGGACGCATGTAAATGTTTTCGACCACCGCTACACATAAAAACCACTAATTGAGTTAGGGTTGTCAAATCTTCCGCATTCATGGGTAAAACCAGAGAATCCAAAAACATTCATCAATACAAATCAGCGCTCTGGCATTGATTCAGTATGTATTTGACGAACGGAGAAAAAAAAGGGGAAAATGACAAGGAAATTTTTCTTTCGAGAAGGTAAATTTCCTTATTTTTTTCTTCTAAATTCTTCCAGGGGTAAAAATAGATGACTGAAAAGAATAAGTCAACATCGATGAAGGTAATACGAACAAGTAGTTCAGTTATGGTGAAGTGTATATGGTATAAATCTTTATGTAAAAATAGCACTGAGTAAAAACGGTGTCGACATAATAGCAAACCGGTTTTTATCCTCTAGTCACATCACCGAACCGACACAAAAACCGATCGATAATCTGGTCATTCGAGATACTAATTTTGTTTTAATTCGGTCTGTTGTCAGTCTGGTGTTGGTCTCATCGCTGCGATTGGCGGTATTGAATGGATTCTCGCCGGGTAAGATTCAACTATGCGCGCATTATACGAAATGGCGACTGGCTGGAATGCTTCCCATTTAAGTTGAAAAAAGTGCACCATAATCAGTGCGATACCCAGTCACATTACAAAACCGACTCCAAACCGATAATTGACACCATCCAGATAATGTACTTGTTTTCTTTCGGTCTACTGTCGATCCGGTGTCGGGCTCGCAGATGTGACTGGGGTGTATGACAAGGGTAATACGTATATGCCCCTATATACTGCGATGTGGTCGTATGCTTGTAACAGGAAAGGTGCTGTATAATTATGGGTCCGTATTCTCAAAAAGACAATTAGACCCGACCTAACTTACTACACTTATGTATTGCAGACAACGTGCCAATCCTAAAGTTCTGCAGAAATCAATGCAATTATGTAACAAATAAAAGTAATATAATTATCATGACTATGCTATGAAAATGAAACAAAACAGGTTTGCAGAGACAAGTTTTTGTATATTCATATAACTTCAGAATTTTGACGATTGATACAGGATGAAAAGGTTGACTCAAACTAGAAACTTTTGGGAAGGGTTTAACTAAAGTTAAGCGACTTTCGAAAAAACATATCATTATTCTAATCATTTGTGTTATTTCGTGATATTACTCTTAACCAGTATACATTTACTATAAAATAATTAAAAAAACGTGGGGTATTTAGATTCTCATACTCACTATCATCGGTGGTCATCTGCCAGAAATCAGAGAAAAGAGAATCCGAAACATCACTCCAGTTCATACAGGAGTAACATGGTCCAAAGTCTGGTATACAGGCGGTAGATCCGTTCCCTTTATAAGACTTCACCTCCGCAGCTGCATTATAGCAATCCCATTTACCTAAAATAAAATAAAATATCAATTGATTGAATGAACTATTGTTAATACGTGTATGTATCAAATCAACTTCTTGAATATCAATGGTAATCAAACAATACGCAATCAAATATTGCATCAATATTTGAAATTGATTATTATTTTGTTTTGGTCTGTGTGTGAATACTTATTCAACGTGATTTGTATTGACCAGCAATGTAAGTTAACCAATACGCAATCAAATATCGCATCAATATTTGAAATTGATTATTATTTTGTTTTGGTCTGTGTGTGAATACTTATTCAACGTGATTTATATTGACTAGCAATTTAAGTTAATCAATGTGCAGTCAAAAAGAACATTAGTGTATCAAACTAATTTCTCTCGTGAATACTTATCAACATGAAATCAAATTGCCATCAAATTATGCTTATCAGTATACAATCAAATACGACATTAATTTGATATATTGACTTCTGTTGCGACTGCTTAATCAACATACAATCAAATTGGCCATCATTTTATTCAGTCAAATAGGACATCAGTGTATATAAAGGACATCTTTCGTGAAGACCTATCAATCAATATACAATAAGATATGGCACTGATATATCACATTTTCATTCGTCAATACTAAGCAGTATGCAATAAAAAGAGCCGGAAAAAATTATTTAAAATAAAAAAAATTACATTTCTTCTGGGCAATCCTTATCAAAATACAATCAAATAGGACATCAATATACCGAATTGACTTTCGGGAATGGTTATCAATATAAGCTATGCATTATAAATCAATGTATATAACTTATTTTCGAGATTACTCATTAGTCTTTATATGTATCTTTCAGAAATAATAAAGCGGATACTTCGAATATACATGCAGTGTATAAAAGCATGGGACTCAAGAATACACAGAGCAAAATAATAGTAGTCATTTATATCTTTTAAAATCATAATCTCAATATAGCCTACTCCATATCAAGATGTTTTCTTGTTATTTAAAAAGCTCATAAAACATATAATAAGTATATGATATCTGTGACGTAGAACTTCGAATCGAAAGTAATGAATGACTAGAATGAAAATGAATTACTACATTTTAGAGGTAAGGAGTGAAAATGGGATTCGTGGAATTGGAAATGAGTGAGTGGACATGATGTAATGTCTGAATGATATCTATGTTTATTGTATTCAATAAAACTCCAATTTTGTCTCGCCATTATCGACTAAATGTTCATCAGGACGGTACTATTGATCTGCTATCACGGTGAATTATTTGAAAAGGAATCTCTTTTATATCACGACTCCAATTTAGCTAGGATTGAGAAAGGCCGTTCCCAAATGATGGCTCGGCGGGAATGCTTTCTCCAATTCCGCATCGTCAATCGAGCAAAGTTCCACTGCAAAAATACGAGGGAAAGCATGTTACTGCCATTGACAACAACAAAACCTAACACATGTACTTGTACCTATCTTTGAATGTGTTCTCATGGAATCATAAGGCATCGTTTAACATTTTTTTCTGTGATGCATGGCCCTACGTGTTATAACTATTTGTGATATCGAAGCCCTAAACAAATTGCACTTAAAAAAAGTAAAAATCTTTGAGTGGCCGGTTTTACCATACTCATCCCCCATAGACTGTAGTGTTATAAAACCCGTTAGGAAAACGGTTTTTGAAATTTCGATTTCTAATCATAAATATCTTGATAATCACACAGGCGTTCGGCTTGTAAAAGTCATGTGGTTCCTGACTGACCTAAAGGTTTATGATTATCATTGCAAGATGAGCTAAATCCAGTATTTTATTTTCAAAATCTGAGACAAAGATACCCAATCACTTTAAGCCGTAGGCTACTGACTCCTCTCAGTCCCATAGGCTTGGTTCCCGTAGGCAATGATTTATATATCAGATATAATTTAAATATCTGACTGAAATGATCGAAATTTTCTTCCCATCTAAGTTGGCATTCATTCACATGACGATGATTAAACTTCCATTTTACGAGATGAAAAAGAAGCGAAACTACGAATGCAAAACCACTGCGCAGTTTGCCAGCTTGAATGATTTCTTCATTGTAGCAAACCGGGAAGACAGCAGCCAGAGTCTAACTCTCTCGGGTCATGGGGATGCATTGCTGGCTGTAACCATGGCAACATGAAAACATCCGGAAAGGTGATGAGATGGAAACTGAGTGAGAATGCATCTATTCATGAATACGATATCGAAACACTGCACTAACACACAGAAAATAACTTGGCATCGACTTCGCTGCTTACATCTTGTTTCATTATCATACAAGATGGGATAATTTTCTAGAACCTTATACAAAAGTGGTGTCACATAATCAGAGATGCCGTGCTTTATTTCCTCACTCAAATTACATTGGTATTGATGATTAAGTAACATCTGTTTAGATTTTTCTCTTATTTATCATAGCGGAAGAGAAAAGACAGCTTGAGGATAATAATCTATAACTTTCCTAAAATGAGATATTGGATACTCCAAATGACTGTCGACATCCCAAGTCCCTACAAATATAATTCCTTCATTTTGACGAGCGGAATATCTGATTATGAAATGAGAGAACCTGGACATACCGGGTGACATCCTTCTACAGGTCCTAACCATTCATTTATATGGGTTAATAGAGGTCCTGTCAGTCACTCTCAATTCATCATGTTACCTATCTACCATTCTTCAGTTTCGGGTATATTTTACTCAGATCGAAGAATGCATTCTTGAATGTGTCCTACTTCTTGAAGAGGTCCAATAAGTCGAGTATAGGACAGTGAAGTACTAGAGTGTGTTCATACGGTCTTTCAAGTCCGACTTTGAACCCAGGTATTAAAGCCACACTGTAGCTACTTGCTCCCTTTATATAAAATACAATGCCTAAGCGGTGACCGCTGGTCCCCATGATCCTCTTTTTCTTATGTTAATTGAGAGCTGAGTTGATGGAATAACCACCTGTTGGTAACCTTGCAGGGTGGTCTAATTACTCCTGGTCAAACTAGTACATACAGGCTTTAAGGACGCTTTACGATACGAATGGTGTGATATCTTACGCCATATTCGTAATCACTATAAGATGTCTGACATTGTATGGACAGCAAATCGCGATGACATTTCGCTTTCCATACGCCGTGAAATGCCTCGATGTAACAACGCGCCGTGATATTGTGGTTATTTCAAAAAAATTGAAGAATTTCAATCATATCGATAGGCAGTCACAGACAAGAGTACCACATTTTCACTAATATCCATTATTAAAGGGCCACTCTAACCAAAACGGGCTAAAAATGAAAAAAATGATATGTAGAAATAAATTTTTTTTCCCGAACATGACAATGATTTTTCTTAGAGATCATCAATAATTCTGGAATCTTCCTTTTAAAATGACGACTCAGAACGCGCAGAAAAAAGCCTCTCCGGTGAAAAGGAGGGTGATTTAGGCATTAAATGTCTTTAAAATGGCAAGCTATGATATTGATTGGAGAAAAAAAGACATTTATCCGAACAAATAATATGCACTTGATAATCCCAGAACGTTTTCTGGCAATTTCGTCATTCCTAATTATGAAATCATGAAATTATCAAATCGGACATGCTCGCAATGACGTCAAATGCGTCATCAAGCCACGTGACCGTATTACCTTTTTTCGAGGGGCGTAGCTCAGCAAGCGTGAGAACTGTAAAAAAATGGATGACTATTATCATTTTTTGGTCAATTTAGAGATTTCCTGAAAAATCAGAGGCTGGAATACTAATAAGTAGAGGTGTATTCATGTTTTGAAAGGCTATGTTAGTTGGGTTAGAGTGGCCCTTTAAGGGTATCTAGCGATATCTTCACGGCATTTTAATTTTAAAATGATCAACACTAAAGTGTGAAAAACAAAAGTTTTATCGACGTCGCAATTACGATTACTGTTCTACGTCACTGAGTAACAGTTATTTCAATATAGCTCTTTTCCTTTACAGAGCACCACGTTTCTCAGGTACTCTATAATTTATTCCAGCAATTAAGAACAACGTTTAATTGCTCAATAACATTAAATGATCAAAACAAGCGTTTGCAGTTTCAGTCGGCGTTTGACATTTTAGTTTACGTGATGGTTTTACTCCAAAGAAGTGAAAGAAGTCCATAATGTTTGTTGGCTGCTTTTTAGATTTCACAATGCAGAGCAACATGTAACCACATTCTTGAAGTGCATTTCCCTTACTAGACCTCAATGATTACCTTTAATGCCCCAAATCATATTCCCATTTCAAGGCCGTAGATATTATAATAAAAGGGGAACATGAAGTTGACGATCCATAGTTAGGGGGCACTTTGAATGTTAATTAAGCGTAATAATGGATGAACGAGCGACCTCCGTTTTCATGTTTACTGGACCAATGTCTCTTCAACTCTGTTTTAATGAATTTCACGGCTTGGTACTAATTGCAATAAATTCCAACGTTTGTTGAAGATCTATGTTTTGCATTTTCATAATGAGTAAAAGACAATTAGATAAGTTAAATCATATTAACATCCAAAATCATATTCGAAATGTTGGTCTAACATGATTGCAGCCTTACAGATAGCGACAGAGATAGAGGGGCAAAGCGAGAGGAGAGAAGAAAGAGACATGCGGAGGACGATGGGGGAGGTAGAGAGATAGAGAGAGAGAGAGAGGGAGAGAGAACGAGAGAGAAAGGGAGGGGGAATCGGGAAAGTGGAAGTGAGCGAAAAGGGAGAGAGAGAGATGGGAGAGAGAGAGATGGGAGATGGAGAGAGGGAAGAATGGGACGGGGTGAAAGAGGAAAAGTTTCAGACAACCTAAAGTTTTATTACCAATTTAATATTAATGCCCGAAATTTGCTAATCTAGGATCGTTATACCTAGTAAAAAAAAACATCACCCCGTTTGAGAGTCCATGTAACCACGATCATGGCAAAATTGAAGGGTCTGCGTTTTAATGTGTATCGATACAACGACTCCTAGTATCTCCTATATACATACTTTCTCGAATGTAGTCTGTACTTGTATGTTTTTAACAAAAAAGATCACACTTAAGACCTATACAAAGGATAGAAAGAGAGGGATAGACAGAGAGAGTGTGAGAGAGAGAGAGAGAGAGAGAGAGAGAGAGAGAGAGAGTGAGAGAGAGAGAGGGAGAGGGAGAGAGAAAGAGAGAGAGAGGGGAGAGAGAGTGGGAGAGAGGGGGGGGGGGTGAGAGTGGGAGTTGAAATGTGAATAAGCCGCCGTCATTGCGGCCTTTAAAACAAAATCGTAAAGAAGATATTGCAAATCTCCACGTCTGATACTTAACAATATTTAATTGATTAGATCATATTCATAACATAATCGAATAACCATAAACATTTTTATCATACACGATTATATCGAAAAATTTGCAACCTAATTAATTCGATTGAAAGCCAGAAACGCAGGATAATGAGAGAAAGAAGGTGTGAGAGAAAGAGAGGTTTTAAGAACATGCCAAATTGAAGCAGGAAGATGGCGACGCATTGAAATAGAGAAATAAGTTCCAGGCATTTTTATTTTTGTTCTTAATCTGTACATCTGGCCCTCTGAGCCCGGCTCAATCGATCATGTTAGCCTGGAAATGAGTCGTGATGTAGGTCATTCATTTAAAACAGGAAACGAGATTTATTCAGGAGAAAAATAGCCCGGAGGAATACTCATTACAGCTGGATTAAAGTCGTACTGACAGCAAATCCAATAAAACGAGATAACATCTTCGTATGTCTTCATCGGGAATCATCTATGGACGTGCATTGATGAATAATATTCAAAGGAGAACTGATGTACACCTCGCCTCGGTATAACTCGGTCAACAGGTCGTACGTGTTTGACTGTTGTCAAACGAAGATTAAATATGGGATATCTCTTTCGACAATTCTTTGATAGAGCAAACTTTCTTCACCGATAGGTTGGTTTAACTTGATTCCAAAGGGGGGTGTTTAATCGATGATATGAAATGAGGCTGAAAAGTATTTCGGAGTCGGAGCAGGATTGCTTAGGGTTGACTTTTTTCAAAGACATATCTTTAACTTTTTAAGATTAAATAAATCTTGATTGTCATGTTATGTAAACCACAGAGGCATAACAATCACCAGTTCCTTGCTCAAAGGAATTACAACTATACAAACGACCAGTAAGATTTATTTTTTGTATAAGATTACAAATTTTGAACAGTATTTTTTTCCCCTAAAAAATGTGTATACAAACCTTGGACTATTCCAAGGCAGAATGCTACCAGAAGTAGACAACGGAGAGCTCGGGATAACATTGGTACTGCCTGATAATGAGCAGCGTCTGCGGCAAACAAGTCCAATTAGTATATCCACCGTTAGACTATCTTCAGCACTATCAGTTCATCATGGTAGCTGAAAAGAGACAACAAAGAAATAAGATGTTAAGTTCCAATATCGCATGAGAATTTCGAGCAGTTTGAAATGTATATACTTTTGCACGATTCAGCCCTTTGAATCATGATAATAAAGGTAAAGATCACTTCTGGTCATGCGATTGCATTGTGAAAGAAACGTGTTGGAATCGATCAGAAAAGGTTGATCATCTAGCATATAAGTTTTGGTGTGTACTGCAATGTTCTGGAATCATCAAAATGATAAGAAATTTGGCCCAGTCTTGGTTAAGTTACAAGCACTGTACACAGAAAGATGTAAATGGGACTACGCGACACGTGCGCGATATCTATCCGGTCCGGATAGATATAATGATTTACCAAATATATCAATTAGAAGGCGGTTTCCGGGCAAAATTTGTATCATCACGTATTAGTCAAAACATATTTTTTTAACATGATTGGTAATAAGAGCTTCCGTTTCATTCTTTAGAGGGGGGCGTCTACAAAACTGGTCTATACCTTTAATCTTTTCAGTAAAAATAGTCCAATCGCATTTTAAAGATCATACCGCGCGTCAAATGTAAACTCCTGGCATCTTTCCATTTTACTTCCTGACTTTGTTTGCGTACTCATTTTCTTTCTTGAGCGCCATCTAAAGTCTGATGATTCGAGTCAAGACTGTCGGTTTAGAGTGTACCGGTGATGAAACGTTCACAAATATTAGCTTTGGCATGAAATCATACGTGAAAAATTGGCTCGAAATGAAAAATTAGAGCTAGCAGGAAATTGGCGATGTGCTGATAACAAAGAAAAATGCACTGAAACGCCGAAAGTAATCTGACTAGGCTACATGATCACATGAAATGGAAAATGTGTTGAGGAAAAGTCGCTCAGATCATCATGAGCATGATGTTGCTCACGTGTTAAAAGGCTAATATTGCCTCTCTTGATTGCATGTTCTCTGTCATTCTCTCTCTCTCTCTCTCTCTCTCTTTCACTTTCTCCTTCTCTTTCTTTCCTTTATAATCATTTACATAAAAAGTTATTGTAATATATTTGTGTAGCTGTGGTTAGTATACTATTTTGATCTGTGGTGCAGAGGCGGATCAAGTAATTCATAAAAGGGTATATTCCGTAAAAATGTCTTACAAAACAAGGTTTAAACAATAAAGGGGATGTTATAAACATCACTTTTCGGGTATACTTGTATCTCTGATTCAAAAGAGCGAACAAAAATACAATTAGTCTGGGCAAGTTTGGGGGTAGTTTACTTAATGTACGGACCGGTTGCCCCCCCCCCCCCCCCCCCCCCCCCCCCAACCCAGCCATTGCGTGATTGAGTTTTGTGATGTAATTTTGTGTCTAACATGCATGGACTTTGTTTATTCCATTGAATCCTCACATTTGCAAAGACATGCCCTTAGAAAAATGAAGCAGTTGTTTAATAAGTAACTGTTAAGTCGCTGTTAATGATACCATTGACATAATTTTTGTCTTCAAATATATCACAAACATTCTAAAAGTCGAAGAATCTTCAACAACAGTGAAACTGCAGTGTTAAAAAAATATTTAATTTTTCTCTATCAGTTGACAAAGATCATGCATATTAGCGTACCCATAGGAGTTTTTCAGGTTAGTATTTGTGCTCTACATAAAGCATACACTGTACATATACAGTGCGTCCCAGAAAAAACGAAACTGAGAACTATCGATGTGCTATCATAATTTAATCACAATTATAATTAATAAATGACACACATTTGTAAAGCTTAGATCCTCTTCTTTCATTTGGTGCAACTCACATGATGCATACAATCACGAATGAGCGATTACAAACAATTTGAAGAGAGGAAACCAAAAAGTGATTTGGCGGGCGGTATCTGAATTTCAAAGGGAAAATCACATTTCTAGAAAGTTCAAGTTCTGCCCTTTCATATGACACCTCAGTTATGAAAAATGAGCAAGGAATAACAAATTTCTGTTTGTTTAAAGTAATGCTTGCATTTCCATAATATGATTAAACGAGTTCATTTGCACTGGCTGCCTGCAGTAGCAACAAACAGAGTTGACAAAAGACTTAATTCCGTTTTGTTGACGATCAGCCATGCACAAAGAAGACGAAAGACTTGATGCATGGCGGATCGTCAACGAAACGGAGTATATCGTGAAAGCTAACTGGCTTGACTGTTTAAATGAATAAGTCCTAAAATGAAAGAGGGCGCTTCACAATGATGGTTTAATAACAAGTGACATACTAATGTACGTCTTTCAATATCTTTTGGATAATCTCATTCTTCTGCGATGAAGCATTCAATTAAATGTAACAAATTCAACTAAATTTAAAAAATAAATGTAAATTATTTGACGGAACATAACACAAGCGAAGGTTGAACCTACTGGATTTCTTTGGCAATGAAATGGAATACAATTAAGCCTTTAAAAAAAAGACGTTGTATTGCCCTTTGCGACCGACCCCAAAATCTTGAAATCTAGGGTCGGTCTTTATCAAAGATTTATTTTTAAACCATTTTTTAGGACAAACAATGTTTTAAAGCATTCATAAGGAGAAATATCAGCCAAAGGAGGGAGTACAAAAAAAAAAAAAAATTTTTTTTTTAGATCCGACCGACCGACCGACCCATATTTTGGCACCTAAAGGGCAATACAACATCTTTTTGTTTAGGCTTCAGTTCGTTCCATCAGATGGCACAGACCTACAACCAGAGCATCAAGACAGTGTCTTCAACCCCCCTAGGGTACTCAACAATCACCAGTGGTCGCCTGTTTGCTTGGTTTCATTCTTACACCAGTAGGGCTCCTTCTTCTACCAGACGACATCAATGACCTTGGTGCAGACGAAAAGTGACGAAAAGAAGACGTTTCATTCACCCAAACAGGAAGCGATTAGTGAATGCACCCAACATCATAATCTGGTCGGTATTTCGACGTCTTGATGTGGAGACTGTCTAGGCATCTTTCTTTTGTGCCGTTGTTCCTTGTCCCTGACACCCGGCCTGACACGATAGGCAGGTCAAATGAAGACAGTGAAGACAGGCGCCGTGAAAGTCACGTGACTAATAATTGCCATTTTGACGCCAAGCCTATCAAGTGTACACTGGTTGAGCTTCAATAAACAGGAAAGACGACAGCTTGAAATTGATTTGATATTACACACAACAGACCTAGTCAATACATGCAGCATGTCTGTTATACTTGAGTTGCAATACATTCAAAAGTGCGCAATGTTGCTTCAAACATGAGAATTACTTCAGGAGACAGAATTGAAAGAATCCGTCGAGATTTCCCCAAGGGGGAATTGTAGAAGATCTGACATCTAAGAATCAAACATTGCTCAATGAAACAAGGGCAAATGAGAAAGTGAAAACGGCGTGGAGCCAAGACGGAAAAATAATCGCGTTGCTTAAAGAACAAAATGGAGTAAGTACGAAATCTACCAAACTCATACGCAGCGTGGATGATTTGAAATTGTTGTAATTCATTGTGTAAAGCAAAATATACTCCTGTTGGACATCCAACTTATTTCGTATTACACTACATAAAACTTGTACTTTGTGTATATATATTCATGTTTGTTTTAGATTTTGATTTCTACTATTTGTATATCTATATATTTATGTAATACTGATATTGTTTTATGTTATTTGTTCTGTCTGAATTCAAAATGTATTCTCAGTATATTAATTTTCCTAGTACTATTTCAAAGGAGGTGGAAAGAAAAAAGTTTGAAGGTTTTAACAATGATTATTTTTCTAGATTGAGACTTTTTGAACCAAATATGGTGTATATATTCTCATGTGCTTGCTGTAAGCATCCTGGGATTTCTTTTTCAATTATATATATAAGATGTGTTTCATTGGTTGCCTTTACAATACATGGGTAATCCGTTAAACGATTTGGATCCAGATATATGCATATTTGAACACGGTAATACTTGTTCATGTTATACACCCAGTGAATTTAACTCTTCTTTTGTAAAAAATGAATATAATTTCAGTTTAATTCATATGAATGCCCGTAGTCTTAATATAAATTTTGATAGCATTACAAATCTTCTTGATACATTGTCAAATAAATTCTCAATAATTGCCCTTTCCGAAACATGGATTTGTGGTAAACCAGTTACTCCATTTCACTTACACGGTTATACTTTCATACATTCGGATAGGGCTGGTTGTGTTAGTAGAGGAGGAGGTGTTGCACTGTTTGTAAAAGATGATATAACATGCACCGTTCGGGATGATATCTTTAACACCTATGATAATTCAACTTGTGAATATTTATTTGTTGACATTACACTAGGACCTACTTTAAAATACACAGTTGGAGTCATTTATAGAAAGCCAAATTCAGATCTTGATGTTTTTTTCAAATTTTATAATGAACTACTACTTCGTGTATCCCGTCGCAGTTTAATAATTACAGGCGATTTTAACATAGATCTTTCAAACTTAACGAACAATAAAAGTGCAAATACATTTGTAAATTTAAACTGCTCATTTGGTTTATTAAAGTTGATTACAACTCCCACTCGTATTACAGTTAACTCTGCAACATTAATCGACAATATAATTACCAACCTTACTGAATCCAAATGTACGAGCGGAACAATTTGTACTGATGTAACAGATCATTTACCTGTATTCTCCCTTTTCAATATAGATAATTATGAAAGACATAGGAAAACGATTCAAACTTGTACTCGGAAAATCTCAAACGAAAATATTGCAGCATTATTAGGTGAATTGTATAGAATAGATTGGACTTTTTTAAACAACCTTCAGGATATAGAACAGATGTACGATACATTTATATCGGTGATAACCACTGCATACAACAAATGTTTACCTTTGGTACCAAATAAGTCTAAACGATTGAAAATCAGAAAGCCTTGGATAAATAAAAGTTTGATACGGTGTATTCAAAAGAAAAATAAACTTTACAAAAAATTTATACATAATAGGTCTTTTGTAAATGAAAATAAATTCAAATCTTACAGGAATAAAGTGAATAATATGTTAAGAAAGGCAAAAAAACACTACTTTTGTTTAAAATTTGAAAATTCGAAAAATGATATTAAAGATACATGGAAAACTATCAATACCCTTTTAAATAAATCAAAACCCAAATTACCCACATATATTATGA
Source organism: Strongylocentrotus purpuratus (assembly GCF_000002235.5). Taxonomy (NCBI): domain Eukaryota; kingdom Metazoa; phylum Echinodermata; class Echinoidea; order Camarodonta; family Strongylocentrotidae; genus Strongylocentrotus; species Strongylocentrotus purpuratus. The sequence continues at coordinate 4,406,796 of NW_022145607.1, read as the reverse complement.
AGGATGGTAAAATGGTTGAAAATGATCAATCTATTGCAGATGAATTTAATTCCTATTTTATTTCCTCATGTTCTGGGTTTGATGCAAATAATCGCCTTGCCCAAGTTAATACCATTTCTCACACAGATTACCTACATGTCCCAACTTCTTCTTCAATATTTTTTAAACCTATATCACAAAATGAATTGATTGAAGTGTGTAAATCATTAAGAAATACAAAATCTTGTGGATATGATAACATAGGTTGCAATGTACTCAAACAAATCATTCATGCTATTGTAAAACCATTGGTCTACATTTTTAATATATCACTGTCAACTGGTACGTTTCCAAGCAAACTTAAAATTGCTAAGATTATTCCCGTTTTTAAAAAAGACGACCGTCATTCATTAAAAAATTATCGACCAATATCTTTGTTACCTTGTATATCTAAATTACTAGAAAAATGTGTTTATAATCGATTGTATAGTTTTCTTTCTAAACATAATATACTTACTGATTGTCAATTTGGATTTCGACGTAATCATTCCACAACCCATGCTTTAATTGATTTGCAGGATAAAGTGACTTTAGCAATGGAAAAAAATAATTTTTGTATCGGAATATTTATGGATTTATCAAAAGCATTTGATATAGTTGATCATTCAATTCTCTTGTCCAAATTGAACTTTTATGGTGTACGTGGAAACCCTCTTAATTTTTTTAAAAGTTATTTATGCAATCGACGTCAATTTACTATGTATAATAATAATGCTTCTGATTTTGCAGACATAACACACGGAGTTCCTCAGGGATCTATACTTGGCCCTTTGCTTTTTTTGATATATATTAATGACTTAATTCAATCTTCTCATATCATGCAGTATATTATGTATGCAGATGACACAACTCTTATTTTTTCACAACCTGATTTAAATAATGTAGAGCACGAGGTCAACAAAGAATTAGACAAGGTTTCAACTTGGTTCAAAGCTAATAAATTGATAGTAAATCTTTCTAAAACAAACTTTTGTATATTTCACAATAAGAGTAAAAATGTTTCCAATGTACTAGATAAGGTAACTTTAAATATTGATACTACATCTATATCAAAATTAAATGTTGTAAATTTCCTTGGAGTATCCGTAGATAACAACCTTCGTTGGGATTCCCACATCGATAATGTTATAAGCAAGGTATCAAAATCTATTGGTGTTTTATATAAATTAAAATTTCATGTACCATTTCCCATTTTATTCACTTTGTACAACTCACTTATATTACCTTATCTTACATATTGTATAAGTATTTGGGGAAATTCGTGTCATGGAAAAATTAATACCCTCTTCAAATTACAAAAGAAGGCTCTACGTATTTGTACGGGTAGTGATTATTATGCCCACTCTGCTCCGTTATTTCTTCGTTTAAAAACCCTAAATGTTTTTGATTTGTTCAAATACCATACTGCACTAATTGGTTTTTATTTTTTTCAAAATATACTTCCAAAAAGAATATCCTCCATATTTTCGATCAATAACCAAATTCATACTCACAATACTCGGCTTTGTAACACGTTTCATTTATGGAAAGTAAAAAGTTCATTTTCTAAAAAATCAGTAAGAAATACTTTGCCAAACATATGGAACACTCTTCCTCAAGTCCTCCGCTTTTATAAAAACAGTTCAATATTTAAAACAAAAATGAAACAGACCTTTTATTCTGAGTACCGTTAAATTTACCTTCCAAACCTTTTTGCCCCCCCCCCGCCTCCAATTTTAGATTATTTCATACATATGTTTGTAGTTTTTTGTCTTTATATTGTATTTATTGCTGTATTTTGTGTTTATCGCTATATTTTGTGATATCTCGAACTCATATATGCTCAATAATATAAATAATATAAATTATAATATTCGGGGAACTTTTTATACAAAGCCACCATGGGCCTTTCCTATGTTCTCCAATTTCATTTTAAACTATTGTAATAACTGACCATTCCTTGTATGTATTTATACTTGTATGTTTATTTGCATTTGCTGTGTTTTTTATGGAAATGAAATAAATAAACGAACTTGAACTTGGGTTTGAATAATTCTGAATAATGGACGAGTTTAAGAATGACAATGGACTAGGTAAAACGCTAGTATCACAAACAGGCAGCTTCTCTGATCAATACTAGAATGGAGGATTGGTGACGTATGTCTCTAATGTATAAAATGTTTTTTGAGTCTATGATTAAACTGGTTAAAATATTGTGCATCATGAAAAAGATCTTATGAATTAGATACAACTTGCAGAGTACTGTAAGGCTGGTCATGTCTTTACATCTGTGATTAATCAGGACATTGCATTGAATTATCTCTAGTTTGATATGAATTCGGCTACGTATTTTAAAAGCACATTGTCCTACTTGTAGCTACTTGCTCCCTCTATATAGAAAACTTCCCCAATCGGTGCCTGTTGGTCCCCCGTGATTCTCTTGTTCTTATGTTAAATGAGAGCTGAGTTAATGAGATAGCCACCTGTCACAGTGATCTCGCTGGCTCACTGGGTGGTCTAATCCCTTCTAGCTGAAGTAGTAAAGCCTGCCTTTAAAGCAGACAGGCATCCAACATGTTCTAAACATAAGAGGCAAAAATAAAAAAATATAATTTGCTGAAAAACATTCGTTCTGATTACTTTGGAGGTGGTTGATTTTCTCAGACTTCATGAAATATTTGGAAAAAGGAATCGACTTCAAAAACGAAATCAAAACTTTCCTAACGATATCGATTTCCGATTGTATTATATTCCTTTACTGTCTTACAAAGTGATAGAGAGTGTATCGGATGTATTCAAGCGTTCTCGATCTTCCTTGACAGGCGGTTGAATAAATAGAAACAGATAACGAACATAAATTATTGCTTGATGGATATCCTAACTCGAAAATTCGTTCTTGCACGCATCTAAACTGCAGTACAGCATAGCAATGGCAAGACGAATGTTTCATTAGATTATTTGTTCAATGTACAGGTAAAGTAAGACAAGTATTGCAGCTGAATAATCTACCGGTCTTTTGGTCTCTATCTCTGTCTTTTCCACCTCTCCTTGTCTTTCTTTCTTTCTCTCTCTCTCTCTTTCTCTCTCTCTCTCTCTCTCTCTCTCTCCCTAATTCGATTTTATATCTCTCACTCGTTCTTGACAAGACTCGGTATGCCATACATGTACCTGAATGAAGCATCCCCTTAGGAACATGGTAGGCAATTTAAGACCTCGAAAGGCATCAAAGGTTTTTTCTTTTCAGGGTTTTTCTCCGATCCCCGCGAGAGAATCCTGGATATGCCACTGATTTCCAATCCCTTTTTTTAATCCACATCATTTAATATTTACTAATAATGCGTTGTTTTGTTTATATCATAGCTTGTAAAATGCGAAAAAGAATAACTCATCTTAACCACTTTTTTCACTTGATGAAATCATTGGTTCACTTTTAACACATGTTATTGAATGAGATTGAGCAAATATAAAGTTGTTTAGAATGCCCAGAAAAGAAAATTAGTTCAATATGAAATCACAAACTAATACCCCATACCCCCCCCCCCTCCCTCCCTCTCCTTCTATACACAGAATGCCCATGTTGCGTGTAAATCGTAACTGTCACTTAGTACACTGCCACGGCGTCAACCAAGTGTGAGTTAAGTATTCAGGATTGTTACCTCAACCCTACTGGGCTACCCCCAATGGGCTGACATAATGTCATCAATATGTGGTTTTCGATTACTTCCATGACCCAATAAATAAATGCTCATGACAAGTAACATCTATTCCAAATGTGTTAGAACTGTACAGACAGAAACATGAACTGGCGGATTGAAACAAATAACGGAGGCGGGAACACCGGATGGGAGAAAGATGAAGGAAGATTGAAAATCGATATCTTCGGGAAAGGCAGGAAGAATTCAGAACTTTAGTGATCTGTGACGTTACTCAACGTCTGCGCAGCTGTGAAAGCATTTTAAGGCAATCTGGCACTGATCACTTAGTAACGGGTGAGGGGGTTGGCTCGCCAGAGTCATTCCACTTAGATAGATGACCAACGGCAAAAGGCGCAATTAGGCGCATCAATTAATGTCCCTTACAGCTACTTACGTGTAGCAAAAATAATATCTACAGCGCTGGAATGCTACGATTTCTAATGAACAAGATAGCCCTAAAAGGAGGTGCAAAGTGGAAGGGACAGTGAGAGAACATGGCAGACAGTGCTGGTGAGAAGCTGTGTGCGTGATGTGGTGTGAGGGTGCGTGTGTGCGTGTGTGTGTGTGTCAGTGATGGCGTGAGGGTGTGGTTAGGGGTGTGTATGTGAGTGTGTGTAGATAAGAGCACGGAGTTACTCTATGGTGAGAGCGAAACAAGGAGCGAAGTACCACGAGCTACCCAGAACAGAAGAGCTATCAACCGACTTCATAAATTCTTGTTTTCCTGCCGTAATCACATGATTTCAACACTAAATTAAGAACAATATTTCGCCTCAACCCAATAAATATAAGATAATACATTTAATTAATTTACGGTTAACGGATAGACATGACTGAGCCCTAAGACACCATCACCATGCCATGTTCGGCAGGACTCCTGACAGCGCAAAATAGCAACGTTTATCCCAAGGGTAGTACCAACAATTCCCGACTCTTCGAAGTAACTTGAGCGGCTTGTAGCGGTATGTGACACTTTATTCTTTATAGTGTCCGAATATTAATTACGTAGCTCCAGGACAATGCAATCGATTTGAAGAGATAATGTTCCGCCCACCTCCCTTGTGGCTTTAGGAACTACTCAGTTTTTAGATTGTTATTTGAAACCTGGCTAAGACGAGTGTCTTGATTTGTAAGGGAATCATCGCAGAAAAGTTCACCATGCTTGTTTTTAATTTTTCTGTAAATCTAAGCAGATGTAACTGATAATCTGATATACCAAAATAAATATAATTCGATATCCAGCATTGTGTAGAACTACAATTCGCTTTTTTAAATAACAACTTGCAAGCAGTTCAATCAATGTCAAGTTTTTTCAGCCCTTGAGGTGCATCTGTATTGTGTGCCTAGTTTTAGTCACATAATGAATGCTCAAATACCCCCCTTTGCAATGTGGTATGTGAACGTATATTTTCAACGAAGCGATGTAATGCATAATTACCAGAATGTGATCGAAGATTAATTTTGACACGAATGATATACATGTAAGAAACTGATCCACAAACATTCTTGCAAATAAACTGGGCCTCGTTTTATACAGAGTTGATATCAATCGCAACTATGTACATAAGAGATAGGATACATGCAAACTTGCGATTGATCGGAGGACTCTTTGTAAGATTACTATATTTTCTCACACCGGCCTTTAAAGGTACTATGTCCCTTTTGCAGCCAACGTCAAATTCTGTAGAACTTTACAGGTATTATGAATATGTCATGTATGTCCTATCTGTGAAATGTTAACGTTAGCAGTGTCCTAATATTCAAATTATGCAATGAAACTTGTTTACTTGCTAGACTTCACTGTCAGACACTATTGAGTGACTGACTGGCCTTTTTCCTCCTTTGGTAACAACATACATAAAATGAGCTGTAAAGGGTACATTAGCATTTGTCTACATCAATAACCCACTTCTTGTGATGGCCACAATTAAACTGATCTTTGCGCAGCATAAAACGTATGACCATTCGGTACAATGGTCTGAAAATCAAGACTATTACTTATTGGCTCTATAGCTCTTAAGTCGATTTGACAACTAATAGTCGTTATTTTCCCACTTGAAGACATTTTCAAGCCCCACCTTTATTAAGGAAGTTCTAAATTAGTATTATCTTTCAAATGCCGTTGGAATTTAACGTTTTCATTTTTGTGGCCTGCAAATGGGACACAGTACCTTTAAGGAACGTCTAATTTTAGATCTACTAAACGCTTCGATACCTTCTTAATTGTTAACACAGGGACGGTTACTTACGACTATAGAAAATGAATAAGACTATAGTACACGGCAAAATATCACACTGCATGAACTTAAGCGTGACTAATGTACTCTGGAATATTTAAAGCCTTATACGATTCAATTTTGATGTGGTTTTTGCCACAAAGAAAAGAAATGGAGTAAAAATTCACCATAACCATGCATGATGTTGATAATGAGATTTTAATGGTGAAATAAATTAACATGTCGATTGATAATATTGTTCATAAATACTGATAACATTTTACTATTTAATATATTTCGTATTTTAAACGAAAAACCAATTATTGAATTAATTTGAATAGTTAACTGAGTGAAAGCATGAATAGACGACATGATGGGTAGAACGTGACAATATTATTTAGATTCATTTAAATTGAGATAGATAGATATACAGAAGTAATTAGATTTCCTTCAACTTCCGCCCTCCGAGTACACGGCCAAGAACAACATACCATGACGTAAACTAGACCTCAACATTCAATTATAGAGGGGAGGGAAAAGAGGACAAGAAATTTGCATCGAGTTACACTCATTGCTGATAAGGCCCGTTTAAAGTAACAATTGGTATACGAGATAAAGCTTGGGACTTGTGTTCGGTGTGGCTTACATTTGAGATAAATACATGTAGTTTAGGTTTAACAGCGTCTTTTATGTTGAAAATCTTCTTTTTTTTCGAAAAAAGAAGAAGAAAGTTTTGATACCCGAGAAGAAAGCGAACGTGTTTCGGAGGAGCTTATTTCCTAATTTGTGCAATGTATTTTAGAAGAAAAAAATATTGGCAATTAAATAATGTGTAAAATAATATTATTCCGATTGATCGTCCTTGAAACACAATCTGTTCGAAAAATAAAAGGTCTTCGTATATCAACATATTACTTCCTTTATGTCAATTCATCTTTTCGTTCTCATTGATATATTTGATCTGCAATTTTGTTTTCATTTGATCTATTTTAGATTATTTTTCATCATATTTCTTTCATCCTCGTGCAATGGGGAATTCTCCATCCATCTATTTCTTCATCCTCACCTTCTTAGATTTCTGCGGCCGTCGGTTGAGCATCCCGTGTCTACCAGACATCGAATCTGCTCGTGTACCTATTGATTTGGTTAACCTATATTTCGTAGCCTAATCACACTCAACTGATCTGAATTGGATGTACCTGGTTGATGTTAGGTAAACTCACATCCACATGGATGACATCTCATTCTCTGCCTACATAAACTCTAACCTTTCACTAGTTATTCAATATCTTCAATCAAAGCACACGTGTCCTTGGCATTATGGAAATCGACAGTATCATCTTTCCCGCGCTTTTCTGCCCTTCCCGCGCTTTTCTGCTGTTCGTCCCACAGAGAGCCATTTCTTTTCCATCGTAATTTTTTTCCCTTCTGAATCATGGCATTCGGAAGCTACAAAATCAATCTTGCAGAGAACGACTGACAAAAAACTAACAAACCCACGCAAAACTTTGATGGTGAACGGCCGCTGTATTGATTGGTACATAATATCTCTCTGTCACACTAGCACTTCAGGTAATATTAATAACACGTCAATTAAATATAAACCAGGAAAACACTGTAATATTGTTATTTGTGATTACTTCGTTAATATGTTGGTATATATTTACAAACACTATAAAATGCGTTATGAAATATGTAAACGAAAGGCAAAAAGAGCCGAAAAGGCCGACCGTTAGGACCAAATGATGGAGTTGCTTTATGATATCGCTACTAAAACGTTGTAACTTACTGCTAGCCCTTGAGAACGTAAATGAACCAAGTAACATTTCAGGGGTTGAGGGGGAGCCAAGGGAACGTTACCTAGCCTGAAACTTACAGGTGCGTGAATTGAAACCTTGCTTATCGATTGATTCCGTGTCCAAGTCGATCTTTATCAATGTCTTGGATCCTGGTTTTAAAGGGATTCGGTAACTTTGTCTTAGATCCTTTACAAAAATCCTTGATTTAGCTCATGCTGCAACGATAATTATAAACCTTTAGGTCAGTCAGGAACCCCATGACTTTTACAAGCCGATCGCCTATCTGATTATCAAGATATTTATGATTGGAAATCGAAATCAAATTTTGCGTTTGCCAAACGGTTTACATAACACTACAGTCTATTGGGGAAAACGAGTATGGTAAAACCGGTCCCTCAAAGGTTTTTACTTTTTTGAGGCACTTCTTGATCATTTTGAAGCGCAATTTTTGCACGGGTTCAATATAACACCATATCATAGACACTGATAACACGTAGGGCTGTGCATCTCAGATTTAACATTGTTAAACGATCCCTTTAAACATAAAGTCGCAGGATAGGCAGGATAGGGAGATATGATTTGGTCTAGTGGTTAGGTCCGTATTACGGTAAGATCTCTATATTCGCATGAGAGATAAGACTCCGGTTCGAAATTTAAATATGTTTCTCCGATGTTGACGTTAAAGGTTAGAACTAGACGTAGATCATCATAATTGATACACGGAAGCAAAATCCCCATTACATCCTCCACCTCCATCTCCCGCCACACACACACACAGAATTTGAGTTTGATTGATTGATTGATTGATTGATTGATTGATTGATTTATTGATTTATTTATTTATTTACTGATGTATATATTTATTTACTTAATCATTTAGTTATTATTTATCTTTTTATTTATTCTTTATTCTTTATTTATGTATTTATTAATTAATTCATTCTGTATACAATATTGCTCTTCCGAGTGGCCCTGTGTCATTAATAGCCTAACTTTTCTGAAAACAAATAAGTACAACTTAGGTCATAACTGCAGCTGGTGACGAAAAGATTCATACGAGTTCCAACGATAAAGTTCGTGAGACATGTTTTACATGTAAGGTAATTTGAGATCTTGCTCAAGGTCAATGAGTTCGTTAAAACACTTTTTAATTCATTTTAAATGGTAAAAACTAGAGTGAATGACAATGTATTGATATCCGAAACAAAATGCCTTGTAATATAGATTTCCATTCAGCTAATGCGCTTGCATAATTACCTAACACCCTATAGGATTGTGTCTGAAATTGATTACGTAATCATATGTGAATGCAAGTACATGTTAGTGTATGGAAGTAAGTACATGTTAAAAGTTTGTAGGAATATGTCATTGTTAATATTCTATCAATTTGCCTCTATTTATATGTTTTCCAAACTTTATTTCAAAGTAGCTGCCACAAGTTACAAGATTTATACTACAGGTATTATGTACGACTACGAGATGGTCAACATTAGTAGGACAAGTATACTAGCTGTACCAGTAAGATCTTAAGGTATCTCGATAATCAATAAATATTAGTTTAGTATTCGAATCTACCTATCCATTTACCAAATCACATTTCAAGGCCGTAGGCTCAATTTGCCATATATTGGATGCATAAGGATGTGAACTTGTGGAATTGGTTACGTGAGGAAGAGTGGACTTCAGGCGGCTATTTCCATTCACTTGAGATGTATAGAGCAATTCAACAAGCATCATGGAACAGACAGGAACCTAGACGATCATACCTCATCGTACTTGAGTCTGAATGCCTAGGGTTGTCTTTCCTACTCCTCGACCTTCTTAGGGCATAGACAGACAGCGTTCATCAAGAGCGAAAGGGGTTGGGTGAAGTTGCCATGTACCCATAGATGCATTACACGGGTGTGTGCGTTTAGGGGAGAGGGTGTGCCTGTGGGTTCGGATGAGGGAGGGTGAGTGTGGGAGTAGCTATTGCAGGGTGCTAACTTCGCACTGCGAATGTGCGCGGATATCAGTCTAATGACGGCATGTTCTGACGCTATGTACGCAGGGACATCATAAATGAAATATTCATGAAGTACAGGCGGAGAGGCAAAGCCTATTAAGACTTGGTTTAAAATGTAATTATGATAGAGATGTGCGGAATAGGCCTCATAGATGGGGGTCATTTTATCTAAAGATGTTGTAGTGCTAATAACGTATGCACTAGAAAGACAAGTTTGAAGTAATTATTTTACAGAGTAGAAAATTACGGATAATGGTCGACGATTTGTCAATATTTGATGTCGGAAACATGTATTAAACAATCCACAGTATTGCCTGTTGGTGAATTCTTAGCTTGTGTTAGCTATTTCTCACTTCTGAGGGAGATTGGGGGGGGGGGGGGGCAAAGGATGTAACTCGGTGTTTTAAGGGGATATACCTAGCATTGATACTCTAGGCCTACGGGTTTTTTTGTCTGGGTAAGGGGGTGATTGTTCCAGGGGGAAGTTGTCCTGTGGTTGGTTTCCTTAGAAGTACTCCTCCAAAGGTATTTGACAAATGGCCTTACATTAATTCAAGACTTCAATAACTCCAAAGTACAGCCGACATCCCCTTGCAGACATTGTCATTGCGCAACCCTTGCCGTGTCCTATCCACTTATCAAATCATCGGAAATTGATACCTGTTGAGAGCTTGCGATCTTATCCTTCAAGTCGGTGATAGAAGATTGTGATTTAGTTTCGCTAAAATGGCAGGTGACAAAAAGAGTTGAATGCAGAATGCGATTCAAGCAGACGAGAACAGATACTGTAGACCATTATGAACAGCTATGCTACATAGTGTTGTCATTTTTGGGTAATTATACCTGTACTATTGGTAATATCATTCTATATCAAAAGGTAAACATTAAATTACATGTGATGGCAATGTTAGAGTTAGAATACGAAGATACACAAAATAAGAAACGATTTCTGGCCGATTCTGATTCAGACATGTGTCTGTTAATGGGCATGGTATTGATTAGGTTCGAGGAAACAAGCGAAACAATGAACACTTAGGAATCTATTCGGACGAATAAAGAAACGTCGATGCCTTTATTGATCAATGTATGACATTTCATGATTCCGTTCCTGCATCGCTTCCATATTTGATGTCGCTTTCAAGGGGCTCCTCTCTCTCTCTCTCTCTCTCTCTCTCTCTCTCTCTCTCTCTCTCTCTCTCTCTCTCTCTCCATCTCTCTCTCTCTCTCTCTCCCTCCCTCACTCTCTCTCTCTTCCTTCCTTTTGTATTCTTCCTCTCTCCATATCTATCTTTCTCTCTCTCTCCCCTCTTTCTCTCTTTTTCTCTCTCTAACCTTTCTCTCTTTCTCTTTTTTTCTTCTCTCTCTCTCATCTCAGTAGTTCACCTCAGTAGTTCTCTACTAAACACCATTCTCTCCTAACTTGAAATATATATGATCCTGTAGGCTCGAAGAAACAAGCGAAACAATGAACACTTTCGGAATCTATTCGGACAAATAAAGAAACATCGATGCCTGTATTGATCAATGTATGAAATTGCACGATTCCGTTCCTGCATCGCTTCCATATTTGATGTCACTTTAAAAGCCCCCCCCCCTCTCTCTCTCTCTCTCTCTCTCTCTATTTCCTTCTCTCTCTCTCTCTCTCTCTCTCTCTCTTTCTCCCTCCCTCTCTCTCATCTCAGTAGTTCACAACTGAACAATATTCTCTCCTAACTTGCAATACATATGATTATGTCGAGCGTTTATTACAAAACATCGACAGTGTAATGATAGAAGCTGTACAAACCAGTATTGAGGAACATAGGTAGTTGAGGGTTTTTCAGTTTGAAAGCTAGAGCTTAGAAAGAACATTACTGTGAGATCTGTAAAATCGCATCTGCTTTTTTCAAAGTGACTAAACGGTTGATACAAAAGAGAAATTTGCTCACTTCTGATAACTTCTTTATACACCGTCGTTCTTTTTTTCTTCAACGGTGTATAGTGTTATTATTTCGCTGTCCATATCCATTATAAATGCTACGACGCTTCCCATATAGCATTTTAGCGAAGCCATTTCACATGGTATAAGAGCAACAAAAGATGCATTCAAGTCACGCGCTATTACAATGAGTGAAACACCTACACTGGAATGTGGCTGATGAGAAATGGAGAAATTGGGAAATTTAGAGGAAATGGGGATGCAAAGTAAAAGTCGCGAAGCCTCAGTGGTAGAGCAGTCGTCTCGTAACCGGGAGGTCTCGGCTCCAAAACCAAGTCGATGCGCTAGTGCTCTTTGGTAAGGCATTAATCCTCATTACCAAGTCACTCGGAGAGGACTTAAAGCCGTTGGTCCCCTGATTGCAAACACATGCTTTCTCATCAGTCAGATAAACTTGAGCCATTATTAACCATCACATTTACTACAAACATAATTGTTGTTATACAGAAAAACAAAGAGCTAAACGGTCAATCATTGTCCTTTTATAATGAGCAATCTTTAAGCTATGAAAGACATATAATACTGTATACAACTGGAAGAGAAGAGAGAAGCATTTATAGCATCTTACAAGACTCCCTTATTATTTGATAAATTGACAGAAGAATGCAATTTGGTCTCTATACACAAACAATTTCGATGATATACTCTACGTAAACTCAAAACGTCAAAAAGGGCGAACTCATTTTTCAAATTCTATGACTTTCATGCATGATTTCCTTGATTGTTTCTTGATGTAGAAATATTTTGTGACTGACTGAAAATCCCCTTCATATTTCCTTTCCTTTGATGTCATTTCAATCTCTGTACGTGACGGAGTAAAGGGAAGTCATTGCACTGCCAAGCATCCTTGAACCGCTCAAGGATGCATGAAATCAAGAAACTATCTAATTTCCATCGTTTTCACACCAAAAGTTTCTTGTCTTCATCTTAATGATGTCATCACACTGTCTGCCACGGACCAGCTGAGCGAGGAATTGAGTTTCCTTTTGGGAACTCAATAAAAGACCAGAATGAGCTAATGTTGTTCACATTTCACCCGCAATCAAGGTATGAACTCTTCCAGAATCCCCTGTCCTTTCCAAGCATCATATCGGATGAAAGAAGATCTCTACTAATCGATACAGTCTGCTGGCACTGGTTATAAAGACAGTACACTTCAATAAAGAGGAGCATGCATTGTTGGAAAAATAAGTTTAAGAAAATCAAAGTGAATCGAGAGAAGCTTCAACAAGAATTGGCAGGTTGACAAAAACTTGAGAGTTTCAGTTTTTAATCATTACACACTTCCACTTTGAGAGCTATATTATGACAAGTACATCATATTTCCTGGAATAACATACCTTTAAAGATCAAAATAATCGTTTGACCGATAAATGAACTTTCAATATTTATTGAAAAGGGCATGTAGTTTTGATTTTGCTAGAGATATATAAAAATAAAAAAAAAAGACTAAAGTGTTCTAAGCATCGCTCACAACTACTGTACTTTGAAAGTTGTATGACACGTACGTAAGAGTTTCTGGTCATTGTTTCTTCTTTTGTTTGGCTATCCAAGTAATATTTTGACCAAGGATTGAACTTTCGGTATTTAATCAATATGGTATGTACTTTCGATCTTGGTATATAAATTAAAAATGATAAGTTTAGTGTTTTAAACATCGCTCACAACTACTTTGAAAATTATATGACATGTACATTAGAGTTTCTGGTCATTGCAGTTTCGTTTTCCTTTTTTTTTTTTTTTTTTTTTTCTTCATTTGCTAACCAAGTAATAAATTGACCAAGGAATGAACTTTCACTTTTGAGTGAATGAGGCATTTTGGTCTTGCTAGAGATATGAAGCACTTCACCAAGAAACGACCTTTCACTATTGAGAGATTAGGGCATGTACGTAATTTCGATCTTACAGCTGATGCGGCGATTGGTTGAGGGTATGGTCATATGGTCATAAGAAATAATTGATTTCCATGAATGCAAGGCTTTAGCCATTGTTTCATTTTATATTGGAGTAAACCCGAAACAGCATAATCAAATTTATGATAAAAATTTGCAATGTTTTCCAACAGATTTTTCCCCAGTTTTATTCGTATCTGCACATGCTAAAGTGAGGCACCATCGCCGGGATATTTACATATCCAACAAAACTGATAGGCCCGAATTCACAAAGCAAGGTTTGAGCTCAAACCTCCTTTTGTATCGCCAAACCTCCCTTTGTTATTTACAAACCAGGTTTGTAAATAACAAAAGGAGGTTTGGCGAAACAAAAGGAGGTTTGAGGTCAAACCTTGGTCTGAGCTCAAACCTTGCTTTGTGAATTCGGGCCATAGAGTCTACATTTTTCGCGATTTTTCTATACTAAATTTGCCTCGTTGTTCAACCTTTTTCACAGTTCTTTAATGACCCGAGGATCGAAGAAAAATGAGTCTGAAATAATAAAGCAAATCACACAAAACGATGGCGTCACAAAGAGTATTTTGTTCTTGTAACATAGCACTGAAGCAACAAAATAATCTTTGGACGTGAATTCGCAATATTTAGACAGATTGATTTTGGCATTTCAAAGATACAGGTAACATGCAAAGCAAACACTGCTCCCGGGCACTCTACTTCTATATTACTTTGAGCAGAGATAGGATGGTCCAGTAACTATGCCTAACGAACCCAATCACTGATAAGGACATGGGTTCGAATCCATCCAAGAAAGATGTATACAAACCTGCGTTGTGTATCAGGGCGCACCAATAATAAGGAGAGGGTGAAGTTGATCATAATTATAGGGCATAAAATGGAGGTCCTTTGTATAGGGTCATGGGTTCGAATCCGGTCCAAGAAGATCCATGGAGCTTGTGTTATGTATAAACATACCCCATTTATAATACAAATATGAGAAAGAAGTGATGGGGGAGGGGGAGTCCTTCATCAGATATGACATATAATGGCAGTCACGTGTATAAGGAAACCACACCCAGCTATCGATTAAAAATGAGTGCATTCAACTGAGCGTAATGGTATACCTGCCGTGTTCCTCTAAATCAGATACCATCGAAAGAGGGGGCCCGAGGTCCATTCTGGACTTTCTGTGCCCCATTTAGACCTCGTATGCACATGTACATTACCATTGCCTTATATTTCAATTGTTTCGTGCCCCGTTTAGACAGTCAGATATCTATTGATAACCTCAAAAGTTGCATTATTACGTTTTCTAGTTTGTTCCTCGTATGCACATGTAAATTACCATTGCCTTATATTTCAAATGTTTCGTGCCCCATTTAGACAGTCAGATATCTATTGATAACCTCAAAAGTTGCATTATTACGTTTTCTAGTTTGTTCCTCGCATGCACATGTAAATTACCATTGCCTTTTATTTCAATTGTTTCGTGAATATGCGAAACTATTAAACACACTTCACATGCTACCGTTCATTCAGAAGCAATTAATAATCACATATACTTCCTTCGATCCCGTCTGCACTAGTTCGGCCAGGAGGGATTAGACCTCCCTGCATGGTCACTGACAGATGGTTATCTCATCCAACCAGCTCACAATCGACATAAGAAAAAGAGGATCATGGGGGACCAATGGTCACTGATTAGGCATTGTTTGCTATATAGAGGACGTAAGTACATGTAGCTATAAGTAGTGCAGTGGGGCGTTAAGACATGACTTTACCATGTTAACAAACAAATACAAACTGTGTGATATTTTTTTTTCTCACGATAAAACTTGGAATATTGTTGAATTTGTTCTGGAATATTTTCTTTAACCTCGCAAAAAAATGTCTACACTATCTGTGTTTTCCCCCTGAGGGAGGAAATAATGATCTCGTTCAAAAGACACAAAATATCATCATGTATAAAGAGGTTGATTCGATATGAGTATTTATTGAAGATGTAAACGGCCGCTCTGGGAATTGGAGATTGATCTCAGACATACGTCAAGGGAAAAACAAATACTGGTGGTAGCATCAAACGGATCTATTCTTTTGGAAAACGAGAAATTCCGTCGCCGGGCATGTAGCCAGAAAGCGGAAAGACCATTGATTTTCTGTCCCGATCATACGCAAACTATCCTCAGGCATATCGTAACCGTCTATCGATAGTATCCTCTGCGGGTCCGTTTGCACTGCTATAGCTTACACTAAATGCCATGACAGATACTTCGTGTGTAAAGGAACAAAAACATATCAAGTATTTATGAGTGCGTACACTAAAAATGAAACGTTACTGAAGAAATTCCAAAAGCAATGCGAACAAAGCTTATTATCTAACAACAGCCAAGGACTGTCCAGCCGTATAAATTATTTTTCTTGGATCGTCTTAAAAATGTCCAATCGTGAGCCATGCAATTAAATTGTTCTCGCCATTATCTAATTATTTGTAAGAAAATCACTTTAAACTTGAATTGACACTATTTATATCACAAAAGGATGGGTTCATCAATAAAATGAGATTTTCACGGACTATTTTTTTTATATAGTGAAATACACTAGACAGCATTTCACTATTGGCCTCTTTTCGTAAGTTTTCATACATCATACGATTCGGACTACGAGATGTGCTGCATTCATCATTTGGTTATTGAAACGAGAACGGTGGTTTCAGTCAACACTTAGAGCTACTGTATTTCGCCATATTATCTTCTTTTCAAGTTACCCATCCTTTCACCACACTATCTTTCTCTCTTTATATTTAATCTCTCCTTTTATTTATTTCTCTTTTATTTGATGGGAGGGGGTGCGTGCCCCCTGCCCCTTTAGATACACCAATTGAGCACTTTGATACAACGCGAGGAAGCTGTCTTCCATCTCACACCACGACATAAATCGCTTTAGAGGACATTGCAGCTGTCCCATGTTACATGATATTGAGGTAGAAAGCGAGAAAGATTGAACAGGCTTGTTTACCACTTGACGAGTAAGAAGCTCACAGGACCCATGTTACAAAGGTGAACAGCATTTCAAATGTTCCCTTTCTATACCCCGCTTGCAGGTGCGCGGGCGCGGGTCGCACCCCACCCCAGCAAATCCTAACCTGCCAAACGTTAAGACCCAACATCCATAAGTGCCGAATGCTGTATACATGTACCAAACTTTAAAAAAAAAAAGAGTTAATACCTCATCAAAACTGCCATTGATTCTCATGTAATGAAGTGAAAAAAGAGAAGACTGGCATATGTACTACAGGACAATATAATCGTTCAAGCATGCGATATACTATTAACACTACAGAAGGCCATTTGGTGAATCCCAGCTTTTATTCAAGAGCAGCTTTGATAATAATAATGTTAATAACAATAATAATAATAATAATAATAGTAAAAACAATAATGATGATAATAATAATAATATATTAATTATAATATAAAGATTTATAAGGCGCCAAATTTACTTGAAATCAAATGCTCAATGCGTACTTGTGCACTTAACAAATTATCTGTACGAAAGAAAACAAAACTTGAGGGAGAGCATTTCACAGTGAGGGCCCTGCACGAGCAAAGTTCTCTCCATCCTTTCGAATTGAGCTGAGAAAGAACAAGAACTCTGGAGTTTTTCGAGCGTAAATATGCTGGCAGCTTAAGGGTTAAATACAATGATTAACCACAATGATATTTTGATTGACTGAGTAAAAAAGGTACCGAACGAATGTGGAGACATTTTCTTTCCTTGCCAGTAGTTGTGACACACCCACCCCCTCCCCCCTCCACACCAGAAAATCCTTTATCCGCCATTACTATCCAACATTATGCATTGAAAGAATCGTGGTCGAAAAATCCCCACGTTCAAGCAGGAATTACAACCAAGTCTTTTTTTCCCTTTATTCCTGAGAGATCCTTGCGATACCAAATGAAAATGATGAAGAAAAAATCACAGTGTAATGCACTTTGCGCGTGCAGAGGCATGTTACAGGAATGATATCCGACGAGTGCGAATATAGAATGTTCAATTATATAAATCATCGTAATAAAACTGGTTAGACGCAAACATCCATTTTTGTTTTTATATAGCGCAACATCCAATAGAATATTGCTCAATGCGCTTTACTTGACAAGTTAAGCCTTAACAGGGAATAAGGACGAGAAATATGAAATAAACATTCAGTTATTGAGAACGTATGTCTTTAAGTTCTTCATGAGAGAGTCTATCGAAGTGAAAGCGCGGGGGAAAAGAAGGTAAGGTGTTCCATATTTTGAGGCTGTAATAAGAGAACTACAACTACTACAAATAAAAAACAAAGACCCTATCAGCTGAATAATATTCAGTAATAGGACAAAATGTGTAGAAAGGTAAAAGCATTGTTAACACTCAGAGAAAAGCCTGTGGCTCGCGACACACGTTTCATGTTCCATTTACTCTTCCAATGTTACTTTAAGTGCGCCAGGTATTATACAAAATATGTCGAAATCTACCAAAGATTGATAGAAAACTGAAGCACTCCGTGGCGCCGGAGTCTTAGTTCATGCATAATCACTAAACGTTTCTTACCTGTTTTATATGTAAAATCATGTATTCCAAGATCAGTTCGAGAAAACGAAAAACAATGTATATCCTTGGTGATGTATTCCAATTAGATTTAGGTGCTGCAACAACAATACAAAGTGTATTCTGCTATCGAATCAAACTTGCTTGATAGAATGCAGAAAACAGACTGCTGGTAACATCCACTCGAGGGGCTGCTGGGTAATGGTGCGTGCGCGGTCTTACGTTCGTGCCCGCTTCAGTGCGCATTATGCTCGCACGGCTCAACCATGCATACTGCTACATTGTCACAGGTACCCCAAGTGTGTATATCATGCATTAGGGATTCGTATACATAATATTAATCTCAATTGTTCACAAAATAGAATAAGGAATAGTAATAAATTACTTCCCTTAAATTTCCCCGTCATTCTATTGTGAATTAATCATCAGTGGCGTATCTACTCGAGGGGGGGGGGGGGGGGCGGATCTGTCCAATGAGAAAAGGGAGAAATAGAAGAAAAGCAGAAGAAGAAGGAGAAGAAAAAGAAGAAGAAGGAATGGAAGAAGAAGAAGAAAGAAGAAGAAAAAGAAGAACAGGGATAGAGGGAGAGCACGAGAGAGAAAGAGAGAGGGAAATTGGAAAGAAAGACAGGGAGAAAGGATATGAAACTTGCAAAGATCGAGACCATTCTCCTCTCACTGCCTCTATCGACTCCACGACCATGTTCTCTCGCATTTCATCCACCTGTAAGGCCTCCCCTCCATGACACAAGTACCCCCCGACATACCTGGACAAACGCTACGCCAAGTAGACCGTTCATCATGACAGAAACTATCACACAGCATGCACAGTCTCCATCAAATCACATCATATTACACGAATTTGAGCCCACCACTCAACGCATTACAGATAATTACATGAAAATGTCTTATGACATTTCATTGCCTTCGCTTGACCTCCATACCCTATTTATCTCCAACCAATCAATTCAAAATCAGGCTACCAACCTACAAAGATTGCCTTTCCTCGCGCTCACCATGAATCCATCCATTCAGGTAAGCCTTTTCGGAAAGCACTTAATTTCGTAACGGTCAACGAGTCTTCTGATAGATACTGCAGGTCCGCATGCATTTTTGCCGATTAAAGACCGCATCAAGTAATTCGTAAGTACTTTTCTCTTCCAGACTAAGTAGTTTAGATATAAAGCCCCGCTGTGGAAAGAACGATGGTAGCTTTAATACTTTAACCTCTGTCAAAAATCTGCTTATTCTTGAGAGCTCCTGATATCTTCCAAATGCGACCAGTTAACAATTCAACATAGGCTACTTTTTTGTTCTGATGTAATTGCTGGAGGCAATAGTATGAGCAGCATTAATTTACCATACAACCTTTATGAGCAGAAAATAATTTATGTCGCAAATGCAAATGAAAGTCCCCCTTTTTTCGATGTGGTGAACATTCTACCTAAATAAGTTTACACAAATCTAGAGTTCCAGACGACTGTTTCCCTTTGCAGAATAACATCTGTTAGACTTATGTCATATATATATATTTCATTGCTCATGAAAGTGTACGAATCGAAAAGTTTTCAAGTCATTTCACACGCACTGGGTGTGAAGACCTTTGAACAATTAAAAAAGCATTTAATATATTGCGACGTCTATCTGGAACATCTATTCTGACGCATATAAAGGGAGAAGAAAAATGAAAGAAGAGTCCAAATGAGTACAATAACTAAAACTATGTCAAGCATTGCTTAAAGAATAATATAAATTTAGAACTTTTTCTCATTCTACTTTACTTGTGGGTTGGACCGAAACTGTCGACCTTGCCAGTATTATGTTCTTCACCATTCGTGAATCAACCATTAGCTTGTATGCGCCATTTGCTTGCGAGTGAGATATTAATCAAATGCATCTCATTACTCAAATTACTCTGGAACATGTGAATATCGTAGTTACATGTTTGTACAGAAATATGACCTGATAGGACAAAACATTCACGAATGCCAATTAGAGAAATTAGAGAATGAAATGAAAACATTTGTAACATAATATGGCGCATCTAAACCGAGTGGAGAGATCGCCTCAGTCTGTCAGCGGAAGAAACAAGGCATTCACAAAAAGTAACCTAACAAACTCGTTAGAATAATTGTAAATGAGAGATGAAAAGGGTTCAAGATAGTGAAAGAGAAAGAGAGAGAGAGACGAAAAGAGGAAGAGAAAGAGAGTAAAAGATAAAGGAAAATAGAGAGAGAGAGAGAGAGCGAGGAGGGGGTAAAGAGAAAAGGAGCTAAGAGGGGTGTGCCCGGAGTGAAGTATGTGTGTGTGCGTGTGCGTCGCGTGTGCGCGTGCGTGTGTGTTTGTTATGTGTTAATCAGAGGAATAAGGAATAAAAAGGGCGGAAATTTAGATAATACTTATATACTTGACATTTGGCAGAGAAAGGGTAAAAGGTCAGAAACACAGACAGACAAACAGTTTGACAAGGATACATCATGCATATAACTTTGAGCAACAGGCATAAAGTTATCGACCTCATGTCGAGGAAAATTATCGACGAATTTCACTCGCTTGTGTCAACATGGTGAACATGGTTGTTGCTCATGCCTGAGTTTGGAATTGGTTAATGAGACGGCGAATGAAACAGAGACAGAGATTGGAAAGAGAAGAGGACTTGAGAGTGAGATACATTGGAAGGAGGGAAATATAGAGAGAAACTGGGTACATTAAAGGAAGCGTAGCATTTTAAACAAGCGTGAAACAGGAAACTGTCTAAAACAGAATAGGGAAATAGAGAGAGATAGAGTGTGAGAGAGAGAGAAAGAGAGAGAGAGACAGAGAGAAAGAGAGAGAGAGACAGAGAGACAGAAAGAGAGAGGAAGGGGGAGAGAGAGGGGAGGAGGGAGACAGATATATATATATAGAGAGAGAGAGAGCGAGAGAGGAGAAGAGAGAGAGAGGGGAGAGAGACGGAGAGACAGGGAAAGAGAGAGAAAGAGGGGGAAAGAGAGAGAGAGAGAGGCAGAAATGAGAAAGTTATTTGAGTGTAATATATTAGAGGGCAAAAAGGAAGAAATAAGGCTCAAAATGCATTGCGAGGAAAATGGAGAAGAACATAATGGTGGAATCAATATTGTTTGAACTGTTACTCATTAATGCCATTCAATGTCTCAATTTGTTTCTCATTACGCTTTTTATTGTGTACCCTCAGACAATCAAGTCGCTGAGAGTAGTCTCTGTCTCTACGCTTCATTGCTGCATGACATACAAAGGTTTAATAAGTCCTTTCATGAAAATTGGTTGACCGTGATCAACATACCCGTTAGGTTACTATCTAACCTGTTATATAAAACAAATGGAAATGTAAAGAAGCTTTCCAATAAATAATTAGCTGTTTGGAATTGTGCTAAATGACGGATATATTATTGGTCACTTCACTTTGCTCACCCAAACAAGAAACGGCAAAGTGAAATTACATTTTGTATGCCCATTAGGTTCTTGTAGACCTTTTCCGCGTTCTACCCCGAAATAGGGTAACATTGGGTGGGATCCACTCCCCCCATCAAACGCCAATTCACAGTTCGGATCTCCTTAAGTTCTAATATTTAGCTTCTAATACTGACGCCGAGGACTGGATACACAACTAGTATAGATATACATTCGAATGAGTCGTAAGAGACACATAATCGGTTTGAAATAGCCATTACATTGGTTAAGTTGGTGGATCATAGAGTATTTTATTCCTTCACCATGTAGTATACAGGAACAATTGCAACAAGGGAATAAAACGAAAAACAAACTTAGCTATAAAGATGGTAAGGATATATGCTGAATAGATAGAATTACGTTTTGCAATCTCGATATAGTTTTGTGTTTACATTATAATCTACACCGTCAAAACGAAATCTGACCATTTTGCAGTAAGTAGAATACAATGCCAAACGGGTAGATTTACTCCTCATCGATAATGTTGATATTGAATCTATCGAGCAGCATTGTAAAAACTAGGATAATTTTAGCCCAAGGGAACAATTGCGTATAATTTTCATATACCTAGGTTTCAAATGTTATCTTAATCAGTGAAACTAACACGCATGCACGAGAAACGTGCACGTACGCGATGTCCACTTTGTTCGTCCTTATTGCGTTTCAACCACGTTCTCGCCCTTGGACCATACACCAGTGTGGCGGCTATTAAAATTGTTAAAGTGAACGTTGGGTTCGGGTAAAGATGACATATATTGTGTCAGCTTTCTCACCCTCACATTCTTCTTCTTATTACGCAAAAATGGTCATACTGTACTACCAATGTCCCTTGAAGGGGATTGCTCTTAAAGTGAGTCATATTTTAAAATAGACTTTGAATGATTTGGACCTTATTCGCATGTCATTATGTTTGTCTAGCCCGGTCTAGCAAGCTTTATGTCATTTTGTTTTTAATTTCCACGATACCGAATCTCCACAATACTAACTTGTTGATTTGTACTACTACATAATTCAAAATTCGCAAGATCCACGCCGTTTTGCAAGACGTCCATCTACAATGTCACTCTCCAACCATCCAAGTATAATTGGGTATTAAATAATATACTTTAGCGCAATATATTTAGCCGCTCAGTTATAAACAGATAATAACAGGAAAAAGGGAGAGACAGAGATGCACACTACATAATCCTTTTTCAGTATCTCATGTTTTTATTCTTGGAGGAGATGACAATAAATATTTTACAAGGGCTCTAGGCATAAAAGTGAATGACTGAATCTAATTCACTCAACAATGGCAAATTTACATGAAACTCAAGAACTCAGGTGATTTGCTCGGGGGTTAACTATGCGATATACTCATCATTTACAATTACTGGTGGTAATTCGTAACCGTTTCGTTGGCAAACTTTGATTAATTGGTTAGCAATATGAAAACGAAATGTGAGTATATTTCAAAATAACCGCTGTCAGCAGATTCGGTTAGACATCATATCAATTCTAGATGGTCATACGCTCGAAAAGACGCCCCTTTTGCGCCGTGGCCTTGCATAATAATATCTAATATGATATTCAAATCAATATTTACTTGTTGGTGTCTTCAGGGAATGTTCACGTGAATGTATATGCTTCATCATGTCCCTGATGTAGTGGAATGCCGGGCAGCAGAGTCGCAAGGAAACATCTTCCCTGGGGCCAGAGGAAGGGGGACGGGCTGATATCTCGAATATCAACTTTCCAGCTTCTATATTTTGCAAACAAGCGAGGACGAGGACGAGGACGAGTAGACTTTCTAAAACTTCATTACTTCACTTATTGAAATATCAACTTCTTCACCGAATATGAGGTGACAGTGGCCCTAATATTGATACATTCAGAATTATCTAGAGGCTGTAGCTCCACCCCCCCCCCCGGCCTCGTAGTCCTATGTTGGGAGGGGAGTATAGCCGGGGTAGTATTACCCCCTCCCATATATCCCCCTATACATCCATCCGAGAAGCGTATATTAACAGATCACCTTTAGATTGCTCTTCTACCTCTTCCTTTCGCCCGTTCAAAATGATAGGCATATTCTCTCGGATCGAATCAGATACCGAATAGGGGTAACATCAAAATAGCTCTACCCCTTCTCCCCTCTTCTCCTTCCTCTACTCATTATTCCCATTCAAGTACGACAAACATCTGTATCACTCAGTTGGATCATTTTTTATAACATAATATGTAGAGGTAACATGGGGGGGGGGGTAAGAGTACCCCCCACAATCCGTTCTTTCCCAGTCAAGGATGGTTACATTGTAATCCCCTGGAAGGATTGTTTTCATCGCTTCTAGTCAACTGTATCCTTGAAGTACACCGCTTTCAAACAAGATGAGAGGCTCCGATGACATCACGTTATTCCACACACGTCTTCAGCTATTCTACAATGTGTGAGAGCTTCCGTCCATCCAAGGCAAATTGTCGTCACGCTATTTGTTTCTGCCACCTATCACGGTATAGGTTTCAGGATCCCAACGAGAGCTGGGAGTACCTAGCGCCTAATAACATGCTGACAGCATTTCTCACGTCGCTCCCCGAACAAGGAATATAACATTTTGTTCAAACAGATTGCTGGGGATAGCATCTCTGCGTTTTGGGGTTATCCTTATTTGAAAGAATTGTTAAGATTTAAAATAAGAATGTAAATCATCTAATATAGAAATATTTGTCTTTTGACATTTGGGAAATTGACAAGAAAGAATAAAGACTAAAATATGGAACAACAAGAACAAAAAAGATGTGCCTAAACTGACGATCGTTAGGATACTGATTCTTCTTTATTTGGAATATTGATAACAGAGCTGTAAAGACGATTGGATGAACACCCGGTGGGGGTGCTATCGAGACAAGATATAGAGAATGGTATAAAGTGTGGCCGTGTGTGAGAGAGCATAATAAATGTGATCGCGGGGCTAAGAGGGGGAAGGGTCTCCGATTTCATCAAATAAATGTTTATCCTCGTTTTCAAAGACGTAATTTAAGAAAAGAGGAAAAAATATTTCTAGAAGTGAAAGCCTAAACATTGATTTCAAAATCAAGTCATAGTCAAGTCGTAAGGTGTGACCCTAAAAGGTCTTTTAACCTTTATCGAAACGACGAGCAAGAGGAGTGACCGGAGACTGACTCAAATCAATAGATGCGTTTACTGCATTATTCAACACAAGTGTTTTCGTTTACCCTTTCAGAATGACCAGAAGCACCATTCACTTACTAAAAAAGCACGTAGAGGGTCAAAGATAAATAAGGAGGGGGCATTTTCATTGACATGGACTTGATCCAATGAAAGGGCGGATCATCCACCTCTCCCTCCCACATCCAACTCCATTCAACGGCCTTATTCGAGTGTCCTTAAATGACCTGACCTCATCTACGACATCAGACAGGTTAAATGCAGCTCGAACTCTTTATTACAGATGTACACCTAAGACAACAGTGGCCGCTTATAATTTATTTATTCTACAATTTTTCGTTTCATTTACTACAATAATTGCACAAAGATCAATAATTTTTTTAGGGAAGTGAGGTATATGCGACTACGAGGTTGGACGCTTTTTATTGCTACCATCATACCATGACTACAGTTAATTATTGGATCAGGTGGCCCGAAAGATTATCCTAGGAGTCTTGGAACATGCTGCTTGCATGCGACAACAACCCCCACTGATGCCTCAAATAAACGGAGAATTCAGGACGATCCCTCGGTTGGTAAACTACCTCATTTTTCGGAATAGCATAATTCATAAAACCGTTTCTTGCGGGGTTTCTCTAAACCACCAAATAGAGAGGGATGTCCCAATCCCATGCCCTGGTCCTCTCAAGCCATACCATATGCCACTTATAACCAAGTGTTATACCCTCTATACACATGGCGTCAGTTTGCTGACGTAAAGATTCGTAATTTGGCTGACGTAATGATGCGTCAGTGTCTGGACCTGTCTTTGACGCATCATCTGAAGGTTACATCGTGCAAAAACTGAATCTAAAATGAACAATTGTATTGAATTTCTAGTACTCAAAGTAGTGCTTCCAATGGCTTCATTAGCGCAGTTACAAACGCATTCGAAAGGACAATGTTGACGCAAGGAGTACAACAGGCATTAGTCTTATTGAGTATCCACATTCGCAACATTGTAGACAATCAGTCATCGATGGGTTCTGTGACTTTAGGGAGTCTTGGTGACGTAAGCACATTAAAGGTCGAAGAATCTATGCTGTGCTAGAAAAGAATACAAATATTTATTCGCCGTGGGTTTCTTTTCAACTGTCTAGGCTGTACCCAAACAAGATCAATCGAGAGTGTTTAAGACCGCATAGAGTAAAGGGAGTGTAAAGGGGAGCAGTATCAAAAATAGGTCGGTTTTTAAATGTTCTTATCCTGCTTATCTGTTTCTGGCCATGGTTCATAAAATGTGTTATAAATAAAAAGTTACAATCGCTGTTATAAGCTACTGAAATTGTGGCATTTGATTGGCTGAGGGCAGATTTGTCATATAAATTGAGCATTATTTTGATATTGATAACAAGTTTTATGAAACAGGGCCCTGGCTGGCTTGCGAACTCGAGGGTGCCCACCCCCCCCCCCCCCCCCCCCCACCTCCCCCACCTCACGCCTTCATCTCTATTCTCATGTGGGTGTGTGCCCGTCTCTCTCAATCTGTTTCCCTCATTCTCAATCTCTGTCTCTCTCACTCACTTACTCAATGTTAAACACTAACTCACTGTAAAACACGCACTCTTTCAATCCCTTCACTTTCTCTATGTCTCAGAAACAGACATGACAGGTGTGATTGGTAACTTGTCCTTCGTACCTT
This sequence comes from Strongylocentrotus purpuratus, assembly GCF_000002235.5. NCBI lineage: Eukaryota > Metazoa > Echinodermata > Echinoidea > Camarodonta > Strongylocentrotidae > Strongylocentrotus > Strongylocentrotus purpuratus. The sequence continues at coordinate 4,380,294 of NW_022145607.1, read as the reverse complement.
AGGCTTATAATTGAGTAAAAGAAGGAATAAGAAAACAATGCGACTTACACCTGTGTTACATCATCCAGCTAGTATAAGCTTTAAATGGAAACATCACACAAACCCTAAACGTAGACATATCTTTTTAAGAGTCTTTATAAAACATAAAATCATCTGCCCACGTTCCCGACAAGAACCATCCCGATGTTTAAATGGTCAAACGTTAAAGAGCGTGAAGGAAAACCGATTTGCTCTGTTTTGTTACGATTTTTTGTTTTGTTGTGTTGTGTTGTGTTTTGTTTTGATTTCGTTTTGTTTTATTCCTTTCTGTTTTGTTTTATTAATTTATTGATTTTTTTCTTTTTCGGTAAGTAAGATGCAATGCGTTTATATAAACTTATAATAACTTGAAATAACTCTTAAAAAACGTAGTACTTGAAGCTGAAATTTAGAATGTATAAATCCCTAAATAGACAGCGTAAAGGAGATAATACCTTTTTAGATACATGTATCGCTTTATTAAATGCAGGTGTAAAAAGTATACCTTATTATGAGTTGATTTATATACGTAAGGTATACTAATTAATTGTTAATTAGCTTGTAAAGATAGAATAAAATGTGTTATTTCGATACAGAATTCCATGAATATTGACCATTGGAGAGAGAGAAACAATTGAATTATAAATCAATTATGCCTAGGATCGTTGAGCAACATAGACAAATCGTCCGGTTTTATGTTACTGATAATCTTCACTTTGGATCTTTAAGTGGTTAATGGATGCCCCAGGGGTTTAAGATAACAAGTTCTTCCCTCTTTAAATTGTTTTGCTTTTACTGGAAAATACAAATTACGTGATTAGATTGGCTTAGACGATTGGAGTAAATGAATGTGATGAAACGCCTAGGGACGCCCTGTTCTTCAGATAAAGTTTGATTTTCGGTACACGAGCTAAAAACTCAAGAAATGTTTGAATCCTTATGTATAGCAAGACTTCATTATTCTTTATGGAAAATAGAACATGGAGATGGAGAAAATATCGAAATATATGCTTTATGAAGGTGTAAAAGAAAGACGGAAGATCAGTGTTTTCATATCTACTATAGATAGTAGTACTTATAGTATTGTTATTGGCAGGTAAGCGGACTATGGGCGTGGCTAAAATAGTCTTCAGAGACCATATTAAGACGTATCCTGTCATCATTCTGTATTCATACTGATTATATTTTTTTTATAAAAGCAATGTCGTTTCGGTATAAAAGCAGATATTCGTCCGTTGTACGTTACTTGCTTCTTTGACAATTGCTCCTCGGCAATTTCCTATTACACTAACCGAATTCCTGCCTTCAACCCTGGTTCCAACACTATACCGAACCCTAACATAAAACACAATCGCAACGCTAACCATGGAACTTTGATGAAATGAAGTCCGCAGCTATTGTCGCATAAGGAAATGTCGAGTTATCCACTCCTTGAAATGTGGTAGTCTTCTGAATAGTGGTTCAGTATTTTTCTCTTCGGCCTTTACGTTAGTTTTGTACATTTTAATGCAATACCCTGCATGGTTATTATTACACAAATTTATAACCAGTGACTTTAAAGTTATGGACGTTTTTGATACTTTTCGTGTGGGTGGAAATTTGAAACCGTTCTTGTTTATCTCTCCATTCTCTAGGTGTAGGTTTGTTCATCATATTTCCAATACTTTTCAACACATCTATATATCAATCTCAGTCTGCAATTGCATTCTACAGGGTATCATTCGATTTGGAAGAACCTGTGGATAGGCTACACTTCGTTTCTAATGCGTCTCAATCGAAGGTCATTTGATGGGAGGCATTGAATTACATTACGAAACAAGTGGATTGATTTCAAGCTAAATAATACTTTGATGATAGTCGTGGAGTAGATGTCTAATACAAATCGTTTTGAGAGAAAGAGATAGAAAGAGAGAGAGGGGGAATAGCCGAAGTTGGGTTGATAGAGAAAAAGGGATTCATTTCAAAAGTCAGCCATCATTGATCACATAAATGAAAGAAAAAGAGTGGAAGGGAGAGAGAAAGGTAGAGAGGGGGAGGGAGGGAGAGAGAGAGAAAGAGGGAGGGAGAAAGAGAGCGAGCAAAGGAGAGAGAGCAAAAGAGAGAGAGAGAGGGAGTAATAGAGAAGGGGGAGAGAGAGAGAGTGTGTGTGTGTGTGTGTGTGTGTGTAGGGGGATCTGTATTCAGTGTATACAGGTTTACCTCATAATCATGGCGCATACTCGGGCTATTCAACGTAAACCCTTTAAACACAACTAACTCAATAGAAAAGTTTACTAACATATTCCATTTTGGTGGATGTTTCTCTCCTGGGGACCTAGTGACGTGGTAGTTATGATTGATCTTCAGTACTTGGAATCCAGTCTGCATAAATTATTAAATGCTATGTCGGGCAAGCATTGAGGTCACCAAGAAAAACCTTTGTTTAAGAAGTATGCATACAATTTGAATATGTAAGTAAACCGGTCTATTATCAATCTCGTAAAAAGTCATTCTTCTTATTAAGCATGCTTCTTTTATACACTTATTTCTCATTAACAAAAAGGATTGCATGGTTTATAACCAAATAAATAAAAGAAAGCTTTCTTAATGTACCTAATATTGAAGTCCATAGGAATGCCAGCTATATTACAAGTTTTCAAAATAACAGCATCTCTTACACTAAAACCGAGTCGGGATGATTTACAGATGATTACACCAGGAAGCTGTAATGAATGGAGATCCCGTCCAAGAGGCTCCTTTGAAGCCATCCGTGGCACCGCGCGTCTTTTGTTTCCCCTACCGAAATCCCCTTAATCCCTCTCCGAAACCGTACAGATTCCTAGTAGCACTTAGTCCTCCCTTTCCACCCACAGCCCAGCCCAGCGAGTACGGCGGCTTTTGCTTTGCCGGCCGTAGGCCTACTTGGGGTGAATAGTGGTGATAACTTGACAAATTCTAGCCCTCAATCAACAAATGCGCAAACATATAACACAATTTCATTTTGTTCTTTAGGGAGATAAACCTTTGGACTACCTTCCTAGCTATGTACAAATTTCGGAAATTTTCGGAAAATGTCAACAATTAGATGAGAAAATCATGATGATGAAAACCTCTCATTCGCTCTGACTCACGATTTCCTTGGTCGATTTCGCTAGTTGAAATGGCTATGTCTTCAATAGAGCTATCCGAGAACGGAAACAGCATTTGATAACTAATAGAAAATTGCATTGGTCATATGTTGTGAATTCTGTATTTTATATTTTATATCCAAATACATCTTCACTGAACATGACCTAATTTTTGCGGTGCCACGCAAGGCTTCAAAGCTCGATGCTTGCATATTTTTGCAAAAGAGTGAATGGAGAACTTTGGGAAGCAGAAGGCGTTGCGTAACATTTTGTAATATTTGGAATGCCAGAGGGGGACTGTGCATTGATATGGACAGCTGTTGATGGAAATGATGGCTGGAGAGGGTTACATTTCTTTTTGTTAAGCCAAGTTAATCTTAAATATTTTTCCCTCGGAAAATTCTTTCGAGACGGTATCTCCATTCATTACAGCTTCCTGGATAAGGTAATGAAAGAATCTAATTTTAACTCGGAAGTAATCCAAATGGCAGTCTGTGTTCTAAATATGAAGCCAATTCAAGAATTATGCTGTGACATGATGATAAAACATGCAATAACTTTGAATATCTGTATTCCTAAAAACTTTGCCTAAAACTAATGCAGTCTGCAAACACTGAGAATATTTGAGGATACCGTTGTGAAAATAAGTGTCGGATAGTTGCGTATCGAGGGGGGAGGGGTAGCAGGGGATGAAGAAAAAACCGGTAAAGAAGACAATAGAGATGGAAGAAACTCAAGTTCTCTTACTCATTTTGGTCGTATTAATTTTATTCACCCTATTACAGGGTAAGGTTATTTGTTATGAGTTATTCCTGATTCAATGGGTGACAATGTTGAATACATGTGCTATCAAGGCTATTTAAGTTAACTCATATTATAGTTGTAGAATGGCTGAATAACGTTAAATTAGAAATAAACCACATTTTTTTATTAGGAAACGTCTTGAGAGTTTGTTTGCTAATAATGTGCATGATTGCAGACAATTTGATAACAATCCCAGTGAAATATTTCAGGCCATTATTTTTTAATTTTAGTCTGTATATCCTCATTTGTTGTGAACTTCGCTACCGTTGACACTGTTAACACAATTCTCAAGAGATCTAGGTCAAATGCAAATACAAACGTGTAACAATATCCGGATATTGGGTATATGCTCTATAATTTACACGCCTTTTATTATGTATTTCTCGAGTTACAGACTCGTTGCGGGAATTAAAAGCATAGTTTACAAAAATGAACAAATGATATTCATTGCTGTATTGGTAACCTTTTCCAGGATTAGGACGGTGTTTGTTGAGTCTGGTACATGACTGGCAGGCATAAACCTGTCTAAAATGGAAGGAATTCAATAAAGTCGATGACGAATTGAAATTACCGCCAGGTGGATTAAATCAGATGGGATTCCAAGCTTCCCTATAGATAGACTAGTAATATAGTAGACAAACACAAGGATGTGGTATTTTTTTAAGAGAATAACTGTTGCTATTTATAGATGCGAATTGCACGGAGAGAGAGAAAGAGAGAGAAAGAGGGGAGAGAGAGAAAGAGAGAGTAAGGCGTATAAGAGACAAGTACGTTGTAACAAATCAATGTAGCGAGAAATACTCTGAAAGATCTTGATTTGACTTGAACAGCTAAGAAAATATTACGTGACGGCGGTGGTCACATCCCGCCGTACTTGCAAGTGCGTGCTGTCTACGTGCAAAAACGTGGGCAAAAATTGGGTATCCGTACGTGATGAGTACCGCCTCCGTACGGATTTGGGAGCACGTAGACACACCGTAGCACTTTTAGTGCACGAGGAACTTTCGCTGCGTTCGGGCTGCGTTCGGGCTACCGATTCACCCCAGTGCGTGTGACGTGCGTGCCCGGTACTCCCTCCCTGCCTTTGCCACTCCCTCCCTACGTTTTTAGAAAAACGTGACGGCCGTGGCCTCCCCAAAAACCGTACGCACTAAAAACACGCACGGTGGGATGTGACCAACGCTTAAATGTATGCGCCACGATTGTTGAATACCGTACCCAAAGATGAGAGTACAATATTACTAGTGCGTGATCCTGGAATGAAAACATTCTTAGTATGAGTAGATGAACATTATTTGTGCCTGGAAGTGTAACCCATCGAAACAAAATACGGGAAGAATGTTAATGCCTAGGTCACATATAAACCGGGCCCCGTACGATTTTCCCTACCCGGCGGCTTGCCGTGGATTTAGAGACCGTACGGGAACCGTGCGATTTTCATTTCTACGGTATGTGTGGTCACATTTTCCGCGGCGCCCGGGAGGTGCCCGGACAAAATTGGTCGGGTTAAAATGCAAGGCGCCCGTAAGGATGCCGGTCGGTAAGCTTACGTGCTTTGTCCGATGAGCAGGTGCACCTGTGGCTCCCGGAAGGTGCCCTGCCGGGGGCCGGCCGGGGTGCGCGGCCGGGGTCCTCAAGGTGCCCTGTCGGAGCCCAGCCGGGGTCCTCAAGGCGTCCGGCCGGGTCCCATGAGGTGCACTGAACTATGTGTCCTCTGAAATCCGCACCTCCTGTATTTAAAGCTGCGTTGTACATTTTGAGATGCCGCCGTGAGGGGCCCGCACGGGCAATATTCATTTCAAATTGCCCCCGGACAGCAGACGCCCGGTGTTATGCATATTACCCGGGGCTCTTGAGGGGCCCGTGAGGGAGCCGTCGGGTACACGTAAGGCACCATTTAGCACTGCAAGGTGCCCGTAAAGATTTTTCATGAGAATTGACCCCAAAAAATCGTGAGGGGCCGTCCGGATACCGTCCTGAGCCCGCACGGGACCCGTAAGGTGACCGGCGGGCCCTTCACGGGCTCTCTACGGCCTAACGGTCAGATAAAAACGCCGGGAGAATTGGGAGCAGCCGACTCAGCACCACGGCGCCCATACGGCTTCAAAAACTGTCCCGGTGCCCGTAGGATCTTTACGGTAGCCGGCCAGACACCGGCCGAAAATTCCCAAAATGTGTGTTTTTACTCGCCGTACGGGCCCCGGAGTGTATATGTGAAAGCCCCATTAGGCATGACAGTACTTTATGCACCAATGGTAAATTCCAAGATATTATACAGGTGGAATATTTTAATTTCGAAAGACGGAACAAAAGATATTCATGCAGCGCTTCCACCGGGGGTTCGTGATATTTGAGGTCACGTGGGGGCATGTGCTAACTACGAAAGCCAGTCCAATTAAAAATATGGGCAGATGGACTCCCCACCAGCCGTAGGCTTTATATGATGCATCGAGATCGATGTTTATATCAGCATGAGCTTCGAGATTAACTTATCTATCTTCTGAAAAGACTTTTAATAATGCTTTTACAAGGTAAAGCTGTTATATTGGTTACTAAATATACCCACCCCCCCCCCCCCCCCACTCGCCATAGACACAGACAAAATAGCACTAAGAAGTGCTTGGAGATTTCATTCGTGCTGGGCATAATAAGCGGAAACTATGTTGAGTCTTTTACTCTACCTAAATATTTAGGATGCTGGCATCGTCTGAGCTAGAACCAAAAATAGTGACCATTAATGTCATAGAAGAAGAAAAAAATCATGACTACTAAGAACTATTGATCTTTCAGCACTGTCGAATATTGAAGGCCGTTTTCATTTTTTGATTTCTTTTCAACATTACTGTTCGAGGGGTTTCCTCATTTTTCGTGAACTCGAACTGAAACAAGAGACTGTTGATAATTGCATAATTTTGTCCAGACTTCACAATGCTTGATAAGCATTGAATCTCATAAAAATGGTGAATAGCTTTCCTGAAATTGTAAATATGCCTCGGGTAATATCTTTGTGCTAAATTACTGAAAGGCGCTCTTTTCTTTTGTACATACATGTACGTTGTCATGGAGACTAATGTTTAGCATACGATAAAATAAAGATGAATAATATACACATCAAAAATGATATGAAAGGATATAGGATATAATGCCGGAACTCGTTAAAGGCGATAATGAGTGCCTAAGGGACTACTTAGAAGATAAAAAGTCATATCCATATCTAAACGGAATATTCTCGACCGCCTTGTGAATCTAATCTCAAAATATTGTGTCTTCCATTCACCAGCAAAGCGACGTGACTGTCTTTATCAAGTTATTATTGATAATATTTCAATTATTTATGGATGACAAACTATTCAATCAAATTGCAGCGGAAATCTTTTAAAGCCCCTCTAAAGTGTTCGAAGCCCCAAATTCGCGAAAAGACTGATGGCAAAATTTCACTTAAATTGAATAATAATGTGAAAGAGGATGTCGTGTAAAACTCACTTCTGCAAAGATCCCCCCCCCCCCCAAAAAAAAAAAAAAAAAAAAAAAAAAAAATGTGTTTGAAGACAAATATTGATAAAAAAATATATACACAATTTGGGTTTTCTATTGTACGCAGAAGACCTACATTTTGTGTTCTTTCATCAATATTCGACTTCAAAAACATTTGGTTTGAATTTCCCTGCAGAATTGTGTCTTAAATAACACCCTCTTTCACATTATTATACAATTTCAAGTGAAATGTTGCCATCAAATTTGTGGGACTCCAAACACTTTAGTGGAGCTTTAACTATATGAATACCACTGTTTGTGGATCTTAATATTTTGAATTGTATTGGTTCGTTGGTATACATAGAAAGAAGCTAATCTAGTCCCCAGTTCCCTAATGCAAAAGGTAATCATTGGTTTGGCTGGCTTAGGTGCAGAAAGTCGGGGATTAGCATGACAATAATGACTGTGATTTCTACAGATGAAGGAGGTGTCGTAGTCGAATGGCATAGACACTTACTGCAGATGTTCGAGCCCTGACAGACAGGGCACTTACGTCGAATAACTAAACATTAATGTAAATAGGTCTGGGAAATAGGTCCTACATACGTGATATATGTATATGGGGATCCTAAGCCATACCCTCAATTATATTGAGTGGCCTACATGTAGATACGAAGGCTTGATCAGCTCGATCAATGTACGTAGCAGGGTTGGCCGGGATGATACATCCCCCAGCAGTGGACCCCAAGCACAGGCGCACAGAGTGTCCAAGCTATTATAAGGACGCCAAAAATATAACCAACCTAAACGAAATATATTAGGACTGTTCTCCAATAAATGGGATAGTTTACACATCGAAATGATTATGATTACCGGAGAAAAACCTATCTTGCAATACTTAAGGCATATTTGAATGTTATATGGAATGCCATAAGTGGACTACTTTTGCACACCTGTATTTCAAGATGATATAAAAAACTACTTTTTTGTTCAATCTTATAAAAAGGAACAAACATTTTTTCCTGGTATATTATAAGCTATCTTATCTAAACTGATCCGGTGTACCGATAACAATTATTCAAAAATAGTATATTTGTTATTCTACATCCAATTTTTCCTTACGATGGTTTTTCTTCATTCCTGCAAAGGTGTCATGATTCTAAGTTTTGCAATTCTTTAATCAACCGAATTTAAACATAATTATCTTCGTTTTAAATTAAAGTGAAAATGAAGGTAAAAACTGTATTTCAATCATTTAGATTTAAAACTGAGCTTGGGCAGGTACAAAAAAAAAAAGAATAAACAATTTATCAACACAGATCTCGCTGTATGGAATTCGGGAATGAACGACTTCCAATTTTTAGTGGTTGAAAATACACTTCGATATTTAGGTCATATTGAGATTGATTTTTTATTTCTGATTATCTGTGAACAGACTGAACAAAAACAAATCCTATTTAACAACCAGGCCGCGATAATACTTGTATGATAGGATATTAGGCTAACCTCCTTTTACTTTTCCGCAATCGAATTGTAGATAACAAGTGACACGAGCACAACCCGCCCGCATGACAAGTGTGAGACACTGTCCGCTAACAGCTGTCCCAACAAAACTTGATATGCGGGCCGGTAGCTTCTCCAAGAGAATTTTGGCGGAGTTGACCGAATTAAAGTGTCGTGTTATTCATAGGAGTTTAATCGACCGGCATTCTCTATTCAGACGTGTGAAGGTGTTGACCGGATATGAACTGTAGTTTATTAGGAGGTCCTTGAATTAGAATTCGTTTTTGAAGTGAATATTTAATTTCGTCAAGCTGAGCCTTAGATGGTTAATTATTGTTATTATTATTTGTTATCATTATTGTTAGTACTATTGTTATCATTATTTTTTTACTATTATTAACATTATCATCGGGGGGCGGGGGGGGGGGGGGGGGCATTCTGGTTAGATCCTCGTTAGAGTGTGCAGAATCATGGACAAGCGGAAGTTAAATATAAACTACAAATGCCACCATCGGTAAAATAAAGGTAATGGAGCAACCCTAAATAAGAAAATACCTTTAAAGGGGAAGTCCACCTTGAAATTAAGTTAGTTTTAATAGGAGTAGAAAAATGAGAGAAACACGTCAGTGAAAGTTTGAGCAAATTCCGATTAAAAATAAGGAAGTTAGGATTTTTGAAGTTGTGATCAATCAAACACAAATTGGCAACTCTATGACGTATCATACGAGCTCAACTTCCATTTGCTCAGTACTAAACTTAAAATCTAAAATTTTCATTTTCCCTCAAGAAAAATTTCAACCATACATGCACCCTAAATATAATAATTGCAAATATGTTTCTATACTCCCCCTGCAAGGAACAAATATATATTCCGTCATCAATAACGAAGAAAACATGATTTTATGGAATATTATGCACAAAGCAAATGAAGGAGAGCTCGTATAGTAAGTCACAGAGTTGCCAATTTGTATTTGATTGATCACAACTTCAATAATTCATAACGTTCTTATTTTCATTCAGAATTTGCTCAAACTTTCACTCACCTGATTTTCTTATTATTCTGCCTCTATCGAAACAAACTTATTTTGGGGGTGGACTTTCCCTTTAAAATGAAATACATGTACATGTATAGTCATGCTAAACCATGGACCTACTAAGTAGATCCATGATTAAACACACATATTCATGATGTTGGGGCAAACTATTCACGTTTCCCTTCGAAAAGATGCGAAATAAGGGTGTAATCGGGATGTGTAGATGGATGGCATAACTGGATCATGCGTACCATAAGATTACTGCAGAAGTTGTTATTTCAATTTTTACATCTATAATTCGACACAACTAAAGTTTCTTAGATGTAATTTGATATATTATATTGTTCCTTCTCATGCTTATTTCCTTTCTAACGCGCATTTCTCTTTCCTTTCTCTTTCCTTATCTTCTTCTCAACCCCACATGCAGCTCATCTTTTATGATTAATTTCTGTACCCTCGATTTCTCACTTCTTTTTGTCATTGTCTACTCTTTGTATTATGACCGTGTTCTTCTATCTTTGTCGTGTATAAGTATTGTCTTGTCCCTTTCTCGTCTCTGTTGGCATTCCCCTCCCCCCGCCCCTATTTTGTAGTTTTTTTTTTGTAGTTACAGATTAGTTAATTTAATTACTCTTTATTCCTAAGTTTCATTTGAGGTGTTCACACTTATACAAGCATTGCTTTTTAGTGGACGCCTCTGTTTCCAACATGTATTTCTTAAATTTGTTTTAAACGCTTATAATTGATTTGTAATGTTTTGTTGGAAACATGAATAAATTTGAAATCTTGAAAATCTTGAAATCTTACAAGAAGTACAGTAGACGTATGTATTCTTCAAGCAGTTCTTGAGCCTCGATCGTTCACCCCATGCCTCCATCCAACCCCAATCTCTTCTGAACTCTCTCCTCAATTCTTAAATTATAGCCAACTTGGCCTCGACGGTATAGTTATTTTCTCAGACGTCTAGACCCCCTACGACCACATCTATCCTCCAGCAGAATGGTTAATGTGCTTTTATAAAATGATATGTGATACGGAACAAATCAAAACGAATGTCTTGTATTACTACAGTTTGTTTGTTCATTTTTGTTTCACGCCTCTACAATCACGTTGATATATGTTTTCATTGTACAAGGTAAAGAAGTGTCATGCATTAAACACAAATAAAATCCTCTGTTTGTCTATCTGGCTGTCTCTCTTTCCACCCCCCCCCCCCTCTCTCTCTCTCTCTCTCTCTCTCTCTCTCTCTCTCTCTCTCTCTCTCCTCACCATTTTAATCTCCATTTCTCATTGTATACCTCGTTCTCTCTTGGAAAATTAAAATGTTCAATGTGATTTTTACTTACCGCAATGAATAGATGCAAAGCTTTCCCCTCCAGGTGAGTATCTTATCTTGTGATAGTTTCCTGGAATAATTTTCCTGTATTAGAAATCCCACGCGCTTGTGCTGTTCTCCGAAAGAAATCCCTCTCATCGAAATGTGCCTATAGAAACAAAATGATTTAAAAAGAAAATAGTAACCGATTAGCTTGTTGTTAAAATATTTTTAAAAGGGCAAGAAAGAAAACCGGGCATATCATTGTTTTGTAACTACGCAGAAATATTGGTACCTTTAAAAATAAATCTTTATAAACAAAAATCCCGCTTTACCATTAAACACAGTGCCCTGTTAAACGACACTTGTTATCAATAACAAGTTTCACATTTGTATAACAAATTTTCTCTCAGCCAATCGAATACAATAATTTCAGTAGCTGATAACAATTAATGAAACTTGTTAATGATGACAAGTTTTATATAAGAGGGCCCTTAAAGTACGAAAATTGAGTATCAATATTTTTACTTCAAGAAAGCGTGCACAGGAAATAAAACGAAAAAAGAAGTTGATTACATGAAGATCTTTTTAATGTTATTGTTTATCAATAATTTATATCCAATTGTGTCTAATACAGACAATGGACTTTATCTGCTACTCTCCGTGTCATATTGCAGTGTTCTGGAACAAAATGTGAAATCGAAATGAAAATGTACACAGGTTTTCAAGCATTTTGCATGTTAATCGTCTTTATGCTTTATTCACAAAGGTAATGAAGCAATAAAAATTAAGGCTCGTGTCCAGCAGACATTATATGCAATACCTCACTACGTATAAGCCTAAATCGTGACGTAATATTACAAGCAACCCGAAGATTGGCAAGTAACATTCATGAGGTATTAGGGACTTTTAAATTTGCACGACGTGAACGTGGGCGGCTGACATTCTTTTAAGGCAGTGTGACGTCCTATTAAGGCACTGGCAGTGCCCGGCAGTTCCTTAAAAGGACGTCACGTTGCCTCAAAAGGATGTCACATATAGCAGTCCACGTTCTCGTCGTGCAAATCTAAAAGTCCATATTAACATGAGGAATAAAGTAGTCGACGTGGCCTTTCCTAATTGGATAAAGCTTCGAAACCAAATCGATTGGCGATCCCTACCTAGTTCAAGTACCCCCTATCGAAAAACTCCATTCATTAAATTTCAGATTCGTTCTTTATTCGTCCAACCCAAAGTATAATCCATGGTAATTATAGTCCAGACGTATAAACGAAATTCTAAAAAGGAAAGCACTTAAACCAGGTTTAAGAATGCCCTTGAAACACACTTGGGCCGTTGTGATGTGAGAACATTTGCATCTATTAAACATGCAGGACATGTATTATATTACACACCTTTAAAGTCATCGTCCCCGGCGACCTGTGAACGGACAATTCCGTTTTGGTTAAAGCAAGGAGTTATTACACCTCCTTGGTTAAAGTCAATTGTCGTCTGTTTAACACCTTAACACCCACTTATTCATCCTCTCTCTCTCTCTCTCTCTCTATGTCTCTCTCTCTCTGTCTCTCTGTCTCTCTCTCTCTCTCTCTCTCTCTCTCTCTTTCTCCCCTTCTCTCTCTCTCTCTCTCTCTCTCTCTCTCTCTCTCTATATATATATATATATATCTTTCTCTCTGTACTTAGGGACCGATGTCTTCACCATCTTCCTCTTTCGCCCTTTCTCCATCGAGGTCACCTTTTTTTTTCTCTCTCTCTCTATCTCATCTTCCTCTCTGGCCCTCCCTCTCTTTCTCTTTTCCGCTGTATCATCTCTAAATTTCTCTCACTGTACCCCCTCCTATTCCCACTTGTCTCTTTCTCTCCGTCTTTCCCTCTCATTATCCCTCTCCCTTATTTTAAGAACCCCCTCCCTGCACCCTCCTCTCTCTCTCTCTATCTCTCTCTCTCTCTCTCTCTCTCTCTCTCATTATCGTCCTTTCTTGTCGCCTCTCCCTATTTTCTTCTTTCTCAAATCGTTCTCACCCTCTCCATCTCTTTGTCTCTTTCTCAATTTATCTTGACATCCATTACCTAGGGGGCTGATTCCGATTTACGATCTGACAAGCATTACAATCTAATACCCAAGTCACACCGACAAGAACGACAACAAAATACAGACGATATAAACAAACAAAAATGATATTACCCTGAGCAGTGTAGGCTAATGTATCATTTCTATACGAAATATTTCTATGTGATACCTCTGTCAGACCAATGAGACCGACACCAGTCCTACAGCAGACCGAACACAAAATTGTAAACATCCTAGATGGCCAATTTGGTCGATTTGAAGTCATCTTTGGGTCCGATTAGCGATGTGACTGACATCATATTTTTATCTTTTTGAAATATGCCCAGCGGCTAGTTAATTCAGACAATTAAGACCGTCACCCGAACGACAAAAGATCGAACACACATCTTAATACTCCAAATGGCCCAAAGAAATCAGATGATTTAAGAGCCGATTTTGACATTTTGAGGCAAGTTTAGCGATGTGACTTGAGGCTTACTTTCTCTCCAGAAGAAAATGCAAGTGATGTCACAGTCAGACCAGTGAGACCGATACCAGAGCGATACCAGACCGACAGCAAACTGAAGAAAAACTTACAATACCCAAATGGCAAAAAAACAACTTTCAATTTGGATTTGATATGGGGTCTGCATGGCGATGTGACTTGACGTAATTCCACTTTCGCATTAATTTGAATGCGAGAGTTGAGAAGTTAATCGGTTAGAATGATTGAAATGCGTAGATTCCAACTCCCGGAATGAAATTGAATTACAAGGAAACGCCAATTGGAGGTGAACGAAACACCTCGGGGCTAATAGCTATTTCCTTTAGACTTTAATCATCATAATTTTGTAAAAGGCCTATCTGACATGTTTGCTCTTAGGCTCACATTACTCAACTTGTTGCAACGTTTTTTGGAACCGATTAGTACCCGTTTGTCACATCCATCAATATCTCGTGGGATGAATTTAATTAAACTGACAAATCGGCAATGCAGACGTAGAGATCATAGCGGATAATGTAATTCCATGTGTATTTCCCGTAGTATTCGAACATTATACTTAATTTCAAATTTCCTGTATATTGTAGGTTCACACAAATCTAGGTACCATGCGTGATCGATAATACCAATCAGGTATGATTGTCTGTTTATTTTAGATATCAATGTTCTGAATCACACAATTATCGTACTCTAACTTCCTCTTTTTTAAAAACGAAACAGAGAAGGTTACAATTACGGGAATGCAAAATTTGAACTTACAAGAATATTGCAATATGGATTATTCCAATCAAATCTAAACCTATGATTCTAAAAGAGAAGCGATTTAACCTGATGGATAGATACATGTATTTATCTTAGGAATCGTTGTGATCCTTGTAACTATTACTTCCAAAGGGAAATCAGTTGCTGCAATATAAATCTGTTCCAACTACGGCAGGATAGTGCCAACATAATACAAATAAGAGCAGAGCTCTGCCTGTCACTCACACGATCACAAAGAATTTCGAAAAGTCGACAATCGGGCAATATCAATACCTCAATGTATATCCTATAGAAATCTTGTTCTGATTATGAAATACGTCGTTGTAATTTTTGCACAATTCAATAGGACGAACAAAGCTAATCACTGCCTTTGGTTGATTTTTCGAAAGTCTTTACAATCGTGTTATTTAATTGTCTGCGTGTGAACACAGTCTAGCTCCTCGGTGACATAGCTCATATCGAAGAAAAGCACGCTCTGGTCAGCGAATCGTGATATAGTAAACCATAAAATGCAAATTATACAACACCGAACCGTTTGATAGTCACGTGACTGGTGTCATCTAATCAGACAGGACACGTGTATTATATTCTTCATGATTTGGAAGTCGAGATGACCCCCGGGGATACTCGGATTTGGTTTGGACGGGGGTGTGCCGCTCAAGCCTCGAAACCCATGATTAGGGGTCATTTTTTCAACAAAAAAATGTATTTTCCACAATTTTCGGGTGTTTGCATTATTTAACACCCAAAGATTTTGGCAATTTTGGCAATTTTGAAAAAAACGGACCCAGTTTTAATGTTATTTTTGTTAAAAGTGGGACCCATGTTTAGGGATTTTTTTGTGAAAAAGTCACCCATTAGAGCGGCACACCCCTGTATGTTCTAATATGTGAGTACCCCCCCCCCCCCTCCCGGGAGATGGCATCAGCAGTTCTTTTCTCAGAATTCGATGTTCGCCCTCCAGTTTGTTCTTTTTGCTTGTGTTCTCAGAATTGTTTTTCGTGGTTTGTCTTCTTGATAACCGGCGGGATTTCACTTATGAAATCTCATGTTAGAAAAGCTGCTTGTAAAACCTGCATCGTTTGGATTGTACGTGGGTGTGTGTAAGTGCAGAAGGTAGAGTGGTATTTTAAATCAACACATATTTGATAATACTTACGTATCGATAGATTGTAAATGTATTTTTTTTTATGATGGTGCTACGCAATGGATACATATCGAGACAAGACAATCAACCCCAACCTACTTCAAATCAATAACAATAATGCCTTCCCTGTCACATGTTTAGCCTCAATATAAACAAAATTTGATGACAGAATAATAACATGAGAAAGAACTAGAGAGAAAGAGAGAGAGAGAGGGGGATTAGAGAGAGGGGGAAGGAGATAAAGAGGATAAAGAGAGAGGGGAGGAAAGAAAGACAAAGAGGGAGAGAGAGAGAAGGAGAGAGAGAGAGAGAGAGAGAAGGAGAGAGAGAGAGAGAGAGAGAAAGAGACAATGAGAGTGCGAAAGAGAGGGGGAAATTAGAGGGAGGGGAGATATAGAAGAGAAATATAGAGGAGAAAGAGAGAGGGGAAAGAGAGAAAGACAACGGGGGAGAGAGAAGGAGAGAGAGATAATGAAAAAACGATGGTGAAATATAGATGAGGAGACGGAGAGAGAGAAGCAAAGAGAGGTAGGAAGAGGAAGAGGAAGACAGAAATGGATAAAGGTACTGTAGATCGATAGATACATTTTAGAAAAGTAGACGGATTTTCACAAATCAAAGGAGGAACAGAGAGAGAGGGAGAGGGGAGAGGGAGAGGTAAATAGACGGATGAAAATATAGACAAATACAGAGAGAGAGAGAGAGAGAGAGAGAGAGAGAGAGAGAGAGAGAGAGAGGGAGCGAGAGAGAGATGGGTCAATAAAGCAGTGTCAGACGCTTGACTGGTCTTAATATCAATTGAAGTCAGAAGACAGAGCGTTATGGCCTTCAATCGTCTACTGAAGCCTGAAATTCCAGGTTGGAGTCGGAACTAATTTTAGAATGATAGCGACCAATTTCTATTTTCGAATCATCCTGCCAATATCAGCCAATCTAGAAGAGGTGTGGATGATATTACATCCGGCAAGTCTCGCTTGACTGCTCTCAACTTCCAATAAAATGATTTTCTATAAACAAAAAAAAGAGAGATTATTGATTTTCATATTTCCATATAAAATCCCGTTATTACTCACAAAAAAGCAGTGTAGGATGCAATGGAAAGAAGAAGAAGAGGGCGAAATGAAGGAAAATTTACACAAGAAAAGGAAGAAAACAAGAAGAGGAGCAGATCCCAGAAGAACAACAATATATAAGATAGATACAACTGTGTTTCAGCAAAGAAACGAGTATTTGCATTGATGTAATAGAGCATCATGTTACTTGCAGATGATACAAGTTAATATTTGTCTGGGAAGAATCCTACTCAATTGAACAATCTGTTAAATTCTGAAATTGATAAAATAAAGCACTGGTTCCAAGCCCATAGACTTTATTGATATAAAATTGTATTTTATTATTTTGTAATGTTGTGCTATTTTGTCTGTCTTGGGGGTTTGTGTTTTTTCTTCTTTGCTATTTTACGTTTCTTATATTCATGTATATTGTAACTTCTGATTTGTGACAGTAATGAATGTTAAAGATAAACTTTAGTACTGGTAATGCGATTGCATTGTGAAAGAAAACGTGTGAAAGGATCAGAAACAGTTGATCATGTAGCATGTAAGTATTGGTGTGCACTGCAAGGTTCTGGAGTCATCAAAATCATAATAAATTTGACCGAGTCTTGGTAAAGTAACAAGCACTCACATAGAAAGCTATATATGGGACAACACACATGGTGTCGGGGCTAGTACTACCTTGATTTCCTTGTCTTTCTATGCTCATTACTCAGCCAGTATACATTTTCTTCCAAATTTGTTAGGCACATGTCATTTATTTGTAATCTTGAACATTCAGTGTAAGTTTCGTTTGATTCTGTGAGAATTTTTTTTTTTTTTTTACCAGTACTGGAGTTTATCTTTAATAAGGAGAGTAGGCTTGATAGGTCAATGGCCTTTGCTACTCCTTCAAACCCACTTCATCACAGTCTACGCATCTCTTCTTTCGTATCTTTTGCCAATTTTGTGTACAATGTTGTTCCTAAATTGTTTATTTCTGTACATACATTGTATTTTCAACAGATGTGAAATAAATGAATTTGAAAACAAAAAAATACTTGCCTGTCATATTTCACATTTATTTCCCTTTTCCTATTTTAAATCTTCTTGTTTTCGTTTTTGTATGTCCCGAGTGATTTTGAAACGATTTCTTAAGTTCGCAAGCCATTTATTTTTAGTTGTGGTTATCTATAAGCAAACAGTGGAATGTGTTTTTAAGTACATGCTTTTAAAGTACACATTCGCGTTAAAAGGAATCCAATATCTAACTTTCCTGTCTGATGTCTGAAAACATATGTCTTCATGAATGCTTATAGTTCCTCTAAAGCGTGCTTTCAAAAATAAGTGTTTCGTGTTTCTACGTTTATTGAATCCAAAGCAGACCAACGATTAAAGTTGACAAGGTATTCCGCGAAACGCTATAAAACAGCGCTCTCTATTATAATCAAACCAATACAATCGAAGTGAACTTGAGTGATTAACATGACATGGCTACACATCGATTTAAGTGGCAACGACTATTTTATAGCTGGAAAGCCACTCTGACCGTCCATGGTGGAGTTAACTAGGAAACCCGATCTCGATTACTAAAGCAATCCAAAGTGAGTAAAACGGAAGCAAGCTTTCAGGTAATTTCCCAGGCTGTCTAAATTTCAACCATGTCTTGATTATTCTATTCACAGGAGACCGGTTAAACTCGCTTGAGGCCACCAGCAGTACACGGAAAGGTCCTTTTTGGAATAGTTCGGGATTTAAAGGGATTGGGTAACTTTGTCTCAGATTCTGAAACAAAATCCTGGATTTAGCTCATGCTGCAATGATAATCATAAATCTTTAGTTCAGTCAGGAACCCCATGACTTTTACAAGCCGATCGCCTGTCTGATTATCAAGATACAGGTGTATTTATGATTGGAAACCGAAATCAAATTTTGCGTTTCCCCAACGGTTTTCATAACACTACAGTATATTGAGGTACGAGTATGGTAAAACCGGACACTCAAAGATTTTTACTTTTTTGAGGCACTTCTTGATCATTTTGAAGCGCAATTTTTTAGGGCTTCAATTTTACACCATATCACAGATACTGATAACACGTAGGGCCGTGCATCTCAGATTTAACATTGTTAAACGATGCCTTTAAAACGTTTGCTGTGTTTCTGATAAAGTCCAATGTGAATTTAGGATCAGCCAGATTCTTGATCGTAAGCAATGAGAAGCCGAAAAGAGGGAAACAACCACTTTATTGAAAGAAAGAAAATTAGATTTACTTATTGAAATAAGAAAAAGTTGATTTACATGCCATGTGCCATGGTTTCATTGACTATACCTACTGTGATTCTATTATGAATGTTTAAAATTATTGAGAATGATAAATTTCCTAACGCTGAATTCAATCGACGTTTTCAAACAATTACTAACAAATAATGTAGGGCATTGGAAAAGAGGTGAACAATACAAATGTTAGATTCGTTGTTTGATTGCGTATTGGAGGTTTATTGAACATCGGTGTTAAAATGTTCCCATAAATATTTACGTCAAAAGACAACGGCCAATTTACAAGGAAAATACTTACATTGCACAATAAAAAACAGGTTGTTATATAATTACAAACATTATGGCTTCCATTTTCCAAAATCCAAACAGAGAAATTTTCGTACAATTATACTGAAGGTAATAAAATATAACTTGAGAAATTATCAACGCAGAACGACTATTACATAAAGTGTCAGTTTTTATTTATTACCTCACTATTTTTTTATCGTAGGAAGTACTGACAACAATGAAGACGGTTACATTCATGAAAGGAAGTCAAACCCATACGTTGATTATTTTTTGTTCAAAGATTTGATTAGATAGAACCCTGGAGGTAATCTCGAAACTCTCTCCGGAAACTCAATTTCTATAATCAGCTGAGAGTCAGAAAGATGTCATCTCCCAATAAAAAACAAAATGAGTTAACTCCCTTTTTGCTCGCAGCAGACGTTTAGTCTGGTAAATTTGCCCAGAGTCTCATCCGTTTTCTCTTCGTATTTCTTTCGATTTGGGGGTAACCACGTTACGACAAGCCCTAACCACGAATCTAAATGCGGTTATTACCAACGAAACTGAGAAGGGGAATCTTGGCTGCGTCTCACACTAAATGCTTTTATTTCCTTAACATCGCGACCAGGAAACCCGAGTCCGGTTAAAACAAGTTTCCTACGGGGATGAACTTGATTTGAATGAAAACTATGCAAAATGTTATCTTGTGGTCACCGCCTAAGAGTCAGAGAAGAGGATGGATGTTTTTAATTCCAAACACACACTCGAACACGACATTGTGGATAGATCTACTTGTCAGGCTGGGGCTAGATTCTTTCAATAGAGGGGAATCATAAGTCTCTCGTTTTTAATCACGACTTATCCCTCAAAGATATGGGCCCTTTATCTATACTTTATCTGCTTTTTGTGTCGTTGCATTGCAAATCCCACTGGAGATATGAACAGAGTTGACTTATCACAAAATCATACTTTACATGCAACACAATAGCAACATCTTACGATAACTCGACCTAAGGAGGTGAGACTCACCTCCCTGGCTCCCTGCTCTATCTGATGCAATTTCAATAGCCTTGTACGTGCACCTATCGAAACGTGTGAACATGACAATGAAGTATTACGTAACCCGAACATGATTCCTACGTGACATACAAAAGGGTTTCGAACAGAAACTGCTCGAATATCCCCTGAAAGGTATTTGCGAATCGTCTAAAACATTTTTCAAATAAAATGCGAATGTGCTATACCCACCTACACAATCTGTAAGCATATATATACCCTATTAGAAAAATACTAGCTATGTCCATGGCATTATAAATAACATTCTGTGAAAATGCTCTAATAATGGAAAACCACATTTTGCAATTCATTATTAGCCAGCTGTCATAGAATTGAAAATGCGGGTTCGAAATATCGATTCAAATTCCATCTTTTAGAATCTTAAGTCGGTCAAATCGTCTGCCTCTCTCAGTTCAAAATGTTTTGTGAAGCATAAATTTCTCAGCCCATATCGATCGCCAATGGGTGTGGTAAAGAAATTGAAAAATATGAACCAAACAAACCAAAAATAGACAAGAGAATCTGACGAGAATGTAGACAACGTTTTCCCGCCCCTCCAGTTTATATTTCTATGTAATTCATTCTTTTTCTAGCGTGTTGATACGTTTTCAGCGCTTCGTCGGTATTATTACAGGGAGAAACATTTACACGTCTTTCGTGGACGAAGTGAGTTGAGGAGATCAGATAAAAACGTTGTCATGACTACGGAGGAGAAGGTAATAAAAATGGACGGATGAATAATATATTTTTCAAAAGACAGCTACATACGTGAAATATGGTTCAAAATAACATTAAAGTAACTTGGAGAAAAGCGAAGAATATTGAAGTGGAGACAAATTTCAATAAAAAAATGTCAAATGGAGATTTAAACAAATAGAAGAGAAATATAAACAAAAACGAAGAATATATAGAGAGGGAGATGGAGATGGGGACATAGAAAGAGGAATCCAGAGAGGGAGAGAGAGAAATGAAAGAGAGAAAGAGAGAGAGAGAGAGAGAGACGGTGAGCATCTCAACAACACATACTTGTATCCCGTCTCAAATAAGGTGCGATACGATTTCCTAGCTATTAACAAAAAATAAAAAGATCCCGTAATACTTGGGGGAAAATGCAGCAGGAACAATAGGAAGAGCTCCAAAACGGCGTCGAATAAGAAAATGCAGCTGCGTACCCCTGTGACATATATTATTATTCCTTTACTATTCCCTTTTGGCTTGTCCTATATCTACATTGAATAGATATTATATTTCATACATGCTACAGGCATGTCGTGTCTGACTCGGCTCTTTTCGTGAATTTCTTGACGTTTTCATTAACGTTAGATTACTTAGATTAGGAAACACATTTCACATTATAGAGTTTAAAATCTTAATGGAAGCACGGCACATATTAAAACATTTAATTGTGGACTAATTTAACTTCAAACATGGCTAAGGAAAGAAAATATCATTCTCATTTTTGATATCATGAATTATCTAAGTTTACAGAAAACTGATCGAAAAAATAATGTGCGAGGTTTGCGTATACCAAATATGAACGAGTCACGTATTTTTCTCAGATTATACTTTCCAACATGTCAAACGGGTAATCAAAGAGCTTTTCTCCCCTCACTATTTTCTTACATCTTCTAGTAGACGTATACAATTATACAATTCGAAAGAGGATTTTCAAGAGAATTGCCCGTTCATAATCTCCAATTGCCGAACGCTGTAATGTATTTCGCATCTCTTGCAGTCTACACGTTTTGTAGTTTTAACAATGAGATTCTCGCTGTTTTACCAAGTACTCATGCATATTGAGCGATGAAGTGGTTAGACTTAAGATAATAAGCAATATTTGACTATGTGGGATTTATAGCCATTCCATTATTGAACAGAAAGAGAGTTTCTTTAAAATGATAAGAGGGTCAGAGATTGACAGAAGCAGATAACAGGGAAAGACTAAGTATTTTTGTAAGGAAATCTTAGCAAAATATAAGATGTCATAATTAATGAAAAAATACCCATTGACAAAGATCACAGATTGAGCATATGCCTTAAGGCGCAGAATCACGTCTACTTTGTATCAGAACTCTGAATCACATCTTTATTCAAGGATAATAGGATTGTTTAAAGTCAATTTTGAAGCGTCTAAAGATACTATTAATAGAAGTAGCGAAATACAAAAAAGAGAGAACATTAATCTGCTCAAGAGGTGGGACAAACATTTCCATCGCCGTACTGCGGATTGTTTGTACAATTGATTTGTGAAAAAAAGCAAACAAGGATTTTTCTGTTCTTTGTCAAACACCTGACATTGATTTATTAACAAGTCATGCAGTCCAGGGTATGAATCGAATCTAAGATCCATTGGGAGTGTGATATGCTGAATCAGAGCATAGAGAGTTTTTAATATTGTTAAGGATAGAGAGTAGTAATTCATAATCTGCAAAATAGTTTAATGCCAGTTTTAGTCATTATTGTAACAGAATTCTTTTGTAATACTCTGCAAAGGGAAACAAGAAGAGGAAATGCTTTGAACATATTTTTTCAGTTAGCATTTTAAATTTAGATTTTGTAAGCAATCCAATGTTTGAAGATCCAGAAATATAATCGAGAAAAAAACTAAAAGAAAGTATCTAAACCATGCTAAATAGTTAGTATAGAAATATGCAAATCTGAACAGTAACATTCACATTTGTTATGCTTACTAGCACTACAGAGTAACTTTGAGATGTAATGAAATAGCATTTACTTATCGAATTAAATAGTTACGTCACATTTATGTTGTCATCGTAAAAAAACATATATCTATATGCACTTTATTCATTATTTGAAGAAAGGCGGAATTACATTTGTTTAAAATATTTTGTTATTGCTACCTTTTTTCACGCATGCATTCAATAACGGGTTCTCTTCTTTAAGATAAATCATAGTGTCGTAAGTCAATTTGACGTGATACAAGCTCTAAACACAGCCCCACTACGATAATGGTAGTCTAGGGACTTGGTGGGTGTTGTATAGATCAGGCATTACTTACGCATCCCTAATCCCTGTTCTCCATTAGTCAAAGTAGCAATCTGACGGATCAATGCCTACTCGACAAGGATGAATGAGTATTGGAACCCCCCTCCCCCCCCCCCCCTCCCCCGACTCCCTCCTCTTCATCACGACCTGGGGATAAAATGCGTAAATCTCTGTTCAATAATTCACCCGTTGTCTGCTAAAAAAAAAAAAAAACATAATACATGAATTAATAAATGAATAAATAAACGGGTAGTTCATTTCAGCAACTTTCAAAACCTTTATTTTTGTCAACTCTAATCATTTGTCATCTTTTGACGAAAAACAAACAACACCTGAGAATCAGGATAATAATGGCCCGAATGACAATACATTCAAAGTGAAAACAAAAGATGCAAGAGCAATGACTTGTTATACGAATATACAGATGATAATCCGACACTTTTGTAAGCATCCTACAATTTCGTATCTCAAAGGAGCTTCTTTCAGAAAAAGTGAGCTTAGGAAGAATTGTGAGGTTTTTGGCGAAAGAAGATTTTTTTTTTTCATCGAAAAGAAGACGCTTTAAGTTTTTCTTAAATACTGCGTTGGAGTATTGAGCGGTTTCTCCCACGACGCTGGGGGATTACTTTTAGTTTACATTTTAAGAAGAATAGCTATTATAGAGACCATTCTTAGAGACCATTCTCATTAGCAGATGGGTTTTACATGGCTTCCTGCATGAATAATATATAGTAGATGTGAAACTATCAAGAGTTGTCATAGTAGCAAGAATATCAAAGTTTGAATAATAATATTGATGCACTTAAACAATGTAACTTCTGAAATATGAAAAGAGAGAGAGAGAGAAAGAGAGAGAGAGAGAGAGAGAGAGAGAGAGAGAGAGAGAGAGAAATAGAGAGAGATAGACAGAGAGAGAGAGAAAGACACACACAGAGAGAGACAGACAGACAGACAGAGAGAAGGGGGTTGGATGAGGTGCAAATATATCGCTGTCTGCTCAATGGAACAGTTACCTAAGTAACTTTGTATAACAATGGTCACAAATCTTCAAAAGATGTGAAGCTAACTTGATATCGAAACAACAACCTATGAGAAGAACCAGAGCAAACGAGATCGAAGGGGGTATGGTTGTGTTGGCCCCCATATTGAATTATATCAGATTTTAATTTGTCTGGAAGAGAGAGAGAGAGAGAGAGAGAGAGAGAGAGAGAGATAAAGAGAGAGAGAAAGAGAGGCAAATGATGAAGGGGGCATACGATGGCCAGGTATCCTGTTTAAAGTATTTGCTCGGATTCGTATGACACATGCACTGGTAACAATGGCTCTGGGATCGATTTCAATTCTTAACTTCTACGGATCTAACAGTATGCGTAACATAACCCTAGCACAACCCTACATAGACCTAACCGATTATGTATCGACGAAATAAAGCCCGAAGCAAATTTTGCCAGAGCAAATGCTGGATCTCCACGCTTACCACTGATTGAATCTGATCAACCATTAAATAAAGAGTGTTGATATGTATATATTTTCATCAATAATTGTTTGTCTTTCTTCTGCTTTGTTTTGATAGAAAGACACTCTTGAAAATATTTACCTTTTAAAAATTAGCAGATGTTACATCTACGGTAGATGTGGAAGTATTAAACCTATGTTCAATACGGATACGATGAACTAAAAGTAGTAAAAAGGAGAAACATCAAGTAGTATCCATGATTATGATATCATGCACCGAGATTTATATGATATCAAGAAAGAGATAATACGTTTGGCTAGTCAATATCTTTCGTATATGGATCGCTGACTTCTGTGAACAGTCACGAAAGTCACTGGGTGTGATTTTTCTTCTTTCTTCCTTTTATTTAGTAAGCATTCATGTCTCTCTCTTTTCAGATTAAAAGACAGGAAATACGTCAAAAAGTATTTAATTGCATATTCAATATATTTAATTGAATATAATTATATTATATATGTCAATATCAGGAGTTAAATGGCAGGTTGCTACACAATAATGGCATTAAAATATATGAAAATTATGTTTCGTTGGCGTAAATGTCCAACTTGATAGCAATATTTTTTTATTTTTGGGGGGTTGACAAAATAAATGTCTATAAATACATGAATCACATCACGGAGGTTTACGAAATCACTCGAAACAAGATATTAAAAAGAAGGAGAGAGAGAGAGAGACAGATTGAGAGACGAAACATCCCAGATACGCCGAACAAGTCTTGTGGAAGAAATCTTCTTCTCATGAGTGATTGTACAGAATATCCTGTTTTGCCTTTTCAAAATTTCCGATCAATTGAACGAATTTTAGTTTTAGACATTGTTGCTATAGCAACGCGAAGACAATTATGACAATTATCTCCCAACCAGGACATGTGGATAAACTGTCTTTAATTGCTTTTTCTTGTTCCAACCATTTTTTTGTTCTCTCTCTATAACACTGAAATTATTCATTGTCTACGATGTACTTTTTCTTGATTTTGCAGACCAAGTCACAATAATAATTAGTATAAATATTTCTACATGGATAATTGGAGAACGGCACAAACTGCGTTTATTGAGATTAAACACATTTTTTGATGTATATATAGTTTTACTTCAACAGGATATTTTGATCAGACAATATAGCATGATCAATGTTTATTCTTCTTGTCCTTTTTTCTCTTTTCCTTCTCTCTCTTTCCCATCTTTATTACTAAGGCTTTATTCGACAAAGTATTTTAAACACTTGCATCGACAGATCCAGCAGAACAAAATATAAAAAGAAAATACTTTTTAGTGCTGAGAAATAAGCTAGGATTTCTATTTTTAGCTCACAATAAACAAATGAAAAGATAATATGATTTTATAAGACACATCCTTTTCAAATTAGATCAAACACCTTCTAATTTAAAACCTCGAGTTTGCTATCTCCTTTCCCGACGCAATGTCGTCCACCTTTATTTTGACAAAAGACAGGTGTCACGCTCTCACGAGTAGCACCGACGCGCGGCCACAAAAGCTTCACATTACACCACGTGCTATATTTATCACCTCGCGAACACGATCTACTCGGAAAGATAAGATACCAGTCTTGGGCAAGCAAGTCCAGGGGGAGTCGTAGAGAAGTTGATATACTGTGTGGGAAGCAGAGATTGGTATCAAATCCTGCTGCACTAAGCGGTTAGATCCTGGGGGAGTCTGTCAGCTAGGAATAGGGTACCAAACCTATACAATCAACCATGTTTAATCAATGCTTTCACCTGAGCTTTCGGACTTCAGTGAAGTACTACTGGTAATCGATTGGATTGAAGAACATTGAGATGGTGTCTGATTATTGACCATGCTTTACCATCACACCTCTAGAAGGGTACTACATGAAAAAGCCATGTGTACCTAAGAAACGAAAAAAATTCTAATTATGAGAAATTGTTTACGTGACTCTATTTTTGGCCTAGCTAAGGATCGAGGGATGATAGGTAACCCCACGACATGCTTAACAAAGTTTAATCCGAAATGCTTTGCCGCTTTGAGATTCGTGAATGCAATATTTTTCAAGGACGTTTTCTTTCCTACAAATCGATTGTGACAATAACTAAGAACCGAAAAATTGACAGTATCAAAAACAATACAAGTTTCCAGTACTTTCGACGAATACTCCTTAGGCCATGAATTGGCTGATTGCTTTTCGATAGACCAAGTAGAACTGGTACTGGTGTCTTTTTGTTATCCTATTATTTAAATGTTTCTACTTTATCTTTCATGATGTTCTTTCTCTAGTGATGTTTTACTGTTGATGAACGAAATATCAGCATTTCACAACATTGCACGATGCTTTATTGATACTTTAATCAGAATATTAATTTTTTAAATGGCCCGTGCCGACGTATAGAGGGAAAATCTTTTCGATTTTGTTATTTTTCGCTGATTTCCTTTGATTTAATAAGAGACTTGGCGAGGAAAGTGTGATTCATTTCATATCGAGCAGCTAGTATTACACAGGAGACATTCGCTTTTATGACCTTCGGGCATTTGGCCTTCGACTACAAAGGTGAATTGCAACAGTGCCACAACGTAACAATAGATAGAGAAGGGAGAGAGAGAAAGTGAGAGAGAGAGGGAGACAGACAGAAAGAAGATAGAGAGAGAGCGAGAGAAGAAAGAGAGAGAGAAAAAATGAGAGGGAGAGAAGAGACAGAGAGAGAGAGGGACATAGAGAGACAGACATAGAGGGGGAGAGAGAGAGAGAGAGACAACGAGAGAGAGAGAAAGAGGGGGAGGGAGAGAGAGAGAGAGAGAAAGAGAGAGAGAGAGAGAGAGAGAGAGAGAGAAGAGGCCGACAACTGCAACTAGTTTCCCCTTACGTCCTTCGTGAATCTCAGTTCCTTGAATGATCAAATCTCCCGAGATTACATCTTGCAATAATAAATGAAAAACATCTCTTACAAAACTGTTTTAATAAAATAAATGGGGAAATACATACTTATTCTGTTGTTATTTGTATATACATGATGCAAGGGACATACTGGTTAAGTGTTTTACAGCAGATTCGCGGATTTGGTATTTGGTGCTCTTAACAAAAATTTGTGTGTATATTTTGTCTTATGACACCATATCTTATATTTGATACTAATGTATTTGGTTATTAAAGTCTTAAGCTATAGTAGGTGTTACGTACGATACGTTTTGTTGCAATGTATCATATACTTCCAGTTGTTGAAATGTCGCCCTTTCTTTTAAGGATGATGTAGTCAATATTCTGCAAGAAAAATAAAAACATCCGCCAGGCAAATTCGGTGCTCTGGGCATAACATTGAATGTCCGTCACCAAAATTACCATGGAACTGTAATACACTGGGACACCCGCTAGGGCATTCCTTCTCAATAAATCAAAATGATGATGAAACGATTGTGACTAGTAGGGTATTGCGAGATGTCCACGTACACATGATATACTTTGTCGCGATCTATGGATGTCTAGAGTGCATTCACCTTTTCCCGGGAGGACATAATTGTAGAGTGATGGACGAGAGCCTCACTCTACAGGTTTTGTTCAAGCATGTAATATTTCCAATTTTGTGCTCTCTCTCCGAGGATGGTGTCCAATCGCAATTATTTAATTTGGAAAGGTGACCGCACTTGTGAACAACCACGCCTGGTCAGATATGACTATTAGAATTGAAAACACGCGTACACTGACCGATGTTTCCGCAACACATTGACCGGTAGACACGACCTAACCTTTAACTAGACCTTTATGAAAAATGGTTAGGCATGGTCGAGAGTTCTGGTCGGGGAATGAAAGTCTTTAATACTCGACTGAAAGGCCCACATCAGTTTTCCAGGTAGTGGTGAGATTTTTCTTGAATCGAACACCTCTGTGCTCCACAATGATTCCAATACAATTACTTTAAGTCTTATGTACTTACATTCCTTTTCAGCGTATTTGTTAAAAAATAATCCAAAACTAGTTAAACGAATTGCGATATCTCTTAATGTAGTATTTGTCTAAGGTTCCCGTTCAAACTTATTTAGAATGTTGCTCCCATCTTTAAACACATTTTTTTTTTACTCAATTTATATTTTGAAAATATGCGTTGCAATAAATAATCTAATTCTTTTTAGAAAGTTGTTCTATCTTTTCTACTTCGGGTACAGGTTTCGTTTCTAAATAGTTTACACAGTTACTTTTTCATGACGATTGCATTTACTCTGGAAATATAAGGTGGCTTGGCAAGCAGGCACCCCTCCCCTCCCGGCCTCCTACGATTATCAAAATGAAAATGAAAAGAATGAAAAGAGTTGAATGAAATATGAGAAAAAGGGGGGAGCGAGAAGAAGTTGACTCGATAGAATCCCAGACCCTCCTAATGTATATTTTGATCGCTTTTTTCGCTCTCACCCCACTTGTAAAATCAGTACCCCTTCTACCCATGCTTCAGGGCTGGACCAACTCTGCTCAACTAATAACAGCTGTTCCATGCCTACACCTTCGCACGATGATGAGAACATGATGCAAGCAGTAATACCAAGAATTGTCTCTCCTTTCAAGCTAAAATGAAAGAGAAGAAGAAGAAAAAGAGAAATATCTATGAATTCTATCCTTTTCCCTCGTCTGTTTTTATCGTATAATCACACTCGATCATAAATTTCAAGAGAAGGTGATCGGTTTACTAGATTTCTGTGAACGACTTCGTTAAGATCATATATTCATACCCTTGTAATATATTGCAGATGTTACATTCCCAGCATGATCGTCAAGGTATTATATTGCATGTATTATGAGCATGCCTTCCTGCATTAGGATTTCATTTCTTAGCTCCAATCAGCCGCAACAATCAGCCGCAAATCACTGAATTCTGGGACATTTGAAATTGAAGTAAGCCTCATCATGAGGTAAAACCATGAGCGATGGTACCCATCACATCACAGTAGAATCGGTATGTGCTTTAATATTCCTTTGTTTGGTTTCTTCGGTGCGATCATCATAATATTTTAAACGAGAAACATAGCAGTTTCTAAGTGATAAAACCAAAACAAAAGATAAAACCAAAAGACTGCTTTCTTAAAATCAAACTTTAGTGCATAACGTGGTACAAGGTTATACAAAGCTTTATAGTTCATTTGCCTCCATTTCTCTGAGGAATTATCAGTTTGCGTAACCATTTACGCTGCTCGAGTTCTTTTAAGAACGGTTTCCATAATCCGTTTCATGCCATACAGGAAATCACGACAGCTATAGTTAATGCTCTGAGTAGTGAAAGCGATGCAAACGGTAAGAGATTGGTCGCGAGCAATATTCACACCCCAAACCCACGCAGTTCACTGTAGTCTAACAGGTGAATCAACATGCTTCTTCACCAAAGCAGCGAGAATTCGTAGAAAAAGACACCTTTCAAAGGCGCCTTTGTGAAGGTCCTAGAACGTGTCTACCTGTATAGCTCAAATATAGCTTTGGGGAACCTGATAGACTGTATTGTATGGTTTGGTTAAATGGTTTATTAAAATACCGAACCTGGCAACCCGTATAGGCTAGATAACACCTCAGTTAAAACATAAAAACAACTTCACTTGCACATCAATAATGTAACAATTATGACGCAATGGGAAAATATTTAAAATATAAAACTATACGGTAATTAAAGTAATTAAGTATTCTTAAAAGGGGATCAAATTACGTTCACATATTGCACTGAGAGATGGAAGCGAGAAGAGGAAAGTGGTTAAACGAAGTTAGAAGTATTAAGAAAGAGGTGAGGGAGACTGAGAAAGGAAGGGAAGGAGAGAAAGGGAGAGAGAGAGAGAAAGAGAGAGAGAACTGGGGAAGTATGATTACAAAATTACAGTTTAAAGTGTCGCATTAACATCATTCATATAGTTTATCAAGCTAAAATACAATCAACGAAACTATGATTAATGTGCTTAGAGAAATAAGGCTATGAGTAATGCATAAACAATCCAAATATCACAATAAAGATGTAAACATGTTTGATTACAAAATCAGACTTTATATATGTATTGTTTAGATTGCAATGATGGTATCTTACTGAAGGAAAAGGAGGAGTAAAAGAAAACAAGAACTTTGGACTAAAATTACAGGCCTACAATCAATGATGATTTTAATGAAAATGTTACCAAAAAAAAAACACCCTAATAATAACAAAAATAATTCGGTTGGACCGTGTATATACCCAAAGTAGCAGTACTGCTATACTGCAATACTGCTCTCCCTGGCCGCGAGCCATGCAAATCATTAGTACTAGCAAATGCTAGGCATAACAAATTTACACCTGGATGAAGAGTGGCAAATGTGGATTAATGTCTTGCCACATGACATTAGTGGCAGGTTAGGATTCGAACCCACAACCCTTGGAATGAGAGTCAAGTGAATGAACCACATTTCTTTATCTATTTTTTTGCTCCGGAAATTATGAACCGAATCAGACTTAGCGGATTCGCATGATCCGACGTGCGACGCGGCGAGCATTTCATGACTAAACCATGAAGACTAGGGCCCAGACGTTCAGCTCTCTTTTCTCTTCCCTATTCAAAAGCAAGAATTTGAACGACCTTGCCATTTCGATTTCAAGTGTAGTGTACTGGATCGAAGCAGCAGACAATTTTTTTCTTCACGATATGATCCCCTGCTATAATAACACGAGATAAAAAATGTCTTTGAGATCCGGGGGCATGAATAATAATAAATATAGATTTGTGGGTAGTAAAAAGAATCCTCAAATCTAACTGGGATTACTATTGCATTTTACAGCTCCCAAACCTACTTCATGAATTGCAAAATGTTCCTTCAGTAAATTTAAAATGTTTTCTTTTGGTCTTGGCGTAGGCTGCAAAGTAATTGAGTATTATCCACGTGATTTTATATAGACAATTAAATATGTTTTTACTTGTGGAATTTTTGTTTAGTTAAAACTACATTAAAATATTATATTCGTGATAATAGTGTAATCCTGTCTAAAATAAAATGATGATTCTTCAAGACAATCGGTACCATGGAGCCCCCTTCCCTTAAAAAAAACAGAAGTATTCTTTGTTTTAGTTTATTCAATATTGATTCTCTGTCTGGGCTATATTCAGTATCTTTTGATCTTCCATATTGTCTGCAAACAATGCAGCGCAACATCGTCAACAAACTTATATATTAGTTAAAACAATTTCCACTTTTTCTTTAAAGTTTTATTGTTATGAATATACAATATATAATACAAAATGCATGGAGGTATGGATATTCCAGCTGGGTTATATACTTGGCCAACATGCCAAATGTAATTATTATATACAGGGCGTGTAAGTTATTTAAAAAATCAATTCCCAAACAAAACCAACCACTCAAAACATGAAAAAATGAATGGCGCAATTTACAAGAAGTGTACCATTGATTACCTGGTGCTTATAATCTGCCATTCACCAAATCTTACTGCGCGTATACACACATTAAAATATTAATGAATAATTATAAGATTAATGCTACCACTTTAAGAACGGTCGGTCGTAGAATCAAATGTTTGAACGATGGTTTTGTATACGTAACGTAATCATGATGATTATATTATGTCAGTGTAACATTAAAGAGAAGGTTGAATTATGGGAAGAGGTGAAAAATAATTTGTGAGCGTTATCATTCGTATTATGCAAATGTGGAAAAACATCAGATAAGACATGTTCCCTAAAAAGCATGGCTCTTCAAATGCCTTAATATTCTAAATATGTCATGTAACATCGTAAAACTCGGGGGTAGGATTTTTTACGCCACCTGTTCGTGTAGTCCCATATACATCTTTCTGTGTACAGTGTTTGTAACTTTACCAAGACTTGGCCAAATTTCTTTATCATTTTGATGATTCCAGAACCTTGCAATACACACAAATTCTTATATGCTAGATGGTCAACTTTTTCTGGTCGATTCCACACCGTTTCTTTCACAATGCAATCGCATGACCAGAACTCAACTTCATCTTTAATTGCACATCTCAAGAAGGAGTCGGCGATCTATTTCACAGGATTATATCACTTCAATTTCCTGTGAAAACATGCTTCTTTTACTGCACAGAATCCAATGTTTATGTTTACCTGATTTTCATTTATTTTGTAGAAACTAGAGCACGGAGGATGACACGTAAGAGAAGAAGTAGATCAGGGTCGATTATCGAATTTGAAAGAGGCCCCTTTGCGCTGTTGTCATCTTTTCACTTTGAGCATAGCGTACTGAGAGGGATAGTTGCGACAAGCCGCACGTGAGCGCGCTATATTTTTGTAGCTCCAAATAAGTTCCTTCCCACCCATTACATCTCTGTGGGATCAGGGATAGGATGGAAATATTTCGGCCCTTCATGAGTTCTGCCTTTGTACAAGCACAACTTCTGGTAACGTCACTATTTCTACTCTGCTAGATATAAATTTGATTAGCCAAAATCTACTCCATGAAAATGCTCTGTGTGCATAAATATTATTGACCCCAACCCTACTTCGCATTTATGTTTTCACTACTGGTCAAGATGCGGGGATTCAAATAAATCTTTATTAAAGTGAATACAGAATGATACAGATGTCTATGCTGGTCGACAGATAGATCGAAAATTGAGGATCAGAATACCAAACTTCCGTCTCTATTTACCCGCCCTCGCACCTTAACACGAAAGCCAGAAAGACATTAACTCTATGCACACGTCTGTGAGTTACTCCTCTATACTAATGGCTCTGGGCGCACATTAGTAATGAGCGAGATGCGTAAAGCAATTCACACTCTTAACCCAGAGTCAATTTGAAATTCAAATGATCATTCAATACTTCTTCCTTGTTATTCCTAATTAAATTCCAGAAAATACACCCACGATTCTCTGTTTTGAAAGCGAGACTTCCTACTATTAGGATCCAGTGTGGTCGAAAGTTATTGCATGGCACGTACGCTATATCATCATGATTTATGAAAGACTTTGTGAAAATCATATCGGAAAATCGCTGTACGTACTTATTGCAGCAAAAGTCTTAAGGCATTGAACTCTACTTCTTTAGGCCTAATTCAGAGTATCGTCTTGTCGGTTAAAATATTGATGTGGTTTTATAATCTTGATCAATCATGGAATATTGTTGCCTTTTGTCGGGCATCGCTTCGCCCTTATGTTATGTTCATAATTTAATGTTGCTTTTTTAACAAAAGCAAAATGTTCCATTTGATAAAGGAATTCGATGAAATAGAAAGTCTTGTTTTACTAATCGAGCTGGCACAGATTGCGGGTAACATCGTGATCATTATGCGGCGCCTGGGATCGTGGAGAAAATCGTCGAAAATGTCGAAAATATCGTCTCGTACAAATTGGCAATTTAAAAATAATCACAAGAAGAGGCTTATAACATGTATTGACTTATACAGTGTTTTGCAGTTTTTAGCAAACTTTAAATGTCATCTAAGGACTACAGGCATCGTACATGAAGGCGAATAGGACAGCCTCTTTTTATCTCTCTTCTGTCTGTTCGTGAATATCACTAAATTGTTGGGGGTTTTTACGTCGAGTCTCCTGCTGTATAGAAACCAATATTCTTTCCCTCTCTCATTCAACTTTAATCTTTCTTTCTGCATCTCTCTCTCTCTCTCACTCTCTTATTCTCACCTCTTTCTCATTTTACTTTTATATATATCTCTCTCCTCATCCCTCTCTCTCACTCTCCGTCTCTCTTTATCTCCCCCCCCCCCCCCTCTCTCTCTCTCTCTCTCTCTTACAATCTCGCTCCTCGAACATGATGTCAATTGAGGTTTGCAAGTTTAATACAGTATCATTTCATCCATAGTCGTCACCGTTACGTCGTCATGTCATCAAACACTACGGTAGGTTCATGTAAACTGAGCAAGAAACCCATCTCCGATGATAAACTTACCAGTCTCTACCAGTCTCATATCGAAACTGAGGGTAGGAAAGTCCTATCCAACTGTACATGGTTTTAATTTACTCAAACAAACAAACAGAATCTTCTCTTTTGTTTTTGAAATGTCAACGTTTTCCTTTTATAATTGCTAGTAACTCCATGGTATTATTCTATGATTTTGTTGTAGTGCTGGATTTAAAATTAGGTTTAGTTTTCATTCCCCCAAAAGCAGGTTTCGTCAAAGTGTTCGTCCATTCAGAATTTGATCTATGTTGGAACACCTCCGTCCGTCTGTCATTCTTCCCTCTCTGTCTCCAATATACATCTCTGTCCCTCATCTTTCTCACCTTTTACACGTCTATCTACGTCTTCTCTATTATATACTAATTTTCTCTCTCTTTCTCCACCTCCTTTTCCACGATTTTGTCTCCATGTTAAACCCGGAACATTTTCTTTTTCTATGCACACCGGGCCCCGATTTGAATTAAGTTTTCAGGGATGCGCATTAGTGTTATGGTTGACAAGTTGTTCCCATGACATTTCATAAGCTCTTAGATTTGTCCTCGATCTCTCACAAGGGGTACTCTCTTTCCTCTATCCTCTCTATCATTAGTTGTCTTTATCTTTATCCCCATCTTCTCTTATTCAGATTTCATATTTACTTTCCCTCTTCTCATTTTGTTTTAACCTCTTTCTTTATATAATCCCTCTTACACCTCTTATAATTTATCCCTTATCATGTCTTTTCAGTCTTTCGAGTTTTCTAATTTCTATAGGAGTTCTGGTGACATTTTGTGAGGGATTGAAATCTTATTGATATTCGCGACAAATGTAAGAATACTGAAATCTTTGACATTTCGCGATAGGCTTATTTTGTTGTAAACAGGAAGCAAAAAGGATTAACCTATATACAGGATATACATTGTAACTAATGATTATATATGATATATCTCAAGGATTAAGATATTTCCTAATTGCAAACGAGACTATTTTCCATGCATTTCTAACATCATATCTACCAATATATATATATAGTGGTCTGTAACTGTAACCCTGAAGAATCTATGAAATTGAAAGGGACTTTCACTACAAAAAAGTTTATTATTATTTCCGAAAAGTGCCCTGGGTCTCCTCAAGCAATTACCTTTAGTGTAGTATAATCAAATATATACTTTTGCTATTGTTGAAGGTCCTGTAATTAGTATAACCCTAGCTTTGTTAGGTTCCTATATAATACACCTGGGTCACGAGAGGCAATGTGGGTAAAAAAAAAAAGAATTGCCCAAGGATGTAAGCACTGAAAGATCAACTCCAGTTCTTGTAATGCGATTGCATTGTGAAAGAAAAGGTGTGGAATGGATCAGAAAAGTTGATCATATAGCATGTAAGTATTGGTGTGCACTGCAATGTTCTGGAGTCATCAAAATCATAATAAATTTGGCCGAGTCTTGGTAAGGTAACAAGCACTGTACACAGAAAGCTATATATGGGACAACACACATGGTGTCGGGGCTAGTACTACATGTACCTTGATTTCCTTGTCTTTCTATGCTCATTACTCAGCCAGTATACAACTTCTTCCAAAAATGTTTGGCACTTGTCATTTATTTGTAATCTTGAACATTCAGTGTAAGTTTTGTTTGATTCTGTGAGAATTCATTTTCATTTTTTTTACCAGAACTGGAGTTTATCTTTAACAAGTGAGTCAATTCGGTCGTATGCTATTTAACTTTTTTATTTGTATAAATCATGGTAATTCTTACTCTTTTAATTTAGTATGTATATACCCGACACACTTATCAATCTAATTGCAAATGTCTTTACGTAAGTTTACCAATTTACTTGGTATCATATACATATAACAATATAAACAGTATAATCTTGCAAAGTGCTCATATCATGTCTGTCAAACTTGACACTCTCAGCGTTCCACATCTATTTTATTAATCTACAAAGAGATACAGAAATACGATATCTATGACATTTTGATTTGAAGTGTATCTGACCGCTCGTACACTTGAAAGCATTGACGAAATCATCGATCAGTGGCGTACGCAGGATTTTTTCAAGGGGGGGGGGGGGGGGGAGGGGTTTAAATTGGCCCAAAATTTCGCAACGACTTCGCCAGCCGCTGAATAAGCGGGGGGGGGGGGTAGGGTAAGGGTAAGAGGACAAAAAAAAATCAAAAAAGGGGGGGGTTCCCCAAAAACATACACAAAACATACACATAAACAAAATATCAAGGGGGGATTTAACCCCAATCCCCCCCCCCTCCTGCGTACGCGCCTGTCATCGATTAAAGGCAATGTCGATATGGTCGATTAGATCATCCCACTTAAGGCGTCACGACGTCGTGGTCGACAATGAAGCCCAGGTCATTGACATCCAGTAGGAAAAAGCGAGATTGGAATGAAATTCAATTAACTATCACAATGGTCAGGAATATGAATTTTGACATGTACACATTTGTTTCAAAAAGCGTTGATTCTAGTAAATTATTTTGCACAAAAAAAACTAACCATGAATATACAAACTACCCCCCCCCCCCCCAAAAAAAAGAGAATTCCAGAAGATTCAAGATTGTCAAGGGAGGGGAATGGGGGCGAGTATTCCTTCTTAAAATACACCAATATTTATGGCTTTTGTTTCTTCTATATTCATACTCTGTTTGACATATTTCATCGATTCAATCATGTCATGTTGTTTGTTTCGTTTC
Source organism: Strongylocentrotus purpuratus (assembly GCF_000002235.5). Lineage (NCBI taxonomy): Eukaryota > Metazoa > Echinodermata > Echinoidea > Camarodonta > Strongylocentrotidae > Strongylocentrotus > Strongylocentrotus purpuratus. Next base: position 4,342,854 of record NW_022145607.1, on the reverse strand, counting down.
GAGCATCTTCCCGAGTCAATCTCATGGGGAACAATCTCCCGCTTCTGATGGTATGTCTGTATGTTCATGTCCAATGAGTAGATTCAATTTAGATGTCAATGCAATTATTGCCTGTCATGTGACCCGAAGGTCTAGAACGGAGGTGAAAAGGTCTTTCTCGATGTAAAATATACCTTACAATGATGGAGAGAGAGAGAGAGAGAGACAGAGAGACAGAGAGACAGAGAGAGAGAGAGAGAGACAGACAGACAGACAGAGAGACAGAGAGAAGCCTTGTATATCACCGCTGCTGCTATGACAGATTCTTAGATGTATCCACATTTTGTCGTCACTTTTCATTATGTTGATAATCAATAGACCAAGAGGATAAGAAATAAAATACTCGACCAAAGATGTATTGGCCTCCAAGAATTTTGAAATCACAATGATCCGACAACCGTCGTATCATGATGAGCAGCACGGTTATCTTGTGGCAATTTTCTTATTTCATGATGTAATTGTTATGAAAACTCTTTTTGTCTCTGTAATAAAATGCGAAGTAAAATAAATGTTCTCTCGTTTTTTGCCGTTCTAAAAATTGAGAAATTGGGAGTTGACGTTTGGGCAAGAGAGGTAATTATTAAGACCACCCTTCCCACCCCTCGCAAAATTCTTCCCTTACGCCAAATGTTATGAGTCTTCTGTCATTAACATAATTCTAGATATTTAACGACCAAGCCAAATATTTATATTTGTCAGGTGTTCGCATCTGGAATAGCACCTTCCTCTGTTTATGAAAAAAATGGTATATTTACGAGTGGATGGTAATAAGTACCGCTCCAAATATAGCAGGGGTACAGGTGGTATTATCTACCGCTTAATTTAGAAAAACTCTGTTGCAAAAACAACTAAATTGGGCTATAATTCATTTTCTAGGGCTGACTCATAGAAAATTCATAATTTGTTGATAAATATTTTGTTTTCAAGACATCTGTGGAAGCAATAGAGTTGTGGGTTTCGGAGCAGAATTGTTTATTTAAAGCTCTCAATGACGCACGGTCTCTCATTTTAATTTACGCCGAAACATTGTTTTCGACTGCCAAAACACAGGGGCAAAATTCGATTGCTTCAACCAAAGAGATATTTCAACGTATTTGTATGCTATGGGCGTTTTGCGCTTGAATACATGATAAATGAAACAATTGACAGTTTACTTGTTCTGCAGGCAATGTGCCGAAGCGTCAATGATTTGTACCATAACGTCGAAGAATAAGTGTTAACAAAGAAATACTTAATTCTGTCGTCATGCGCTCATTCCAGTGTATTTTACCCACCGGATATTTAAAGGAATATTGAAGGGAAAGCAACCACATTTCGCCACAATAAATCTGCAAGTTTTGCATCTCACCTATAGTATCAAGTAATATATTCATCGTATGGTTTCGAGGACGGGGCGTATACGTTCTTCATTAAGTCTACCCAATTATATCAAAATCAGGCCAATCTGTAATTGCTTCTTGACAAGAACTCATAGTTAACAAACAGGATGAGAAAGTTTCATTATTTTAGATTTTGTGTGAGGTTCTAGCCATTTGAGCGAGGAAAAGAAACCAATGCATATTTGAACGATATTAGAATTTTTTGACGTCAATGGCTTCAAGACACACAGAATGCGAATATTTGTCATGTAAATAGAGCAATTTGTGATAATACCATTACAAGACATCATAACATATACAAAATTGTGAAAATGGAACACTCCAGAGATAAATTACGTGGGTGTGGATAAACGTGCTCAAAAGATGTTTAAAAAAAAAAAAATATGTCGGGATGACGATATAATAAATCGCATTAGCATCTACATGATCTGTGAGGAAATCTAGGAGCATCGAAAACACCAGTACTTTAAAAAAAAATGTCTTACTCTTGAGTGCATAAAACTGAAGTGGTTGAATTATGCATTTCAATCTGTCTTAAACTGCTTGGAAGAGTTTATGAGAAAGTTTTAGCTAATCAGGTGAGCAATGAAGGTGTTTAACACGACTGTTAAAAGAGGATTGTGCATTGTTTTCCTGAGATTTTTCTTTTACGTTAACGCATACCGGTTCATGTTCTTTTTTAGGTGTCTTGATGTTTTATTAATATACTTGAAATAAACCAGCCCATCACCACCAAGACCGAAAAATAAAGGGTAAAATAAAGTATAATCATAAAAGGTTGTCACACAACATGATAACGTGTAGAGAGGTAGAGGTTATCAGAAATATGAGAAAACAGGGAAAACAAGAACAAGAGAAAGGGATAAAGAAACTTTAAGATAAATAACTAATTTGACCTTATGTCAAAAGCAGGTTACGTATAATAGAAGTAGACTCAGAAGTGGAAGGTTCGACGCAAGACTTGTTTGTCCAATTTAATAAACCGACAGAAATATGCTCCAGAAATGTCTTCACTCGTTTCATGGAGATACTCATTTTTGATCGAAACTGCGGCAACATGAAAAAGAAGCGTGTTGAAAATTAGAAAAGTGAAAAAAAGGAGAGAGCACATTTCTTTTATGATATAACATTCATGTTCCCTCTGTTATAATGATGAGTATCGTTTCTACAATTGAATTGCATTCAAACTCTACAATCTATTACTGCTCTTATACTTTATAGCACATAATCAGAAAAAGCGAAGTGACATTAATGTTCGCAAGCCATTCAACGTAAAACGTATAGTGCCGCCGGTGGCGGTAATGTCCCTTTTCGCGCTATTTTCTTGGGTGGAGATTTCAATCACAGTCAGGTGCGATTATAAAATCGCGCATTTGGTCGTCTGCAAGATTTTTTAGATCAGGAACCCATGAACATGCTCATTTAAAGAAAGAAAGCATTTTCACGGATTAAAATAGAATACGCTGAATACTAGATTATCACGACCGGTGGTGTTTCTTCATGTGCATTCGTGTGTTTTTTTTATTCCATAACAAAACAAAATAAAATGCTGGATGAAGAATTTTAATAGGTTAACAATGCTGAGCGGGCTATCCAGCCATTTACTCTGTTTTAAATTTGTATGAATATCAGTACACTGTACTACTTTTCTTTGTTTTTTTCTTTATAATATTATGAATCGAAAAAAAAAGTATTGTAAAAACAAAAATAAAATGTTCCATTTAAATAAGTATGACCGAAGCACACCGAAGCTAATATCCGTCTCGGTCGTTTTCAATACGTGTCCCTGATTTTAGAAGAAAAAAATGATGAAACTCATGAATTGGAAAAATTAATTTACTTGTATTCCATAAATGACATTTACTTCGTAAAACAGTTTCTAGACAAAAAGTGTAAATAAACTATCTAGTTTTGGAAACATCTTTCTAAGAACGACATTGTAAACACGGTACATGTAGATCAATAAAGAACTTGTTAGAATAATAATTCCTCAAATTGCGCCTCATTTTACGCGAAATCATCATCTAATGGACCCCGCTTACATGTTATATTACGTGGTATGCGTGGGTTTCTTTTTATTTCATCTATAAAGTAGCACATTTCCCTGGGTATGATTGTCTGATAGTCTCTTCAGGATAGTGTTACATTATTACAAAAATATCACATGAATTGAAAAGTAGGTTAATCCAGGAGAGACAGTCTAAAATGTCCTTTTACGCAAGTCAATTATCCTTGGGATAAATATCGTTTTCTTTTTCGGTAAGAAGGAAGATATTGATAGTAACGGAAAGGAGTGAAGGTGGTGTAGGGGAAATAGGGTTTACAAGTCCTTTTGATAAAGGAACTCTCCCGAACATGCTTTCAATTACCATGTATGACGATATCGTGTATACTGTGTAAAAAGGCCCCATTTCCGAAAGTCTATATTGGATGCTACATGATGATTGTACTTATCACGAACGATTCGGCAAAAATGTGCCAAATTTTGAGTGGAAAAGCATTTGATTAACAATTACAAAATGTATTGCCTGAATTTTTTTGTCTAATATCTTCTAGCTACTATTATGAGTTATACAGGCAAGAGGTCACAATGATTGGGTATTCTGGGTACGATGCTGTTGTACAGTATTGTATGTGTCATAATGCTTGAACATTTTGTTACATGTTTTTAAAGTTGTATTCTTCACAAAATGTCTAACTTGCCTTTTTCCCTATAACATAAAATTGCCACAGGTGGTGGATATACAGCTCAACACCCCCCCCCCCCCCCGTCCTCTTCCCGAACGTAATAGTCTCGTACACATGCCAGTCTATAGATTATATTCTACATTATACCCTAACATTTCAAAAACACAATCGCAACTACTTTTCGAAAAATCGACTCAGAAACAAAATCTTTTGAAAAGCCCTCAAATTTCAAAGTGACTAAAAATTGTTTAACATTTTGGCAGTGTTTAGATCACATTTTGACGTCAACGTTTGTAGAAGTGACATAATACCCATATGAGTGCAGTGATATTCATTGTACGTGACTTCAACCAAGATCGAGGCGATTTCTTATCATATTCAACTCCCAAACCTCGAAATACACACTCATTCTTTGATGTACAGTCCAATCATCTTCTCCCAGTTATCTTCTTTATATAGATGCTTTCACAACGTATTCACATGCGTAGAACTCAGATTTTTCATCAAACATGCACCAGTCTCGTTTCTTGCAATTTCTATCTACATCCATTTCCCTCCATTTTCTGTCCATTTTTTTTTGTACAAAAGCCCTCAAAAGATCATAAAAGGTTATCAAAGAACTGCTATGATTTCGTTTTGTTTGTTAATCTGTTACAAAATGTCACCTTGTAACGATGTTATTTCAATACATTCAAATTAAAATTAAAACATTGTACACTGATCACACGATTACAAAAATTGCCATCTTCTACTCGACAAAAGATCCATATTTTTAAGTGGTTTAAACTAAAACGTATTACATTAAGTTTGTATTTATTTATAAACGCAAATTGGTTACGTTTTAGACCATTAATACTTTGGAACTTTAAATATCATACATGTAAAAAGTAACCTTTAAAGCAGCAACTATTAAAGTGCCTTTAACAAAAATCTATCCACTGCACTGCTCAGATGCATGGAAAAGCGCTTAAGAGGTTCTAGGGTATTTATCTCGACCATGTAGACAGAACATTTAAACTGTCCAGAACGGACATATGCACTTTCACTCTCAATACTGCAGTACTTTCTCTCTCGTCAAAAAGCCTTTTTAATACGCTGGATAAGAGCATTCGAAATATGCATGTCTTTTGAATGAAACATGTAACAGTCTCTGAAGGTTTAAGTCTTCTAAAGAGGGACTTTTAGATTCGCGCGAAGACAATGGGGATTGCTACGATCGACGTCCTACTAATGCACTGCCTTGAATGGACGTCACACGTATCAGTCCACGCAAATCTAAAAGTCCCTAGTATGTGAAATGCCGTTTCACTCTGCATTGTTTAAATGATTTAAACGAAATGTTTTAAGCAGGATTAGGATTGAAAGCTCCTTAGAAATGCACTCTCAATATGTAAGAGCATTTACACGGGGATCTTAAGAATGACGATGTAATACTTTTAAAGGGCATTTCTGTGCGAGTTCGAAAAGAAATATGACATTTTGAAACTTCTATAGTGAACTGTGTATAAAAGAGAAATGGGATTTTAAAACCATCTGATCTAGCACTTTTAAGGGCATTTCTGAGAACAGAGAAACGACGACCTTTTGAAATCTCTTCAATAACCCCTTTTACAATGTTTCTCCAGGGTATTGCCTCATGTTTCAAGCCAGTATTTTCTAAGATGAATTGTTCTTTTTTGGGGGAGCTGATCATCATTTTGGGGAACTGTGTAGAAACATAGCCAGTGACGTGACATACTTCTCGAAGATTGTGGTCACATGAGCAAAGGATTAAAAACTCCAGTTATCAAGTCATTATAAGAAGCTTCGCTGGAATATTTTCCAGAAATATGCGGTCTGGCGAAAATACGGGAATCAGTCTTGATTTTTGAATTGGTTTAACCGCATACAATAACAAAAACACACTAAGGGACGGTGGGGGAGAGAAATAGAGAGAAAGAGAGAAAAGTGGAGAGAGGGGAGGGGTAGAGAGAGAGAGAGAGAGAGAGAGGGGGCAGATACGGATGAAATAGGAAGGATTGTTATTTACATTTGGAAAAAATACAATCATTCCCCCCCCCCCTACATTATTGCGTAAACAATATACCCGTACGCTAATGAAGGTGAAATTGTCCCACGTCTGTTTTTTTGTATGCTCTTCGTTCTTTGGTTTTCTATCCTATTTTCAGGAGTGTTTTTCAAGCAGAAGGTACTTAAGAGATAAGTAAGTAATGGGGTCCTACAAAGTAGGTCTAATAGTTGTAGAACGAGATTTTGTATAATACTACTTACTCACGGTCATTAACGCTTCGTCCACACAGAAACGGTCGGGTCTGAACGAAGCCTTATTTTAACAATTGCATAACTGTAATTGTAATTCAAACACATCTCATTTCCAATAAGTGAAAATGGTCAGATCAGGGAACTTCTCAGTCTGATGGATAATAATTTATGAAGGATAGGGGCAGATAGAGTTGTCACTGATGTATTGAGATTTAAATTAGAGGATCCGTGATGTGTTTTCGTTCAAAGAAATGCATTTGTTATTTAAGAGCCAATCCACAGCTCTGATTAGTTGGAAAGTAAGTAGTAACATCAACGTGTCAAATCGATTTAAATTTCTAAATCGTCATTGGGGATCCCAGATTTTCTGACTGGTTCGAAGCGCTCGAAACCTCTGACAAAGGAAAATGCGTAGAGCTACAACATTTGGTATTTTGGCGGGAGGGTGGGGTACGCGATATATTTCGTGCTAAATGTTGCCCTGCTGTGTAGGCTACTGAATATTTGGTGTGTTTCGGACTTTGGTTTGCTGTTCCCCCTCCCCTCCCTTCTTTAGCCATAGATCATATCCTAAAAGAACTCAATATCTGCATTACGGTAACATACACTGTGGATCGGTGGGATGAATAATATGTAATGTGCCAGTTTGGCGACCATGATGTATGATACTCTGAAATGGATAAGATCTATCTTCTATCGGTAAACGTGAGCCCCAAATTATTCATACAATCTGTCACCCATTATTCGGACACATTACGTGTTTGTGACACATGGTACTTCATTTAATCCCACCCATAGCCTTCGGCGTCAGTGGACGGTGGTGAGGCTAGACACGTGTTATCTGTGCTTTTAACCGAGTTAACAATCAGCTGCCCGTCTTTTTGAGATATCACATTATAGAAAGCTCTTAAAAATGGTGTTGACATACAAAGCCGTGGAAGAATTCCTTTATTATACCGAGGAAATATTGTGTTTCAGGATATAAGGAAGCAAGTTTGATGAGTGATAGCCTACATTTTTTTGGCTGTATTTTCAAAGGCAACTTCCGTTATTGGTTTTATTTGATGTAATTTTTACACCCATATGTACGTAAAATTATCTTGTGCTCATCAATGCATTAAATAACATACTCCTTTATAAATGAAATATGTATCAATCTAAAGGCCAGCGAACACTAAACGGTTTTCCTTCGATCCAATTTTCGTCGAAAGGGCGCTTATTATTAGATCTCCCGATTTAGGTTCTGAATGATAATACGAATTTTAACAACCGGAATGTTAGTACATTTAACTCTCTTAACTTGAACTAACAGGACAAAGATACTAACGAGAGCACGCTGAAAATAAGTTCCAATTTAGTACTGCTCACACGTCAGTGTACACATGGGAGTAGGCAATGCAGGTTGTGAGGATTACAAGCTCAATTTCACTTCTCTTTCTTTGCCTTTTTGCTCATTTCTCAGCTGATATCTGCCAACATCGATTGACATACTCTAGAACATCCAGCGAAAGTCTTTAGTGATTTCATTATCTGAAATGGTATAGTTTGAAATAATTAACAATTGAAATGTCTGTGAGAGGCAATTATCCGTCAATACCCTTAATAATAATATACAAATAATGAATGGTTATGAGTTCAATTGACGCCTCGTTGAATAGAATGTTAATCTTTCAACTCATGAAAGTATTCGCACTATTGAACGAATGAAAAACATTCATTATTTGTTTTATACAACATCGAAGAAGATCTAATAGAACGTTAATCAACAAAATGCTTTACTCCTTATAATAAAGATAAATTAAAGTTGGAGTAAAGCCTTCTCGATTACATTCAGACTGCCTTCGCGTCAGATACACGCAGGGATACGCGCACGGCAGAGAGGTACGCAGTCTGCATATAACAAAAAACGCACGGCGAATATAACCAAAAATGCACGCCCGTGAGTAGTATAGGTGTACGTATAGCGTCATACTAATCCCTATTGTTTACAAACAATAGAAATATGAATTATGATATGATCACATTGTTTACAAACAATGGAATATGAATTATGGAAATATGGATCAATAATTATGGAAATATGAAATATGAAATATGAAATATTGAAATATGAAATATGGATTAAAATATGGAGTATGAAATATGGATTATGGATAATAAATTATGAAATGGATTAAAAGCGTGATAACAATAGAATATGAAGGAAAGAGGATTAAAGAAATGAAAGACAAAGGAGGGATTACCTCGCTACGCGATAACAACGATGGATTATAAATGTATGGATGATATAGGAAGGGATTATAACGCGAGGGATGAATGACGAAGGGATTAGACACGTATGAAAGAGTTATGAAAAGATAATCCTTAAAAACAATAGGTGGATTATAAACGATGACGTAGTGCTTGACGAAAAAACAAATGACGTCATGGGTACCACGGTGCAAATGACGTCATGGTTATGCACAACGACCCAATGACGTCATCCATGCGACACGCCTCGACAAGACCATGAAGTTGGCCAAGTACGAAACAAGAAATTTCATGTATAATCCTTAAACAAGAGAAAAGTAATGAACAAAAGGAAAGAGGAACAAAGACGAACCCGTTCACGGGTGACGTGAATACGTTAAAAATATATTCTGGTGGTATAAAGGTGCAGGGCAAGACGTTGTCTATATTCATTATCAAACTCCTCCGTAGAAAACGAACCCACGTTTAAAGATGCCCGAATCTCAGTAGTTATAGCAGTGAGTACTGGGACGGCCATAGGTTTTGTACACGAACTTTTTCGTACTTATACTATTTCTAATTGACTCGTGTACATTAACTTTGACATTTCTATTTTCGAGAAAAAATGGACTTATAACACGCATGTCTATGGTTTTTTTTGTTGAGGTTTTGACTTTTTGAATTTAATGAGGGATTTGTCATTTTGGACTTGTAAATTTTTTCGATAAAACTGACTTATAACACGCGTGTCAATGTGATTGTGACTTTATGAATTTTACTTAGGAATTTTTTCATTTTGGACTTAGTTTTTTTTTCGAGCAAAATGTGTTTTACAAAACGTGTTTCTATGTGAATTTTGATATTTTGAATTTTACTTAAAGATTAGTAGGAATTGTTGACGTTTTGAATAGTGCGTGATAGGGATTTTCTTTTTTGGAACTGACTTTTAACATGCGTGTCTATGGAATTTTGACTCTTCGACTTCCTTCCTATACTTTGAGTTGGACTTTCTGAGGAATGTTTACAACGCCGTTGTATAGGTTGGATCAATATCTATTGTTCGATCAACTAAATAAAGGAATGTGTATTGACCCATACTGGGATCCTCGCATGACAACGCGGGGCAGTGTATTGTAGCCTATGTGTAAAGGGTATTGAATTTGTATAGGTCTAGTGTCTTTTGTATTTGAATTACCACTTTTCAGCAACAGTACCGTTGTTTCTTATTGATCATGCACTGACTTTATGAACCTCTCAATAGACTTTCGACAAATGAAGCTCGTTTTACTCCGCCCTGTTCATACCGTCGAGTTCTTTGGACTTTCACACAACACTGATAACTATAGTTCAGGGCTATGTTTGGACTCTCTCAAAACATCATCAAAACAGATTTGAATACAAAGATAACAATTGCAATTTAGTCATGTTAAAATATACAAAACATTTTTAACTAGAGAAATAGAACCCAAGTCACATTATTGTATTCTTTCATCGGTAAACAAAAAGTTAACACAATTGTACAGCAAACATACACGCCGTAAATCCGCAGTTTAGCGTCGTAACATGCCGTAACACCGCAATGTAACGCCATAACGCCGTATCGTTATATCCACAACGCATTTGACGGATCATCCATCTCTATGCTTAATCACCAACTTTTCTAGAGCACCCACTCTCTTTTTGAGGTCTAACACTGTATTATCAACTCGGTAAGTCTATTTCATACTTCACCATCTCGACTCTATTTCATACTTTCACCATCCCGACTCTATACTCTATTTTACACTTTCACCATCTCGACTCTATTTCATACTTTCAACATCTCGACTCTATTTCATACTTTCACCATCCCGACTCTATTTCATACTTTCACCATCCCGACTCTATTTCATACTTTCAACATCTCAACTCTATTCATTCTGGACATACTTTGTATGTTGTACGACTATTGTGACGTAGAATACACACATCCATGAAATAAAACACTATGTAGTACATAATTATATTTTACTTTATTTTACTATATTTGTTTCCGTTTCAATGTGGACAACTTTATGCAAAACCAGATTTGAATACAAAGATAAGAATTGCTATTTAGTCATGTTACTAGGGAACAGAGATAAAATATACAAAACATTTTTAACTAGAGAAATAGAACCCAAGTCAGATTATTGTATTACTTCATCGTGAATATGTAAAAACTGTTAACACAATTGTACAACAAACAATTAGTGTTTATAAATAAATATCTTTAAAACATAAAACACAATAGAAAGTGTTTTTTTTTCTCAGAAAGGTCGATTGATGTACAACATGTTGAAATAGAGTAAATTTGTCATCTATTATTAGGGTTGTCTACGAAGTGTTCTTTTTCAGGGTGATGTCAAGCCTTAGTTGTCGCTTCCATCTGCACCCTACGTCTCCGTCTCTTCTTCACTATCATCGTCATTCTCATCCTGATACTGGAATAACCCCTCGAATTGTGCACCGTGTCTTGCTAAGACTCTTTTCACGGCTTTCCGAAGATTCATGCCATTTTCTACTTTTTCCGTGAGATCAGACATAATTTCATCATTGATGTCAGCGCTTCCAAGGTACACATTCTGCTGCAAGAAGTTGGAGTAAAGATCGAAAAAGCTGCGTTTGACAGCCCATAGAACTTTCACGTGAGCCTTTTCTTTAGCTTCTTCTTCATCCACACCATCGGAGATATATTTTTGATATTTTTCGTCCCTGAGGTCCTCGGTGATTGTCATGGCCTGTTCTAACCATTCTTGATAAGCAGGGTTGTCCTCAGGTTCTTTCATGTCAGGTGTCTCTGACTTTGACGATGCATCCTCTCCTTCACTTTCTGAATCACTTGTTTCAGATTCATCGCTAGATTCTACAACTCTTTGCTTTTTAGAGGGTGGTTCGGAGTAATCATCTTCACTAGTTTCTTCACCAGCGTTGGAATTTTCAGTCTCGTACCCATGATCTTTCATATCAGGATGTACATTCTGTGCGTGCCTCTTCATGTCGAACTTACGACTATAGATCTTATCGCATAGTGAACAAGCGTAACGCTTGGACATATCGAAAGTGTTCGTGTTGACTCGTTGATGTTTAACTCGGATTTGATTCAAAGGAAATTGAATCTTTATAATTATAGTTTTTCATTTGATATATTTTGTTATTTGATACGTAACGCCGTAGATAACGTCGTAAATCCGTAATGTAACGCCGTAAATCCGCAGTTTAGCGCCGTAACATTCCGTAACACCGCAATGTAACGCCACAACGCAGTATCGTATTATACACAACGCATTTGACGGATCATTCAGCTTTATATTATCATTTCTTTAATCCTCTTTCCTTCATATTCTATTGTTATCACGCTTTTAATCCATTTCATAATTTATTATCCATAATCCATATTTCATACTCCATATTTTAATCCATATTTCATATTTCAATATTTCATATTTCATATTTCATATTTCCATAATTATTGATCCATATTTCCATAATTCATATTCCATTGTTTGTAAACAATAGGATCATATCATAATTCATATTTCTATTGTTTGTAAACAATAGGGATTAGTATGACGCTATACGTACACCTATACTACTTTCATACTCCATATTTTAATCCATATTTCATATTTCAATATTTCATATTTCATATTTCATATTTCCATAATTATTGATCCATATTTCCATAATTCATATTCCATTGTTTGTAAACAATAGGATCATATCATAATTCATATTTCTATTGTTTGTAAACAATAGGGATTAGTATGACGCTATACGTACACCTATACTACTCCCGTGCAATAGAACATATATTGAATATCATGTGACCAACAATCCTCCAATCAAATGACAAGGATCCACGTAAGTTTTGTATAGATAATAATATTCCGCTTTTTTATAGTACCCAAAACATTGGTTCAACGATGTGTCTAAGCGCTTTACAGATATATTAAACCCTCGGTCATCGGATTCAGGCTTACCCGCACACAATGTATGCACATCCTCCACTCCCTGGGAGCATTCCCTTGATGCCAGAACTCAAGATTTCATTTAAAGGCCCACTGCACTACTGGTAGCTACTTGCGCCCTCTATATAACAAACAATGCCTAATCGGTGACCATTGGTCCCCCATGATCCTCTTTTTCTTATGTTAACTGAGAGCTGAGTTGATGAGTTAACCACCTGTCCAGTGACCTTGCAGAGCGGTCCAATCCCTCCTGTAAACTACGGCAGATAAGCTTTAAAAGTAAAAGGGATGGATGCATTGACACTCACACGGGCTAACTCCACGCATTCACTCCCTTCATGTGATCCCTACCTAGCCATCCAGCACCCCTTCAAAGATCATTCTGATTAGCACGTCTCGGAGAGGAATCAAACACATCGAATTGAGAAAGAGAGAGAGAGACAGAGACAGAGAGAGAGAGAGACAGAGACAGTGACAGAGGAATAGAGACAGAGACAGACAGAGACAGAGGAATAGAGAGAGAGAGAGAGAGAGAGAGAGAGAGAGAGAGACAGAGGCAGAGACAGAGCAAGAGAGAGAGAGAAAGAGAGGGAGGGGGAGAGAGACAGACACAGAGAGAGGGGATAGAGAGAGGAGAGAGAGAGAGAGAGGAAAAGAGGGAGAGAGAGGGAGAGATAGGGAGACAAAGAGAGAGAAAGAGGGAGAGAGAGAGAGAGAGAGAGAGAGAGCGAGAGAGTTGTGCCAAAAGGAAGCGAGTGCAGTCATAGGTTATATCATAACTTCGACAAGTTGTTAATGACTATGGGAGGGAGCTTGAAATAACTAACAAATAAGCAGCAATTTCCGGTGACAAAACCATATCTCTCAACGCGCTTCGGTGTCGAACAAACCGACTGGATAGGGCCAGTATATCTTATTAATAATCTCTGCCCGTCATATGATGTCAAAACTATCATCCCTCGCGTCAGTTTATCCCCATCAGACCTTCGGGAGACTGATATCACGTTACCTGATCTAATGGGTAATCGTCGCTCCGAGATATAAGCACAATCTATCACCCTCAAAGTAGGAGAGGTGAGATGCAAACATTGAAATGGATGCTGTACCAATGTCCGCTCAATATTCATGTCACGCAGGCGGGTGAAAGCCAATTATTTTCTTAGAGTATGGCCTATTGCTTGAGGATAACATGAAAACTGAATATATCTTCAATTCTCCTTCCCATGTGACAGAGGTTGGAATAGGTTTCTCCGTTTATTTTCAAAGAGGAGGATCACCGGAGAACTATATAAATGTCACTGCAAAATTGCATTTATAATAAATGTTGATTGACAAAGTGATATGACAAGTATGAGGTATAGGCCTTTGTTAGTTTGGTTCAATCAATTTTGAAGAATAAAGTCTTTCTCTATGTTTTCTGTGGTCCGTGTGTTTAGTGACAAGTTTGGCGACGAATAATCATCTAAGGTCACTTTCTTGCACGTATCGTGGATGAAAGTCTGGTGTAAATTAAAGAGAACTGTGAAGAACCGGAGGATGTGAAAAATAAGGGTGAGAAAGATTATTAACACGGCCTTCCACCGACCCAGTCTTATGAAACTCAGCGTAACTTCCAGGAGTGGTGGCGCCCGCACTAGTCGACATCAGCCCAACTTACGCATCTAAACCGCGCGAAATGTTGTTATTGTAAACACACAACCGTTGTGCCAAAATACTCCGAGTGCCAAGTGAGAGCATCCACAAGGTCAACTTATGCCACCCTCTAGTCATGTTAGCGCGTTACTCCTGAACAAATCCAGGAGTAAACCAGTTGGCGTAAAGGTCGGCGTAGCTAACACGACTATCGTTCAGACTATCACTACGCCGATCTTTACGCCGACCTTACCATGTTTACACCGACTAGCTCTAAACACGACTTTTAATTGCCATCGTGTGAACACGGCAAGTATGTTGTATTCCCAGAACATTCTACAGTGACACCTGCTACTACCTAACCAATCAGGGCAGGCAATAGTGCGATCTGATTGAGAGACACACTATTGACCCATTTTTGGGCTCCGATTCACCACAATTGAATCCACTTTTGAAAACCAAAGAAAGGTTCCACGAGCGACTCGAGCCCTTGGCAATGAGCGGTATTCGTCTGAACTTCTTAGCAGAGTTACCCGGTTTCCAGCTCGGTTACACCCCGTAATATCTCCCGCTTCTTGGGCTTGGTTTGTATGATTGTAAATGTTTGGGAAGCTGCGATCGAATCGTCATGCATACACCCGTTTAGGGTGTACCGATTTCTTGCAATCAAAGACAAAATGAAGGAACTAAGAAGTTATCTAAAGTGAAAGCCGTTTGATTGGCAACACTAAATAGGTAGGACAAAGTCTACAGTCACATTAACTTATCAAGATAGATATGAAAATGCATATAATAAGTTTCGTTGTTGTATGGTAAGGTAAATAATCATCGATGTTATTTGGGAAAGCACAGAGGCTTGACTAGCTTGGCGTCAGTCGATATTCATAGGTTAATATTTTATCCATACACGAACTGATGGTACAGATCGAGCATCTACAGATGTCCCACTTTTTAAAAGTTGCATTGTTTGAAATACTTCGAACATGAAATATGCACTATCGCAAAAACAACACACATAATTACGGTAGCACAGAGTTAATAGCGTATACCAATGTCGGAAAGAGGAGAGCAATTAATAATTGACATGTTTTTATGCCTCAATATACTCTCATTAAATATTAAACAGCGGTAATCACAATAAAATTCGTTTACAAGGCATCCACATGCATCGTTGCGATGTCCATTGTCGAGAAGTCACGTGCGTCCTTCAGGACGAATGGTTATTGGTTGAACGGTGTCAAGGTACTTTGTTCTCCCATATTTTCTTCAAAAATGCTATATTCACATCTCAAGAAGACAGTTGATGATGAATCCAGAGCCTTTTTTAGAATTGCAATTATCAATATCTAGCTGAATTTTACGTAAGTAAATAAGAGGAAAATAGAAGCCCCTCATGATGACATACCATGACAAGGACATATTACGCTGTGTTTACATGTTAAACCCCGGTTTTAAAGCATATTTGAGTTCGTATGATGTGTTATTATGTAATGCATCAATGTCAGCAAAGGTTCCAATGAGAAAGAGGGATCGGTAGAGGGGCTTGAGAGAGAGAGAAAAAAATAGAGAGAGATAGAAGGGGGATACGAGAACAGAAATAGAGAATTAGTGTATGGTAGAAATAGATAGATGTACATGTAGACAAACAGAGCGAAAGAATGAGAGAGACGTGTCATGAATGCCCAATAATCGCTTGATGTAATATTTATCATCCCAACATGAGAGAAATAGAATGAGACAGTAGCGAGAGAGTATCGAGGTCATTAAACAGAGGTGTTATGTTTCCGTGTTCAATCTTCTTTTTATGTCTAACATGTGTTATGCCCCGCCTTGACAAATTTATTTTCCTTGACCGCAATTATGTGTGCTTTATTGTGATATGTCTTTGTATACTATTTTGATTATGAAATAAATGCTGATTGTATTAATATCATCATTAATCTATAAACGTTTGCGATATCATTTTGTTTTGGTCATTGACAATAATTGTGATAACATGAATATTACATGAGGTGATTATGAAGTGTTCTTGTTTTGCTACTGCAAAGCGTTCCATACATTTACCAAAGTATATCCATTTATTATCACGTATATCTTTTTTTCCAGTTGGAAACAGATCATGTTTAAGTTAGCCTGAATTGCGCTGCAAATAGAAACGCCTGAATAAATGTATCTCAGTCATGACGATAGAGAGAGATCTTGAGCAGTCTAAAGGTGGCCAAACATAAGCCACTTAGTCGGTGGGTTGTGAATGGAAAATGATCTATTCGCTTATATAGATCACAATGTGTTCAAGAGGATAGAGGGGCAAGGGGTTACATGGGAGATTGGAATGGCTCCCGAGTGAAAATCAAAGTGGTTTCGAAAGGCTGTCCGGTATCAAAGGATCAACTACCACTTAAAAGGGTGAGTTTTAAGATCGATGAGGAGTATCTCTTAAAGGATTAAGCCTATGTTACCGGTCGGGAAGAGTCTTGGTGTTGGTAGAAAGGTGACATCTAAGCCCTTTGACCTGTTGAGGGTTTATACCATTACCCCTACCTAAGGCGGGTCTGGAGGGGGGGGGGGGTGGTGCTGGAGGGGTAGACAGAAATAACTGTATGATATGGGAAATTCTTTAACCTTTAATTTTACGTTGCCATAAGTACAAATAAGCATAATCGATCGTTGATTGATTGACAGAAGGTTTATTTCGCTTAACAGAAATCCCTCGCAATAGTATGCGTTTCCGGTCATGACTAGCTATACTTAACCCTTTTAACAACTGTATAAATTAATTATGCCCTGGATTTTATGTTTATATTCTCGAATGCATGATAACTATTCCAGGACAAATGCAATTTGCTACAGGGAGATCATCCCCATTGCATATAAATGGTTGATAAAAAATGGCATCTGTCAACGCTTCCAACGTGGTCGTTGAAGCCAGACATGGCCTCAGAAAGACATCCATCAACCCAAAAAAGTGAAGCGTTCAGTCTGCTGAAGGGGCGGTCTTCCTTACTATCAAATGTAACAAACCGTTATAAACTTCTGGTTGAATCACCCAAAGGATATGGGTGAAAATTATCAACGAATTATTTCAGGTCAACTCTCTTCAGACACTCTGTAACTTGCTACTATCCTACCATCCACTACTGCTTCTGTTCTTCCATTCACATCCGTTATTTCCGGTCGCACTTTCAAGATAAAATTTATTTACGCGGCATTCTGAGAGCCAGGGGGCGTTAACTATAATCATTTACATAGCGGTTATGCCCTTCCGACTCTAAGCAGATGGCTTGATGATTGAATTAAATTGATGACCCAACGACAGCGTCGATCAGATATAATGATAAATAATTATTCCATTACACATATTACACTTGTTAGCTTACATGGGCGAATAAGACGCAAAGTAACACCTTCGATTCCTCTTCCTCTTCTCCCTTTTTGGGAGGAGGGGGGGGGGTCGCAAGACATAGAACGACAAAGAATGACTTAGTCTTTGTGTCTTGATCTATTCCATCTATCTTTAGCTCATGTTTCATTATTGGAAGAAAAATATTAAATCACTTAATATACAGTTCCTTGTGGGTATGTGATGGAAACTATAGAGGCTTAACCGACAGCGTTATGCTGTTACCGAAAATCTTCAACAGTGAGCATGGTTGTCATCCACTCATACATGTATATACAGGGCACCCGTAGCGATCGGTGGATAGTATGAGGAACGGAGCCTGCCAAAATGAAGAAGGGGGAATCAATAAAATCAGTATGTGTTTATGGTTACTTGAAGAATGAAGGAGACATGAAAACTCTAGGCTGATCAGAGGAGGGGGCGAATTATGGAAGACTGAAAGTGAAACTATATCCATGGGTAACACGGAGACATGCAGAAGTGTTTGATGGATCAGTGTTGCCAATGGCGGACATATGCGAGTTTGAAGAAGAAGATGAAAGAAGAAGAAGCAGAGGAAAAATCATATTTCTTTCTGATGAAGTACAGAGCTGTCTTATTGAAGCTGCAGTTGATGCGCATCGATCGATATTATCTTTTGTTTGACATCAGTTGTAACTCTGTGCGCATGAGTTTGGTTGGAGGACTTGCGATTGTTTTTTGATCAATCGCAACTCTTTATCAGGCAGGGCCGAGGGATAACGCTTCAACCTGGAAGGAATTAATAATCAAGAAGTACGAGGTATTATGTGTCAACGAAAAAAAGATGACTTGGTGAGAAAGCTCTGGATAAAATTTCACAGATGGACTGACAGGGAAAAGATACAACAGCAGTTCATTGACCCGTAGGATTTGACAATGAAAAATGATCTACCGAAAAACCGTCTGCAGCCTTCAGCAAGAATCAAGATGAAAACTGTCAACTAATTTCGGGATTTACAAAGCGTCAAACTCTTAACAGCCCAGACATAATTTTTAAATGCCACTGGATCGAAAATATGAAATCTTAATCTCAATAAACTTCAGTTTAAATAAGGAAGAACATAATGGCGTGTAATGAACAGATAAGAGAAGTCGTGGTCGAGTAGATTGTCTCCAGACTATGGATCACGTGGTCCGTGGTTCAAGTCCCGCCGTGGCACAATACATTTAGCAATATACTCTGCATTTGCCACACTCCGCCCAAGTGTACAATGTATTTGTTGGGTGAAATTAGGTCACCTTGAGCACCTTGCGTGGTAGATATGTGCGCTATAAAATATTAATTGTTATTATTATCATTATTGCTTTCATTGTCAATAATATTATTAATAATATTATTCTTATTATTAGCATCACCTTTATTAATGTGTTAATTATTATCATTTTTTGTCTGAATTAATAGTATTCATATATAGGCCCTATGTTAATACGAGACATCGCATTAGTTATTGTATCACTAATTCAGTATATCAGTCCTATCAATAAAAGTAAACTAAACTTTATGGCTCAGACAAAGCATTATGCAAACAATGGATTATTTAGCGGGGTAGGGGGGGGGGGTATTATAAAGTCTTACTACAATATAGTTACAACGGTTAAAGTATTAAACAGTTCCTTGGATTCCGGACTCTATCCTATGATATTGAAAGACTTGACTCAATTTCACCGATTTAGGAGGCGCGATAGCTCAGTCGGTAGAGCAGTGGTCTCGTGATCCGGTGACCCGGGTTCGAAACCAAGTCGATGCGCTAGTGCCCTTTGGTAAGGCATTAATCCTCATTACCAGGTCCCTCGTAGAGGACCTAAAGCCGTTGGCCGTCTGGTTACTTACTTACAAGCAGTTATGCTTTCTTAGCCGTCGGGTAAAATAACCACCACCACCCAGTTTATGGCTTGTGATACTATTATTTTCCTTAAAATGTCTACTATGTGCGAGACAAGACTGATGAGATGACATTCATCAAAACTTCATCTCGCAGCTGATTCGAAGATTTAGGTATTATCATCATGAGAGATAAATCGTGAGTCCAGCTGATGATGGTAAGCTATTCGTAGCATCCTCCAGGAATGGGCATCAAAAATCCATTTGCATTCATGAGTTCTTAGGAAAATAGAAAAGATATATCTCCATAATTACTTTGTGGTAGCGGTCTATTCAAAATGATAATGGCTTTTTCTCTATTAGTCACGTTCCTTCTCCGCTTTCCTGTCTTACTTTGTTCGTTTGCTTTTATCCATCCATCCCTCGCTCTAACTCTCTCTCAATCTAAATTTTCCCTGTCTGTGCGTCTCTGCCTCTCTCTCTCTCTCTCTCTCTCTCTCTCTCTCTTTCTCTATCTCTCTCCTTTGTTGTGTCTTTCTGTCTCTCTGTCTCTATCTCTCTCCTTTTTTGTGTCTTTATGTCTCTCTGTCTACATCTCTCTCTCTCCCTCCCTCCCTCCCTCCCTCCCTCTCTCCCTCCCTCCCTCTCCCTGTCTCATTTCACTCTCTGTCTGCCTCTCGCTCCATTCTTTATCCTACATCTTCATTTAGTAGCTCCTTTCCCATTGGCTTTATATTTGAATGTGTCTTTCTATCCTCCTCCATTAGTGATCTGCATAGCGACCTCATACTTCAATTTTAAGTAATCCTCTTCCATTTCTGGGAGGATTTTGATCTAAGCCTTGACTCTAATTTCATCGCTTCTTGTTTAAAATATTCAGGTCAGCCAATAATATTGACATGAACACATTGTTATATACACTGTATGTATCAGTTATAGTCTGATTTAAACTTTTTAACCCGTTATGACAGAATAGATAATTATTTTAGCATAAGTTTGTATTTTTCACAACTCAATATATTCAAGTTTCTCTTGGTGCATTTACAGGGGCTTTAATTCGTATTCATAACAAATTACAATTTGTACAATATACAACACGTTGAGTTGAATTGGGTAAATAATGTAAACCGTGAAAATTATTCAGTTACTTTGCTCCAACGCATTATTTTTCACGTTGTGACAAATTTGACAACGATTATTTTTGCACAATTTTGTATTTTTATATATCTTAATATTCATATTCTCTATTGGAAGTAAGACATAAGAATTATTTGTGCAATATACAGCACATTGAAATGAAGAACGTAATGTATTTATCCCCTATACATTATATTTGTATTTATGAACTATACATGTATTTATATATATGAACTATACACTTCTTAACTTTTTGTTTTAAAAAAAATACCCACAGATTTATATTTTTAATGTTTTAAGCAAACCCATTCTATAATGTATTCAAATTAAATGCATGTGTTTGTGAAGTGCCTGGAGATGAATGATCGCATTCGCCTGCCGAGGCTAACTGTGTTTTGGTGGTCGGGGTGCGGATTGCGTGCATTAGTCGTTGCTGGGCTGGATGAGCATTATAGCTTGCCCGTCCTAGCGGCGGCTGATGTATGCGGTCCGCGTATGGCTATTGGAGTGCAGTGTCCCTCGGCGGGCGAGTGTGAAAGCTCGTTGGTATTTCCATTCGACTGCATTTGAGTGCATTGCGGAAGTGACCTATTGGCTATTGGTATATCATCGTATTATGTGAATGTTCTTTTGAAATTTGTATTGTAATTCATGCTAATTTCAGTTTTTAACTACCAGACACGAAGATCTTAATAAAAATCCATCTATCTATCATCTGAAGGTCAAAGACACTCATTAAAACATTGTCACGATCACTATTTTCTTTTAATGAACATAAGGCAATATTAATTTCCGAATGTTTATCCCGTAGAAATCATGTTCTGATTATACGTCATTGTCATGTTCACCCACTTCAGAAGGGGACGCACGAGGCTATTGCAATTGCCTTTGGTTGATTCTTCAAAAGTAGTTGCGACCACCACTGACATGACATACAATGAATGGGACTACATTCATCCAATCCTGTACACACCACTTGTTTACATTCTTATCAATCAGACTTTGGTCTAGTCAGGTATACAAACGTTCTGGTCTTCATTTAGGCAGACTAGGGTTCGCTTCCCACTCGCCTCATTTGCATTTTCACTATAAAGTTTGGTCCCACAGGGCGTTCGCAAATTGAATTCAAGTCCAAAACATATGATCTTGATTATGCGAAGAAAGGAGGTCGCATTTGATAATTGTATGTATACATGCAATAGTGACATTGATACAGACGTTTAGTATTTTACACCAACAGACACAAGAGGTAAGATGAAATGACGGGCGGTAATCTGCTGTCATAACTCTTATTCAAGTAATGTCATTCACTTCCTGGATACTTATTGAACGATACATTTTGCAAGTGAGCGAAGTAAGCGGGACAATTTTAAGTATATTGTCATGATCATTGATAGTGTGATTTCGTCGTCACAATTTACCAGGAGAGATATGAAAATGATCAACAAAAAATGAACAAACATACAAAACACTCGTCATCAAAATGTGACGCGATGGTTGCATGAATAATGGTAATTATCGGGGGGGGGGTTCGGCCCCTCCCCCCTTCCCCGCCCTGCCCTGCCCCTCGCCTATGGTCACCGCTTGTATCTCGACAGGATGTGAAGAAATCATCTTCAACATCCTTTCCTCTACTCCTTCTTCTTCCTTTTCCTCCGGTACTTTGGGACATCAGTGATACGGCCATGATCAAGTCTTCATCATATTGACATTACCATACTTATCCGAGTTCAGTCCTTCCATCTATCAGTATTCAGCTCTCGGGAATATTCCACTCCTGATCGGAGGAGGCCTTGAAATGCTATTAAAACATCCGCCAAAGCATGTACTTGAGATGCATTACATTAATGATGGATTCATATCCGCCCATACTATGTTCACATTCATACAGTTAACCTTATTAACCTAATTATGTTTCTAATAGGATTAGAAAGGATTTGTGGGGCCCTTTGTAGTGTAAGCTTCTTATTGATTAAACCAGACGAAACAATCTTCTTTATCAGGCTTACAAAGCCCACACTACCGTAGTGTATGTGTATAGTGAAATTCAATCGATCTTACCTTTAGAAATGAGTGGCAAAAGAATGATAGGGTTATATTCATGAGCCAGTCGTGATTTCATTTAATTTCAAAGCAGCACATTGGAGTAAAAAGTGAAAAACAAATCCTTAAAAAGACAGCGGTATGGTACAAACTCAGTGTATTACGTCAACATAGAATTACAAGCAATATGGCGTAAATTATTTTTATTGTGCAATTATTTCCTGTAAAATATGAATGAGAGAAAGAAATATACTCAATATTAAGAAGGAGGGTATTTGCTTATCGTTTTTATAACATTATACAAAATGATAAAGACATCAATACAAATAGGAAAAATCATATAAAAGAATGTCTTCGATGCCAGAATCATTATTGCTAGTGTTAACACGTAGATAAGGCTTGAGTAAAATGTTGACAATCAATTATTTTGCGAGTATGAACAAAGTTGTGACATGTTTTTGGTTTGTGATCTCGAGCCCAAGAGCTATGTTTTCTTTTGTTTAATTACACGTCTCTTGTTCGTGGCATGGAATTGATAAAGGGAAAAAAGAATGTCAAGAGAAGATAATGTAACAAAAACAAACTGGATTTTCGTAGACCGAGATGTCTAGGTTTATATTAAATACATGTACAATCGTTTTAAATAAGTAATATGATGCACATATTTGTTTTTTTTAAAAGTTTATACATAAAACGCTGATTCCCAAACATCATGTTCATAGTAATTTCTTTCCGCTGTATATATTTTGATAAACACAAGATGATACAC
The DNA here is from genome assembly GCF_000002235.5 of Strongylocentrotus purpuratus. Lineage (NCBI taxonomy): Eukaryota > Metazoa > Echinodermata > Echinoidea > Camarodonta > Strongylocentrotidae > Strongylocentrotus > Strongylocentrotus purpuratus. The sequence goes on along the minus strand of NW_022145607.1, from coordinate 4,319,444 downwards.
TAGTGAAAGAAGCATCATAAGAGAAAATCCAATACAGCAGGAGTGACTACAAGGAATATAAGGAATAAAATATTTTAATCGAAGGAAAACCTAACTGTAAAATTTCCCTTACCGAAACATATTACTTCCCGTTACAGTAATTATGTTTTGGCTCATATGATGTTTCGCTTTGCGTTTAGCTTTCTTTCCAATGTCTGTAAGTGCATTGGTCCTTATTGCCTGAACGTTCCTTCATATCATCCTCCGTTCTCTCTCTGCATCTCTGTTCAAATAGTTTGTTCAGTTTATTCTATGCTTGCGAGTAAACGGAAAGCGGAGAGGAAGAAATATAAAGCGGTAAGCATTAAAAGCTTGGGGTGATTCCGCCGCAATGGACATACTTTATTCGAGCAGAAAAATATCAATTTGCAGATAAAACACAAGAAAATATTATTGCAGTAGCCGGGACGGGGGTTGATGACATCATGTTTTGATAAAATTGTAGCTAGGGGCTAGTTTATTTTAAGTGGGACGGTGTCTTTCCAAAGATAATGTTCCGTTGTCGCAACACATTCGAAAACACGGTTAACGAAAAAAACTTGTTATCTATATATTGAAACATTATGATGATTTCTTGGATGTGTTTATGATCTTGGCTACTGTCCTGAAGGAGAAAAACTGTAACTATTTATTTGAGTTTACTGATTCATCTGTCAAATATTACGTGTTTGTTTCCATCATTAAAAACATAACAACAACAATAAAAACATCCATACCAAAAATAATTAAATGGTTGCATAATTGTAACAGTTCTATACAACGAAATCCTATGCAAATGCACGCGAGTTATGAAATAAATAACAAAGAATATCATATCATATAACGGGGATAATGAAGCTTTTTGGCCTACTATAATAATTTAAGATTATCTTTGATGGGCGCAAGACGAAAAACTTATGCTTTTTTGTTCAAAGATATTCTCTTAATTTTGTATTTTCATATTTATAAAATTACAAGCTAGAATTGTAATGAAAAACAATATAATTTCCCTTGACACCCTTCAATGAAACGTTCTGCCATTTATCACATTGTATTCATCAATCAAATAAGCCGAACAAATTACACGAGATAAAAAAGAATCTGTTTATTACCATCATAAATATCAAAAATTGGTTTCTACTTTGACAGACACGACTACATAGATCATATGGGTATTGTTCCCGGAAATGTAAACTCATTAGATATAGAAACGGGTATTTTCTATAAATGAATCAAACTGCAACGAGTCGACGTCTCTATGGATGAAAATTCCGAATGCAATTCATGTATTCAGTATTTTGCTGCTAGACAATAGTTGCCATGGAAATCGAAGGATAGATTTCAAGTCTATTTTAAACTTGCATAATTATATCAGAATGGTTTTCATTTCACACAAACTAGTACATATATCCTTAGGGTACACACTGTAGGTCCAAGAAAGGTAAACTCATTAGATATATAGAGACGGATATTCTCTAAATGAATCAAAATACAATTAAATTAGTATTGCGCTTTGTCCGTATCGTACAGGACTCGGAGTGATATCTTTGATATGTAAAACCGGCCAAAAAGCAATAAACGGGATCGCAATGACTCGTAAGAGATCAAGTCGAGGGCAATTTCAATAACATTATGTACATGTATTTACCTCTTGAAACGATCGAACATGATAATGACGTTTTGCATAATCCACGAATGATTTCCAGGGGCAATATAAGCGGGTATTTAAAATGTCATGGAATTTTCTTTTCTTTTTTTGTAAGTCTTGAAAGTTAATTAATGTTATATGTGGGTTTCTATTTTCGTGGAAGGATTCCAGCATTGCTATTTCTTCTTAAGCACACAGTGCTTAAAAAGAAATAGCGATGCTGGAATCCCTCCACGAAAATAGAAAATGTCACGAAAATAGAAAATGTCATATGCATTTCATTTCACTTCATTTCTTATTCATTCGCCATAAAACGGTAAATGTAAAATATACACATATACAACAATATTTTCGAGACTGTGTAAAAGATGAATAAATAATTGGTTTTATATAGATTTTCGATTCATTTTCCTAGTCTTGTTTTTCGTCGAATTGTGTTTTATTTTGTGTGAGAAAGTGTCAGCTATCCGAGAACAAGAACAACAAAACAATTACCTACAAAATAATTTCACTCGAATCAAACATCCACAATCTTCATTGAACACCTGGATGAAACACTATGAGTTGAGTTCACGATACATGTACATACACAAGCAGTGAATTCTCACTTTACTATTATGGTACAGCAGAGTTTGGCGGCTTCTTATAAGTCAATCCAAAGGTAATAATGGTGCGAACCGTGAATGCTTTCACGCCAGTGTTTCCTAGATTTCACATATTGGCCTTGACGTGATGAAAGGCGAAGGATAACTTCCTAGTCGTCCTGATGTAAGCCCGTCACTTGCACTTCAGACCTTAAAGGTCAATGCTCATTTCATATGAGAAGAAAGTAATGCGCTGAAATCTCAAACATCCCTATCAGGAGGTAACGCCAGAATGAAAGATCACTGTTATTCACATGTTCACATTCAGAGCGATCGGAAGTGTGTGAGCTACTGAAGGACTAAAGTCAGTGGTGCATCTCCTACACCTCTTTGTTTGAGTCAAAAGAGGTTCAATAAAGGAGCGTACATAAATGATACCATATTTAAGGCACTATTTCGCTTCTTTTTCTTTTTATTAGGGGCGGCAATACACTGATGTCCACGTTTTTTTTTTAAATATCAGTGTGTAGCATACAAGGGTCAAATGGGAAAGGGGGACTGCATTTATCTGATTTGTTAAATTCTGGTTGTACTTTTCCTTCAAGTTCTGGACGCTGCTTAACCCCTCTTATGCGCCGTTGATTAAACACGATAAAGGGTGTGATGTTTCTGCTATTAAATACCACTTCCATTAAGCACTTGGAAGTGCTCCCGGAAGGGGTTCAGGTCTCGTGCCTCTTCACAAAAGTTCATGCAAACATATCCAATGCTCGATTAACATCCATGGTTACCGTGGTAACAGGCAATTAGTGAGCCTGTAGCGGTCATCTTATATATCAGTTGAATCCTAAGGGTCACTTGACGGGGGGATAGGATGGTTTCTAATGGGACTGACTCGATTAGACGTCCAACCCTCTCTCTCTCTCTCTCTCTTGATGAGCTAATCGAGATTATCTTTCACGTATCGGATGTTTCGCGCCATTTCATAACATGACGTTTAATCACGGTTAATTGATACGTCCGCTTGTCTCAAATCTTGCAATCGATTTCGCACTTGACGCCCTCTTTGAACGCTAACTAAACAAGTCGTCTGCATGGGAAACTATGAAAACAAAAGCGCGCCGAATTGAGGTGTCAATCAGAGAGATGTATGCGAGTTGGTCTAGCGGTCAGCGCTCCTATAAACTGACTCTGACGGACCGTGGTTTGAAAGATGTCCTCCGGATGGTGGCGTTAAAGATCTGCCCCCAGACGTAAATATATCTGATTGATCTACGTATGTAAAAGTGCAATTACACAGACAAATTTAATTAAATTGTTCATTAGATACTGATAATTTCTACTTCACACCCTGCCCAACGATACCCTCCCTTAACATGCTGTGATTACATTGATCATTCAATGCAACTGTCTTCATCAGAATCGTTGATTAAATTTATCCAAATGATATTTTTATCACTCTAAAACGATCGTTTTTAATTCTAAATGTATGTTACTCGTGTAATTAAGGTACAAACACGAATCCTTACGACCGGAAATATTTCTATAAAAGACTTGTATTTACATCTACGCTGCAATATTAACCCCCCCCCCCCCCCTCCAAGAAACTGAATTACCAAGAAAATATGCAGTATTTCAGTTAGTTTTACTTGAGAAATTGAAAGATACTAAAAACTGAAAGTTGCCTTTATGCTTTTCTTCTAAAAAATGGATTAAAGGTAATGCAAAGTTTTGGGAATTTTGAAAATTAGATGGATAATAATTCTCCAAAATGTTGACATAATTGGATGCCTCTGTGGGTGTGTTATAAGCACTAGAAAATGTAGCCCCTAAAATGCTTCCGCTTTCGAGCAAATTGAAAAATCAAAATTTACCGGTGCTCCCGGTAAATTTCAAATATTTCAAAAAGCGCCTAAGGCTCTTTCGTAGTAGCTGCGACCATGACAAATCTCAGAATATGCAGTTCTGATATACAATTTTCAAACGGGATTAGCAAATCGGTTGATTGTAGTCAAGAAACATTGTTTTAAAGCTAAAGTAATACCAGTCTTGAGAGGGAGCTATACAACATAAGGAGCTTATTGTTTACAATTTCATCACTTTAGACTCGATTTCAACAGCGACAACGCTCATTGAATATTGTAAAATCGCATATCGTCGGTGGGGTGACAAAACCTCGTATCTCAATTTTTTGAGATTTTGATTTTTTTTTGCATAATTTTGTAGCTAATGGCCTACGACACCACCTGATAAATCCATGGAACGCCTCCTGTCTCGGTTTTTCACAAATCCACACAAACACCCTTAAACTAAACCGCGTAACTTTAACCCCCTTTGAAGCTGCACTGACAAAACCTCGTAACATAAGATACGTAATTCCTTTACCTCGTAACTCACACACGGCCTAACAGTACTTTCAGAGTTGAAAGTAAGAACTTGAATCTCAATTTGAATAACAACTAAAAACTCGTATCTCAATGTAGATAAAAGCAAAAACCTCGTAACTCACTTTCAAATATAAAAACAATTATTTTACTGTATTTCAACAATGACATTAAAAATTGTATAAATATTCCAGTTTTAAAAAGAAAGGACGGTGTCACAGCACTAAATTTGTTGAGACAGGAATTTTTTTTCGCTCTCCTGAAAATTCATGATTTTTGAGATACGAGGTTTTGTCACCCCACCGACGATATGCTTCCAATATGTTCATTTGAACCAAATTCATGACCCGATACTAAAACTTTGTATTAACTTTAACTTGTAAATTACGACAATATAAGAAGAAGAAAACAATCCCTTGTCAGACTTTTCCCCCTTAAATTTCCCCGTTAGTCTATTTTTCTCTTAATTATTTCAAGTTAGCACCTTTTCACGTATTTTCAAAAATCATAATTGCGTCAGTCATACCGTCAATAACCAGGCTTTGTGTTACATGTACGTACCATGCCCAAGCATGATGGGTTCTGTATACTAAGTGAAACGTCATGATTCAATGAAGTAAAAAAAACATCCATACATCGAAAGCAAAGAGGATAATAAGAAATTAGCATCGTTATTTGAGATTAATTGCATGCTCCCTATCTGCTACCAAGGCCTGCGTGGTGATTCTCGATTACACATGCCTCAATCTTAGAGTTATGGATTACCAAAATATCTCTATCAATATCACATTCTCTTCTCGGGAAACGTGTCAAATCTGAAGAAATTGTGTCAAGGTTTCCATTCTTTATCCGAACCTTGCCCACCGGGGAAAAGTATCAAATCGTGACCTTCATCTCAATAAAATCGAAATGCCTGAATCCTATGACCTTAGCTTCAAGTTGTGCCAAAAATATCTGTAAATCGATCCTTTTGTTTAGATGATTCAAAACATTAAGAGATAATACGAAGATTGAGTTTAATCAGTTTACCTAAGGATGTTTCTAACTGAACCACTGTCACGTGTTACTTAAGAGGGAGATAATGTGATTTTCAAGATAATACTTTCGTTCTAAACCAGTGTAATTTACTGATGGCACTACTTTATCATACGATAATGACCCGATAAAATAATGGACTCATCGCACCAATGGCGTATCCATATTTTCCTTATTTCTCGTTGCCTTGAAACCGGGGGAGTTGGTCTCACTGTGTGTTTCAAGTGACAAAAATAACAACGATAAACATTTTATTTATGAATCCGAACGAAGAAAAAACAGTCAGAGAAAAGTTAACTTCTTTGATAGAAACAAACAAAAGAATCATAATATTCGAGAATCACATTCACAAATGTACGGGTTGAAATCAGTACCGGAGAACCACTTTTTGTCAGACATTAATCCTCAATAATATATATCTTCGGACACAGACATAAATGGCGTAAGTCCCAACATTTTTTTCGTCATGTGAAACAGAAATATTGTCTGATATAGGTCTACCAAATGAGGCATAAATTGGAGTATGCTGTGCAATTGATTGGATTCAGAGGCCCAGCATGAGGGTAGTTATGTCTCTTTTAAGCAATTATTTGCCCATCCCAGTCGATTTTGCTAAATTTGTGGTAAAAGGAGATTGTGATTGGGCATAGGATTGCCTAAAGTTGGTTTGTTTCGAGAAATCAACTTAAAGGCAATTTAGATGATCCACTGTATATTCAATCGTGTTTAGATTACGTAATAAGTCATTGTAATGTTTACACATCACAATGGATGATGGAAAAGGCTATTGAAATGACCTTGGTTTGATTTTTCAAAAAACTTTGCGATCATGTTGAAATTAAAATTACTCCTTTTTTGTCAATTTGTAAAAGTTTACATAATTGTCATCTAGAGAAGATGTGAAGTTTGTTATAATATCGCTTACACGGATTCACGTTTTTTATGTTTTGTTAAAAGCCGAAGACATACATTGTGCAGACAACTGAAACCCTCATTTCGACATGGTAATATTCAATCAATAATCAAATAAATATTGATGTTTTTTCAAGGACATGTCTGATTAAAAAAGCAATCAACTTACCTACCTTTGTCCGGTACAATTGACTTTGAATCTACGCTTCCTACCTGATTCTCTCTACGTGATTCCAACAAATAAATTTCCAGTAGGAAAGTGGGTAAAACAAAGCCGAAAGCACTTTCAATGTTATCGGTATGATCTTCTCTGATTAAAAAAATGTTTGTACATTGCAGATACCATACAATCATTTAAGTCCTCTCGACCCTTGTTGGGAGTATAGAATCTGAACACCTGTGATATAGGGTAGACTCTGCGTAGCGCGTGAATAGGTAGCAGATGAAGAGATGATAACTGAATTCAGGGAAGAAACTCCAATCTTTGGAAATCAGGAGAGTTGAGAGGCTCCGCACCGATCACCTCGTCCGATGCTCGATTCGTTTCGTAGATGGGCAGAGCGACGGAGAAAGCCTCGCTCGCCTAGTCTCAATATTCAGACGCTGGGGCCGTGTCACGAAACCGCGAGCAAAGATGGCGAGAAGCATTCAAATGAGGCCCTTGTTATACTTGTTTCATTTAAAAGAAAGTTAATATTTCTTTTCAATATTTCCCTCTATTCGAACTTGTCGTATACCATAAATGAATCAGAATTGGCGCTGTAGAGTGATGGTCCATCTCCATTAAATAATAGATACTTTCCAATGATTAACTTGAAAATTATTCAAGTTGCGATATTTACCACATAATCATATAAAATCAAATAAATGAATGAACATTACATGAAGTCAAATTAATGATTTTACATGTAAAGATAAGGGCTCGTACATGCTGTATCCATAACGCATAAACTAAGCTAGGTATCATTGATTACGACGTTTAATCGGATGCGAGGCAAAACGATTTTTCAAAGTGAAAGTTTAGTGACTTTACAAAGTTATTTTCTCGTAATAAGGAAGAAGACAAGAGAGTGAAAATATTGTATGTATGGTTGTCAAGGTAACGGAAAAACGTTCCCCAAAGTGACTTTCAAATAATGTTACCATCTATTTGAACAATACAGAATCATTTGTAATGAATAGATCTCTATACTACGGTTTGGACAAATCTTTCATGCACACGTTTGTCGTATACCACAAAGGTCCCTTCGGAGACTAGTATGGATGGACTTGCATTTAATTATAAATAATAATAATAATAAAAATGTTACTTGTAAAGCGCTTGCCACCGAAGTCTCTATACTAAGCGCTATTGTGTTTTCATACATTTAAATGAGTGGCGTGATGTGGATCCAGAGGGGCGTCGCGTCGGTCTTATACTCGATAGAAGAAATGCGAATAAACAAGGCGGTATTACAAGTAAGGGAAGAGCGTGGGAGAGGATCGTATCGCGTTCTGTTTATTTTCCTTTTTATTCTCTCTCTCTCTCTCTCTCTCTCTCTCTCTCTCTCTCTCTCTCTCTCTTCTCTCTACCTTTTCCTATCTTTTTTGTATCTTTCTTTCAATTGCACCTTTTCACCATTTGATTGTCATCATTCCCATCAATTTAATCTATTTATCTATTTACTTGGGGGGAGGGGGTTGTGTGTCCTTTCTAGCCTCTCCACTTTGGTATATCCCGGTAAACCCTTACCAAGCCTTTATATCATTTGAACATTACATGGATGATGAGAAAGACAAGGCGATGATGATAATAATCATCAGGTTGTTGAAATGCCTGCCATCAGCTGCATAGCACTATGAACAGGGTCTGAAATCAAAGACAACGACCACAAAAGCAATACGAGCAAAAGCTTCTTTTTTATTAGCCTCCTCCACCCCTCCCTTGCAATCTTTCAGGTCTATCTCTCTGACTGTCGATCCATCATTGCATTTTAATTACCTAGTCAACCCCTACTCGCATCCTCTTATGGTCGCTCTCCGATGAACACGGCTGAAGGGGTGTCGCTACAGGGAGGTACCGTTGGCACCGTGGAGAGTCTCTATGTAGAAGAGTTATGACAACCCATATGAACCCAATTCTATTTCAGTTTATTATTACGTAACATTTCCATCCCAGTGCAATAGCCATCTCTATGTTCAAAATGAATTATCTGATTTTGTTTTTCTTCTTTCATTTCGTAATTAATTCTGTCAAGGGACTTGAGTCTCCATGACGACAAAATCAAGATTGTTTTTCATTGAGGAGAATTGACAAGCGTTAATCTAGGACTGAGTAAGAAATGTGGTTGTTTTTGTTTTAGCTTTTGTTGATAATTGATTATCAAACTTGTCGAGAAATCATTTGGTTAGAGACTATGCCCCCCACCGGCGTTTTAAAAATGGTATAGTGACGCCCTTGCTTAGCTAGAGTAGTGGAAATGGCTTATTCGGAGCGCTTCCAATTTAAAATCACAGCCTCCCGCCTAAACCATTGACGACATGTTGTCTGCCCGAATTAGCACGAACAGATTTATATACATGTATCCTACTCAAGACCACAAAAGGGTTCTTGCGTGGGAGATATTAAGGTAAGAAAATACGAACAAGTGTGATATGACTAAAGGAATAAATGAATAAAATAAGATTGAAAAATAAAAAATAATAAGAAGAAAGATATCAACACATAAGCCTAGAGAAAAGAAAAAAGTCGAGTAAATTAACCCACACAGTGATTATGGGTTTCTCCATTTCATTGATGTATGAAGCACTAAGCTGAGTTCATCCTCTTTATTGAACGTAAGTATAGACATATTTAACACAAATTGAAGAAAAAAGAAGAAAAAATAATCTAAGTTAAATAAAAAAATAAAAAAAATATTTTATGGTATTATGATTCCTATACTCCTTTAGTAACTTTAGTAAGCATGGTAACCGAAGTTTTTACATTTAAAAAGGAAATCAAAGGTTGACATTCAACGATACATGGAAGTGGAGGAAATGTTCATAATGGTCTTGGTCGGACTTTAAAACTGAAATAAAGCTAGTTAGCATTCATTGCTACTGGCTAATTTCATTCAGTTGGGTAGTATTAAGCTATTTACTGAGCGGCGAATGCTTACGAACGTTGCAACTGAGGATTCGCCAACTTTTCTGACGAATGTTGGCGAAAATCAGGGTTCGCCTCTGTGACATTTAGCTACTTTTAGCGATGTTTGGCGACAATTAGCAGCATTTGAGCGAATGTTTGCGCAAATGTTAATAGCGACAGTTTTTGCGAAGATTAACAGTTATTTGTTAATCCTTTGCCACTATTTGTGAATGTTTAGGACCTTTTGCTATTAAACTCCGTGTACTCAATGGGTCGATTTTATATAAGAATCATATGGTAACGTAGTCGCTGGCATTGGCGAATTAAAAGGAACTTCAGCGACACCGTCTTACAACCGTTTAAAAATGTTTACGATTATTTTGCAAACGCTTGCAACTGTTAGCGGAAAAATAAATTCGCAAAGAAATAATGTTTGCAACAATGAAAACTGTTTGCGAACTTTATTGCAAACTTGTACGAACCTTTTGCAACCTTTTACGAACCCTGGCAAAACCCCAAATTCGCTACGTTCGCAAGCATCCACCGCTCAATGAGATACACCCATTAGAACTAATTAGTTATTATGTCAATGTAGGTTTTGCCATTGATTTGAAAAGAAAAAGTCGACATGACCCGACAGAGGGCGTTATCAACCTTTTGACTTTTACCTTCGATTTCTCTGTTGCAGGGGGCAGCGACCCAAAGGAAAGAGGGGAGGGGTGGACATGATTGATTGATTGATTGATTGTATTCGTCAAGCTTCCAACACACAATGTACAACAATATACAAGAATAACAGATCAGAATTACTACCCCCACCCCCCCCCCCCCCTGAAAAAATGATCCGGGGTTCGTCCCCGTAGCACATTTTTGAATGTTTTATAGATAAAGATAATGACCGACATGCCAAAAAGGCTTACTCCACATAGGCTATAGGTAGCGCTTTGTATGAGTGCTACATAGTGATATGAGCTGTAGCGCTAAATGCAAGGATACATGTATACAAAGGGAAGAAGGGTGCATACGCCAAATTTGTCCAATACGGGATATGCCACTGGTAATAGTTCAAGAATGACAAGACCAATACAGAACAGAGATCAAATATTCTTGCTGAATTAAGCCTTGGTTGTAACGTTGAGCCATACATAATGATAGCTCGACCTTCATCTATAATCCATTGCGTGACAAGCCTTAATCTCATCGTCTTATATATGAGAAAGGTTGTCTTTTTTGTTTGTTGAGTGCACTGGGAGTGATAGAGGTAAGAAGGCAAGCGTGCCAAATAATGATATTTAAATAATATTGGCTGCCCTTGAGTGGTATATCAGATATATTGCATTTAGCTCGTAGATATTGTACGAGTAGGTTACATGTATATTCAAAATACTGTTTGGAACTATTGAATTAGATTTCCACTCTTTACATCTTGCGAAGGGATAAGATCTATGATATAGTATATAAATGATGCGCAGGTATGAGTACGTCGGTAGGAATTGTGTGCACGAGGTAACTAGTTTGGGCATGGTTTAAACACACAAGGCGTATCCGAGTGTGTTTTAGACCTGTCCAAAGTTACCACGTGCACACTATTCCACCGACTCACAAATTCAACCTGCGTATCATCTGTTTTATAAAAATGGACTTTAATTTTTTTTACTTTTTTTATAAATTCCCGGACGCATACATTTTTTTTTACCGGACACATGAAACCAAATTTACACAATTATAACGATTAAAAAATCAACAACAAAAAATGAAAAAGAGAATTATAGGAAGAAAAAAAAATCTAGTGTATCCAGTAAAATTATCTACACGGTAATTGACCTATCAGATTGCAGGGATTCTTCTACCCATTCTATAATAATTAATTCAGAACACCACAATACCACTGTGCTTTCCACCTATCATCAGCGATAACCTTTTGCTATCAACTTTCTTTTATATTTCATAAATCTTGGTTTATAAGAGGTGCCATGCAATCTCGACGGCGATTCACAGTGGTTTTATTGTATTCTTAATAAGTAACTTTTAAAATGTCACAAAGCAAATATTAGGTTAAATATTTAAAGCACTATTTCAGGATATGATGCGAAGAAACATCATTCACCTAACTGCAAACAAATTTGATATCCTTAAGCTTTTACATAATGTGCAAACTACTCTAAAACAACTTTCAACTTCTCTGTTTTTGACGACATAAAGCGTCATTTTGTGTACATCTAGGATTGAATATTCGACTTTTACTTTTGTGTATAGGATAACGCTTGTTCGGGGAATGTGTGGTAAATGTTTCGTTTCTCTAAAAAGTAAATCCCATCAGTTCCGAATTAGGAAGGATGGCTTTTCTACGGTCATCTCCTCCCCTAGTTTATACAACATTCGCGAATTTTCGGAAGTGTCGCGCTTTTATCCTTGCGACCTTTTCCAGCAGGTCATTAAAAGTGATTGAAAAATACGGACTTGCAAAGAACCGCACGTGAATTAGGCTCTTTTCCACCGCTCAGGTCGGACTGTGTTATGACATTAGGAAATGGCAGAGAAATGTTCAATTTATTGAGAGTGCTTCTAAATTGGATTGTTTCTATAAATAAATCGACAGAAAAGAAAATGAACGATAAAAGAAATGGGAAGCAAAAGTCATCACCCATATACCAGGGTCGTTTTTATGAGTGTCGCTGTTTACGACCGAGGGCAACGCATGAAAAAAGACGAATACGAGAGGGCACCGTTTACAAAGCACTTCGAGCATAGAGTTGTTTATAACCGTGTATTATATGGCGGATTTGAATTGATTTCAATACAGCGCTGTAAAAGCGACCATTCTGAAACGAAATGACGAAGGTAATACGACAAAGTATCGTTTTCGAACTCTCGTCTCTTATTGTATGGTCACTCGAGAAAATATTGTGCTCCAAATTAAGTTAGATGTAAGCTATTCGTGTTACAGATTTCTTCAAGAACGTGTTGGGTATAAATGTGTATTTATAGCACCATAGCTACAAAAGTCATAAAAGACAACAGTACAAAAGTATAAACTTTATATTGCAGTTTGAATAGCTTCCGAATAATAATCACAGGCCGTTTCAAATCGTTGGTTTCAACGCTTGATCCGTAGAAAACCGCAAGAAGCGGCGAGGGAGGGAGGGAGTGGAGGAGAGAGGACATGGAGAGGGGTCGAGAAGAGGAACTATTAGTCCGTATGATGGGAGGTGATTAAAAAAGAAAATCCCATTTAATATTGTAATTACTTTCATTAGAAGACGTGATTGGGAAGATAGGTCTGTTACATGCTCTCTCAGTGGGATCGGAGAAGGGGGTGAACATTGGTGGTGGTGGTGATGGTGAGGGGAGGGGTGCTGTACGCTCTCTTTGAACACGATGAGTGAGCTAGAGAACTTATTCCAACCACTTATAATAAACCTTTAATATATAAATCACTCATGAGTATCGCTCTAATCATATCCAATTGACAGCCCTATCTTTCAACCTGCTTACTAATTGAAGAGGAATCAAATTGAAATAATAGTATTTCTACCCCTCCTTCATCCGGGGAGATGATGCCTGTCGACAGATGGTCGCATAGCCAGAGATTCGGGCTAAAGACCCGTCCAAGCGAGACGTGCAGTGTGTCCTCGATTCTCGAGCTAAAATTAAATTCTCTCTCTTCACATCTCTCTCTCTCTCTCTGTCTCGTTCTTCTCTTCTCTTCTCTTCTTTCTCTGTGTCTCCCCCCTCTCTCTCTCTCTCTCTCTAATAAGGTAACCTTTCATTAGAGATGAGAATCGGTCGTGCATCTTGTACATTGTCTTCCAATCCATTGGGATGTTTTCTTTTTGTTTTAATACTATGAATAAATGTAGACGAATCGTTTTTGTTAGATTGAGCTTAATCATAAAGCCATATAATAAAAATATTACCTTTGAAGTATTCCAAGTTATCAGTGCATCGGTTTAGCATTCTTCCATAGAGAGCAATATTTAGAAGGAAAAAATCTCATTATTTTAGAACGGCGCGGCGCCATAACCATAATTATAACCTTTGTGTAAATTTAATTTGGAGTAATAATCATCTTGCTCACCATTTAGATGGTTGAAATAATATAGATAAGTCAAATGAAACGTCTCATAGCCTTAATATATTAATGTATCCTTGGTGGTTTAAGAGTCTTTCACATTAAAAATCAAAAGTCATCAAATAATCAAAATCTGAGTATTGCTGTTCATGTTATTATCATTTAAGTCCATTTATTTTTTTCAATAATATTTGAAGATTAAAAGGTCATTGTCCTTTTGATTGTACTTTCAGTCTTCAAATACGCCAATGGGTATATCTCCATGTACATGTATATTTCTTCCTTGCCGTGCAAGAAATCATTCCAGAATCTAATTTCTACTCCCAAATTCGATTAGAATTTGTAGGTTGACGGGCAAATGTTCCTGGCTAAGGTCTGAGGCGATGATACCAGGATGCAATCGTCAAATATAATTAGCTCAATTACCCCTTGATCGCTCTCGATATAAATCTGATTTATGACTCCTTCCAGAATCGGATTTATAAAATCCCAGGGACTTGTTTGCAAGGACCAGGTTATTAATGGTTCGCCTTTGCCATTCACAGCAAGGGATCTTTTATCAATCTAAAGATGATATATTTTGCCATAATTAAATTCAATTCAATTCATTGATTTTTCCAATAAAACATTACAAATCAATAATTTTATACAATTTGTTTACAACATATTGGAAACGGAGGGGTCCATTTAAAACGAATGCTTGTACAAATGTGACTTTTATATATTATAAGTGTATGTTTTATTTAACTTTGTATGTAAACCATGTTAATCTATAATGTATGTTTCTTGCACAGCATCCATTGACTGAAGTATGCCACCGTGCTAAAATAAAATAAATAAACAAACAAACAAACAGCTTGTTATAGAAATAGCGTATGTCAGCCTCGTATGATTTTCTTTGCTTGATAAACATCTGATTCTCCTTTTAGATAAAATAAGTCAACATTATAACAAAAACAGATATCTCCATAATTATATCTCTGTCAGATACAGGATATGATCCTACACTAGCTTGACATTTACAAATCTGTTAAACGCGGAATGGGTGAAGATAACCGTATCATAATTATTTCTCCTACCTTTTGGAATGATTTAAATGATTTTATTTCTCATGCAAACCATAATACAATGAATAATTATATTACAAAAATATGCAATGAAACGATAAATATAATAGAAAAAGCACAAGAAAAGAGGACTGAACTAGATGCAGAGCTTATTGAAGTGTTAGTTCCTCAGATGCTGTTTTACAATATAACATGAACAAAGTATGCTTAGAAGAAAAAAAATAGAACAAATATGTAGCTAAGAAATTATAGATTTTTTTTTTTTTTTTTGGGGGGGGGGGGAAAGAGAGGAAAAAATGGAGGTAAATAGTAAAAGGCGACAGAAAGAAAAAAAAAGGGGTAGGTACAGGGGACATTTGTCTACTACTTCCTGTGCTTCTTCTCTTTATGGTCTCCATGGAAGACCAGCTGAAAATGGGCTATCTAGCCGTCGGTTTCTCTATTTTTGTTTATTTCGTTGTACATTCTTTCTTTCGTTCTCAATATTGTAGTTTTCCAATTTAATGCCTTATGATTTTTCTTGCTAATGCAAATTATAGGTATATGTTAATATTTTTTTTATTTTTTTTTAATTTCTTTTGATTCTATATTCTTTTTATATGACGTAGGGGGGCAGTGTGGAGACAACATGCAGCCTCGTTGTCCACAAGCAATTTTCATTACCCATTCTTGGAGGGAAATGAAAAAATTTCAATCAAACCTTTTAGTGAATGAAAGAATTTCAATTATCGGTGATGTCATTTCCTCGTAGAAAAGCTCCTAATCACAATGGAAAAGCTTTCCCTAATTGTTATTCAGAGCACGCTGAAAGGCAGTTAGCCCAAGGTGTGTCGGGAATGTTTTTGATCTTGTAGCTAGAGATAAAAAATTGTTTCGGCGAGGATTAATCAGCATATTACAAAATGGCCAGAAGGTAGGAACAATGGGGAATAAAGGGAAACGTTTGAGAATTTGGGTCAAGAAATTGTGTTTTTACTTTTGCTGGTGGTATCTACGTTTACATGTTTTACAACAGTAATATCCGCCCCCGTATCTGCCAGGAAAGACAGGAAAATAATCTTATTATGGTTTGGATTTTCGAAGCACCATATTTCTGTATTTCTTGTTGTTTCTTTGATCTGGGGTAGGCGGTCTTGAAAAATATAATTATATAAAGCATGTTAAAACAGTAAATATTGACAATATGAATGATATTAAAGTTAGATTGAAACCGCATTTTTTTTTTACAGAAGTCATACATTTTTTCGATAAAAAGGCCAGATTTCCCCTATGTATGAAAAACTATCTCTGGTTATTAGTTCTTATGTAATTCATCGGAATCATATAAGATGAAATACATCTGTTGTCATTTAATCAGTATCGTCTTCTTTTCTCTTATTTTTGTGATCCAATCAAAGTCAGTAATCCGTCAACTCCAAGCAACTGACAAAAGTCTATTTCAACCTTTCATGGAGATTTAAAAACAACAACACTGTTTTGTATTGTTTGAAACAATACTGTAAAGCAAAACATTAATTGTCCGTTCTGGTCTATTTTTAATGTGTTTTTAAAAATCTTGTAATTCTATTCTCCAGACACTTTATTTGATATGCCTCTTTGCTGTTTTATTGTAAGTCTTTGAATTTTCTTCGATTTATTATGATGAACTTATTTTTTCTAAGCGAACACTCACAATCTGCCATGATGATCTTTCCTCCCAGTTTAACGCAGTAATTTTGATGTCGAAAATTGCTACTTGTTATTCACTGCACTGCATCGTTTTTTCTTTAGGCGTCTTTTTGTCATACCTTCTTCAGTCGCTTTCATTCACCCGTCTTCTGGGGCCCGTTTCACAAAGCCTTTTTTTAATGCTAAATGACAAAAATCAGTAAAATAAATCTGCTGATAACCAATCAGAAGCAAGGATTTTAATAGCTTATAACAAAAGCTGTCTTTTGTCACCGATGACAAGTTCTGTGAAACGCCCCCTGATCCTCCTCTTCATCCCTGTCATCACTTTCATAATCATCCTTTCCGAAAGTAATGAAAGGTTGGAGCACATCCTCCCATAATGGAAGGCATAATGCTAAGCATCGCTTCATTTCTGTGACGTTACGACAACAGTGATCATCCTACTCATTAATCATACATAGTGACGTCACAATCATGACAGTAGAGATTGCTTCGGTTGACATGTTTCATGAACATCTTGGAATCATGAACTAGGCCACACTCTGGAAGGATTTAAATAGAGCAGGATTATAGAGCCAGCCAGGCACGATTTTTTTAATAAAGAGAAGAAGGATGCTCACAACTTAAACATAGTCATGATATACGTACATGTGCATGTCATATTCGCTGCGATTTGTGTTTTGTGTTGCATTTGGATGTATTTGATGTATTGAGGTGTATATCTAATATTTGTAGATATTTTCACAATTCGGAAACATATTGCCCCCATGAGAATATAAATAAAACAATTGAATTGAAAATGACAGTAAATGTCAAATCAGCTGCAAAATTAAATCATGTCGGTAAAGATGACTTTACCGACATGATAGATTAGTCTGGAGTAATGACTCGTTTGTCTCATCCATCATCATATCATTTCCTATGTTCACATTTTAAGAAACGTTTATCCGCGAACAAAGGAATATTAAATAGTGAAATAACCGTTTAGAAACCACGAGCTTGAAAGAAGGGTAGAGAAATAATTAAACTGCCAGGTGATCTTTATTCATATGATTTTAATGCTGAATATTGTCGTATTGTAAGAACAATTATGACAACAAGATTCATATATTATAGTCTTAATCATAGTCTTTGTCATCTGTAGTATATTGGATGGTTAAATGATTCATCCTTTCTTAAAATAACTTAATGTCTCTTTTCATGATCTATTGATGAACATTATATTACAGGGTCGATCTGACTCTAAATACCTGATCAAAGATAATCCCCAAATTATTAGGCATGATTTGTGTCTATATTTTCGAGTAAATTATCAGCAGTCAGACAGGATTTTTTTTTTTGTCCACACGGAAAACAACTGTTACCACTACGATGTACTAATGAGTAGCATTCAGTGGTATAATTATGTATGCTAAGATACAAGCATAATGCAACCATCTCAGAGAGTCATTCGGTCATCCGCCCATCCCACGTCACGTATTAGTCACGCTAGAACAAATCTGGAATTAGTTTCTCCCTGATCGATCAATACCGAAGACAGAATTATAAAACAAGTAAAGTGAATTTTCTGTAATTGAATAGCCCTTTTTTGTTAACCATTACCTCGTTCATACCTTGTAATATCTTGTTATATAGTTAATCAAATCAGTGGGGAAAATTTCTTCACGATCAGGTACATCACTATTTTTTTTTCACAAAACAAAACTATAAAGTATACCCCCCAACAAATCATATTAAACGTAAATATTCAGTAAAATGAATAGATAATCAATCCAAATTAATATGTATTATTTTTAATTAATATCTTAGTATAATCCGAATTCCGAAAGCAAACTTATTTAGATCAATGAGATGATAAAACGTTGTCGTATACTAAAAATGGAAAGAGGTAATTGTTTTCCTTGAAATTAATGTTAAGTCATGATTATGATTCTAATTAAAAAAAAGGTACTATTTTGGGTCTGAGAGACTTGAGAGAGAAGAGGCGGGAGGGAGATAGAATGGAGAGAAAGGGGGATAATGGGAGTGAAGTGAACGAGGGAGAGAAGACGAAAAGAGAAGATAAGAGAAGAGGAGAGAGAGAAAGGGAGAGAAAGAAAGTGTGTGTGAGAGAGAGAGCGAGAGAAAGAGATAAAGAGAGAGAGAAGGAGAGAGAGAGAGAGTGAGGGAGAGGGAGCGGGAGAGAGTGAGTGAGAGAGAGAGATGGAGAGAGAGAGAGAGAGCGAGAAAAAAGAGAGTGAGGGAGAGGGAGAGAAAATAGGTAAGAGAGAGAGAGAGAGAGAAGGAAATAGAGAGAGAGAAGGAGAGAGAAAGAAAGAAATAGAGAGAGAGAGAGAGAGAGAGAGAGAGTGAGAAAGAGATTTGGTTTCGAATGACAGAGAAGCAAAATTTCAACATGATTGACTCTGTGTCCCTCCCATACATAGTTCTAAATATAGTGCTGCATATTGGCGTCACGCAGCGAGCACAGGGTATAAATAAACTTTGAAGCAAGATATCCCTAATCAGAACCGACACGCCATAACAATTTTTTTATCTTCAGTCCCAAACAGGCATTGACTTGTGATCTACAAGGTGATAAATTACATTGAGATAAACAACTATAGGGACCCTAAGAGACTAAATCAACCCCCAAATAGTGGCAAACGAAGGAGAAAAATATTCACAATAATGCAATGATAAAGAAAATTTGAATGAAAATTTAAAAGAAACAATGAGAAAATAACTAACAGAAAAAATATTAAAAAGGAGAAAAGGCCCAATAACAACAAAATATAAAGAAAAGAAACACACACACAAATGAAAAAGAGACATTGGACAACAAAAGACAATAGGAAATCCAAAAGGAAGAGTGAATTAAAAAAAAAAGATAATGACCGACAGCGAAAGAAAGAAACAAAACAAAAAAATTCCACGGTGAGGGCGTTATCATCATAACTCTTCAATGTGGCTCAACCACTGTTTTCTCCTTTCGAAGAGATCAGTGGGCAAAACATAATACAGCAGTAAAAGCGGAGGTAAACGTAGCGATGGAGTAGAGCAGTGGCGGATCCAGGGAAAAAAATCATGTAAAATCACGTGATTTTTACCTTTTTAGGGGTTGGGCTCCCCCCCTGGCGCTCAAGGATAAGGGGGGGGGGGGGGGGTACAAATTGAAATTTTTTTGAGGATCAAAAAAAAAAAATGTGCTCACTACCCCCCCCCCCCCCCCCCCCCCCCCCCCCCCCCCCCCCCCCACTGAGCGATTTTTTTTTTATTTTTTTTTTTTGGCCGCCCCCTTTTATAAATTTTCGGGAGCAAAAAAAAATAAAAAAAATATAAAAAAAAAATAAAAAAATTGTGCTCTGTACCCCCCCCCCCCCCCCCCATTGAGCGACTTTTCGGCCGGCGCGATTTTCAAATTTTCGGGAGCAAAAAAAAAAAAAGTTTGGCCCCCTCCCCTAAGAAATCCTGGATCCGCGCCTTGAGTAGAGGGAGGTGAGTAAAGATCATCGGGGTCGAGTAGCAGGTGTGACAGAAGAGATAGTTAGGGTAGTAAATATTTAGTTTAGTAGGTTTGGTAGAGTGGTCATGGTGGTAATGAAAGTGGTAGTAGAGCTAGGCCTATATGAGATTAAATTCATTCATTCATTTGATCAATCAATTTGGCAATCAAACACTCAGTTACTGAATTTTCGCGCTGACAATTGTATTAATTGGGTTTTATAAATCTCCGAATCTAATCAATCAATCAATCAATCAAAGAAGCTTGGTCGAACAATCAGTTATTCAGTCAACCAACTCATTCATGTATTAAGTAATTATTCCTTATCTAATCGTTCAGTCAACCAATAATCAACTGATAATCAATCAGTCAATCAGTCAAGCAATCAGTCAGTCAATCAATCAGGCAATCAATCAGGCAATCAATCAGGCAATCAATCAGTCAATCAATCAGTCAAACAATTTAGCAAACAATCAGTTAATCAATTAGTCAAACAATCAGTCAGTCAATCAATCAGGCAAACAATTTAGCAAACAATCAGTCAAGCAATTAGTCAAACAATCAGTCAGTCAATCAATCAGGCAATCAATCAGTCAAGCAATTAGTCAATCAATCAGGCAATCAATCAGTCAAGCAATTAGTCAATCAATCAGTCAAGCAATTAGTCAATCAATCAGTCAAGCAATCAGTCAGTCAATCAATCAGGCAATCAATCGTTCTATCTATCAACAACTTGAAATATTTGTGAATCACTCACCAATCAGGAAGATCGCAAAACAAAACCAATTTAAACTTGTTCATGATAATTTAACATATATATTTTTCTGAAATAAAATGTTTCTGTACAAATGGATAACGATTCAAAGATTAATATCAATTGCTATGGTTGTCATCAACCAAACTAAATAACACAGAAATCCTGTGCTATATCATTCTATATACTTTCTCAAGTTTGCCTGTTCAGCATATCCAACATCGAAAACAAATTGTTTGCAAAGGTAGGTTGTACCAACTTGTCAACAAAAAATTAACGGATTTCGAATCACCTTAATTTCCAATTTGCATTGTATAACAATACGTGCGATAGCAGCATGTATACAAATGGTTATTTAAACATTCGTAGATGTTTACTCATAAACATATTAAATAATTGTATTAAAGTATTTACATTCATTGCTTATTTACGGACAAATATTTTCATCGCAGTGACAACATGTAATCCATATCCAATAACGGATACAAATTATGAAAGATGATACTTCGTACACGTACAGCATGCATGGAGTACAGAAGTTGATCACTTTCAGTCTGGTATTCAAAACATATTTCTGCCAACATGGCAGGTATCAACTAAAAAATGTACTGCCTGCTACAAACGATGCGTCATTTTTCCTGACGTAGAAGTGTGATGTTGCCTTCGACGCATAATGGTAAAAAAAAAAGTCAATGGAACATTATATTGTATCCACATGTTTGACCAGCACAGTTAATACAACGCAAGCAAAACGATGCCTTGAGTGCAACATGCATAAGGGACGCTTCGGCCGATCTTTCAAAATGTTTAGCCCTACCGTGATATCATCTCTGATGATTCGTATTTCCTTAGGTAGATCGAGATGGTAATTTCCAATTGTCACTTTGGCCCTTAAGGGAGTTTGCACATGACGACGCACTACAACATGCTCACTCAAAAAGGCCACATGACAGTATTGTTTCAAACAATACAAAACAGTGTTGTTGTTTTTTAATCTCCATGAAAGGTTGAAATAGACTTTTGTCAGTTGCTTGGAGTTGACCGGTTAAACCTATATCTAGCCATTCATTTACCTCTGCTGCTAGCTGTTCAGTCCTCTTTAGATGTTGGCGCATCACTCTCCTCTGCCACATGCTTTGATACTTAAGCAGATGGTGTTTCTGTGGCGGGAGGTGTTTCGTCGATTGCGGGTGTTTCTGTTGAGGCAGGTGCTTCTTCGGCGACCGGTGCTTGTTCGGTGCCGGGTGTTTCTTCGGTCGCTGTTTTTTCCTCGGAGTTTGGAGCTTCTGCGGAGGCTGGTGTTTCTTCCTTTGTAACAGGAGCTCCTTCGGTGGTTGCTGGCTTATCTTCGGTGGTTGGTGGCTTATCTTCGGTGGCTGCTGGCTTATCTTCGGTGGCTGCTGGCTTATCTTCGGTGGTTGCTGGTGCATCTTCGGTGGTTGCTGGTGCATCTTCGGTGGTTGCTGGCTTATCTTCGGTGGTTGCTGGTGTATCTTCGGTGGCTGCTGATTTATCTTCGGTGGCTGCTGGTTTATCTTCGGTAGCTGCTGGCTTATCTTCTGTAGTTGCTGGTGTATCTTCGGTTGCTACTGGCTTATCTTCGGTGGTTTCTGGCTTATCTTCGGTAGTTGCTGGTTTTTCTTCAGCGGTTGCTGGCTTATCTTCTGTAGTTGCTGGTGTATCTTCGGTTGCTACTGGCTTATCTTCGGTGGTTCCTGGCTTATCTTCGGTAGTTGCTGGTTTTTCTTCAGCGGTTGCTGGTGCATCTTCGGTAGTTGTTGGAGTATCTTCTGCGGTTGCTGGTGAATCTTTGGCGCCATCTGATGTATCTTCGCCAGCAGGAGGTGTATCTTCGACGGTTGATGGTGCGCTTTCTTTGACAGTGGGTGTATCTTCCGTGTCAGTAGGTTTCTCTTCTGCGGCTGCTGGCGTCTCTTCGGCGGCTGCTGGCGTCTCTTCGGCCGCTGCTGGCTTATCATCAATGGCTGCTGCCTTCTCATCAGCGGTCGATGGCTTCTCTTCAGTGGCTGCTGGCGTTTCGTTGGAGGCAACTGGCTTCTCTTCGGTCGCTGATGGCTTCTCTTCGGCCGCCGATGGCTTCTCTTCAGTTACTGCTTGCGTTTCTTCGATGGCTGCTGCTTTCACGTCGGTGGTTGCTGGTTTATCTTCTGCGGTGGTAGGTTTATCTTCGGGAGATTCTGGTGTATCTTCGGTGGATGCTGGTGAATCTTTAGCGCCATCTGGTGAATCTTCGCCAGCAGGAGGTTTATCTTCGGTGGCAGCTGGCTTCTCTTCGTCGGCTGCTGGCTTCTCATCGGCGGTTGATGGCTTCTCTTCAGTGGCTGCTGGTGTCTCATCGGAGGATGCTGGCTTCTCTTCAGTGGCTGCTGGCGTTTCGTCGGTGGCAGCTGGCTTCTCTTCAGTGGCTGCTGGCGTCTCATTGGAGGCTGCTGGCGTTTCGTCGGTGGCAGCTGGCTTCTCTTCAGTGGCTGCTGGTGTCTCATTGGAGGCTGCTGGCTTCTCTTCAGTGGCTGCTGGCTTGTCTTCAGTGGCTGCTGGTGTCTCATCGGAGGCTACTGGCTTCTCTTCAGTGGCTGCTGGTGTTTCTTCGGTGACAGCTGGCTTCTCTTCAGTGGCTGCTGGCTTGACTTCAGTGGCTGCTGGTGTCTCATCGGAGGCTACTGGCTTCTCTTCAGTGGCTGCTGGTATTTCTTCGGTGACAGCTGGCTTCTCTTCAGTGGCTGCTGGCTTGTCTTCAGTGGCTGCTGGTGTCTCATCGGAGGCTGCTGGCTTCTCTTCAGTGGCTGCTGGTGTTTCTTCGGTGGCAGCTGGCTTCTCTTCGGCCGCTGATGGCTTGTCTTCAGTGGTTGCAGGCGTCTCATCAGAGGCTGATGTCTTCTCTTCAGTGGCTGCTGGCGTCTCATCAGAAGCTGCTGGCTTTTCCTCAGTGACAGCTGTTTTCTCTGCGGTAGCTACTGGCTCTTCGGTGGTAGCGGGTTTCTCTTCGGGAGCAGCGGGTGTCTTTTCGGTTGCTGTAAGAGTTTCTTCAGCTGGCGGTGCTTGCTTGGTAGTTTCTTCCGCCCCTTGCTCTGTTGGTGCCTGTTCTACTGTAGGTGCTGTTTTTGTTTCTATTGGTGTCGCCTCTGTTGTCGGTGCCTCTGCAGGGGATTTTGCCGGCTCCGGTGCAGGTACTGACTCTTCTACTTTTGGTGCTGGCTCTTCTTTCTTTACCTCTTGAGTTGTTTCTGCTTCTTTACTTTCATGTTCTGGTTGTGATTTTTCTGCTACTACGGGTGCGGGAGCTGCCCTTTTTTCATATCCTCTTACATTGAGCTCATTCAACTTCTTCTTGGCTTTTGGTTTTTTCTTGACCTCTTTTGGTTTAGACGATGTAGCTGTTTCCTTGTGATCAACGTTCTTTTCGTCCTTGCTATTTATGTCTTTGTTTGCTGGGCGATAAGCGGTTCCATTTGAGTTTTCTACAGGCATGACAAGAGAATGAGGAAATAGATTATTAGATCAATGCTGCATCGAGACGGTTGCTGAATGTGGTCTAGTGGGTTGGGGTGAGGTGGTAACCGATTCCCATTTAATTAGAAATCTTCATATCAAGATTCGAAAATGTATGCCTACAATACACTTTCATTGTAGTCTTGTTTATATTGGGGAAATTACAATTTGGCTATTATTTTGTACGAATAATGTCAATACGTCTAGGAAGAAAGAATTCCAGAAATCATATTACCGAGATACACCCTGATTCCCGGATGTACCATTGCGTGTGTTTGTTTACTGCACCCTCCCCCTTTCCGACAAAGCTGTACACCACCCCCCCCCCCTTCTCCCCCCCAAATAACAATATAATAATAATAACAATACAAATAATAATTAAATAATAATAATAATAAAATATATATATATAATATCACCACGAAACTCACCTGTGACCGCCAGGTCCTTGCTTGTACCGCACCCCATCTTGTTCTACCTCTTTGAATGTATATCCTAAATAATAGTCCCTTTCGATGTTATCCTTTCGTAAGCTTTATTCCAAGTATTGGCCGATGAAGCTGCTCTGATCTGAGGGGTAAATGAAATAACGATATATTTCTGTTACATTTTGCTTCACTCAATTCACCTAGTCTCGAATATACTTTTTTTCTAAATTTATTTTGAAATGAATGGAGGTTATTTTATTCGTTGTTACTAATATTCATTTTGTCTAACTATGAGAAAAAAAATAGAATTCTGGTATCTCATTAGGCTTAATCTTTAAGCAAAAATACAAATTCAATTCGCTGTATTTATTTGTCTAATGTCATTCCACATGGATATTTGGTTTGCTCACATGTAAAATAAAGGCTCAAACAAAGTTTACAAAGAACAAAAATATAATACGATACATGGATACATTTTGGTAAATACAAAAATAAAATAGCCATACGTTATAATGATTTTCGTTTGCTTAGGGCTTCTTTAGTTTCCTTAAGTTACGTAATTTAAGTGTCTTCATGCATATTAATAAATGAAAATTATTTAAAACTTTAGACATAGGAAATTTAACTTTAAGACTGAATTGAAGTATATCGGAATAAATCTGATAAATTGAAAAATAAATACTGATTCATATGGGCAAATGATTACCGTGCAGCATACCGTACTAAATAATTTCACTTATATTCATTTAACTCATTTCCTAACGAAACATAATATTAAAGGCCGTTTGTATTAGTTTGGCTAGGAGGGATTAGACCACACAGGATGGTCACTGACAGGTGGCTATCTCATCAACTCAGCTCTCAATTAACATAAGACAAAGAGGATCACGGGAGACCAATGGTCACTGATTAGGCATTGTTTCTATGTAGAGGGAGCAAGTAGCTACAAGTAGTACATTTAAAGAAAAATGATTCTGAAAAGTTTGTAATACTTGTCACACTAACTGTTCTTTTAAAAATGCTGGAAAATTATTTGTTATCGGTTAAGGTGCTTGTAGGGTGATCTTTTGCTTAAAACGTTATAACCAATACCTTAAATATACTATGTCCCTTTTGCAGCCAACCTCAAATTCTGTAGAACTTTGCAGAAATTATAAATATGTCATGTTTGTCCTATCTGTGAAATGAAAATGTTAGCAGTGTCCTAATATTCAAATTATGCAAGGAAACCGGTTTACTTTCAACACTTCACTGTCAGACACTACTTTCAGTATTGAGTGACTGACTGGCTTTTTCTTCTTCTTTGGTAATAACATACATAAAATGAGCTGTAAAGGATTTGTCTACATCAATAACCCATTTCTTGTAATGGCCAAAAATAAACTGATTGAATCTTTGCGCAGCATAAAACGAAAGGGCTTGAAAATGTTTTTTGTGAGAAAATAACGACCTTTAGTTGTTGATTGCAATCACCTAAGTAACAGTTTGATTTTCAGACCCTTGTACCGAATACGGTCTTACGCTTTGTGCTGCACAAAGATTCAATCAGTTTAATTTTGGCCACTACAAGTAGTCGGTTATTGATGTAGACAAATGCTCATGTACATGTTACTGCTCATTTTATTTATGTTATAACCAAAGGAAAAAAAGGTGTCAGTCAGTCACTCAATAGTGTCTGACATGTAAATAATTCCTGCAAAGTTCTACAGAACTTTAAAGTCAGTCAATGATAGATATGTGACAAGCTCGGGAATTCTTTTTTTGTATACAATAAACCATTTTTTTCCTCATCGTGTGTTGTACCCGGCCTCGTTGCACTATGATAGCGATGTATTGTAAAAAACTGATTATCATCTATTGAATAATAATGAAAATAGTTAACAACGATATTACAATACTACCTATTGGGAGAGGAAAAACTTGTATTACATTCATTTTCTAACACAAGGTTTCCAAGACGAGTATACATGTACAAGAGTAGGAGAGAGACAAATAAAACAAATTTAGGTAAACCAAAATTGTTGCATTTGACTTGTGCGTGTTATCTGCACACCAGAGCAAATATCATCTTCTTTCATTTATATGTTGTTGTTTTTTAAATGAAAAATAACTAAGTCGATTATATTGTTTATTCCAGCAAACAGATTAGCCAGATAAAGACATATAAATAAATAAAACAAAAAGTAATTATAGACTTACCTTAAATTGGTTTGTATCACAAATTAGTATCAAAATTGAATAAAATCAGTATGAACGTCCAACTGGATATGCATGAGGTGAGAACATGAAGAAAGCATAACCTTTACAAACTAAGATTATGTTTGGAATGATTGTTTCTCTTCGTCTCAATGGACACTTGACCAATAAACACCTTGACCAGGTGAAATGTTAGAGGTATCCAAGAGTGACCGATACATGAACGTGGTCTGAGAAGAATGGACATTGATTTGACCAACATCGGTCAAGCGTCGGGTAAGTAACATGGATTAGACTTAGTCACAGACACAGCTATGGTGATACATGTACATGTACGTTTCTCATGACATAATAAATCCCAATTTGTACGCTTATAAAAAACAACTTAGAAACGAAAATGTGTAATTTTTTGTTTGTTTTAAAGCAACAAAGAAAATCCACATTATTAACGTAGACCTTAACAAATATGAAAAAGTATATCAATATGACAGTTGCATTCCTAATTGTTCTCATATTGACCCCCTCCCTCCCGGGCCTCAACCGACAATTTATTTTTTTGATGGAAATAGGCCTACACATTCATATTTTGCGTTCTTTATCATGGATATAAATATAAACAGACATTAATATTTAAAGCTCTTTGAGCTTCAGGGGAAGTTTTCAACAACAACAAAATCATTCTGGTGAAGTAACAAGGAGTGCATATCTTTCCAAATAAATTGTAGTTTTGATAAAGACGTCGCCCCCATAAGGGCAATGCCAGTAATATGGTCTGATATTTCATGCTATAGACTAACTGATATTCGTTCATTATGTAACCTCTACCAGACACCCTACTACAAGGAAGCACTCGGCGCGTGTCTGATCTTCTTTTATTTTGTTGCTAACAATAAAACACGCCATGTTTCCTCCATACCATGTAAGGTCATTAGGGATAATTGATCGATACACTATTGTATCAATAGACCGTGATCGGTGATTGTTCCCGTGACATTCAATATACCAGCCAAGGAGCGGCGGAGGTGGGGGGGGGGGGGGGGGGGGGGGGGGTCTAAGGACAGGGTCCTATATACAGTCACATCTCAATATTTCATTCTCTCCAACAATATTGATAAGAGAGATTGATCAAAACAACTATTATTATTATTATTATTATTAATTTGGCAATTTCATACAAGTCATACATACAATATGCATTAAGTGAAAACGTAATTGTAACAAATTAAAAGAACACAATGAACTATAATTATCCATTCGCAAGTGTGTTCCCCCAGCTGCCTGGAAGAGAAAAAGCAATTCAAGATTAATATGACCAGCAGGTCTTCTCTCCCGACAAGGGGAGCATTCTTGTGAGCTCTAAATTCATTATGCCTGCAACATACATATGTATACACTGCAGTAATTTGCAGGTATAACAGTATTATTGTAATTATGTTTTCTTATTGGCAGTTAAAAAGCAAATCATTGAGTAATGTATTCATTAAGTGATAAAGAGACCCGATAGGAAAAGAAATGCAATTTGAATGATTATAGTAAAGATAAAAAAAGAAAGGTAAACAATATAAACATAATTCTTGACAGAGCCGATTATGAAAAGATTAGCCTATGAAGAGATAGTTAGAATGGTGTAGGAGGAATAAGGTGAAGGCATAAAAGAAGATAAAAAAAGATTAAAAGGATATTTTTTTTTAATTGAACAAGAGGAGGAAAAATGAAAAAGGGAAGGAAAATAAAATAGAAAGAGTAATAGAAAAGAAGAAATGAGAACAGATAAGAAAAAAAAGAGAGGTAAAAGAATAACAGAATTATTTTAAAAAGAAAAGAAAGTAAAAAATAAAAAAGAAAAGAAAAGAAAAGAAAAGAACAGAAAAGAAAAGAAAAGAAAAGAAAAGAAAAGAAAAGAAAAGAAAAGAAAAGAAGGGAAAAGACAACGCTGCTGTTCACGCTGTGTTCATATTTTTTTTTTCAATTTGGGAACGTACATGTAAAATGTCGCCCTATATCTTTTTTACCCATATTATAAGCCGCTTATGCGCGATGTCTTAATGTGAAATGAGTGAAATTTTCGACTGAATGAAAAAAAAAAATGGTATATTGCATTGAAATTGGAAGAGGTATGAAGCTAACATTTCCTTAAAGCCTCTCTGCACTAGTTTGGCCGGGAGGGATTAGACCTCCCTGAACGGTCACTGACAGCTAGGTGGTTATCTCACCAAATCAGCTCTCAATCGAAATAAGAAAAAGGGGATCATGTGGGACCAACGGGTACCGCTTAGGCATTGTTTGTTATATAGATGTAGAGGGCGCAAGTAGCTACAAGTAGTGCATACAGGCTTTAAATGATCTAACGTTTAAAGAGAGAACAGGAAAGAAAAGGCGTACCAAGAACAGAGAAGACAAGATGATATAGATAATCATGTTGATGTAGACATAGACTTATAAATGGGTATTATTTGCAAACTTGGCACTGTAGAACAAAGTCAGATATCTCCCCGGAGTTCACATGTGAAAGAGAAAATCAATGTGATGTCCTCCTGCGGTCAAATCACAAAGGGCGATGATTGATTGAAGATCGATTTGTTGGAGAAACAATGGTAGGTATCAGAGCCATGAACTCCTCATGCTCGGACCAGTGTAATCAGCCTTAGGGCACAAACATCTCGAATTAATTAAATGGCCCTTTCTTTGTGGGGGGGGGGGATCCTATAGTGGATTCAGTTTTCTCTGAGGGGGGGGGGGGGTCGACCTGTGACTCAAAAATGCCCATGAACAAGACCAAAAAAGAAAAACAAACAAACAACCAAAAAGATAAACATCACATATTCATCACAACAGGTTATAATAGGGTGAATCTGTTCTGTTGAAAAGGAGATAGAGAGAGAGAGAGAGAGAGAGAGAGAGAGAGAGAGAGAGAGAGAGAGAGAGAGGGGGGGGGGGGGTCAGAGGTCAAACTGACAATTTGAAGGTATTAAGTGGGACAGTGGAATAGAAGAGAAAAAAATCAAGATGCATTTAAAACTGCACAGAAAGACGGCAGACCGCTCAAGGGAAACAAGAAAACGGTCTCTATGAGCAGATGGTCTATATATTATGTACAGGTCTTTCTTTTCCAAGTCAATTAGACATGCTGAAGCGACCGCTTTTTAAAGTTATGTTTGCCAATTACCATACTCACATATTTTTGCCATTGTACATTGAATGTCATTAATACTATCAAAGAATAAAATCCTCAAAACCTCAACAACAAAATAAAATAAAAAGCTTTAGTAACAAAGGTTAAAATGGATGTTTTGTCACTTAAGAAGACTTAACCAGTTATTTTGATAATTCAAATAAAATGGTACATTCAATCTCCTCTTCCGACAGGTGGATACGACACACGGAACGGAACGGACCCACCCCCCCCCCCCCCCCCATTTCACACTAATCCACCACCCTCTCCAAAAGTCCTTCGTTACAATGCCAACACCAGGTACATCTCCTTGATCCCCCTGATCTCCATTAATACATCTCACCTCGCATGCTTGACACCCCTCATCATTGATTCTTATCTACTCCAGCAGCACCACAACATCAATTTATCAATAAACAAAACGAACTTCTCAAACATAATTGCAATCCTCTTCTCATGATCACTTTCAATTCTCTCTCACCCACTGCTACTCTGACTTCAAATGGGGGGAGGGGGGGGGGGGAACTTCATCTCCGAAATGAATAATATTTGTACCAACGTTTCCTTCAAATCATTCTACTTAAATGCTCTCAAAATTGGGGACATTTTATTACTGACAATTTTCATTCAAGTACATGTATCTTGCATTATAAACATTTGGTTTCTTATCGACCTCCCTAAATATTGTAACTATGGTCTAGGAAATTTTAACTTTAAACATAAACCTACCTAATTTTAATACATGTGACGATTATATACTACACAATAAACCCAAATAGAAATAATAGACACTAAATACAACAAACATAGAACTGTATTGTCACAAGGGAAATTGAAGAAAAAAAGATGCACAGAAAGAAAAGATGCCAAATCAAACAAAAAATCAACATGAGGCAAAATTACAATGAAAACAGTGGAAAAGAAGGTCAAGGGTACACAAATTACTTTTAATGATAGTTCAGTAGTCATGCCTTTCTCTTCTGATTCATAAAATAAATTTATTTCAAATTTTGAAGACACAATTCTCTGGATCTTCTCATGGTTTCACATATTAAAAATAGTGTTCAAAAGCAATAACATACTTTTTGTACATTCAAATTTTGACTACATAACATCTTTGATTCATAACCAATCTAACCATTAGTGACCACATTACCCTCAATTTACCCCATGGAAATAAAACAATTTTTGATAGCTTTGCACAGCCAGTAAACATGAATGTCGAGAATATTTTGGAGTGTAGTAGCCCTCTGTCTCTCTCTCTCTCTCTTTTATCATGAGACATTAGAGTAACAATCTATAAAATTAAATGCAAATAAGTCATCTTTCTTGCAGTGGAAGAAGGTAAACATGGGCGATGGAACAAATTTATTTACTCATACTTTTACGAGCTGCAGCCATGTATGACCTTTGGAGCTCATATTTTCTATTTGTTTTAATGAGTGCGACAAAAATGTGTTCCATTCATATACTACTTTGATAGTTATTCTTAATAACAACTATTACCTGTAGTTATGAGAAGAAAAAGAAATTAAACAAATTTGAATTCTCTCTAATATCTGGCAGGGGGGTATTTTCCAAATAATGTTTAATGATTTGGTGTCCAAATTATGTTTTCTGCCTGCAAGGTGTATACATGTATGCAATAAATGAGTATATATTGCACTACCAAGACATATACATGTGTTTGTATGAAACGTGACCCACTGTGAATAGAACATCTACATATGTATATACACCCAGCCTGAGCCAGTATACACTGGCTGGGTGTATATAAAATTGGTACTTTTCACAGAATACTCCCCCCCCCCCCCCCCTCCATAACAGACAATTACTGTATGAAGAAAAAGACCTTCCTTATTCTGAGCATATGTTTGAGCATTAAATACATGTATTTTGTGAATCATCGGACAACTGAGAATAGCAAGGAGGGAAATAAATACAGAGGTTTTCAAAATATCCTTTAAATACATGTATTCTATTTGCCGTGAGAGATGTCTATAGATATAAATTACACCAACATACATGTACATATCCCATCATTTAACAAGCCCTGTTATAGGGGTATAAAGTGTATTTTTGTGGAACATTTCCAATAATAAACATACAGTTGACTATATTCTCCTTTTGTAAAGCGCATTATACTCTGATGTAAAATACAAATCTATATGCTTCAAAAGTGTTTTGACAATCTTACCCTACAAGAAGTTCTTGCTATCACAAACAGACCGGTTTACTAACATATTCAAATTGTATGCATCCTTTCTAAACAAAGGTTGTGCTTGATAAGCTTGTCCAAGGCTTGCCCGACATATCACAAAGTAATGTATGCAGACTGGATTCCAAGTATTGTAGATCATTCATTAATAACAGGTTAATGGAATAACTGGTCACTAGGTCCCCTGGAAAGAAACGTCCATAAATTTGAATATGTTAGTAACAGGTCTGTTGGTAGAGAGCAAGGATTGAAATCATCTACCTCTTGACTAAGAATCATGCGATTGAACCAAGGTACGTTAAATCAGGAAGCTGTATCGATTGGAGATACCATCTCGAAAGAATTTTCTGAGGGAAAAATATTCAAGATTAACTTGCATAACAAAAAAAGAATGTAACCCTCTCCAGCCATCAAATCCATCAACAGCTGTCCTTCTCAATGCACAGTTCCCTCTGGCATTACAAATATTAGGAAATGTTATGCAACACCGTCTGCTTCCCTAAGTTTTATATTAACTTGGTCGTAAAAATATGCAGGCATCGAGCTTAGAAGTCATGCATGGCACCGACAAAATTAGGTCATGATCAGTGCAGATGTATTTAGCTATAACATATCAAATACAGAATTCACAACATATGACCAATGCAACTTTCTATTGGTTATGAAATGATTTTTCCGTTCTCGGATAGCTTTACTGAAGACATAGCCATTTCAACCAGCTGGAATGGGCTGTGGGTGGAAAGGGAGAACTTAGTGCTACTAGGGAGCTGTATGGTTTATGGTATCATTTTTGTGTAGTATGTGTTCACGCTTGGATGAACAGGTGGCATTGTTTGCCAGAGTGCAAAAATCGACTTGCGCCAAAGTGATGCCCACAGCATGTAATATGTTGGGATTAGCGGTGTGAGAAAATGAATTGAATGTATCAAATGAAATGCATTGCATATGCTTTTTGCAGAAGCAAAGTCACACAAGCACACACACACGCGCACAAATGTTCGTTGATGTTTGATACTCGATATTTGATATGTGTGGCATGATTAATTTTGTTAGGGGTGTTATTTGGATCTGCAAAAATGATTTAATATCCAAATCCAAATTGTTTTATTTAAACATCAGATAAGCAACCCAGGCTATATAGGGTAAAGGGGATTACAGTAGGGGAAACTAAAGACACGGTGCCACGGATGACCTCAAAGGGGCCTCTTGGACGGGATCTCCATTCCTTACAGCTTCCTGGTTAAATCATATAACATGGTATTAAAGGCATAGTTGAACAATGTTTCCCGTTTTACAAACTTGAGATGCATGGCCTACGTGTTATCAGTGTCTGTGGTATGGTGTAATATTGAAACCCTAAACAAATTGCACTTCAAAATGATCATGAAGTGCCTCAAAAAAGTAAAATCTTTGAGTGACTGGGTTTTACCATACCTGGTACTCAATATCCCCAATAGAATGTAGTGTTATAAAAAACGTTGAGAAAACGGCTTCTGAAATTTCGATTTCCAATCATATATATCTTGATGATCAGACAGGCGATTGCTTGTAAAAGTCATGGGATTTCTGACTGAACTTAAGGTTTATAATTATGATTGCAGCATGAGCTAAATCCAGGATTTTGTTTAGAATCTGAGACAAAGATACCCAATCCCTTTAAGATTATATTGTAGCTGGACTTTAAAAGAAAAAATATAGAGCTTCCTGAATGGTGATACAGGAAAGTGTATTTTTAGTTCTTGTTCGAAAGCCTTGGAAGGGTAAAATTCCAACACAAACCTGTATTGAAATAATGATACAAATCATATCTAAGGTTTCAGATTTAACTGGAATTAAATTGGGTGACTATGAGCAAGATAGTGTAGTTGGTACTTAGCATTTCCTTAACAATAATTGCCTGCCAAAAGAGATATAAAGTAAATACTGATGCAGAATTAACAGTAAAGAAGGGGGGGGGGGGAGGGGATACCTGATTACTATACAGAAATAATATAATCAAGATACTTCATGATGCAAGCCGATTATCATCTATGGTTACGAATCAAAATGATATATGAATATAACTAGATTGATCTTCATCTGCGAGTAGTCGAAAAATGCCATAGAGCGGTTTTACAAACCAAAACAAGCAATTTTTAAAATTCAAGTTTGATTTTAATCCATTCATTGGTTCTGATAATGCGTTCACAAGCTATTTTTGCATACATGAGCCCCATGAACTTTGACCTCATGACCCCAAAATCTAATCAGTTCATTGGCTCAGCAAGATACACACATGTCTTGAGTTTGATGGTATTCCATCAATCAGTTCTTGACATAACGCGGTCACAAGAAAGGGATGTATGGACGAACAGAAGGACAAACCGAAAACATAATGCTTCTGGCTACTTCGGTGCGGAGGCATACAAATATCTATAATAAGGTCAATAATAATGCCATATTTTCACTATGATACAACTATTTTGTAAAAATACTGTTGAAGATTTCTTTGTACTGTCATTACCCACAATATATAAAATTAATTAATTAAAACCAGGGCATCAATAAATTAGATGAGAAAGAGCTACGGCCAAGAAATCTTCTTGATCTTGGGCTTGGGAGAGGCATCATCAGAGGTTTTCATCTGGAAAAGGAGAAAAATGAAATAAGAATACAGTGATTTAGAGCAATTTAACTAAAGGCTAAAAAGAAAAGAGAAAGAAAGAAAAGAATATGCTGAAGAATGACGAATAATTTGCCACTATTTCTTGTATGATTATAGGATAAGAACTTTCATTGGTGATTAGGTACTCTTTAACATCTGGATATCACTCCATCATAAATAACAGCAACAACAAAAAAACAAAATAATAATGATTATAACAATTAAACAGTGAAAGGCAACTGGACACCTTCTGCCCAGATTACAAGTAAATGTGGGTATTCAACTATGAGATAACTATTGTAGAAAAAACTCATTTAGGTAGCTTACCAAAATGGAGTGGCACAAAATGATCGGTAGTGAAGTGTGTTAATTATAAGTTCTTGTATGACTATTTCAATGAAAGTCTAGGTAACATTGAGCCTAAACGAAATAGTACAATCCATGTATCAATCAGCTGCATAACCTAACTATATGGTTCTAACTCTATGTGAGAAATAATTATGATTTTCGACAACTATGTATTTTGCATTCCAAAAGTGTCTATTCATGCGAATTGATTTCACAAAGCTATCTTACCTCCCCATTTTCAATAGTTGACGGTCTTTTCAGAGACACATTTCCGGAAGATGCTGCTCCTTTATCTTTATCTCCAGATTTTGGAAGAGTCTCTTGTGATTTTGCAGTAGAGGCAGACGAGTTATAGACTTTTAATTTGGTGGATTTGGGTGTGGTAGAAGACGAAGGACTGATCACTGACTTTCTAACACCTGTTGTTGGACTGTTGGAAGATGGCGATTCTTTGTCACTACTTGGGGACTTTCCAGGATTCAGTTTAACGACAGATTTGCCCTGGTTGTTGACAATAGGCGGTGGTTTTAATCGGCTGGTGCAGCTAGCACTTGAAGGTAGACCTGTGGACATGAGTAACCCACTCGCCCGAGACCTATATTGAACAGCAAGAAACATAAAGGTTATATCATCATTAGTTATGTACAGTGGAGCAAGTTATGAAATTCAATTTAATCTTAAACACAGAACAGATTAATCAGGTTTGATTGAGATTTAATTTATGCAGAGAACTGACCAAGCATACCACAAAGTAGCCTATACGAGATGCCCGCGCCGATGGTAGTCTCCATAACGCGACCAGTATATTTGCCATAAAGCCAGACGCGTATTGGATA
Organism: Strongylocentrotus purpuratus; assembly: GCF_000002235.5. Taxonomy (NCBI): domain Eukaryota; kingdom Metazoa; phylum Echinodermata; class Echinoidea; order Camarodonta; family Strongylocentrotidae; genus Strongylocentrotus; species Strongylocentrotus purpuratus. The sequence continues at coordinate 4,283,354 of NW_022145607.1, read as the reverse complement.
GCTAACCACAGCGTGATAGAGAATAAGAGGGGTGGGCAGGCAAATTTCCTGTGTATGTGTCTGCAAAAGAGGGGGAGAGAGAGAGAGAAAAACTGGCTGACACTATAAACATGTAGAGCAACAATCTTATATCAACTACACTCCACCTCGCGCTTGCAAAAAATTCCTGGATTTTACTTACGCGCGACATGGTAAGGTATTGAGTTTTTACGACTGGATTTGTGTACATTAGTTTACATGGAGATTCAGCACAGGCCGCCCAAGAAATGCACACATTGAATACGAAGCACCTCTTTGCAAGGATTGACAATAGAAAATAGAACTTCCACTTTTGACCATCTTAATATTTGAAATTAAGGTACGTTTAAAGACAAGATTAAATATCACAGACTCTAATATTGAAATAAGAGATTAAGTAAATTGAATCTGTCTTTTGTTTTGGACCTTTTAGCTTACATGAAAATGACATCTGGACAGTCACTGGTTTGGAGTATGCTACATGTACATGTATAAATTTTAAAATGTGACTGACATGACTTGGTACACACTTCCATTTACCTCTTCTGTTGTTCCGATATACCAATGGAAAAGCTCTTCTCCGACTCTGATTTAGAGCGAACTCTCTGCATATTGAGTTTCTTGATGACCTTAGCTGTGATTTGACCTCTCCTATTTGACCCGGGTTGTCTCTGAGGCTGCGGGGTCACCGTCCTCAAGAAAATCTCAACAAGGATTTCTTTGTCTTCTTTCTGTTCTCCATCTAGCTTGATGTGCCTCTGAAAGATCATACATAGCAAAGAAAAGGAACAAAATGTTATGCCATACAAAAACTAGATGGAACTTCGACTGCGCGCAGTCGAAAATGATGCCTCCGTCATAGAGCCATTTTACAAACCAAAACAGAAGAAATTTTTCAAATTCAAGTTCAATTGTAATCCATTAACAGGTTCTCAGAATATCGTGATTACAAGCAATTTCTCATATACATATATGACCCTTTGATCTTTGACCTCATGACCCTAAAATCTACTCAGTTCATTGGCTCTGCAAGATGTCCTGAGTTAAATAGTAATCCATCTGTCAGTTCTAATGAGAATGGGTTCACAAGCTATTTTTGCATACATAATGAGCCCATGACCTTTGACCTTTGACCTCATGACCCAAGAATCTACTCAGTTCATTGGCTCTGCAAGATACATACATGATCTAAGTTTGGCAGGAATCCATCAATCTGTTCTAATGATAATGCGATCACAAGCTATTTTTGCATACATAATGAGCCGCATGACCTTTGGCCTTGACCTCTTGACCCCAAAATCTACTCAGTTCATCGGCTCTGCAAGATACATACATGACCAAAGTTTGGCAGGAATCCATCCATCAGTTCTTCAGATAACGCGATCACGAGAACGGGACGTACGGACGTAGAGATGTACGTACGGACGGACGGACAACCCAAAAACATAATGCCTCCGGATACTTCGTAACGGAGGCATAAAAAATTGCTAGAAACTAATCAAACTAAAATACCCAGTAATTAAATATCTTTTCATTTTGTGAGTAGTTAAGATGGATTGGTTGGTTTATTGTCATAAAAATAATTATAAATTCAGCACAAGAGGTGAAACTTTATACAGCAAAAAGTACAGATTTGTTTGTTGAAATCAAGATAAAAATTATGAATTATGTAGAAATAAGAATTGCCACTAATCTACTAAACCATGATAACCGTTAAACTAATAATACAGTACACCAATCATATAATAAAACGGTATACATTTCTTTATGACCTGGTGTCATAGACATGTCTTCTAATGTCAACAGGTGTCTGGTATTTGGAATTCTACACACATAGCTGCATTACTATCCTGGCTGTGTATTAAAAACTGTTCTATTGATTCTTTAACATTTAAAACACCGCTATACAAAACTCAACTGATTTCACTCAAAATATGTTCTTTAGTGACAATTGATGACACCTAAATAGCAGTAAAATACGAAATTTTTCAACTTACCGATGTTAGAAAAAATAATTCGAAAATTCAAATCATGAGTCTAATGTCAAACTTGCCAATCAGCAACATCGTATTCATTGTGTGCATTTGTGTGCAATGTATGTATTGACTATTCATGTGTGCAAATGCTGCCTCTTAGCACGTACATGTAGTACAGCGCTAGAGGTCAATAAGCATTAGCATTGACTCTCTATGCTTTGTTGGAGGGCAGGTCCAAGCTATTTGCTTTGTGACGTACGGGACATTCAGAGACTTTAAACAAGAAATAACAATGGATGACATTATTTATATGACTATCTTTTGGTATGAGTCTGTGGCTATTATGGGCTAGTTCATTTGTGGAAAGTTTTAGTTCTGACCAATTCATAAATTAAGTTTTAATGTAATTAATGTGCTGCGTGACGTACGGGACCAGAGAATTTCTGACTTTTTCAAAAAAAAGTTCATCATAAAAGTTCTCTGAATTTAGTAAGTTATGAGATTTATGGTAATGATATCTTAATTCATTATGGAATCAAGAATTAATCACAACTATTATCATATTTTTCTGACCTTTCGTTATTATGTAATATACCAAAACATAAATGTGTGCATGTGACGTACGGGACACGTGACGTACGGGACAACTTTTCCCTATGGGAAAATGCATTGAAATGAAGAATTTTCGTCAAAATTTGTTAAATGTGAACAATTTTAACTTAAATCAGTGACAATTAGAGTGTTTTAGAACCCAATTAGATCCTCTGACCATTACTTAATATCATCTGTGTTAATTTATGAGGTAAATCAATACAAATATTACTTTAACAAAGAAAACAAATTGAATTAATATTCATACACACTATATTACCATTTTTATTCCATTTACCCATCTATCATGTGCAGTCATGCTTCTTTTCTCATTTCTTTTATCCATTCCATTCAACATTGCAAAATGTTTTTAAATAATAAATAATGAAGAAGATGAAGTTGAACTCGTTTGAAACACAGGGGCACACTCGGCACATCATATTTTGTCAAAGAACATTTCTTAAGCTTTAAGTGTTTGTGAACAAAGATACATTAAAAATATGAAGTCTTTTCTTCATAGCTTGTTTCAATTACTTGATAGTAATATCATAGAATGTTGAAGGAATTCAAAGATAATGCTGGACATATTGTCTTTTTTATATCCTTTTATCACAGATTAGAACGTGTATATGTTATTGTCATATATTCAAGAATTTTGATGTACATTAATGTAGCCTACATGTTTGTGAAAGATGGATACAAAAATATAAATCTTGAATGTATTTTGTATTGATTAAAATATCTTATTAACACCACCAGATATAAGAAATTAAAACCCTAAAGGTTTGTGTGACCTTTTTCACAATTCAAATGATTAATTTAAAGCAAAATCAACAAAAATGCATGGGTGTAAAAGTGATAAAAATCTTAAGTGGGTGAGAGTGTGAAATACTCAAAAAGGCTATCCTTCCTTAAAAGTTATGATTTAGTTTTTAGGAGATCATAATTCCCTAGCTGGCTCCATAACATGTACAGTGTATGCTGTAATCCTTTACCATCATATATGACATTTAAATAGAATATCAAAAAACCTCACATGGAGAGCTTGATAGCATACATGTGCTATTCTTACCTGCAGCATCTATGAGTTGTAAAAGCCAGCTTCTGGCGCATCCACTACCATATAATTTCATTAGACTCATTCCAGGAACTAGTACACTATTATGATTTACATATTTAGCATCCTGCCAATGTTGGGGACATCAACTGGCAAAATACCATAGTTGATAATACCAGGGGTCTGGCTTGAAGACTAATTACATTAACAACAAAAGTACAAACAAGTAAATTCCTAGAAGGGACCCAGTTGGAATGTTCATATATCCCTGTATACAACAAGTTTCCTAACACAGTATATATTCTCCTTTTGGTCATTTCCTGTTTCACATCTTGCATTGGTTTTATATGAGGTTGTCCCGTACGTCACACACTTGTCCCGTACGTCACATTTCTTAATTTGATTATGTAATCAACACAGAATTTTTGAAATTTTTGTTAAACTTATTTTTTGTTAGGTATTCATCTAAATTAGAACTTCCTAGAATATCTTTCAAAAAAAAAATTATTTTCATAATTAAAATTAAACAAATTATGATCAAATTGTGACGTACGGGACATCACACTTTGGAACCTACCTCATTTGCATAATTAATTAATTTTGAAAGTTTTTATATTTTTTTCCTATTTTCTAGCATGATGGTCTTCATGTCCTGAGATATTTAATTTTAAACAAATAATTCAAATGAGATACAAAAATAAAAATGTAATGTCCCGTACGTCACGCTAATTAATACAAATCGAAGTTCGTGACCTTGGCACTCTTCGTATTTTGATAATTTTTTTAATTTTTTATCAGATTCGTAAAATTCATAGTTTCAGCTTTAAAAAGAGGTATAGTTTGTTAAATATATATAAAGATGAAATTTGACCCCCAGAGGGGACAATAGCTTGGACCTGCCCTGGAGTGGAATTCTAGTCTCCCCTCTTTCTCTCTAATCTTTTATCTCCTTATTGCAAGTCACTCTCTCTCTCTTCATTATCTTTCATATACATGTACATGTATTATAGGCCGTTACTTTAGTTTAGATTAGTTTAGTTTAATTAATAATAGTTTAGTTTCATCGAGGGCTGCAACCATTTCAAGCTTCATGCTTATGCTGTATCCCTCCTATATACAGTAATTGTAAAAATGAGCAATGTTGTACTTTGAAACGTAAATTGTATCACACTGATGGACATACAGTACACGCCGAAAATCTCCGCAACACGATTACACAATTTATTTTTAGGATTACACGGTTTACACGATTCACCTGAATCGTGTAACTGTGTAATCATGTAAATTTACACGATTGAAGAATGTCGCTCTGAATCGTGTAATCGTGTAAATAGTTAAGTGCATTGGTCGGATGATTCGACCAGATGCAACAATCGTGTAACTGTGTAATCGTGTAAATTTACACGATTGAAGAATGTCGCTCTGAATCGTGTAATCGTGTAAATAGTTATTAGGGTTATAAGGGCATTGGTAGAACGATGCGACAAGCTGCAACAATCGTTAAATCGTATCCTGCTTACACCAATTGCTTTATACACAACTTAACTTCAGTGTACATCAATTAATTACTGTACTTTATATTCGTGTATAAACCTCAGCACTTTCCACTAACATGTATCGTATACTAATCCGTGAGACAAGGCAGAAAAACGTCAGAAACAGGAAGACAGATGAAATAGTAAAGGAAAAAAAGATAGCTACGAGGAGAAGGGAACATATAAAAGGAAAATGAGGGTTGAGAGGCACGATAAAGATAAACAGAAAAAATTATGCAAGAGAGAAAAATGGGAAAACTAAAAAGTTGACCGGAAGAAAAGAAAGAGTGAAATAGAGTGATAAAAAAAAGAAGGGCGAAACATAGTAAAATTAACAGAAATGAGAAGGCTATGAAACGGAGAGGAAAAGAGACAAATTAATAAGGTAAGAGGGGAACATAATGAGGAAAAGAGAGGCGAGAAAGATATGGGGGAATGGAAAGATATTGAAAGAAAGAGAGAGAGTGAGAGAGAGAGAGAGATAAAAAAACTTTAGTTGAAAGAAAAGGGGCACCGATCAGATTTTAATAGGGGCATTTATCGGAGTTGATGGGGGCATTTATCAAAAGTGAAGAGGGGCACTTCTCGTACTTAAAGAGGGATACATACTAGAGATTAAAAGGACACTAATGAGAATGGAAAATGGACACTTATTGTAAAGGAAAATAGGAACTCGTCGAAGGAAAAGGGGTGTGTGTCAAAAGAAAAGGAGCACTTATCAGAGTTAAAAAGGGGAAGGGGCACTTTTACAAATTAATAGGGACACTTGTCAAAGTAAAATAGGTACTTTTCCTACATACAAAGGGGCACTTTGGGGGAACTTGAAAAAGTGGGGGGACACTGTGCCGCTAGCTAAACGTAACTCAAAGACAGTTGGCCATTCACTTATTCTATTCATTCTCGGCTTGCAACTGTTCCCTACACTCTGTAGCCAGTGGCTTACATACTTACGTACATGTAATACCTATTGTTCAGGGGGATCCTATGTTCAAGGGGAACCCCCTGAACAATAGGTATTACGTAAGGATCTCTGCCTGTAGCTAGGGCAACGGCCTTTGTCCCCGCCGAGGGTCAATGGCAGGCCACATTCAGAGTAAGCTTCTTTTGTATGTGACAGGAAGTGTGCCCTTAAGCCTTGACCGTAGCTCTTTATACATATAGCTGAATAATGCAATGTTGTAAAAGGTAATTTACGAAAATGAGGAACGCTAAAAAAGCAATAAGTGATCAAAGTCTAAGGCCCGAATTCACAAAGGAGGTTTGTCGTCAAACCTTGGTTTTTGTGCGTCATATGACGCGTTTTGACGCGTTTTTACAAACCAGGTTTGTAAAATGGATAATGATTGAATAAAAAAAAAGTATAACGATATTCATAGTAACGAATGAGCTGGTGAACATAATTCTAATTGGTACAGCCTTGTAATGTAAGAGTATCACAACAAACTTAATTATGTTAGCCCTCCTTTACATTTTGTAATCATTTTTACTTATTTACAACTTAGGAATAACAAAATTCTCCCCTTCCTTCGTCGTTCATCGCTTTTTTCTTTTTTTCTCACCGAGGATTAAATCCGAGAGTGCTTTTCGGGAAGTGGACTGATTTTTTTAACTTTCAAACAGTCTATAATAAAACTAGAGACAAGACACTGCAATTAAAAATATATACAAGAGAAAGAAAGCGTAGTGTTCGCTATCCGCTCGTATCGTCCACTTGTCCTCGTTCAACCAAGAAGTAACTTCTTGCTTTTACTGAACTAGACATCCTTAACCTGCTCACCATCACCACTGAAGATAAATTGTAACACAATTCCAGCGAGCAATCGATCGTGTAATCGTGTTGCGGAGATTTTCGGCGGGAAGATTACACGATTACACGATTCGACCTGAATTGAGGAATCGTGTAATTTTACACGATTACACGTTTACACGATTCAAATTTCGCTTCATTGGCAAAAAACGAATTGTGTAAAAATAAATGGTTACACGATTCCCGCGAGCAGTCGAATCGTGTAAATTTTGAATCGTGTAAATCGTGTTGCGGAGATTTTCGGCGTGTACTGTATGTATGTTTTAAGATAAACTTGAGTTCTGGTCATACGATTGCATTGTGAAAGAAACGTTGCGGAATCGATCAGAAAATGTTGATCATCTAGCATATAAGTATTAGTGTGTACTGCAAGGTTCTGGAATCATCAAAATGAAGAGAAATTTGGCCCAGTCTTGGTAAAGTTACAAGCACTCTACACAGAAAGATCATGTATATGGGACTACGCGACACATGCACGATATCTATTCGGTCCGGATAGATATAATAATTTACCAAATATATCAATTAGTAGGCGGTTTCCCGGGAATATTTGTATCATCACATATTAGTCAAAACATATTCTTTCACATGATTGGTAGTACATGTAAGAGCTTCCATTTCATTTTTTTTGAGAGGGGTTTCCAAAACTGGTCTATACCTTTAAACTTAAAGATAAACTTTAGTACTGGTAATGCGATTGCATTGTGAAAGAAAAGGTGTGGAAAGGATCAGAAACAAGTGATCATGTAGCATGTAAGTATTGGTGTGCACTGCAAGGTTCTGGAGTCATCAAAATCATAATAAATTTGACCGAGTCTTGGTAAAGTGACAAGCGCTGTACACGGAAAGCTATGGGACAACACACATGGTGTCGGGGCTGGTACTACCTTGATTTCCTTGTCTTTCTATGCTACATGTAATTACTCAGCCAGTATACATTTTCTTCCAAAATTGTTTGGCACATGTCATTTATTTGTAATCTTGAACATTCAGTGTAAGTTTTGTTTGATTCTGTGAGAATTAATTTTCTTTTTTTTTACCAGAACTCAAGTAATATCTTTAAAGCCCAAGTCCACTCCAATTTAAACAAAATTATAGCATTTTGTAAATAAATCAAAGGTTAAAACTGTCAAATATTAATGGGTGTACTTCAATCACGTGATTTTTAAGAGCGATTTTTGTTTCGGTTATTTCGAGCAAAACATTTCAATTGATGCACAGATGTGACGTACATGTATGCTCCTCACAACGAAAGTGCCAGCAGTATACCTTAATACATACGTTTTTGTGAAGTGCCCCGATGCGTATTATTTCATTCACGTAATAAGAATAATAGTATTTCAATAGAAAATTAATGGAATCCGAACTGCAATATTAGTCGTTGCCAGGCAGAACAAACATTATAACTTGCCCTACCTAGCAACACTTAATATATGCAGTTTGCATTCTGACTGTTGAAATACTGTTATTCTTTTCAGGTGAATGAAATAGTTTGTAACTTTGTATCAAGGTGTTTTGAGGACCCTACGTCATAAAAATGCATTGTGGGGGAGAACTGGCTCGGTCATTAACTCATTTAGAGTAAAGGAGGGGGTAAACGACCAGCTTCAGTTTTCGGCCGATCCGTTGGATGCATGGTAAAATCCCTTTAAAATACATCGCATAATAGCATATCACATATCCCACACATACCATACCATGCCAGAGTCACTGAAGAACCACATTTGCAATGGGAAAATATATCCTAAAATATAGCGATGTAATCAGCGGTCCTGCTACTCAAATCTGAAAAATCGAGTATCTTACGCGTGTATGTAAGAAATATGGGTACCATAAAATGAGCTTTATTTCAAGTATTTTTCAGATTTAGAGCCCGATTTTGTATTAGTCGCAAGCTCAAAAGTATCTCATCGCATGTATTAAATCAATGCAGCGCACGCACGATATGTCTGTCTAATTCAGATTCCAACTTCCAATCACTGCAGTGCTAGTCTTCGACCAGGCGAGCACCGGGGAGCTCCGGCGTGGGATACCTGCTCCGCCCGCTTGTGCTTTAGATCAGCACGGAAACGCACGGCGCACGCGCGCTTCCTATTGACTTTGTACATGCGGTCGTAAACTGAATCGCTAGGTCGATAAGTGGCTCCAAAACAGTGAAAACTGAAATGAATATTGTCATGGCAATTCGTGATTTTTTTCTGGGATTCTTTTTTTGTTTAAATAATAATAATATTTGCTTCATGATTTGAACAAGAAATGATAATAAATAGGAAGTAAAGAGTCCAAAAAATAGGATTTCGTCTTAAGTGGCCGAATACCAGCTCCTTTACTCAATGTTCTTGAGCTGCTAGTATCGCGATATATCGATATCATGTCTGTCATTGCTTCGTGAAACGGTTTATCCGCTTCATGACATCTCCGTAGGTCGCCGACAAAGATGTGACTGTCATGAAGTTGGATTCGAGAAACGGCCCCCAGCTGGACTTTTCAGTGAAGTGGAAATAGTTGGCATAGTTTTACGTTGTGTTGTGTGATCAGTGAACGCGCATTACAATTTGTATCCACACACACACACACGTAATTCTACAGATGAAAAGAATATTACAAGAATCATGACATAACTCCGGGTACATGGGACTGCGCGTCCAAAATCAAATTAAAAGTCGCATTAAAATCACATCCAAATACATTATTCCCATCAAATTAAGTATTTATTGTAATTACCTGCACTAGAATTTCCACAAGAGTTCTCTTTGAAAGTAACTCTGGATATAAAAGATCATTTAGAGTGACCTCCTCCATTCTGCTTTTACACTGAAAAATGAATGCATGCTCGCTCCTTAAAACTAGCGACCACTAATAAGGAAGTTGCAGTCGTAGTACAGCGTCCTCAAAACGGCCAATCGAAACGGGAAAGGAAAATTGTGCACGCCAATAGGAGCTAGGAGTTACATCATGGACCTATTACGAATGGACGTTCGTCGTTTTCTTAACGAATTCATTGTGATTGTCTCCGTCAATGTCGTCAACATTCCGTACATGTTTCTTCACTTTGATCTCATGATGGTCACCGCCAATAAGCCGAGACAGAATCAAGATAGTGATTTTAAACATGTTAATCTACATGCGCAGAAGATAATATATCGCTTAAATCATGGGAAATCGACTGTGCAGTTCTGGTTAATAATTGGAAATCGTTGTTCCGTGTACTGTGTTCTATATTTGAAAAATGTGTTGATATTACCAAATAGGTTTTGTTTGGATTGTTTGGGATTTAAAATCCCGTTTTCCCCAATTTCCTCATAATATTCCAGAATTACAACGCACAGGGCTTATAAAGTTCATGGCCTTCTAATTGTTTTATAAGGTCATTGGTGCGTGCAAAAGTGTGCAAATCAGTAACAATAAATTTCATATCACCAAAATCGTCTGCTTTTCAACTTTGCTGCTCCCCATTGGGGATGTTTTTATTGAAGACATACTCTTACCAGGAAGCTGTAATTAATGGAGATCCCGTCCAAGAGGCCCCTTTGAAGTCATCCGTGGCACCGCGCGTCTTTTGTTTCCCCTACCGTAATCCCCTTAATCCCTTCCGAAACCGTACAGCTCCCTAGTAGCACTAAGTCCTCCCTTTCCACACATAGCCCAGCCCAGCGAGCACGGCGGCTTTTGCTTTGCAGGTCCGTACTTGGGGTGAATAGTGGTGATAACTTGACAACTTCTAGCCCTAAATCAATAAATGCGCAAACATTTAACACAATTTCATTTAGTTCTTTAGGAAGATAAACCTTTGGACTACCTTTCTAGCTATGAACAAATTTCGGAAATTTTCGGAAAATATCAAAAATTAGATGAGAAAATCATGATGATGAAAACCTTTCATTCGCTCTAACTCATGATTTCCTTGGTCGATTTCGCTGGTTGAAATGACCATGTCTTCAGTAGAGCTATCCGAGAACGGAAAAAAGCATTTGATGACTAATGGAAAGTTGCATTGGTCATATGTTGTGAATTCTGTATTTTATATGTTATAGCTAAATACATCTTCATTGAACATGACTTAATTTGTCGGTGCCACGCATGGCTTCAAAGCTCGATGCTTGCATATTTTTGCAAAAGAGTGAATAGAGAACTTAGGGAAGCAGATTGCATTGCGTAACATTTCGTACTATTTGAAATGCCAGAGAGGGACTGTCCATTGATATGGACAGCTGTTGATGGAAATGGTGGCTGGAGAGGATTACATTTCTTTTTGTTAAGCCAGGTTAATCTTGAATATTTTTCCCTCGGAAAATTCTTTCGAGACGGTATCTCCATTCATTACAGCTTCCTGCTCTTACAGAGCACACCATCCAAACAAAACCCAAGAGAGGGAAACCGCTCCTTTGTCAATGCCCGAAAATGCTTACGCAGTCGTTATTGTTATAACAGCTGAATGTTCTCATTAAGATGTACATAATAAGAAGGCGGTGACTATCATTGAATCAAAGAAAGAATCACGTTGAATGTCCATCCGTAATAGGTCCATGGTAACATATGTACTACACTTCCTTGATAGGAGTAAGATAGGAGTAAGAGACTGGAGAGTATGAACAAAAGTACAAAAGAAAAAGATCTAGGGGTTCTAGTAATATAATAATAATAATATAATAACTTTTACTTATATAGCGTTTTTCATAAGACACTTATGTCAAAGCGCTTTACAATATTAATACAATTAAAACTAGACAGAGTAATGACAAGAGAACAAATATGAAGTGAAATTATGAAACATAAGATAACAAGGTAAGGTAACAATTTAAGAACTAGGTAACAATTTAAGAATTAGGTTGAATATGCATTTTCCATTAGGTAGGTTTTTAATTACTCACACTGACTTACACCTGGAAGGTGATTCATTCAATTCAATTTATTAATATTGTCCTTGCCATGGTAGCAATTTAAAAACATTACAATCTCCTGCTTCTTTGCTGTGAGAATGAAACTGTGCATTGTACATGCACACATTTTACTTGCGAGTGGTGACACAGTACGAAATAAAACAATATTGAATATTACTCAGGACTTGATTTTGAAAAAAGGGAAACATTGCAAGTTCTACTGTTCTGCTTTGCTTCAAATGGTGGATAGGTCACGTGACGTATAAGATGGCGCCAATCACACGGACAGTGTATACTACATACTTGATGCTGGGCATGCTGTGTGTACTAGCTACATACCAGGGTGCATCAAGAGATGGCAACGATGTCGAGGTAAAATACGCAATAAGATTATAGTGCTCTACAGTACGTAACGAAAACAGTGTAAATATCCTCCAAAATTATCACTGAAGGATATCTGCATGATTTTTAATCACAAAATAATGGATGAGGGTCTATTCAATAGGATGGCACTAAAAGTATTGACAATGTTTTACGCTTGAGTGAGAATTCGCTTATTAACTCGCAATCGTGTAATAGAAATCATGCAGATATAGTGAGAGTATTATTTTAGAGCATATTTTCAAAGTGTGGACTGGCATTGTATACGTGTACTGGAATCGTTTGAAATGGAAATCCACGCGAAAAATTGTGATTCAAAAGAGTTATTCGATGACTTCGTTAGAGTTGATTCAGCTCAAAAGAAAGTGATCCCTAATATGACACCTTTGAAAATAGATTTCCACTCCTCTCCATTAATATAATAGTTTTGTTTAAAAATAAGTGTGATACACTGGCGTACCTATGGGGGGGGGGCAGGGGGGGCAGAGTGCCCCCCCCCCCTGACGGGCTCCAGGGGAAAAAAGAAAAAGGGGAAAGAAAAGAAAAAAAGGAAAGAAAAGAAAAAGAAAAAAAGAAAAGGGAAGAAAAAAAGGAAAGAAAGAGAAAAAAGGAAAAAAAAGGAAAAGGAAAGAAAAAAGGAAGAAGAAGAGAAAAGGAAGAAAAAGGGAAAAGAAAAGGAAAGGAAAAAATGGGAAAAAAAAAAAAAAAAGACCATGGCCGTACGCACCAGGGGGGGGGGGGCAGTTGACCCCAGATATTTTGAAAACGTACAGTTTTTTTCCTGAAAATGTAGTGTAGGCCTATACCAAATCCTTCAATTCTGCTTTTGAAAATGCAAAAGTACCCTCATGACCAGTTCGGTCGCTCGAACTCCTTTCACTCCTTTTGCTTTTGAGATTCTTCGAAAACTTTTAACGCATCTTTCCCCCTCCCCCACCAGAAAAATATTCCGCATACGGCCCTGAAAAATTAAGACAAATGAAAATAGGAAAATATAAGTGATATAACAAATTCGAAACTCTTCGCTGGCGCGAACTGCTTGCTAGCCTATTTTGTATTAAATGTTTTCACTTGCTCGTCCCCCTGAAAAAAGAAAAGGATTAGCATTGCCTAGAATACCATTGTGCCTGCCCCGACGGGCCCCGACCTGCAACCATGGCAACAATAACACACAATGTATGTACCAAATGTTACTAAAAGAGACTAATTCATTTTTCTCGCTCGCTACACTTGCTCGCGAATAAAATGAATAGATATTGCTTTGGAAACAATTGTGCCCACCCTTGACCTGCAACAATATCATTAAAAATGGAAGAGTTTTTTCGCCCTCTCGCCAAAAAGGAATTGAATCGCGTTAAACGCGATTGCGTCCATTCTGACCTGCACCAATAAAAACTAGTTTATTTATTAATTTCTATTAAAAGAGATTTTTTTTTTTGCTTGCTCGCTATGCTCGCTCGCCAAAATGGAATTGACACCGCTAACGTGCCCGCCCCAACCTGCAACAACCAGTTAATAATTATGTACCAAACGTTATTCAAAGAAGTTTTGGTGTGCTCGTGCTCGCCAAAACGGAATTAACATCACCTTAGACATGATTGTGTAAGCCCTGCCCTGCAACAAAAAAATCTGAAATTTATGAACTAATTATCATTACAAAAATTTTGCTCGCTCGCTACGCTCGATCGCCAAAATAGAAATAACACCGCTTTTATAATCACGTCCCTGACATGGAAAAATGAACCCAAGTTTATGTACCATATTTTCCCTATAAAAGAGAAGTGATTTTTTTGCTCGCTCGCTACGTTCGCTCGCCAAAATAGAAATAACACCGCTTTTAATAATCACGTCCCTGACATGGAACAATGAACCCAAGTTTATGTACCATATTTTCCCTACAAAAGAGAAGAGATTTTTTTTGCTCGCTCGCTACGCTCGCTCGCCAAAATAGAAATAACACCGCTTTTAATAATCACGTCCCTGACATGGAACAATGAACCTAAGTTTTATGTACCATATTTTCCCTATAAACGAGAAGTGATTTTTTTCGCTCGCTAGCTCGTGGAATTATGTGCCCACCACTAACCTGCTACAATATCATTAAAAAGAGAAATGTAGGGGGTTGCCTGCCCGCCAAAATGGGATTGACATTGCCTTAAACACGATTGTGCCCGCCCCCGACCTGCAACAATGAAACAAATTTTATAAAGCAATTCATTTAGAGAAAGATGTATTTAGGCTCGCTAGCTAAAATGGGTATGAAATCACCCTAAACACAATATTGTTCCCGCGCCCTGCATGGGACAATTGAACCAAGTTTAAGTGGCAATTATTAAAAAAGGAGTGATTTTTTTCTTGCTCGCTACGCTCGTTTGTAAAAAAATGAAATTAACGTCGCTAACAAGTGAATGTTCCCACCCCAACTTGCAACAATACCAGTTTATATACCAAACGTTACTTTAAGATTTTTTTTTGCTCGCTCGCTCGCCAGAAGTGAAAATTAGCATCGCCTTTTTTGTTTGTTTCGGTCGCTTGCCCCCCCCCCCCCCTGACGGAGTACCCCAGGTACGCCACTGGTGTGATATAAGTCTTCTAATAAAGATAAGATCATATGGAAATAAAAGGTGATACATGATTTACATACCTGCGTTATATTATTATTGCAACTAACCTTTTTGTTATAAGTCCATTCACCCCTCACTCATCCATTAATTCCTTCATTTATTTCTTCATTCATTCTTTAAATAGACCTTGTTTCGTTACAGTCTAAGTTTTGTCAAATGTGTCTTGATATGATCATCGCCTCTAACATACATGTATATGTAAAAATAAGTAATGGAAATGCGTAATTTCGAAATTGAATCATATTTTACAAGTAGAATTGTAACATTCTCATGTTTTTATTTTGTATTCAGGAAGCAAGTCCCATTGGCGTGAGTATACTGACCTCTTATATATCTTCCTCCCCATCTTCTGATTAGCAACTCATTTTCACTTTTTTTTTCTTCCTGTCATAATCTTCCTTTATTCTGTTCTGTACCTGTTGTCCATGAAATAAATGGTTATTCTCATATGACTGCTTATGCAGCAGAGAATAAGAAGAGATCGACGGTAAAACAGGGCAATAATGTCATTTTGAAACATTATCAATTTGTTGTCGGTGTTGTTCCTAACTTTCTGCAATAATCTCACTTTTTATATTCCTTGATTACGCATGAAGTCTAATATCTTGCTTACAAACAAGATTAATCGTTACTCATTGATTGTTATCTCAATGTTTCACTATTTTGTATTCACAGTCCTGTATACCACGAGGAAGATAGTGTAACCTAGAGTTGGGTCATCAGAACATATGTTGTTCTGGTATGACGTGTGTCGGTGACAATGGATATTATTTCCAGGATCCAATAAGATGTACTTGCAGTGACATGACAGGTATTCTATAGGTTATTTGGAGACGTCATGCTGAGGCCTTCATCGTGCAGTGGATCGATAATGGCTGAAAAAGAAAGAAAGAAAGAAAGGTTATCCGGCGAGATTCCTGCAATAAATGACACATCATGATGATTAAAAGTACTCAAAGCTAGCCATATATCAATTCATATTTAGATATTTTTATTGTTGAATTAATTATTAGGTCTTTACTGCAGCTCCCCCATACATATAGTACTGTAATTATGGACATAAATGTTGGTGTTTGGTGAAATATTATTTTTTAGATGAGATAATTTGAACGTAATATATGTTAGTTTGCCGACGCCCCCCCCCCCCCCTTGTCAACTACATCACATGATACAGGATCTGAGCTATACTGAACTTAGACTATACTTTCATAGATGATGTAATATTTACAATACTTATCTATAATCTGTTATTCAGAAATTGTCAAGCTTGTTTAGACTTCTAGCGGAAGAAATTGTGTATATTTTTCACATAGAGTCTGAACTTGTAAACTAAACAACCCCTGTTTCACTAGCGATATCATAGACCATGATAAATATGTATTGAGAAAGAGAGACAAAAAGAGAAAGAGAGAGAGAGAGAGAGAGAGAGAGAGAGGGGGGGTTATTAACATTATGAAATGATTTAGCATTTTAGCATTTTGCTTGTCAATCGTGCACTCTCAACAAACATTTCATTGTTTGTCATTATAGTGCTAATGTCAGAGTTATGGACACTGTTATTAATATATTCTTTATCGCAACATGCTTTGGACGATGAAATAAAATCATATAATGTTGTAGAGATCACTAGGTAGTGGAAGGAGCTTTTATAGAAATAAAATTTCGGTTACTCTATATTATACATATTTCCATCATTGTCCATACGAAGAAGGAATATTGTATCATGCATTTATATAGAACCGTTATTGCCTCCTTTCCTCCATCACATCGATTCAATATTAAAATTTGAACGTATTCAATATGAATTCAATATTCCTTGCAAGCTAGAAAGAAGATGATTATACTTTCACCCCCCCCCCCCACTCACCATCATCATCATGTGCCGGGTATGTTACAAACATCGGCTGTCGTGGCCCTCTATTTCTGCCTATTTTCTAGTATTCTTAAAGAGCTGGTATTGCTGATTTGATTTTGGTTGCCCATGTAAGGCTTAAGGCTTCTTAATATGTTTTTTTTCTAGATAATCATATCTATATTATGTCACAAGGAAATTGCTTTTGCATCTTTCTTATTGTGTTGCTGAATGATGGTTTTACTCTTGCCGTCACAATTCTTTTCTTTATCTCATGAATACTTTTTACATCTGTTTTCTTTTTGTTTAAAGGAAATAAATTAATAAATTAGAAGGAAATAAATTTGTTTAAATGAAGAATCTTCTTTTAGCCTCGTACGTACCAATAATTATGCTCATATATTCGAGGCCTTGTTAAACGAAATATTTTGAATGACGTCATAATATTGATAGCAATCATTCTATTTCAAGGCGGGAATACATGTACCTTTTTTTGGATGTGATATCATCAGTAAAATGGGACCAGTATGATGAACAAGATATTGTTTGGTATACAGAGAAGACGAGGTGTGAGTATACGCCACCCACCCAGGCGTGCCGCGGACTGATATCAGCGGAGGCAAATTTCCCGAGAGCCAGTATAGAAACAGCCAGTCCTCTCGTAGTAGTCGACATCTCTATACTAGTACCATTCATTTCAATACATGGACAAGGTGTTCGTTATAGAACATTAGTTCTGTCAATTTTTTTTCTTGAGATAACTATTTCACTCATCTTTGTACAGGGTGTCTAAAACACAAATAGTACTAGTGATGATGGTGATTGTTGTCGGTGTGGTGGTGGTGGTGGTGGTGGTGACGACGGTGGCGATATTGGTGGTGATCGAGTTGAATGTCGTGGTTTTCGGAGTGTTAGTGGCTGTGGATGTAGTAGTGGTAGGATTTCAGAACTTAACTGATTTTAGATTTTATTATATGAGCATCTACTAACTTTGTAACCTCTACTTCCCTGTCCTGAGCTGAAGATGGCGCTATCCTGGTTTTGTATTTGAGTACAACTGAGTGTAAACTCTCAGAAGGAAAAGGGCGGTCGTTGAACTACGAAATTCCTGTTCGAAGAACAATATAGAGCATTGATGCACAGATTCAATAAAATGCTTTGTATCTCCCACCAACAATAGCTCCTGCAAATCAAACGCTTGTCCTAAGACTAACCGACATGTATTGAAACAACCATTCAACTAAATGGATTCAGTTGTCACACTCAAACTTACAAATGTGTACATATATTATGTAAAATCTAATATCGTACTTTCTAAGCTAGCATAGTTATTGATCATTATTCATATATCTGATTCGGTCCTTTTTCCGTCTTCTTCTTTTCACTCATTTTCCCCTTTTCGTCAGGTTATTAATATAAGCTTTCCCTTTTTGCCTTTCCTTCTCCCTTCTTGTACTTTTGTATTAATTGTTCTTTGACCATGTCAGCTCATTCCCTACCTCATGGAGTTCGTCTGATTCCACTGTTCGTGCACCCCTCCTCCTCCTCCTCCTCCTCCTTCTTCTTCTTCTTCTTCTTCTTCTTCTTCTTCTTCTGCTTCTTCTTCACCATCTTGCTCTTCCTCATCAGTCCGTTCCTCACTGACCTAGAGCACATATTTGGTTTTTTTTTGTCCCCGAAATTGGAAAATTAAGCCAACCGATAATGCGTTCAGTAGGGGGGGGGGCACTTTTTTGTTGTCACCCTTTAGCACACACACAAAAATGGGGGTTCATCCAAAACACACACCTAAAAAAAGGGGGGTTACCCCCCCCCCCCCCAAGTTGAAGTTTTGACAGTTCAAGGACGAAGTCAAGATTGACAGTTTATAGTACAAAAGAAAAATTGGTTTAAATGAATCTTTATAGATACAGCTATTTGGTTTATTCAGATATTTTGTATTGTATCTTGTGTAACATGAATGATGTACTCAATTTATCTTTGTTATTTGTATTTGTATTTGCAGATCGAATCAAAAAGCTTTACAGTGTAATGGGCCCATAGTAGGTCGGTGACTACGAGTTCAGAAGCAAAATGAAAACTCAGAGGAAGCTCCAATAGTTCAAACGAAGATTATTTATTTAAGGACATTTTAAAATAGCTTATTCTCTCAGAGGCTGGGCCGCCCTATAGATCGAGCGAGTTAAGCAGGACATCTCGCACATGGCATTTAAATACTCAGGTGCCCGACGAGGCTTCAAAGTTACATGATCTTATTCAGGCGCGTACGCAGGGGGGGGGGGGTGTTTGGGGGTTAACCCCCCCCTTGGTATTTTTATGTGTATAAGCCCCCCCTAAAAAAATCCAACCCCCCCCCCCTTTGGTTTTTTTTTTTTTTTTAATTATTCCCATGGCTGACCTAAAAAAGGCGACCTTACCCCCCCCCAACGGAGCAAAATGTCAATTTTTCAAATTTCGAGACAAAAAAAAAAAGTGTCCTCTTACCCCCCCCCCCCCCCCCCCGCTTATTCAGCGGCTGGTTGAGTCGATGCGAAATTTTCGGCCCGATTTCAAAATGTTAACCCCCCCCCCCCCCTTGAAAAAATTCTGCGTACACGCCTGACCTTATTAGCCAATCAATTACAAGATAGGATATATAAAATGACCTTTAGGTCACCTAACCTCGAGATCAGTTCAATATACCATCAAGAGAGAAGTAAGACATTCAATTAAATATAAAATAAATATAAAATCACAAGGCACAATAGATAGAGTGGTTAGGACTATGTACCGAAGAAAATAGGAGGAGCCTACAGACCCGCGAATACAGAGGCGGCAGACCCGGGGGGCAGGGGGGGCATAGTGCCCCCCCCCCCCACTTTTTCAAGTACCCCAATTAGTGCCCCTTTTTCCATGGGAAAAGTGCCCCTTTAATTTTGTAAGAAGCGCCCCTTTTTACATAAAAAGTGCCCATATTACTTTGACATGTGCCCCTGTTAATTTTTAAAAGTGCCCCCTCTCCTTTCCACCTCTGATATGTGCCCGTTTTTTTTTACACCTTCCTCTTTTCCCAGACAAGTTCCCAGTTTCCTTTTTGCAATAAGTATCTATTTTCCATTCTCATAAGTGCCCTTTTTAATCTCTAGTAAGTGCCTCTTTTCGGATACGAGAAGCGCCCCTTTTCACTTTTGTTAAGCGCCTCCTTCACCTCTGATAATTGCTCTATTCAAATCTTAGAGGTGCCCCTTTTACTTTGACAATTGCCCCTTTTCCTTTGTAAGAAGTGCCCCTTTCCCTTTTAATAACTACCTCTTTTTAACTCGGATAAGCGCACCTTATATTTCAACATGTGCCCCCTTTCCTTTCTAATAAGTGCCCTTTTTCCTTATGATAAGTGTCCCCATTTAACAAAGAGCCCTTCGTCTTTTCATAAATGCCCCTTTTCACTTATGAAAATAGTCCTTTTTCATTCTCCTACTAGTGCTCCTTTTCATGTCTGGTAAATGACCCTATTCAATTCTGAGAGACAAATCGTTTTATTTTGACAAGTGCCCCTTTTTCCTCCTGATAAGTGCTCTTTTCATCTCTAATAACACCCCCTTTTATTTTGACACGTGCCCCTTTTCCTTCCTAATAAATGCTCTTTTTCCTTCATAATTTCCGCTTTTCATAAAAGCCCCCTTTTACCTCCAATAAATGCCCCTATCAAAATCTGATCGGTGATCCTTTTCTTTCAACAAGTGCACATTTCCCTTTATTATTAGTGCCCCTTTTTCATTCTCATAAGTGCCTCTTTCATATATGGTGTTTGCCCCTTTTCAGGTGCGATAAGTGCCCCTCTTCACCTCTGATAATTAACCTTTTTTAACAATGATACGTGCCCCTTTTCCTTTCTTATGAGAAACCTATCCCTTTTTCATAAATGCCCCTATCAAAATCTGATGGTTGCCTTTTTCTGTCGACAAATGCCCAATTTCCATTCTCATAATTGCCTTTTCATCCCTGGTGAGTGCCCCATTTTCACCTCTAATAATAATCCTTTGTACTTTGACACGTGCTCCTTTTATTTTCTAATAAGTGTCTTATCCCTTTGATAAGTGTCCCCCTTTCCTCTCATCATTAAACGTGCCCCTAATTTCAAGCGACTAACATCAATATCTCCCAAAGCTCGCTCGCTACGCTCGCTCACAGTTATAGATGTTATAATTATGTTACTTATCAAAGGTCTTTTCAGTTTGCTGTTATGAAAATGTGCTTATTTATAACCCGATGAAGCTGGGTTTTTCCTCTTTATAAGATGTAGTTTTCGCACTGTGACCTCACAAATCTCGTATTTTTCCTCGCTCGCAAATGATTTTTTCGACCATCACACCCAACTGCAAGGTATGATGCTCTAAAAAGCAATATTTTATACGATGTATAAAGAAAAACAAATATTGAAATCATCCCTGATAATGTAATCAAATTTTAGGGGTATATACCAACGTCTAAAAATTGTTTATTTTCGCTTTGAGATTTCCCTTTGTATGTGTCCTTTTTTCCCAGAAAGTGCCCTTTTTTATTGGTGCCCCCCCCCCCCCCACTTTGGAAGTCGCTCCGCCGCCTCTGAGGCAGAATGTCAGATCCCCGGAAAACAGTCTAGTGTGCATGAATTCATGTCCAACGTGTTTATCGGAAATGAACACCTGTAAATCTAATGTAGAAATTCAAGTCCAGGGGTTGTTTACCAGTTCCTGTCATAATATCGGGAACATAATTAATGCTGTTCAACATTTAGATGTATACAAAGTCAAACTATTAACCGTACAAATGGTCAACTTAACCCAACTCCTCTATTGCTATAGCGCCCCCTTAGGTCAATGTTTTGCCCAAATCAGCGTATATCTCCATTTACGGCTGGACTCCCAAACTTCTATTTTTCCTTTTCTTCAACTATTCATACAGGATACCCTTTTATATACCTCACTTAAGTAATCCAGCAATCTGATTGGTCGAAATTGCATTCATAAACTTTAACTGTTCCCGAAAATTCCCGGTAACCATGGTTAAAAAACAGTTCAAAATCCCAATAACCATGGTTATTGGGAAAATAGGTCAGTCTTCATGGTTACCCCATAGGGTTACATGTTAAAAAATGGTCTGAGCGATCGAGGATACCGTACGTGTGCGAAGAATTGGTCGGTAATTTCCATACAATTGAATCTCGATCGATCTTACCGACAATTTTATCTTGCATTGTTGACATTAAGACGAAAATAAACTTCCAAAAACAAAAAAACAACATCTGCCGATAGATCTTGATCTAAATTCGTGCCAATATCAAGATGCATTGCAAAAGTAAAAGAAGGGCCTGTTTAATGGAGCAGCCGCGAAGCTTCCACCACGCGAAGCCGTTTTCAATCCATTTTAATGTATATATATATATAAGAAAAAACTGCTATGTATCGTAACAGAGCGCGATAGCCGAGCGGTTTAAGGCGGCGGTTTCGTTACATCACCTTTGGTACGCAAGAGATCGAATCCCATCTTCGACAAAAGTTTTTTTTTTTTCTTCTTTTTTTTTTCGGCATATAAAAGTATTAATGACTGCCTTAATATTCGAGAAAAAGTTGTTTTTATACGCTCTCGGGAAGGTTACAATTGGGCTATTGCACTCGGCACGCCTCGGGGCAATAGCACAATTCTAACCTTCCCTTGAGCGTATAAAAACAACTATTTCTCTCAAAGCATATTATAACCTGGGTAGAGAGAACCAATAGTGAACCCGGCACGTTATATATGGATTATCTATGGTAGCTTGTCGATCTACGGTAATTTTGAACTATTTTGTATCTTAATTGTGCAATTAATGTATTCGATTTTGTTTGTTGAGAAAAAAGAATAAAATAACATTCCAAATCTATAACAACAACAAAATCAATCCCCCCAATACAAAAACACACCAGCCACTATGAAATGGACAACTCCCATGCACCATGCACACTTTTCGAGGCACCTGTAAAATTATGAATCTTCAGTAATAGGTCCCTCAGAAACTAGTGCTAAGGTCGTCACATAGAATTTATGATTTCAACTGAAGCCTCTCAGTGCATAGTGCATTGATTTTTATTCAAATTTCGTTTCCCCCCCCCCCCCTTTCCATATGTGATCAACATTGTGTTGTTGTCACTTGAGCTATCGATGAATCAATGGATGCGGTTAACAGCGTTGGTGTATTATGTGGATTTATCACATTTAGATTCTGAGTATTGGCAGCGAATTATATCATATTGAAAAGAATGCAATTAATAGTTGTACACAATAATTGTCAGTTAATATATTCTCTATTTCTCCATCTCTCTCTCTCTCTCTCTCTCTCTCGTGCATAAAGAAAATATGAATATAATATAGGGCTTTCATTAAGTCAACTTGAACATTTTATCAGTATTGAACAGGGGAAAGAAATGGGTACGAAAATAATCAAAACGAACATCTAAGATACTAAATGTTTATTCGTGATGGAAACGAACGCAGGTATGTTAACATGTGAAATAATTATTTATAGAGGGATGATGGATCAATTATTTGACGTTGATTTATTCGTTGAATATTACACGAATATACTCAATCCATCTAAAAATAAGAAATCTAGCTGTAATAAATACACAGACAAGAAAGTTTTTAAAAAAAAAGATAGATGCCAGAATGATGACATTGACGAGGATTCAAATTTTGATTAAAAAATAATCAAACTGTGTTCGGAGGTCATATGTATTTTAGAAAGGTTTATCCACCAGCATGTTGTTGAAGACTATTTTCAATTTCAGTCGGTTATGAGCATATGGTCATGGCAGGTTTCGTCCTTGTAGAACCTTTACACACTCTTGCAAATGCAGCAGCAGTAAAACTACAAACTATATTTCATAACGACCACCCCTCCGAAAAATCCTCTCACATCTTAGGAACCTCTTAAGATACAAGAATTCGACATAGCAAAATACAAAGAAATCTTATAACCTTTGCTTTTGGCTAATCCCTTTTCGCTACCAACGTGCCCTCCTCGGCCCGGACTCTCCGTGAGGTTAACAGAAAAGCAAAGGTAGAGAGATAAACCCTACTGTTCCTTGAAGTCGCCCCAGTATTTCTTCTATGCATGATTCCGGTCTCATGTTGAGGTTTCGGAATAAATATTAAATACTTCATCCCGGCTAAGTCCAACAGTAATTCCAGCCAAATCCCTACTTTAGAACTTCCCTCAGAAAATAACGACTATTAGTTGTTAAACCGACTTAGGAGCTATAAAGCCAGTAAGTAATAGTTTGCTTTTCAGACCATTGTACCGAATGGTCGTTCGTTTTATGCTGCGCAAAGATTCAATCAGTTTAGTCTTGGCCATTACAAGAAGTGGGTTATTGATGTAGACAAATGCTCATGTACCCTTTACAGCTCATTTTATGTATGTTATTATCAAAGAAGGAAAAAAGCCAGTCAGTCACTCAATAGTGTCTGACAGTGAAGTCTAGCGAGTAAACGGGTTCCTTGTATGATTTAAATATTTGGACACTGCTAACGTTTAATTTTCACAGATAGGACATACATGACATATTCATAATTCCTGCAAAGTTCTACAGAATTTGATGTTGGCTGCAAAAGCAACACAGTATCTTTAACAGACTAGAAACAATTACACATGGGAAAAATATACAAAAGAGATAGATGAAAAGGAGAAAATGGGAAGAATATACACTGTTGGTCATAATGGTGGAATATTTATTTTTTACACCAATTAATTAAATGATTTTGACAATTATTTATTCCTAATAGATCTAGGTAATAGTATACATTCTCAGATTGTATTGAATGACAACTGGGGAGTGTTTGTTTTGCGTGACTGCTAAAGCATGTGTGTGCTACAATGCTAATCAACTAGGGGACCTACGTCCGTAATGGGGATTAATACCTCATAAAAGGGCACTAATATAGCACATCGACACGGTTTTGATCCTTGGGGCTCACAGTAACGAGGCCATTGCTTAGCCAATGGATCATGACTGTACGCAGCGGGCGCTAGGGTACGTCGACGCCCCCACACACAAAAAAAAAAAAAATGCAATAAATGTTCAATAATTCATTGCATTCCCCAGTCCCCAACAGGAAAAATTCCTCGGTAGGGCCATGCATGGTTCAAGGCATGCCCACATAGAAGATTTTTTATGTTGGGGGTCGGGGCAAAATGCAATAAATTATTTAAAATTTATTGCATTTTTTTTTAGTTTTTTTGTTTTTGTGGGGGCGTCGACGTACCCTAGCGCCCGCTGCGTACAGTCATGATCCATTGGCTAAGCAATGGCCTCGTTACTGTGAGCCCCAAGGATCAAAACCGTGTCGATGTGCTATATTAGTGCCCTTTTATGAGGTATTAATCCCCATTACGGACGTAGGTCCCCTAGTTGATTAGCATTGTAGCACACACATGCTTTAGCAGTCACCCAAAACAAACACTCCCCAATTGTCTTTCAATTAAATCTGAGAATGTTTACTATTATCTAAATCTATTAGGAATAAATCATTGTCAAAATCATTCAATAAATTGGGGTTGAAATAATTATTCCACCATTATGACCAACAGTTTACATAAAGATGGAGAGCGAAAGCACAAAACAGAACAAAACAACAACAGAGAAAAGTTGAGAAGGAAGAAAGATATATGTAGGAGAAATGGTGATGGGGAAGAAAAAGAAGAGAGAGAGAGAGGGGGAGATACAAGAAAAAGTACAAAAGAGCAAAACAGAAAAAACGAGTTTGCTAATAAATGAAGAAATGTTGGTAAAGTATGGTAAGGGCCAGCCTGTAAAAGAGGGTGGGGGGGGGGGGGGAAGACAATGAAGCAAACAAAAATAAACAAAATTACATACTATATCATATGTGATGACATATCGTTGGTGTATTATGTAGATTCATCATATTTAGATTCTGAATATTGGCAGCAAATTATATGATATTGAAAAGGATGCAATTCATAGTTGTACACAATAATTGTCAGTTAATATATTCTCTCTCTCCCTCTCCCTCCCCCTCTCTCTCTCTCTCCTCCTCTCTTTCTCTCTCTCTCTCTCTCTCTCCCCCTCTCTCTCTCTCTCTCGCTCTCGTGCTTAAAGAAAATATGAATATAATATTCGGCTTTGATTATTAAAGACAAATTGAACATTTTATCAGTATTAAACAGGGAGAAAGAAATGGGGAGGAAATGAATCAAAACGAACATTTAAGATACATGAACATGGTGACTTGTCGGTTACTAACGGCATCAACAATCCATCAACAAAAAAGAAATCTAGCTGTAGTACATACACATACAAGAAGGTTTTAAAAAAGAGAGATGCCAGAATGATGACATTGAAGATTAAAATTTTGATTAAAAAATAATCAAACTGTGTTCCGAGGTCATATTTAATAACATTTTAGAAAGTTTTATCCACCAGCATGTTGTTGAGCACTATTCGCAATTTAATTTGAATGCGGTGAAGCAGAAGGTCATTGCAGGCTTCGATTTTCTATAATACTAGAAACTATCTAGACAGTACTTCAACAGAAAGCTGGATAGAGACACTTCGTCACATCAAGCTACGAGAGAGTACATGTATATCATCATCTCACCGAATTCTATTCGAACACCGCATCGAAATCAGGTAGGCCCAAATGCCCTTACGTTATTCCTGTTGCACATGAGACGTCTTTCTGACTGCGTCAGTTTGTAATTGTATTGATAATGATATCGATTATTTTGTAGCGCTAAAACAAAAAATACCTTAGATGCTGCTTATAAGTATCGGCTTGCATGGTGATGTAGATATACAGTAGGCTTACACACACTCAAGAAAGAAAGATTAACGACAGTCCTTTTCAGGACTCCCCAGTCCTCCCCCTCTCACATGGTGCAACCGTATAAGCCTACTGTGTACAAAGTAACATAATGCGAAGAGAAACATAAAACTCAAATAGGTATATCATACTTTATTATTGAGGGAAGAAATATGTTTTAATGGATCTTAATTCTCTGATGGAAAGGGGAATATTGTTCTACGATTTCGAAGGAGCCATTGTATAACGTTTTTCGGTAGTTGAGAGTCTGGATTTGGGAATAATTCATGTAAATTCAGTTGTTGAGCGTAGCTCTGCATTTCTTCAGACATTTATTCGCCTCTTGTGTAACGGGTTTTAGTGTACATAAATGAGGAGCTATGCTATGATTTTTTTAAAGAATAAAGAATATTACTGGCATGTTCAGAGCTTGATTTTGAAAAAAGGGAAACATTGCAAGTTCTACTGTTCTGCTTTGCTTCAAATGGTGGATAGATCACGTGACGTATAAGATGGCACCAATCACACAGAGAGTGTATACTACATACTTGATGCTGGCCATGCTGTGTGTACTAGCTACATACCAGGGTGCATCAGGAGATACCACCGATGTCGAGGTAAAATACGCAAAAAGATTATAGTGTTCTACAGTACGTACCGAAAAAAGTACACACTCTGAAAATATCCTCCAAAATTATTATTATAGGATATCTTCATAATTTTGTTTAATTACAAAATTATGGATTAGAGTCTATTCAATAGGATGGCACTAAAAGTATTGACAATGTTTTACGCTTGAGTGAGCATTCGCTTATTTACTCGCAATCGTGTAATAGAAATCATGCAGATATAGTGAAAGTATCATTTTAGAGCATATTTTCAAAGTGTGTACTTTTTTGTACGCATTGTATAAATGTACTGGGGTCGTTTGAAATGGAAATCCACACGAAAATTTGTGATTCAAAAGAGTTATTTGATTCCTACTTTGGAGATGATTCAGCTCCAAAGAAAGTGATCCCTAATATGATTTCTTTGAAAATGGACTACACTCATCTCCATCAAAGTGACTCTGTAACATTGCCTCAGATTCTGAAACAGTATCCTGGATTTAGCTCATGCTGCAATCATAATTATAAACCTTTATGTCAGTCAGGAATCCCATGACTTTTACAAGTCTATCGCCTTTCTGATTATCAAGATATTTATGATTGAAAACCGAAATCAAATTTTGCGTTTTCCTAACGGCTTTTATATGGTAAAACCGGTCACTCAAAGATTATTACTTTTTTAAGGCACCTCATTATCATTTTGAAGCGCAATTTTTTTGTTATGGCTCCCCCCCCCCCGCCAATAGAAAAAGTGGGGGGGGGGGACAAATTTTGCCCCCCCCCCAAAAAAAAAAAAGGCCCCCTCCCCCATCGAAAAAAGAATCAGCAGTAAAGGAGTAGAAATGGTTTGTATTTTTTAACCAAAAATAATATAAAATATAATAAAACCTGAATTGAATCACATACAAATCATATTCCATTTAAAGAAAAGGGAAGTAAACATGAATTAAATTTCCTAAACATTCCGCATGCCCCAATATTTATCAATGGAGAATTTGATAATGGGATAGAGGCCTACGCGCAGATCGTGAAGATATTGATGGGAAAGCGTGCGTGTTTGTTTTTGAAGGGGTGAGAAGACATGAGCCCCTGAACACTGGCCTACTGATGGGGGGGGGGGGGGCTTGGGGACAACTGCCTTTCAAATATTCGATACCAGTGATTTACAAATGGTGCTGAAATGACATGATTTTCATGGATTTGTTCTCATTTTTTTTGTAAATTATACTTTTGTATGCGTTTGTTAGAAAATTACATATTCCCAAGTCTACAGTCAGGCAAAATATGCTTATTTAGAAGCTTTCATGTTAGGGCCTGCAGAACGGCGCGGCTTGGGGGCTCGAGCCCCCTCACATTGTTAAAAATTATGTTAAACAGAAAAAGAAGGAAAGAAAGAGAGAAAGACAAATGAGTGACAAATGAGGTATCAAAATATGCTCATCTGACTGTATTTAAATGCCTAAAACCCCTGAGCTTACGGGGGCTCTGCCCCCTGGACCCTAACCAAGGCCCCTAGGTGGCCCCTGGATGCTCATCTGACCGTAATTAAATACCTAAAACCCCTGAGCTTTCGGGGCTATGCCCCCTGGACTCCACCAAGTGCCCTAAGGAAGGCCCCTGGATGCTCATCTACAGCCTTTTCACACACAGCTAAAATTCATCGTATCCAGAGATGATTAGTATAAACGTGTTTAACTCAACAGTTTTAAACATGTTTTTTCCCAGTGTGAACATCGTTTATACGATGTTGGGATAGATACGAAGTCGCGATTCATACGCCCCTAAAAGCATGCTGCAGATACGAAGTTCGTATCTAGAGAGCTTGACATTTTGTGTGTGAAAGGTTATTCGTGTTTAAACGTGTTTCAGATGTGTTTAAACTGGATGGAGCGTGCGCTTTGATTGATATGACATGACCTTCAATGCGCAATGGCACTACTGCGCATTTTACGAGCAGTAGTTAATCACGAAACGATTAACGATCGCACCGAAATTTCTGTGTATGAATGATGTCGTATGTACTGGTGATTAGTTTAAAGCCCTTTAAACTAGTCATGTTTATAGAATTTTAGCTGTGTGTGAAAAGGCTCCTGGCCGTAATTAAATATTTAAAACCCCTGAGCTTACGGGGGCTCGACCCCCTGGATCCCAACAAGGGCCCGAAGGCGCCCCCTGAATCATGCTCATCTGACCGTAATTAAATGCCTAAAACCCCTGAGCTTCTGGGGGCTCCACCCTTTGACCCCCACCGAGGCAAAGCCCCTCGGACCCCACATCAATTTACGCTCCACTCGCTTCGCTCGCTTCTCTCTACCTGATCGTTAATACTCCACTCTGAAAACGTTCCGCAAGGCCTTCATGTAACATGTAAGAGTGGTGGTGATGCAGATTTTTCTTCTCCCCCCTCCTCCCAAACGTTTGTTTGCTCATTACGCCACTGCTCCTTAAAGGTGAGCCCCTGGAATGTTTTCCCCTCCCCCCAATCCCAAACTGCTTCCGGCGCGCCTGCATGTATGTTTCGTCAAACGTGCCTTGATAAGATCATCGCCTCCTTACATACACATATATATGTAAAATAAGTTAAGGAAATGCTTACTTTTGAAATTGAATCATATTTTACAAGTAGAACTGTAACATTCTCATGTTTTTATTTTGTATTCATGAATTCAAGTCTGCCTCCCCATCGACGAACAGGAACATATTGGAATCCGTGAGACCTCCTCCATCACCTAGAACCCCACCAGTGAGTATACTGGCCTGTAGTATATCTTCCTCGCCATCTTCTAATTATCAACTCATTTTCTCCTTTTTTCTGATCTGTACCTGTTGCCCATGAGAGAAATTGTTATCGTCATATTGATTGTTGAGATACGCTGGATTATAAATGATAAATTCATCTTACGCTGAATCTTTATAATACAGGGGCATGTACATGTCGTCTATGACAGAAATTGTTATCCCCATATGACTGCTTATACAGCAGAGAATTAGAAGAGATCGACATTACTAAATAGGGCAAGAATGCCATTTTGAAACATTATCAATTTGTCGTTGGTGTTGTTCCTAACTTCCTCCAATAAACTCACTCTTTATACTCCTTGATTATGCATGAAGTTTAATATCTTGCTTACAAACAAAATTAATTCATTTTTATCTCAATGTTTCACTATTTTGTATTCAAAGCCCTGTGTACCACAAGGAAAATCATGTAACCCAAACCAGAGGCTGGAAAATTGTTGTGGTACTATGAGATGTTACAATTACGATGGAGACCGTTGCCGGGATCTATCAAGATGTATTTGTAGACACGAAAGTTTAACCGGCGAATAGATTCCTGCTAGAAATGACAGTTCATGATGATTAAAAGTGCTCAAAGCAAGCCATATATCGATTGATATTTATATATGTTAATGTTGATATAACTATTAGGTCTATACTGCAACTCCCCAAACGTATACTACTGTAATTATGGACATGAATTTTGGTGATTGGTGAGATATTAATTTTTAGATGAGATAATTTGAACGTAATATCTGTTTGTTTGCCGACGCCCCACCGTGTCAACCACATCACGTGATACAGGGTCTGAGCTATACTGACCTTACACCAAACTTTCATATACAATGTATTATTTACAATACTTATTTATAATCTGTTATTTAGAAGCTTGTTTAGACTTCTAGCGGAAGAAATGGTGTATATTTTTCGCATAGAGTCTGTATTTGTAAATTAATCAACCCCTGATTCACTAGCATATCATAGACCATGATAGATATGTATTGAGAAAGAGAGAGAGAGAGAGAGTTATTAACATTATGAAATGATTTAGCATTTTAGCATTTTGCTTGTCAATCGTGCACTCTCAACAAATTTTCATTGTTTGTCATTATAGTGCTAATTAGAGTGTTATGGACACTGTTATTAAAGCTTATCTGCCGTAGTTTACAGGAGGGATTAGACCGCTCTGCAAGGTCACTGGACAGGTGGTTATCTCATCAACTCAGCTCTCAGTTAACATAAGAAAAAAAGGATCATGGGGGACCAATGGTCACCGATTAGGCATTGTTTGTTATATAGAGGGCGCAAGGAACTACCAGTAGTGCAGTGGGCCTTTAATATATTCTTTATCGCGACATGCTTTGGACGATGAAATAAAAACACATAATGTTGTATAAATCACTAGGTAGTGGTAGGAGGTTTAAAAAATATATAATTTCGGTTGTACTGTTTATGATACATATTTCCATCATTGTCCATACGAAGACAAAATATTGTATCATGCATTTATATAGAACCATTATTGCCTCCATCCCTCCATTACATCGATTCAATATTATATTTTGAACTTATTGATTATGAATTCAATATCCCTTGCAAGCTAGAAAAGATATGATAATACTTACACCCCCCCCCCCCCTCATCATCATCATCAAGTGCCTGGTGTGTTACAGACATCGGCCGTCATGGCCCTCCATTTCTGCCTATGTTATCTAGTATTCTTAAAGAGCTGGTATTGCTGATTTCATTTTTGGTTGCCCATTTAAGGGTTGAGGCTTCTTGATATTTTTTCTTCTAGATAATCTTATCTGTATATGTCACAAGGAAATGGCTTTTGCATCTTTCTTATTGTGTTGATGAGTGATGGTTTTACTCTTGCTTTCATCTTATTAAATATATCCTTGCCGTTGCAAGTCTTTTCTTTATCTCATGAATACTTTTCACATCTGTTTTCTTTTTGTTTGTTTAAAGGAAATAAATTAATAAATGAGAAGGAAATAATTGTGTTTAAAATGTTGAATCTTCTTTGAGCGTCGTAAACGTGCCAACAGGCGCGTACACAGGGGAGGGGGGTGTTTTGGGGATTAACCCCCCCCCTTTGGTATTTTTATGTGTGTAAACCCCCCCCCCCCATCACCCCCATCACCCCCCCCCCCCCTTTGGAGCAAAATGTCAAATTTTCAAATTTCGAGACCAAAAAAAAAAGAAGAAAAAGTGTCCTCTTTCAAGATTCAAGATTCAAATAAGGTTTTATTCATGACTTGTCAAAATGTCCAAGGACTAAAAATGCAAGTTTACATCAATATAAAAAGTATTTAAAAACATGTGTACATATAAAGATAACACAGCAAATGAGAACCAATATATAACAATGAATAAATGTTTAAATCAAAACATTAAAGTAGTAACAAAAAAAGGATTTAAAAAAAAATGAAATATTGCTAACGAAAATGAATAAATGTTTACATAAAACAAATGAAGTGTATACAGATACGTGAGTTCAATTAAATTAACTGTAACATTGGGAAACTGTGATAAAATGCAATACAAATTCCATTCAGAAGGTATAGTGAGTATTAAAAAATATTAAAAAGTATTAAAATTGGAGTCTTGGCGGTGTGCTAAGTGTGATATGAGTACAGTATGATATAAAAACATATTGCACTTTTGCAAACAATGGAATTCCTTAGGTATTATTGGTCACAGTAAGAATAGCAGACAATTAAAGAATGTTGTACTGTAAAACATCATCAGAGGAGAAAGAGGTGGAGAGGAAGAAGAGAGGAAGAGGCAGAGAGAGCAAAGAGAGAGAGAGAGAGAGAGAGGAAGAGAGAGAGAGACAGACATAGAGCTGAGAGAGAGGGAATGGGAGTGAAATAAAAATAGAGGGGGATGACCAGAACTGAAGAAGAGAAAAGAAAATTTGAAAAGTAGCAAGTTCGAATAGAGAAAAGGGATGAGAGAGTAAGAGGAAGGATAAAAGTACATGCAATATAAAAAAAAATACGAATGAATGGAAGAACCCGCTATGCCAATCATCATGACAGTTAATATTGCATATAATTATATTGCTGAAATACATGACATACAACATACTGATAATTATAATTACCAATTATAATTTATCATTAATTTATCATTATTTAAAAGAAATGGAATTCCTCAGGTGTTATTGGACACAATAAGAAAAACATGATTATAGAATAATTATATTATTGTTGAAATACATGACATACAACATACTGATAATTACCTAAGCCTCTATTTATTATTATTATTCAAGGATCGAGTGAAAGATGGGATGGGGGAATTTCAGTATCTCGTAGTTCTCATCTTAGGCAAGGACAAATCAAGTGCATTTCGCAGAATGCGGCTACAGTCATTGACTCTGCTCTCAGACAGGAGATGTCGATGAACCTTAGATTGGAGAAGTGATTCTGCAAATCTTAGAGAAAGGGATGTGCGTCTCTCTTTAAGAGAGGAGACACCAAGATGAGATTGCAGTTCATCATACGTTCTAGAGTCAGGGTAGGTAATAATCCTGAGAGCTCTCCTTTGAACTCGCTCGATGCTTACAGAGTGGTTGTTTGTGATCCCTGATGTCCAAACAGGTGCTGCAAATTCTAGCACTGGCCTGATGTACAACATGTAGATAGTAGCAAGATCCTTGGTGGTAACACCATTCCTCCGAAGCTTAGTCAGGAGATAAAGTCTTCTGGAAGCGTTGGAGATAAAACGGGTGACCTGCCCATCCCATTTGAGATCATCCTGAAGGAAGACCCCTAGGAGCTTAAGGGATGAGACAGCTTCCAGTGTGGTAGAGTTGATGTCAAGAACGATGGGTGGCGGGGGCTGGCGAAGCAATGAAATCTGCATAGCTTTACACTTAGCAGCATTCGGGACAACGTCGTTGTCTTTGCACCATTGGATCAAGGAGTCTAGATGCGACTGCCATTCAGATGGATGCGTTTTCTTCAAGACCTCCACGATTGTCAAGTCATCCACATATTTCCATCGGTTATCACTTTCAACAGCTGCATCGTTGATAAGGACCAGAAACAGGACCGGTCCGAGGCGAGTACCTTGGGGTACCCCACAGGTGATGGCTTGTTGTTGAGAGGATTTCCCATGGCAGCGGACAGTCTGCGCTCTGTTGGAGAGGAAGCTGCAGATAGTAGGGATGATAGAGTGATCAACACCCAAGTCGATCAACTTGTTCATAACAATGGTGTGGTTGAAATGGTCAAAAGCCTTAGAAAAATCCACAACGCAGAAGTTAGCCCCCCCCCCCCGCTTATTCAGCAGTCGGCTGAGTCGTTGCGATTTTTTTGGGGGGGACCAAAAAAAAAAAGAAAAAAAAGTGTCCTCTTCAGAAAACTATTTAACTCATCTTTGTAGAGGGTGTCTAAAACAAAAATGGTACTAGTGGTGGTGGTGGTGGTGGTGCAAGTGGTGGTGGTAGTGGTGATGGTGATGGTGATGGTGACGAGGTTGGCGATAATAGTGGTAGTAGTGTTGGTGTTGGTCGTGGTCTTCGTCGCGTAAGTAGTGGCTGTGGATGTAGTAGTGGTAGGATCCCAGAACTTTACTGATTTTAGATTTTATTGTATGAGCATCTACTAACTTTGCGACCTCTACTTTCCTGTCCTGAGCTGAAGATGGCGCTATCCTGGTTTTGTATTTGAGTACAATTGAGTGTAAACTCTCAGAAGGAAAAGGGCGGTCGTTGAACTACGAAATTCCTGTTTGAAGAACAATATAGAGCATTGATGCACAGATTCAATAAAATGCTTTGTATCTCCCACCAACAATAGCTCCTGCAAATCAAACGCTTGTGCTAAGACTAACCGACATGTATTGAAACAACCATTCAACTGAATTGATTCAGTTGTCACACTCAAACTTACAAATGTGTACATATATTATGTAAAATCTAATATCGTACTTTCTAAGCTAGCATAGTTAATGATAATTATTCATGTATCTGATTCGGTCCATTTTTCGTCTTCTTCTTTTCACTCATTTTCCCCTTTTCGTCAGGTTATTAATATAAGCTTTCCCTTTTTGCCTTTCCTTCTCCCTTCTTGTACTTTTTTTTATTAATTGTTCTTTGACCATGTCAGCTCCTTCCCTCCTTCATGCAGTTCGTCTGATTCCCCTGTTCGTGCACCCCTCCTTCTTCTTCTTCTTCTTCTTCTTCTTCTGCTTCTTCTTCACAATCTTGCTCTTCCTTCTCAGTCCGTTCCTCACTGACCTAGAGCACATATTTTTTTTATTTTTTATTTATTTATTTATTTATTTATTTATTTTTTTTTTTTTTTGGGGGGGGGGGGGGGGGGGGGGGTTTGTCCCCGAAATTGGAAAATTATGCCAACCGATACTGCGTTCAGTAGGGGGGGGGGTCACTTTTTTCTTGTCACCCTTTAGCACACACACAAAAGGGGGGGTTCTTCCAAAACACACACCTAAAAGAGGGGGGTTAACCCCCCCCCCCCTCCCCCCCAGCCCCCTGCTTACGCGCCTGATATTGACACACAACATACACATTGAAGAAACCTACTACAGATTAGCCAGTTAGCGGTCAGGAAAATCATTAAAGCTTTTACCAGGTAGATGAACATTTCGAGTTATTGAGGGTCAGCTATGTTAGCGAGCATGAAAATATTTCACAGTCTATATTCTATCCATAAAATGGCAATGGAGCAAACAATAAAACTGAGTCTTTGATCTCAGACTACGAATCTCCTCGACCCCCAGCACAGGCGCGGATCTAGAATTTCTTAAGGGTGGGGGCCCAATTTTTTGTCTTGATGCTCCCGAAAATTTGAAAATCGCGCCGGCCGAAAATGCGCTGAGTTGGAGGGGGGGGGGGGGGGGGAGTGAGGGGGACCAACTCCCAAAAAAGGTAAAATTAACGTGTTTTTTCTCAGGCCCCCCCCCCCCCCTGGATCCGCCACTGCCCCAGCATGTTATAGATGTCATTTATTCAATTGTTTTTGCTGGTCTATGCTCGAGGGACTTCAGTCCCTGTGGATCTACAAAATCTACATGGATGTACATTTTTATAAGATAGTTGTTATAGGCGAGCAGAAATATACAAATTAGGTGCCTGTCAAAGTCAGTGGAAGGTCATACAATACATTTAAAGTGACAATTCAATATTAAGGTTTTTAGAACGAATTTATGCTATATGCAGATAGATGTAAATAATCAAGCTTGTGTATAAATGCAAGATAGAGAAATTTACAGTTATTTTGGTTCATGCAAATTGGCAATAATCTGTTTAAAGGAAAGTCAGGTCAGTTTGAGAAACTCTGAAAATATGAGTTTATCAAAGTAGTGCATATTGGGAAATGCAAAAGGTTTTGTAGCCATTAGTTACTCTGAAGTTTTGACAGTTTAAGGACGAAGTCAAGATTGACAGTTTATAGTACAAAAGAAAAATTGGTTTAAATGAATCTTTAAAGATACAGCTATTTGGTTTTATTCAGATTTTTTGTATTGTATCTTGTGTAACATGAATGATGTACTCGATTTGTCATTGTTATTTTTTATTTGTATTTGCAGATCGAATCAAAAAGCTTTACAGTGTAATGGGCCCATAGTAGTTCGGTGACTACGAGTTCAGAAGCAAAATGAAAACGAAACAGCTCGGATATATTGAAGTCCACTTTATTATTTATAAACTCAGACGAAGCTCCAATAGTTCAAACGAAGATTATTTATTTAAGGACATTTTAAAATAGCTTATTCTCTCAGAGGCTGGGCCGCCCTATAGATCGAGCGAGTTAAGCAGGACATCTCGCACATGGCATTTAAATACTCAGGCGCCCGACGAGGCTTCAAAGTCACATGACCTTATAGTCCTTATGAGCTAATCAATAACAAGATAGGATATATAAAATGACCCTTAGGTCACCTAACCTCGAGATCAGTTCAATATACCAATCAAGAGAGAAGTTATACATTCAATTAAATATAAAATAAATATAAAATCACAAGGCACAATAGAAAGAGTGGTTAGGACTATGTACCGAAGGAAATAGGAGGAGCCTACAGACCCGTGAATACAGAGGCGGCGGACCTGGGGGGCAGGGGGGGGACAGTGCCCCCCACTTTTTAAAGTACCCCAAAAGTGCCCCTTTTTCCATGGGAAAAGTGCCCCTTTAATTTTGTAAGAAGCGCCCCTTTTTACATAAAAGTGCCCATATTACTTTGATATGTGCCCCTCTTAATTTTTAAAAGTGCCCCATCTCCTTTCCACCTCTGATATGTGCCCGTTTTTTTTTACACGTACCTCTTTTCCCAGACAAGTTCCCAGTTTCCTTTTTGCAATAAGTGTCTTTTTTCCATTCTCATAAGTGCCCTTATTAATCTCTAGTAAGTGCCTCTTTTCGGATACGAGAAGCGCCCCTTCTCACTTTTGTTAAGCGCCTCCTTCACCTCTGATAATTGCCCTATTCAAATCTTAGAGATGCCCCTTTTACTTTGACAATTGCCCCTTTTCCTTTGTATGAAGTGCCCCTTTCCCTTTTAACAATTACCTCTTTTTAACTCGGATAAGCGCACCTTATATTTTCACATGTGCCCCCTTTCCTTTCTAATAAGTCCCCCTTTTCCTTATGATAAGTGCCCCCATTTAACAAAGAGTCCTTCGCCTTTTGATAAATGCCCCTTTTCACTTATGAAAATATTCCTTTTTCATTCTCCTACTAGTGCTCCTTTTCATGTCTGGTAAATGACCCTATTCAATTCTGAGAGACAAATCGTTTTATTTTGACAAGTGCCCCCCTTTTCCTCCTGATAAGTGCTCTTTTCATCTCTAATAACACCCCCTTTTATTTTGACACGTGCCCCTTTTCCTTCCTAATAAATGCTCTTTTTCCTTCATAATTTCCGCTTTTCATAAAAAGCCCCCTTTTACCTCCAATAAATGCCCCTATCAAAATCTGATCGGTGATCCTTTTCTTTCAACAAATGCACATTTCCCTTTATTATTAGTGCCCCTTTTTCATTCTCATAAGTGCCTCTTTCATATATGGTGTTTGCCCCTTTTCATGTGCGATAAGTCCCCCTTTTCACCTCTGATAATTAACCTTTTTTAACAATGATACGTGCCCCTTTTCCTTTCTTATGAGAAACCTATCCCTTTTTCATAAATGCCCCTATCAAAATCTGATAGTTGCCTGTTTTCTGTCGACAAATGCCCAATTTCCATTCTCATAAGTGCCTTTTCAACCCTGGTAAGTGTCCCATTTTCACCTCTGATAATAACCCTTTGTACTTTGACAAGTGCTCCTTTTATTTCTAATAAGTGTCTTATCCTATCGATAAGTGTCACCCTTTCTTCTCATTATTAAACGTGCCCCTAATTTCAAGCGACTAACATCAATATCTCCCAAAGCTCGCTCGCTACGCTCGCTCACATTTATAGATGTTATAATTATGTTACTTATCAAAGGTCTTTTCAGTTTGCTGTTATGTAAATGTGCTTATTTATAACCCGATGAAGCTGGGTTTTTCCTGTTTATAAGATGTAGTTTTCGCACTGTGACCTCACAAATCCGACCATCACACCCGACTGCAAGGTATGATGCTTTAAAAAGCAATATTTTATACGATGTATAAAGAAAAACAAATATTGAAATCATCCCTGATAATGTAATCAAATTTTAGGAGTATATACCAATGTCTAAAAATTGTTTACTTTCGCTTTGAGATTTCCCTTTCTATGTGTCCTTTTTTCCCCAGAAAGTGCCCTTTTTTATTGGTGCCCCCCCCCCCCCCACTTTGGAAGTCGATCCGCCGACTCTGAGGCAGAATGACAGATCCCCGGAAAACAGTCTATTGTGCATGAATTCAAGTCCAACGTGTTTATCGGAAATGAACACCTGTAAATCTAATGTAGAAATTCAAGTCCAGGGGTTGTTTACCTGTTCCTGACAAACTATCGGGAACATAATTAATGCTGTTCAACTTTTAGATGTATATAAAGTCAAACTAATAACCGTACAAATGGTCAACTTAACCCAACTCCTCTATTGCTATAGCGCCCCCTTAGGTCAATGTTTTGCCCAAATCAGCGTATATCTCCATTTACGGCTGGACTCCCAAACTTCTATTTTTCCTTTTCTTCAACTATTCATACAGGATACCCTTTTATAACCTGGGTAGAGAGAACCAATAGAAGCAACAATGCCGTCAAACCCGGCACGTTATATGTGGATTATCTATGGTAGATTGTAGATCTACAGTAATTTTGAACTATTTTGTATCTTAATTGTGCAAATAATGTATTCGATTTTGTTTGTTGAGAAAAAAGAATAAAATAACATTCCAAATCTATAACAACAACAAAATCAATCCCCCCAATACAAAAACACACCAGCCACCATAAAATGAACAACTCCCATGTACCATGCACACTGTTCGAGGCACCTGTAAAATTATGAATCTTCAGTGATAGGTCCCTCATATAGGGCTTTGATTAAGACAACTTGAACATTTTATCAGTATTGAACAGGGAAAAGAAATGGGTACGAAAATAATCAAAACGAACATCTAAGATACCTACTAAATGTTCATTCGTGATGGAAACGAACGCAGGTATGTTAACATGTGAAATAATTATTTATAGAGGGATGATGGATCAATTATTTGACGTTGATTGATTCGTTGAATATTACACGAATATGGTGACGTGTCGGTTACGAACGGTGGGCTTCGACATCTACTCAATCCATCAAAAAAATAAGAAATCTAGCTGTAATAAATACACAGACAAGAAAGTTAAAAACAAAAACAAAATAGATGCCAGAATGATGACATTGACGAGGATTCAAATTTTGATTAAAAAATAATCAAACTGTGTTCGGAGGTCATATGTATTACAATTTTAGAAAGGTTTATCCACCAGCATGTTGTTGAACACTATTTTCAATTTCAGTCGGTTATGAGCAAATGGTCATGGCAGGTTTCGTCCTTGTAGAACCTTTACACACTCTTGCAAATGCAGCAGCAGTAAAACTACAAACTATATTTCATAACGACCACCCCTCCAAAAAATCCTTACACATCTTAGGAACCTCCTAAGATACAAGAATTCGACATAGCAAAATACAAAGAAATCTAATATAACCTTTGCTTTTGGCTAATCCCTATTCGCTACCAACGTGCCCTCCTCGGCCCGGCCTCTCCGTGAGGTTAACAGAAAAACAAAGGTAGAGAGATAAACCCTACTGTTCCTAGAAGTCGCCCCAGTATTTCTTCCATGCATGATTCCGGTCTCATGTTAAGGTTTCGGAATAAATATTAAATACTTCATCCCGGCTATTAAAGTCCAACAGTAATTCCAGCCAAATCCCAGTTACATACCCGAAATCTCCGCATAAAACAATACAATTTTGACCTGTTACACATGTATCAAATATACAGTTGTTATAAGCTATTACTTTCATGTATTATATTGACGAGGTTATAAGTATAGGCTAATTGTATTAAGGTTTATGTAATATAATGTTGCACTATCTTGTATCTTAATTATGCAATTAATGTTTTCGATTTTGTTTGTTGAGGGAAAAAGTATTTCAAAACAAAATAACCCCCCCCCCCAATAAAAAAAAACACAAAGCCACTGTGGAATGGGCAACTCTCTTTGCAAGCACAGCGTGTGTTTGTGTGTGTGTGTGTGTGTGTGTGTGTGTGTGTGTGTGGGGGGGGGGGTATTGTGTGTATTTTGGACAAAGGTGTGAATTGATAATTGATTTTCGATTTATTTCTTTATAGTTTACATTCTTAGTTTTTCATTTCTTGATGAAGGATATAAATCAAACATACCATGCACTCATAGTGTTTCGAGGCACCTGTAAGTTATGGATCTTCAGTGATAGGTCCCTCAGAAACTAGTACTAAGCCAGTCACAGATAATTTATGATTTCAACTGAAGCCTCTTAGTGCCTGGTGCATTAATGTTTATTCATATTTCATTTTTTTCCCTCTCCATATTTAATCATCATGGTGTTTTTGGCACTTGAGCTATCGTTGGATTGATGGATGCGGTTAACAGCGTTGGTGTATTATGTGGATTTATCATATTTAGATTCTGAGTATTGGCAGCGAATGATATCATATTGAAAAGGATGCAATTCATAGTTGTACACAATAATTGTCAGTTATTTATATATTCTCTATTTCTCCATCTCTCTCTCTCTCTCTCTCTCTCTCTCTCTCTTTCTCTCTCTCTCTCTCTCTCTCTCGGGCATAAAAAAATATGAATATAATATAGGGCTTTGATTAAGTCAACTTGAACATGTTATCAGTATTGAACAGGGGAAAGAAATGGGTACGAAAACAATCAAAACGAACATCTAAGATGATGGAAACGAACGCAGGTATGTTAACATGTGAAATAATTATTTATAGAGGGATGATGGATCAATTATTTGACGTTGATTGATTCGTTGAATATTACACGAATATGGTGACTTGTCGGTTACGAACGGCGGGCTTCGACATCTACTCAATCCATCAAAAAAATAAGAAATCTAGCTGTAATAAATACACAGACAAGAAAGTTATAAAAAAAAATAGATGCCAGAATGATGACATTGACGAGGATTCAAATTTTGATTAAAAAATAATCAAACTGTGTTCGGAGGTCATATGTATTACAATTTTAGAAAGGTTTATCCACCAGCATGTTGTTGAACACTATTTTCAATTTCAGTCGGTTATGAGCATATGTTCATGGCAGGTTTCGTCCTTGTAGAACCTTTACACACTCTTGCAAATGCAGCAGCAGTAAAACTACAAACTATATTTCATAACGACCACCCCTCCGAAAAATCCTTTCATATCTTAGGAACCTCCTAAGATACAAGAATTCGACATAGCAAAATACAAAGAAATCTTATAACCTTTGCTTTTGGCTAATCCCTTTTCGCTACCAACGTGCCCTCCTCGGCCCGGCCTCTCCGTGAGGTTAACAGAAAAACAAAGGTAGAGAGAAAACACAAAGCCGCTGTGGAATGGGCAACTCTTTTTGCAAGCACAGCGTGTGTTTGTGTGTGTGTGTGTGTGGGGGGGGGGGGGTATTGTGTGTATTTTAGACAAAGGTGTGAATTGATAATTGATTTTCGATTTATTTCTTTATAGTTTACATTCTTAGTTTTTCATTTCTTGATGAAGGATATAAATCAAACATACCATGCACTCATAGTGTTTCGAGGCACCTGTAAGTTATGGATCTTCAGTGATAGGTCCCTCAGAAACTAGTACTAAGCCAGTCACAGATAATTTATGATTTCAACTGAAGCCTCTCAGTGCATAGTGAATTTGATTTTTATTGATTTTTTGTCTTCTCCATATTTACTTTGATCAACATGGTGTTTCGGCACTTGAGCTATCGTTGGATCGATGGATGCGGTTAAAATCGTTCATTTAGTTCATTTTATTTCTTCTTTCACAAACATTTGTACATAGAATTTCAAATAAAGTAACTGGAACAGCATATTATCAATATAACAAACATAATTTGAAG
Source organism: Strongylocentrotus purpuratus (assembly GCF_000002235.5). Taxonomy (NCBI): domain Eukaryota; kingdom Metazoa; phylum Echinodermata; class Echinoidea; order Camarodonta; family Strongylocentrotidae; genus Strongylocentrotus; species Strongylocentrotus purpuratus. The sequence goes on along the minus strand of NW_022145607.1, from coordinate 4,240,890 downwards.
TGTAATAGTAATGTTCAACATACAACTCTTGTTATTAACTAAAGAAATTCTATAAAAAGTTACTTACAGTATGTAAAATCATGTTTTTGTACAAGAAAGAAAGAGGAGACCTTATAGAAGCTGGGCTTGTTAGAGCAAGGTCCCCAAACAGAATATAATACCTTAAAGCTTTGATTACTTTGAAGAAAAAAATATTTTACAACTAAACTACCCAAAATGAAAATTGTAAATTCCAACGGCATTTGAAAGATAATACTAATTTAGAACTTCCCTCATAACAAAAGGGCTTGCAAATGTCTCTAAGTGAGAAAATAACGACTATTAGTTGTTAAACCGACTTAGGAGCTATAAAGCCAGTAAGTAATAGTTTGATTTTCAGACAATTGTACCGAATTGTCGTTCGTTTTATGCTGCGCAAAGATTCAATCAGTTTAGTCTTGGCCATTACAAAAAGTGGGTTATTGATGTAGACAAATGCTCACGTACCCTTTACAGCTCATTTTATGTATGTGATTATCAAAGAAGGAAAAAAGCCAGTCAGTCACTCAATAGTGTCTGACAGTGAAGTCTAGCAAGTAAACGGGTTCCTTGTATGATTTAAATATTTGGACACTGCTAACGTTTAATTTTCACAGATAGGACATACATGACATATTCATAATTCCTGCAAAGTTCTACAGAATTTGATGTTGGCTGCAAAAGCAACACAGTATCTTTAACAGACTAGAAACAATTACACATGGGAAATATTTACAAAAGAGATAAATGAAAAGGAGAAAATGGGAAAAATATACACTGTTGGTCATAATGGTGGAATATTTATTTTTTACACCAATTAATTAAATGATTTTGACAATTATTTATTCCTAATAGATCTAGATAATAGTATACATTCTCAGATTTTATTGAATGACAACTGGGGAGAGTTTTTTTTTGCGTCACTGCTAAAGCATGTGTGTGCTACTAAGCTAATCAACTAGGGGACCTACGTCCTTAAGTCATAACTGACAGTTATGGGGGTTAATGCCTCATAAAAGGGCACTAGTATAGCACATTGACACGGTTTTTATCCTGGGGGCTCACAGTAACGAGGCCATTGCTTAGCCAATGAATCATGACTGTACGCAGCGGGCGCTAGGGTACGTCGACGCCCCCACAAAAAAAAAATGCAATAAATGTTCAATAATTCATTGCATTCCAGTCCCCAACAGGAAAAATTCCTCGGTAGGGCCATGCATGGTTTAAGGCATGCCCACATAGAAGATTTTTATGTTGGGGGTCGGGGCAAAATGCAATAAATTATTTAAAGTTTATTGCATTTTCTTAGTTTTTTTGTTTTTGTGGGGGCGTCGACGTACCCTAGCGCCCGCTGCGTACAGTCATGATCCATTGGCTAAGCAATGGCCTCGTTACTGTGAGCCCCAAGGATCAATGTGCTATATTAGTGCCCTTTTATGAGGTATTAATCCCCATTACGGACGTAGGTCCCCTAGTTGATTAGCATTGTAGCACACACATGCTTTAGCAGTCACGCAAAACAAACACTCCCCAATTGTCTTTCAATTAAATCTGAGAATGTTTACTATTATCTAGATCTACTAGGAATAAATCATTGTCAAAATCATTCAATAAATTGGGGTTGAAATAATTATTCCACCATTATGACCAACAGTGTACATAAAGATGGAGAGCTAAAGCGCAAAACAGAACAAAACAACAATAGAGAAAAGTTGAGAAGGAAGAAAGATATATGTAGGAGAAATGGTGATGGGGAAGAAAAAGAAGAGAGAGAGAGAGAGATACAAGAAAAAGTACAAAAGAGCAAAAAAAAAAAAAAGAGTTTGCTAATAAATGAAGAAATGTTGGTAAGGTATGGTAAGGGCCAGCCTGGAAAAGAGGGTGTGGGGGGGGGGGGGGGAGAGAGACAATGAAGCAAACAAAATAAAAAAAATACATACTATATCATATGTGATGACATATCGTTGGTGTATTATGTAGATTCATCATATTTAGATTCTGAATATTGGCAGCAAATTATATTATATTGAAAAGGATGCAATTCATAGTTTCTCTCTTTCTCCCTCCCCCTCTCCTCTCTCTCTCTCCTCTCTCTCTCTCTCTCTCTCCCCCCCCCCCCCCCCCTCTCCCTCTCTCTCGCTCTCGTGCTTAAAGAAAATATGAATATAATATTCGGCTTTGATTATTAAGGACAAATTGAACATTTTATCAGTATTAAACAGAGAAAAAGAAATGGGGAGGAAATGAATCAAAACGAACATTTAAGATACATGAACGTGGTGACTTGTCGGTTACTAACGGCAGGATTTGACATCTACTCAATCCATCAACAAATAAGAAATCTAGCTGTAGTACATACACAGACAAGAAGGTTTTAAAAAAGAGAGATGCCAGAATGATGACATTGAAGATGATTAAAATGTTGAATAAAAAATAATCAAACTGTGTTCCGAGGTCATATTTAATAACATTTTAGAAAGTTTTATCCACCAGCATGTTGTGAGCACTATTCGCAATTTAATTTGAATGCGGTGAAGCAGAAGGTCATTGCAGGCTTCGATTTTCTATAATACTAGAAGCTATCTAGATAGTACTTCAACAGAAAGCTGGATAGAGACACTTCGTCGCATCAAGCTACGAGAGAGTATATCATCATCTCACCGAATTCTACTCGAACACCGCATCGAAATCAGGTAGGCCCAAATGCCCTTACGTTATTCCTGTTGCACATGAGTCGTCTTTCTGATTGCGTCAGTTTGTAATTGTATTGATAATGATATCGATTATTTTGTAGCGCTAAAAACAAAAAAATACCTTAGATGCTGCTTATAAGTATCGGCTTGCATGGGGATGTAGATATACAGTAGGCTTACACACACTCAAGAAAGAAAGATTACCGACAGTCTTTTTCAGGACTCCCCAATCCTCCCCCCTCTCACATGGTGCAACCGTATAAGCCTACTGTATTCAAAGTAACATAATGCGAAGAGAAACATAAAACTCAAATAGGTATATCATACTTTATTATTGAGGGAAGAAATATGTTTTAATGGATCTTAATTCTCTGATGGAAAGGGGAATATTGTTCTACGTTTTCGAAGGAGCCATTGTATAACGTTTTTCGGCAGTTGAGAGTCTGGATTTGGGAATAATTCATGTGAATTCAGTTGTTGAGCGTAGCTCTGCATTTCTTCAGACATTCATTCGCCTCTTGTGTAACGGGTTTTAGTGTACATACATGCGGAGCTATGCTATGATTTTTTTAAAGAATAAAGAATATTACTGGCATGTTCAGAGCTTGATTTTGAAAAAAAGGGAAACATTGCAAGTTCTACTGTTCTGCTTTGCTTCAAATGGTGGATAGATCACGTGACGTATAAGATGGCGCTAATCACACGGAGAGTGTATACTACATACTTGATGCTGGCCATGCTGTGTGTACTAGCTACATACCAGGGTGTATCAGGAGATGCCACCGATGTCGAGGTAAAATACGCAAAAAGATTATAGTGTTCTACAGTACGTACCGAAAAAAGTACACACTCTGAAAATATCCTCTAAAATTATTATTATAGGATATCTGCATAATTTGTTTAATTACAAAATTATGGATTAGAGTCTATTCAATAGGATGGCACTAAAAGTATTGACAATGTGTTACGCTTGAGTGAGCATTCGCTTATTTACTCGCAATCGTGTAATAGAAATCATGCAGATATAGTGAAAGTATCATTTTAGAGCATATTTTCAAAGTGTGTACTTTTTTGTACGCATTGTATAAATGTACTGGGGTCGTTTGAAATGGAAATCCACACGAAAATTTGTGATTCAAAAGAGTTATTCGATCACTACTTTGGAGATGATTCAGCTCCAAAGAAAGTGATCCCTAATATGATTTCTTTGAAAATGGACTACACTCATCTCCATCAAAGTGCTTCTGTAACATTGCCTCAAATTCTGAAACAGTTTCCTGGATTTAGCTCATGCTGCAATCATAATTATAAACCTTTATGTCAGTCAGGAATCCCATGACTTTTACAATTCTATCGCCTTTCTGATTATCAAGATATTTATGATTGAAAATCGAAATCAAATTTTGCGTTTTCCTAACGGCTTTTATATGGTAAAACCGGTCACTCAAAGATTTTAACTTTTTTAAGGCACCTCATTATCATTTTGAAGCGCAATTTGTTGTTATGGCTTCCCTCCCCCCCCCCTCGCCAATAGAAAAAGTGGGGGGGGGACAAATTTTGCCCCCCCCCCCAAAAAAAAAGGCCCCCTCCCCCATCGAAAAAAAAATCAGCAGTAAAGGAGTAAAAATGGTTTGTATTTTTTATCCAAACATAATATAAAATATAATAAAACCTGAATTGAATCACATACAAATCATATTCCATTTAAAGAAAAGGGAAGTAAACATGAATTAAATTTCCTAAGCATTCCGCATGCCCCAATATTTATCAATGGAGAATTTGATAATGGGATAGAGGCCTACGCGCAGATCGTGGAAATATTGATGGGAAAGCGTGTGTTTTTTTTTTTGAAGGGGTGAGAAGACATGAGCCCCTGAACACTGGCCTACTAATGGGAGGGGGGGGGGGGCTTGGGGACAACTGCCTTTCAAATATTCGATACCAGTGATTTACAAATGGTGCTGAAATTACATGATTTTCATGGATTTGTTCTCATTTTTTTTGTAAATTATACTTTTTTATGCGTTTGTTAGAAAATTACATATTCCCAAGTTTACAGTCAGGCAAAATATGCTTATTAAGAAGCTTTCATGTTAGGGCCTGCAGAACGGCGCGGCTTGGGGGCTCGAGCCCCCTCACATTGTTAAAAAATTATGTTAAAGCGAAAAAGAAGGAAAGAAAGAGAGAAAGACAAATGAGTGACAAATGAGGAATCAAAATATGCTCATCTGACTGTATTTAAATGCCTAAAACCCCTGAGCTTACGGGGGCTCTGCCCCTGGACCCTAACCAAGGCCCCTAGGTGGGCCCCTGGATGCTCATCTGACCGTAATTAAATACCTAAAACCCCTGAGCTTTCGGGGCTATGCCCCCTGGACCCCACCAAGTGCTCTAAGGAAGGCCCCTGGATGGTCATCTACAGCCTTTTCACACACAGCAAAAATTCATCGTATCCAGAGATGATTAGTATAAACGTATTTAACTCAACAGTTTTAAACATGTTTTTTCCCAGTGTGAACATCGTTTATACGATGTCGGGATAGATACGAAGTCGCGATTCATACGCCCCTAAAAGCAGGCTGCAGATACGAAGTTCGTATCTAGAGAGCTTGACATTTTGTGTGTGAAAGGTTATTCGTGTTTATACGTGTTTCAGATGTGTTTAAACTGGATGGAGCGTGCGCTTTGATTGATATGACATGACCTTCAATGCGCAATGGCACTACTGCGCATTTTACGAGTAGTAGTTAATCACGAAACGATTAACAATCGCACCGAAATTTCTGTGTGTGAATGATGTCGTATGTACAGGTGATTAGTTTGAAGCCCTTTAAACTAGTCATGTTTATAGAATTTTAGCTGTGTGAAAAGGCTCCTGGCCGTAATTAAATATTTAAAACCCCTGAGCTTACGGGGGCTCGACCCCCTGGATCCCAACAAGGGCCCGAAGGCGTCCCCTGAATCATGCTCATCTGACCTTAATTAAATGCCTAAAACCCCTGAGCTTCTGGGGGCTCCATCCTTTGACCCTCACCGAGGCAAAGCCCCTCGGACCCCACATCAATTTACGCTCCACTCGCTTCGCTCGCTTCTCTCTACCTGATCGTTAATACTCCACTCTAAAAACGTTCCGCAAGGCCTGCATGTAACATGTAAGAGTGGTGGTGATGCAGATTTTTCTTCTCCCCCTTTCCCCAATCCCAAACTGCTTCCGGCGCGCCTGCATGTATGTTTCGTCAAATGTGCCTTGATAAGATCATCGCCTCCTTATATACAAATATATATGTAAAATAAGTTAAGGAAATGCTTACTTTTGAAATTGAATCATATTTTACAAGTAGAACTGTAACATTCTCATGTTTTATTTTGTATTCATGAATTCAAGTCTGCCTCCCCATCGACGAACAGGAACATATTGGAATCCGTGAGACCTTCTCCATCACCTAGAAGCCCACCAGTGAGTATACTGGCATGTAGTATATCTTTCTCGCCATCTTCTGATTATCAACTCATTTTCTCCTTTTTTCTGGCAAAATCTTTCTTTATCTGATCTGTACCTGTTGCCCATGAGAGAAATTGTTATCGTCATATTGATTGTTGAGATACGCTGGATTATAAATGATAAATTCATCTTACGCTGAATCTTTATAATACAGGGGCATGTACATGTTGTCTATGGCAGAAATTGTTATACCCATATGACTGCTTATACAGCAGAGAATAAGAAGAGATCGACATTACTAAATAGGGCAAGAATGCCATTTTGAAACATTATCAATTTGTTGTTGGTGTTGTTCCTAACTTTCTCCTATAAACTCACTCTTTATACTCCTTGATTATGCATGAAGTCTAATATCTTGCTTACAAACAAAATTGATTGTCACTCATTGATTTTTATCTCAATGTTTCACTATTTTGTATTCACAGCCTTGTATAACACGAGGAGGATCGTGTATTCCATCACATCTGGGATGTTGTGACGCTGGTATGAGATGTGTCACTTACGCTGGAGAATGGTGCGAGGATTCATCAGAATGTCTTTGTGGCATATTACTTTCTTCATCACCTAGAAGCCCACCAGTGAGTATACTGGCATGTAGTATATCTTCCTCGCCATCTTCTGATTATCAACTCATTTTCTCCTTTTTTCTGGCAAAATCTTTCTTTATCTGATCTGTACCTGTTGCCCATGAGAGAAATTGTTATCTTCATATTGATTGTTGAGATACGCTGGATTATAAATGATAAATTCATCTTACGCTGAATCTTTATAATACAGGGGCATGTACATGTTGTCTATGACAGAAATTGTTATACCCATATGACTGCTTATACAGCAGAGAATAAGAAGAGATCGACATTACTAAATAGGGCAAGAATGCCATTTTGAAACATTATCAATTTGTTGTTGGTGTTGTTCCTAACTTTCTCCTATAAACTCACTCTTTATACTCCTTGATTATGCATGAAGTCTAATATCTTGCTTACAAACAAAATTGATTGTCACTCATTGATTGTTATCTCAATGTTTCACTATTTTGTATTCACAGCCTTGTATAACACGAGGAGGATCGTGTATTCCATCACATCTTGGATGTTGTGACGCTGGTATGAGATGTGTCACTTACGCTGGAGAATTGTGCGAGGATTCATCAGAATGTCTTTGTGGCATATTACTTTCTGAATGAGATAATTTGAACGTAATATCTGCTAGTTTTCCGACGCCCCTCCTTGTCAACCAGACCACATGATACAGGGTCTGAGCTATACTGAACTTACATCAAACTTTCATAGACAATATTTATCTATAATCCGTTATTTAGAAATTGTCAAGCTTGTTTAGACTTCCAGCGGAAGAAATTGTGTATATTTTTCGCATAGAGTCTGAACTTGTAAAGTAATCAACCCCTGTTTCTCTAGCGATATCATATACCATAATAAATGTATTGAAAAAGAGAGACAGAAAGAGAAAGAGAGAGAGAGAGAGAGAGAGTTATTAACATTATGAAATGATTTAGAATTTTAGTATTTTGCTCGTCAATCGTGCACTATCAAGAAACAATTCATTGTTTGTCATTATAGTGCTAATTAGAGTGTTATGGACACTGTTATTAATATATTCTTTATCGCGACATGCTTTGGACGATGAAATAAAAACACATAATGTTGTATAAATCACTAGGTAGTGGTAGGAGCTTTAAAAAAATTCGGTTGTACTGTTTATGATACATATTTCCATCATTGTCCATACGAAGACAAAATATTGTATCATGCATTTATATAGAACCATTATTGCCTCCATCCCTCCATTACATCGATTCAATATTATATTTTGAACTTATTGATTATGAATTCAATATCTCTTGCAAGCTAGAAAAGAGATGATAATACTTACATCCCCCCCCCCTCATCATCATCATCAAGTGCCTGGTGTGTTACAGACATCGGCCGTCATGGCCCTCCATTTCTGCCTATGTTATCTAGTATTCTTAAAGAGCTGGTATTGCTGATTTCATTTTTGGTTGCCCATTTAAGGGTTGAGGCTTCCTGATATTTTTTCTTCTAGATAATCCTATCTGTATATGTCACAAGGAAATGGCTTTTGCACCTTTCTTATTGTGTTGATGAGTGATGGTTTTACTCTTGCTTTCATCTTATTAAATATATCCTTGCCGTTGCAATTCTTTTCTCTATCTCATGAATACTTTTCACATCTGTTTTCTTTTTGTTTAAAGGTAATAAATGAAGAAATGAGAAGGAAATAAATGTGTTTAAAATGTTGAATCTTCTTTGAGCGTCGTATACGTGCCAACAGGCGCATACACAGGGGGGGGGGGGGGGGGGGTGTTTTGGGGGGTTAAACCCCCTTTGGTATTTTTATGTTTGTAAACCCCCCCCCCCCCCATCACATTCCTAACCCCCCCCCCCCTTTGGAGCGAAATGTCAAATTTTCAAATTCCAAGACAAAAAAAAAAAAAAAAAAAAGTGTCCTCTTTCAAGATTCAAGATTCAAGATTCAAATAAGGTTTTATTCATGACTTGTCAAAAAGTCCAAGGACTAAAAATGCAAGTTTACATCAATATAAAAAGCATTTAAAAACATGTGTACATATACATATAAAGATAACACAGCAAATGAGAACAAATATATAACAATGAATAAATGTTTAAATAAAAACATTAAAGTAGTAACAAACAAAAAGGATCAAAAAAAAAATTTAAATGAAATATTGCTAACAAAAATGAATAAATGTTTACATCAAAACAAATAAAGTGTATACAGATACGTGAGTTCTATTAAATTAACTGTAACATTGGAAAATTGTGATAAAATGCAATACAAATTCCATTCAGAAGGTAAAGTGAGTATTAAAAAGTATTAAAAAGTATTAAAATTGGAGTCTTGGCAGTGTGCTAAGTGTGATATGAGTACAGTATAATATATAAACATATTGCACTTGAAAACAATGGAATTCCTTAGGTATTATTGGTCACAGTAAGAATAGCAGATAATTAAAGAATGCTGTACTGTAAACATCATCAGAGGAGAAAGAGGTGGAGAGGAAGAAGAGAGGAAGAGGCAGAGAGAGCAAAGAGAGAGAGAGAGAGAGAGAAAGAGAGAGAGAGAGAGAGAGAGAGAGACCGCGTAGATATTAACTGCCCTTCCCTGGCATTATACGCTTATTTCTTCAACCGGATAATGCAGTATAACTTAATAGAAACACGCTAATAGAGCTGAGAGAGAGGGAATGGGAGTGAAATAAAACTAGAGGGGAAAGACCAGAACTGAAGAAGAAAAAAGAAAATTTGAAAAGTAGCAAGTTCGAATAGAGAAAAGGGATGAGAGAGTAAGAGGAAGGATAAAAGTACATGCAATATAAAAATACGAATGAATGGAAGAACCCGCTATGCTAATCATCAATACAGTTAATATTGCACATAATTATATTGCTGAAATACATGACATACAACATACTGATAATTATAATTACCAAAGCCTCAATTTATCATTATTTAAAAGATTAAATGGAATTCCTTAGGTGTTATTGGTCACATTAAGAATAACATAATTATAGAATGTTGTACTGTATAACATCATCATAAAAGAAAGAGGTGGAGAGGAGGAGGGAGGGACAGAAAGTGTGAGAGAGAGAGAAACAGAGGGGAGGAAGGAGAGACGAAGGGAGAAAGAGGAAGAGGCAGAGAGAGCAAAGAGAGAGAGAGAAAGAGAGAGATAGACAGACATAGAGCTGCGAGAGAGGGAATGGGAGTGAAATAGAAATAGAGAGGAATGACCAGAACTGAAAAAGAGAAAATGAAATTTGAAAAGTAGCAAGTTCAGATAGAGAAAAGGGATGAGAGAGTGAGAGGAAGGATAAAAAATACATGCAACATCAAAATATGAATGAATGGAAGAACCTGCTGTGCCAATCATCATGACAGTTAAAATTGCACATAATTATATTATTGCTGAAAAACATGACATACAACATATTGATAATTACCTACGCCTCTATTTATTATTATTATTCAAGGATCGAGTGAAAGATCGGATGGGGGAATTTCGGTACCTCGTAGTTCTCATCTTAGGCAAGGACAAATCAAGTGCATTTCGTAGAATGCGGCTACAGTCATTGACTCTGCTCACAGGCAGGAGATGTCGATGAACCTTAGATTGGAGAAGTGATTCTGCAAATCTTAGAGAAAGGGATGTGCGTCTCTCTTTAAGAGAGGAGACACCAAGATGAGATTGCAGTTCATCATACGTTCTAGAGTCAGGGTAGGTAATAATCCTGAGAGCTCTCCTTTGAACTCGCTCGATGCTTACAGAGTGGTTGTTTGTGATCCCTGATGTCCAAACAGGTGCTGCAAATTCTAGCACTGGCCTGATGTACAACATGTAGATACATGTAGTAGCAAGATCCTTGGTGGTAGCACCATTCCTCCGAAGCTTAGTCAGGAGATAAAGTCTTCTGGAAACGTTGGAGATCAAACGGTTGACCTGCCCATCCCATTTGAGATCATCCTGAAGGAAGACCCCTAGGAGCTTAAGGGATGAGACAGCTTCCAGTGTGGTAGAGTTGATGTCAAGAACGATGGGTGGCGGGGGCTGGCGAAGCAATGAAATCTGCATAGCTTTACACTTAGCAGCATTCGGGACAACGTCGTTGTCTTTGCACCATTGGATCAAGGAGTCTAGATGCGACTGCCATTCAGATGGATGCGTTTTCTTCAAGACCTCCACGATTGTCAAGTCATCCACATATTTCCATCGGTTATCACTTTCAACTGCTGCATCGTTGATAAGGACCAGAAACAGGACCGGTCCGAGGCGAGTACCTCATTCAAATCCACAACGCAGAGGTTAGCCCCCCCCCCCCCCCCCGCTTATTCAGCGGTCGGCTGAGTCGTTGCGATTATTTTTTTTGGGACCAAAAAAAAAAGGGAAAAAAAGTGTCCTCTTCAGAAAACTATTTAACTGATCTTTGTAGAAGGTGTCTAAAAAAAAATGGTACTAGTGGTGGTGGTGGTGCAAGTGGTGGTGGTAGTGGTAGTGGTGATGGTGATGGTGATGGTGACGAGGTTGGCGATAATAGTGGTAGTAGTGTTGGTGTTGGTCGTGGTCTTCGTCGCGTAAGTAGTGGCTGTAGATTTAGTAGTGGTAGGATTCCAGAACTTGACTTATTTTATTGTATGATAATCATTCACTACCTTTGCGACCTCTACTTTCCTGTCCTAAGCTGAAGATGGCGCTATCCTGGTTTTGTATTTGAGTCATCTGAGTCCACCGTTCGCCAATCGCTACCCGTCTGACATTATTGGAAATCACTCAGAAAATAAAATCGGCCAGATTCTTAACTATGTTACTTGAAAAATCAGTGATGACAATGGGCGTGGTGGTGGTAGCGTCGGTGGTGGTGAAAGGTTTGGTGGTGATGATAATAATGCTGCTAATGATAACGGTGGTGATGATGATAATGCTGCTAATGATAACGGTGGTGATGATGATAAAGATCATTATAATGATGGTGATGATGACGTTGATGATGATGATGATGATGATGATGATGGTAGTAGTGGTGGTGGTGGTGGTGGTGATGGTAATGGTGGTGGTTGTTGTGGAGGTTGTGGTATGGTCCTATATTGTACTTCGGGTAACTCCTACCATTCGTTCCTACTTTCCCCCTTCCAATGTTATCTCCGGAGTTAAACTTCCTTCTCATTTTCTAAATGGTCTATATCCTATTTTGGAGGTCCAAGCTCTATCAAGGATAGAGGGCGGTCGTAGAACTAAGACATTCCTGTTCAATATAGAATACTGATTTCCTTGTGTAAGACAGCTCGCTGAGCACAGATTTATTAAAATGCTTTGCATCTCCCATCAACAATGACTCCTGCAAATCGAACGACTGCCCTAGGACTATCCGACATATGAAACAACATTTATTTATCGAAAACAATATCACTAGTGACATTCGTTTGTCTCGCAATTTATGGTCAACAACGGATCAAAAGATCACGACGTTTCGTGCGCCGCTGCAACACTTCATCAGGTGATATTATTTTCGATACTATATCCGCAATGAGTATTATATTTATCAACAATCATTCACATTTGACTTATAAGTACATTTTTTTTCTATAACGAATGGATTCAGTTGCCACAATCACGAATAAAAATTCTTAGGCCTACACGTCGTGTAATATCTAATGTAGTACTTTTTTTTACATATAGTTCAAGGGTGGCGCTTCCGCTTTACTTTTTCTTTCTTAGGTTTTCAGAAAGAACAATAATTTTCATCGTCGTTTACCTTTCTCTGTTGTTTTCCTTCTATTTCTCCGTCTTCTTCTTCTTCTCTCTTTTTCCCCTATCCGTCAAATTATTGATAAATCCTTTCCCTTTTAGCTTTTTCCTTGTTCCTTCTTATTATTATTTATTCTTCTCTCCCAACTAAAGTTCGTCTCATTATTCTGATTCCCTATTTCTCCTCCTCCTCCTCCTCTTCCTACATTGTATTTCTTCTTCTTCTTCTTCTTCTAATTGTCCGGGGGGATAATTTTCTGGGCCGTAATTGTCCCGCTGGTAATCGACCGGGGGTGATTGTCCAGGGGGTAATTGTCCTAGAACCACATCAACAAAATCAATCCCCCAATCCCCCCTATAGAAAAACACAGCCGCTGTGGAATGGGCAACTCTCTTTGTAAGCACAGAATAATGCGTGTGAAGCAGGGGGGGGGTGTATGTATTTTGAAAATTTTATTTTCTCTCTCGATATTTGATCAACATGGTGTTTTGGGCATATGAGCTATGGTTGAATCGATGGATGCGGTTATAAACAGTGTTAGTGTATTATGAGGATTGATCATATTTATATTCTGAATATTGGCAGCGAATTATATGATATTGAAAAGGATGCAATTCATAGATGTACAGTAGTTGTCAATTAATATATTCTCTCTTTCTCCCCCCCCCCTTCTCTCTCTCTCTCTCTCTCTCTCGTGCATTAAAAAAATGAAAATATAATATTGGCCTTTGATTATTAAAGACAAATTGAACATTTGATGGAAACGAATGCAGGTACGTTAAAAAAGTTATATAATTCCTTATAGAGGTATGATAAATCAATTCTTTGACGTTGATTGATTCGTTGAATTTTACATCCCCCCTACCCTCTTATCACCATCATCTGGTGTCTGGTGTATTACAGACATCGGCCGTCATGGCCCTGTATTTCTGCCCATTTTCTAGGATTCGTTAAGAGCTGGTATTGCTGATTTTATTTTTGGTTGCCCATTTAAGGGCTTCTTGATATTTTTTCTTCTAGATAATCCTATCTGTATATGTCACAAGGAAATTGCTTTTGCATCTTTCTTATTGTGTTGATGAGTGATGGTTTTACTCTTGCTTTCGTCTTATAAAATATATCCTTGCCGTTGCAAGTCTTTTCTTTATCTCATGAATACTTTTCACATCTGTTTTCTTTTTGTTTAAAGGAAATAAATGAAGAAATGAGAAGGAAATAAATGTGTTTAAGATGTTGAACCTTTTTTGAGCGTCGTATACGTGCCAATAAGTATTCTTACATCTTAGAAGAGGAGTAGTGTTAAACAATGTATTTTGGTAGGTCAAGCCATCATGTTGTCCAACCTGGCAACAATCAATGCAGTTCGGATTCTGTCTATTGAAATACTATTATTCTTATCAGGTGAATGAAATAATCTGTATTGAGGCACTTCACAAAGACTTATGCATTAAATTTGGTTACATTACGAAAATGGCCTATTGTTGAGGGTAGAATGAGGAACTATTTTGTCCTCTTTCTTTGTCCGTCATACTCATAGTGTTACTTACTGCATGCATGTATATCGCCGAGTGCAATCTAAAATATTTCTAATTGTAGTAAACATGGGCAGTTGAGTACGTTGACACGCATGATCAGTCGGCGTTCGTCGTGTTCTCGTCCACTCAATCTAAAAGTCCCTACTTTATAAATAGAAGTACATGGACAGTGTATGCGGAGAAGGTATGATCATGGAGATATATCTCCATGGTACGATTGTGATTAACCATTCAACCAGGCATGCGATTCAGGCAGATGCAAACAAAAGCTTCAAAGTCATTTTATTACACGTATTTACAAACAAAATTTGCGAGTGCATATCAAACTGAATATGCACTGCACGCAGGAGTAGGATGATGAACGAGAATTGTCGAGTTACATTTTCCTTCTCGTTGTGACTTAACCAAGTGCAGTGCATAATGCACGAGCATGTAATATAAAGTCTAGAAATTGACGGTAGTTTTCACCAAAATGCACTCCCCGTGCAAACACTAATGCACGCACACACACGCTTCTCATTGGCTACATTCTTGAACCCATTTAATAATATAATATGAACTCCAGTCACACCGATAACCGATAACAAATTGTCCACAATTCGGGGGTAGTCTAATTGATCGTATTGTCTGTTATCGGTCTGACATGTCTGATGTTGACCTCGTAAGTATTAAAGGGGTGGGTATAAATTAAAAGAATACTGGGGAATCCCACAGACTGGGGAATACCACAGACTCTTCCATTATAACACGAGGGAATATCTCTAACATGCTCCGAATGATTGGTCTCTGCTAACTAAAATAACAAATGATATGATAACCTTTGTGATTTAATAGAATAAATAAAATGTAGACACCACCTTACATTTCTCTTCCCTCTTTCTCTCTTTCACAATGAACGAGAGGATTGTTTAAAAAAAGATCATTCATAAATTATACCACTAATTTAGAATTGTAAAATGAAATAAATTACCCCAAGGATCGTTTAATATGAACTTGTCAAATACAATGCACTGTATATGTTTATAAATATCGGCTTCCATGGTTGCAATTTACGCATTGCGCACTGGACTTAAGACTCACCGGCGCGCCAACGCCCACTAATGGACTATAAATGATGCTAGATATTGTGAAGTTCCTCATTTCGTTACTCCTACTTTATCTGATTTGATCACTGGGCACGGAACATGCAGAAAGGGGGTCGACTTTCAACTGTCTTTACACAAACGTGGTTGATCTGATCACAAAATGGACACAATATTTCCTTAGTGACCATGAAACGTGAGTATTTTCTAGCACAAAATTATATCTCTTAATTTCTCTTTAATTGTTACTACGTTTTCTACTTAAAGATAAAATTGAGTTCTGGTCATTCGATTGCATTGTGAAAGAAATGTTGTGGAATCGTTCAGAAAAGGTTGATCATCTAGCATATAATTAGTATTGGTGTGTACTGCAAGGTTCTGGAATCATCAAAATTATAAGAAATTTGGCCCAGTCTTGGTAAAGCTACAAGCACTGTATACAGAAATATGTATACTACACGAACATCATTATTACAACCATCCAGATGAAACTCTTTCCTAATAAGTCCATTTTCTTCTGCTCTTTCTATTGCTCTCTCTCTCTCTCTCTCTCTCTCTCTCTCTCTCTCTCTCTCTATCTATCTCCCTCTCTCCCCTACCCGCTCTATCTTTCTCTAAAACCGTTATCTTTCTTCAGCTGCACTTAAGACAGCTTTCCTTTTATTCCACTCCTTGCTTTCTTACCTTTCATTCTATCCATAATTTTATCTCCAAACAAAGACGAGATCTTTACAACGTATAAGTGTGGTTGAGATTTTAGCAGCTGCTGCTGATGCTAATAGGGATTTTTAAATTTGCACGACGAGAACGTGGACTGCGACGTATGACATCCTTTTTAGGCAATGTGACGTCCTTTTAAGGAACTGGCAGTGACGTCATATTGCCTTAAAAGGGTGTCACACGAGCAGTCCACGTTATCGTCGTGCAAATCTAAAAGTCCCTAATATTGACTCACAGCATTTTTATAGCGTCATATTTGTGATAAGAAAAAAAAAACGATTGAAGGTACAGACACGTAGAGAAAATGTAAAAGATAATAGTATTAGGAACAACATGTCACGATTTTAAACTTTTGCTGAAATTGTGCCTTACTAATAATGCATTTATAATGTTTTACAAGACGGTGTTATGCATTGATTTGTACATGTATAATTATGTATTGCATGCTACCCATTTTCAGAATGACGACTATACAGTATAGGTGTAGACCTAATTCAATCCGGGGGTCTCAGTCCTTACCAAATTCAATAAGGCATTGTTCATCTCTCTTTCGTGAATTTTACATCAGAAGCGCAATTTGATTTATTTTACATTGTCAACAACTTAAACGTTAAAACCTACCGATCAATTTACAATATAATAGTTATCCATAACTCACCAAGGAAAATGTAAAATGTAATTTATTAATTTTTACAACCAGTATTCTCTCTGTCGAAATTGTACTCTTTACCTTATTTTCGATATGTCTGATATACACTCTCATCCTCAGCATTATCTTTTATATATATATATATATATTTTTCTATCTCTCGCTTTGTCTCTCTTTCTCTCTCCCTCTCTCTCTTTCTCTCCATCTCTCTGTCTGTCTCTATCTCACACTTTTCCTGGATCTCCCGTGCTGTCTGCACTATTATCCTCCCTACCTCTCTTCTATATTTCCCTCCAGCCCTATGATGATTGTGGAAAAGAATGTTAAGCGAATTTTATGAATTGTATTAATTTGTATATATATGTGTACACTGATTTATAATTCATTCACTGCGTGATATGTCTTAATACGTTTTATGTTTGTATAAATATTTATGTTTTTACAATGTACAAAATTCTGCAATTCAACCATCTGGCTGCAAATGAATTTTTAATAAAACCATTACCATTACCATTACCAATGGTAATCATCAAGGGATTACAATGTTACAATAATGTTTAGGAGTACACTTTTTTTGAAATACCCGTTTAGGGTTTGAATTCCAGAAAAACACACGCGAAATCCTCATTTAGGGTGTATTTTGGTTTCAGAAAAAAATCCTCATTTAGGGGGTGTCTGGAAAAAGTGTGGTTACGCATGCGTACATTATTTCTACATGACTGAGACCCCAGGGACCTAATTTTCTCTTGCGTGGTATTTTTCCACTCCGCCTGTCTGGCTTTGTATACATGTTTCAAACCGGTTCTGTCTAGTTTGTTAATATTTTAGTATTGTTGGTTGTAATCTCTGTCTGGAATTTGTCCAGGGTATAACTGTACCCAATTCACGATTTCACGAATGTTTACCTACCACCCACTAGAATGTGAATTAATTTGCGAAATAAACGCAGGCACACAGAAGTAAAGTGCAAAACAGAGCGCCACAGAAATAGCCCAATGCCTAATACCTGAACGGCTACTCAAAATACTTTTAAATTATTGTTGACACTGATTCTGTGGGCTCATTAATGTTTCAACCCACGTTCACACTTTTTATATCGAAAATCTATATTGGATAATCTCTAACTATATCATCTCTCTCTCTCTCACTCCATTTCCCCCTCACTCTTTCACCGCTCTCTCCTCTCTCCCTCTATCTATCTCTCTGATTGTCAGTGTGTGTCTATCTCTCTCTCTCTCTCTCTCTTCACTTATTGCTTTCTCTCTCACACTCAAACCACCAAATATAGAATGTAATATTTTGTTTACTGTTATGTTTTACTGATCAGTTTTTGTACTCGATTTATTCTCCACTGTTCGCCCTCTTTCCATTTTAAAAGAGTTGAATATGTGTCTCCTCAATTTGGATTGATATATTAAATATGCCCTTCAATCCATGTTTACATATAAATTACTTTCTGTCGTTATTGAATGTAGATCTTGTTGAAACGGTTTTTTCTCTTCATTTTGTCATCGCACTCTCTCTCCGTCTCTCTGTCTCTCTCTTTCCCTCTCTCCCTCTTTCTCATGCGTTCATCGTTCCAAACACTGAAGGGGGAATGTAAACACAAAAGACGGAGACCGCCGAGGCAATGGACCATGTTCAAAACACGAACTTTATATTGCGGAAGGAAAGAAAAGAAAACATTTCATGAATGAAAACAAAAAAACCTGAACAATGTTCGTTTGGAATTATGTATTCGCGAGTGGACCCCACTTCTTGACATGTACATTTACTTTTCTACAGTGTATGTCTTTTTGCTATATGTATAACTCTTCGTTGTATGATCTTGATAAAAACACTTTTATATAAAGACACACTAGGATATGTGCTATTACATTTGCTCATATATATACTTTTTTTAGCTATAACTTAAACGTGATTTAAAATCATTTTGTTTGTACACTTTTCTAATACGCCTGTTATCACCGTCTTGTCATCGTGGAAAGAGAAATCAATAATATCAAGAAATAACTTCACATCATTCCAAAATATTTGTGTGACTTTACAGGTCCACATAATGTGTTCGACTGTTTCATATTCAGAGCATCCGAACGAGCATAAAGAGGACGAAACCAATTTTATAGAGCTTATTCTTCAGTGCCAAAATATTATTTAATACCTTGAACTGAAATTGAATTTTTGTATCTATTGAAGTTTGAACTATTTATTGGCGTGCTTTGCATATATCTTGTTGGGACATACCAAATCCATTTTGCAATCGAAAAGTACTTGCTGGTCTGTCATATTTTTCATTTATAAGTATCTTGTAAAAATGTCTGCTCTTAAAGAACCGGTATCAGTCGAATACATTCAGGAATAATGATTTTCTCTTTTTCTTCTTCTCTAAGTTTTTCATTGAAATTTCTATATTGAAATCTTCACACTTCTTGACAGCACTATACCGTGTGAGTCAAAAAAAAGTTTACACCTGGAAAAAATGTTAATTATTTTTAAAGTCATCTATGAACAGTAAATTATTATACATCCTATGAAAGAGTGTTTTATCCCAAATCATTTGGTATCATTTTTGTGTGGTATGTGTTCACGCTTGGATGAACAGGAGGCATTGTTTGCGAGAGTGCGAAAATCGACTTGCGCCAAAGTGATGCCTATTACTGTATGTTGGGATTAGCGGAGTGAGAGAATGAATTGAAATGAAATGCATTGCATATGCTTTTTGCAAAGGGCAAAGTCACGCACACACCCACACGCACGCGCACAAATGTTCGTTAATATTTGATATTAGATATTTGATATGTGTGGCATGATTAATTTTGTTAGGGATGTTATTTAGATCTGCAAAGACCGAATTAATACCCAAATCCCAATTGTTTTATTCAAACATTACATAAGCAACTTTGTCGCAAGTCGATTTTGCACTTTCGCAAACAATGCCTCCTGACCATCCAAGCGTGAACACATAATACACAAAAATGGTACCAAATGATTTGGGATAAAACACTCTTTCATAAGATGTATAATAATTTACTGTTCATAGATGATTTTTAAAATGATTAGCAATTTTCTAGGTGTAAACTTTTTTTTGACTCACACTGTAGATACATTGAATTAGAAAGAAAAAAACCATTGAGATCAATATCAAATTCGTTCTTCAATGACTGGAAGGTTTTACAAAAACCGTGAGGAGTAATAATTTGATGGAGCAAGGTATATACCTTTTTCGAACTTTTTAAAATATTTTTTTTAATTTATGCGATGTTCTTCTTGTGATCGAATTTTGCTGATTGATAATTTTTTTTGTACGATTGTATATTTGCTTATTTATTTGATTGAAATGGTGATTAACCTTTAGGTGAGTTTTGTACTCCTTTTTACGGGTTAGTCCCGTTTATTATTGTACTGTTTTTTTAACACACTGGAGATTAATTGCTCCCGTTTTATCCAGTGATCACTGTTATTGTTGTGTTTATTATTGACGCTCCCTTTGACATGTGTATATTGTGTGTATTTTTATGTGCCCAAACGATTATATGAACCTTGATTATTTGTTGTGATTATCCATATCAAATAGCTGATATTTAATAATACATTTTTATTGTTTGATGGTGTGATCTTTCTCGGGGAGATCATAAAGTTAAAAGGTAAACCCTTGAGGAGTTTTATACATATATATTAGATAAACGTAACAGCTCTTATTCATGTTGGTTTTATACCATTCATAACTAGGGTGTATAAAAGTATGACGGATTTCTATTTTTTTCTTCTTTTTTACAGACAAAACCAAGAAGAAGAATATGGAGGGGGTAGGAGCAGATGACAGTAAGTGTAGCATTACATTATCAACCAGTTTTTTTCTCTTTATATACCATAATAATCTCACCATGCCACATTGTGTTTATTATGGGATAGATATGTAACAAAGGATTCAAGATTATTCCATCGTTTCCACTACCAGATTAATCTATATCAATGTCAAAATTGTAGTAATGGGGCTAATGAAACCTAATAATGGGTAATGTTGCAAAGCCATTGTGTTGCGAAAAACAAAATTCTTTCCTCAAATAGTGCGTGTAGTTTTGAGCAAAAATACATTGTGTGGGAAACGAGCAACTTTGCAGGGAGATGAAGAAAGCAACCGAAATTTTCAACTCAGCGGGGTCTCAGCTAGAGTGGTCTCTTTTAGAGCAGTGGCGGATCCAGGGGGGCACAGGGGGTACGTGCCCCCCCCCTGTGTTAAAATCAGCCCCAAATTCGCCCAAAAATGTACTGAAACACAGGGACGTGCCCCCCGGCCAAAAAAAAAAATTAGTGCCGCCCCCCCCCCCCCCCTTTCCACTGAGCGAATTTGCGCCCGGCGCGATTTTCAAATATTCGGGAGCAACAACAACAACAACAACAACAACAACAAAAAATGTGCTCTTACAAAGTTGATGACCCCCTTCCCCCCCCCCCCCCCCTTGTATGGGAGGAATGAAACATATTTCGGCAAATTTCAAAATGCGATACAGTAATCCATTGATTTCCGTCGGTGACTTATAACATTTAATGCTTGTATGCATTTTATATTTGGGGTTGAGTTTGTTCAGGTACCTTGTCGAAAAATTCAGGCAAAGCATACGCCCCTCCCCCTTGACATTCGAATGGACTAGGCGACGCCCTGTTTGAACTGTTGCCAAAATTACATTGGTAAATGATGATAAAAAGTTTAGGATGAGGGTGACGATGGTGGTGATGATGAATAAAAAGAAGGCAAAATGATGATGAATTAAAAAAAATGCCAATGGCATGAAATAAATATGGAAAAAAAGTGCAAACCATAAAATCCAGCGTGATCATAGAATGCCATTTTTAGCCCCTCCAAACAAACCACTTCTGCCTTTTTCAATGGTTAATAGATGAAACTGCCTTTAGGCTTATTGTGCATGTAGTGATCCATTGAAATTATACCACAAAAACCTCATTGTTATATATTTCATTCAATTCAATTCAAAGTTTATTCAACACTCTTCATAAAAACATTTAAAACATACAAATACAGAATGGAGTTATAAATATAAAAAAACACAAGAAAGTGATAACAAATACAATGGCAATTTATAAGAGCATTTGGGATAGGCAGAAAGGAGGGAAGTTCCTTATATAAAAGCCTACCCCTAAAAACACACATACATGAAAACGAGAACAAAAGAACAGAACAAAAAAACAAAGAACATATTAAAACTTACTATCATGCACGATCAGAGTATATAAGAAAAATGTCAAAAATTTGTCTATACTATTGATACTGATTATTATACTTGTTTAACAGAAATTGTTTACATTTCATTTGTTCATTTATTTCCATCTTCATATAAAAACAATGGATCATTACAATATTATACAATAAAAAATGCATGCCTGTGAACAGTATCAAAGAGACCAAATTAACCAGTAGAAAATGAGAAAAGGGGAACTAAAATAAGGCCAAAACGCCTTGTAAAATAAGTTTCTTAAAGGTATAGATATCATTTTTTTTTTTTTTAATTATTCTGTTACTGATAGACATGTAAACAAATTAAAAACAACATTGGATAAAGAAATAAGCCAGAGGAACAGCATAGTGTAAACTATGATTATAGGTTTATGTCAGTATTTGGACAAATAATACATTTTCAGATATTTTTTGAATAATCTTTGGTTATTACAAAGGGGAATATATTTTGGTAATGAATCCCAAATCACTGGGAGATTTTTCTTCATACATAAATATAATGTTCTTGTGTTATAATTATGAATACTAAGATTCGTATACAGGGACATGTTCAAAATGTTATATGGAAGAAGATTATGAAATAAAGGAACCCTAGCACTGCTGTATGATACTGGTATAAATCAAATATATTTAAGGTTTTGGCTTGATAAAAAGAGGAGCGGAATGAGCAAGATAATGGTTACTGGTACAAATACACAGTACTCTTTTCTATAATTTGAATAAGATGTTCATTTTCAGTTTACCAGTTACCAAACACACTGACATAATATGATAAATGTGGTTACAAATTATAATAATTATGAAATGAGAACAGAGCATGATCTGAAAGGCAGTATTTTAGTCTGAATAAGATATCAATACATCTAGATACTTTACAAATAATAATGTTCATATGAGTATCCCATTTCGAATTACAGTTATATACTCATTTTAAAAAAAAAAAAATTCACCTTTTTCAAAGGAATAGAATTAATGCAAATGGAAATGTCACCTAATAACTTTGAAGTTTCAAACATACTATTTAAACAGAATGTATTTAAATCAGTCTTTTTGTAGGTCCGGCTACAACGGGAGCATCAACAAAATAAGACATTGGGGAATAAAGAGCACCCAGATGCCCTTTTATACTTCGTTTTTTTTTTTCAGTGGCCTTAATTGTTTTTATTGTGCTTGGTAAAATGAGGCACTATACAACAGCCTTTTGATATAGGAGAAGATTTTCATTATCCAAAGGCGGTTAATTTGTCCTGTAATTTTGTACTGAAAAATATTGTGTAACTAATCGTGGTGCTGTCGTCCCGGCTTTTATTTCGTGTAAGGACAGCACCACAGCG
This sequence comes from Strongylocentrotus purpuratus, assembly GCF_000002235.5. NCBI lineage: Eukaryota > Metazoa > Echinodermata > Echinoidea > Camarodonta > Strongylocentrotidae > Strongylocentrotus > Strongylocentrotus purpuratus. The sequence goes on along the minus strand of NW_022145607.1, from coordinate 4,217,799 downwards.
CTTAGAAACAATGTATTAGGCGCGTTATAAATGTGATCTATTAGTATCATTTTTTTAAATTAAATATTGTCACACTGGTTCTCTTCCTACTTAAATTTCATTTAGCAAAAGTATCACCAAATTTTGTGTATGACGGGGAATCAAACACATTGACTATATTAAGACGGGTTGAGACACTCCACATTGGGAATGTAGACACACTCCACGTTGGAGACATTCATCATCAAGTATCGGAAAGCGTCCAGGATCAAAAGGATGACTGTGATGGATCTACCAGTTACCAGGGTGAATTCATGTTTTTTTTCACATGAAGATTAAGATTTATGATGAATGTCTGTTTTTTATTAATTTTAATATAATTGATTTTATAATAATTATATCAAGAAGATATCAAAATATCTTTTTCTTTAAAAAAACTTTAGTTTACAAAAAGTAATGTTTTGTCGCCATTCATTGTTTGATACGTGAGAAATTTCTTTCTTTCTTGATCCTAAACATATAAGAATAAGTAACGATTTAGAGTATTAAAAATCATTTATGTTCTTAATGAAGCTTCAAGAAAAACAAGTCTAGAACTTTTGTTTTTGCATTGTGTTCATAGTTCAATACGGGGTCATAATGAATGAATCTTATCTGTTTCAGAGATTGAAGTGGAAGCCAATATTGAGCCTATAAATAAACCCGTGACATCAGGAGAAGATGGGGCCGGTGCTAGTGAAACGGATCCTAGGATTCTGCAGCACCTTCAGAAAGTGTTCTCGAACTGTCACAACCCGAGAAAATGGGAAAAGAACCAACAAATGTGCCTCGAATTAGTGTCCCTGTTTGGGCATCAAGGTAACGCTTTTCTCAAAGAGGTTGGGTTTGACTCTGTGCACTTTTTCGTTCGTGTCAAACTCGGACCCGATCATGATGCCTTTCTTCGAGCCTGTACAGATGGCACACTCTCGCGAGGCTTGACAAAGCTCCTCGTTACTCCAGAACTGAAGGAAGCCGCTGGAGTCAAACTCAGACTAAGGCTGGACGTGAAAGAGACATCAAACACGAATAACGTCTCGGCACCAGCAGGTTAGTATCACAGAATGGGTTCGATGGAGGAGGGGGGTGGGGGGGGGGGGGGCAAATGTAAGTAGTACATGATAATGAACGAAATAAGAGGCCGTTGTTCTGCAAGATTTGTTTGAGACTGATTTTCGAGGAAAAAAATTGTTTCAATGTGTTTTGAATACATCAATGTAATTATAAATGTTCATATAATTGCCCATTCTTACCTATACTGTAAATTTATAGAGGTTTAATTGACAAATATTTATTTCTCCAAGATTCTGAGAGGTAGTAAAACACTTAATATCCCAATACACCGAAACACATGTGCTACCCCATTTCAATTTTACTTTTCTTGTTGTATTTTGTTGATTAGTAGGTGACTTGTGTTTATCATGTCCTCCAATATAATTTAGACAAACTTATTAAAGGCGCCGAAGCTTTTCATTCAGACATAATTCATAGCCGCTAAAATTAATTTACATGATAACATCAAGGTACGATAATCCCGAATTCTAATTTTCAATACTGCAATGTGTCCTGAAATATAAACAAATCAGGCCAATTTGTTTTTCTCAAAAGAAAACTAGCCTGTCCAAATTTCTGTTTATATTCCCTTTCATAGGACATAATTTTTTTTAGATAACACCCTTCTTTCATTTTACAGAACCTGGAACAGTTCATCATAGAGGAGGGGCTCAAACTTGCATTGCCTCTGGAAGCTCAAAGGTCGAAGGCACAACAATGACTGAGTCAATGACAACTGGGACCATCTACAATCATCCAGCCGAGTAAGAAAAGGGGTGTGAAGATATGTTCTTATTATGACTCAAATAGAAATAATCCTCTTTAGGCAAAATAAAAGGAATATAATATCTAAGGAAATTTTTCTCGGAAAATACAGGAACTAAGAAATTGGTCAATTGAAATGGTACTAAGGATCAGTGGCATAGAATTAGTCTACTTATTGAAATCACTGATTTTATAGTAGGCACTGTTAATACAAGGTGTGTGAAATAAATACGATAGAATAATGCTTTTGGGTGAGGGGGACAATTCATCTCGTTTTTAAATTTCTTGCCCAGCCTTTATGCCCTCTTTAGGGAAATAATTTTTTAGGATGGAGAGTGGCAAATGTAGATCAATTTCTTGCCAAAGGACATTGTGTTAGTATTTTTTTTTATATTTTCAATATGTTTCAATTTATTTTTGTCTTTCTTTTCTTCTTATATAGGGCATCTACACGTCAAAGTCAAGGTAGAAAAAGGAAGGCTGCTGTATCCTCTGATGACAACAAATGGGAGAAAATGGGCGGTAAAAGATAATTTATTTGTCTTGATAATTACAAATAAGAGGACACTTTTTTTTTTTTTTGGTCTCGAAATTTGAAAATTTGACATTTTGCTCCGTTGGGGGGGGGGGGGGGGGGGGGGGGGGGGTAAGGTCACCTTTCTTAGGTCAGCCATGGGCGTAATTTTTTTTTTTTTTTTTTTTTTTTTTTAATAATTTAAAAAAAAAAAAAAAAAATCCAAAGGGGGGGGGGGGGGGGGTTTTAGGGATTTTTTAGGGGGGTTTACACACATAAAAATACCAAAGGGGGGGGGATTAACCCCCCAAACACCCCCCCTGCGTACGCGCCTGAGTAGTAGACATTAATCAGTCCTGACGACAGATACTCAACCTGTTCGACACGTCGAGCCACTCCCGCCAAGCCACTCCCGCCACTCATCCTCTCCAAGCGTTATAGTTCTACTTAGAACTATAAGCTAAGAAAGTAACCAACAGTCTTTTTCAAGACTATACCGACAGTCCTTTTCAGGACTACAAACCCTCAAGAAAGATTGCTGAGAGTCCTTTTCAGGACTCCTCAATCCACCCCTCTCTCTCTCTCTCACATGGTGCACCCGCAATCCTACTGTAGACTTAATTGTTAGTACTACTACTACTACTTCTATTTCCATCAACGAGATCAGCTTACCGAGAAATAAACTGTTTTGGGTTCTCTCCAATATGTTTTTTTCAAAAAACATTACAGAATGAATAGGCTTCAATTGTCACATTATTTATACTAAAACCACCAAGCTAGTTAGAATACAGTGGCACCAAGCAACTTCAAAACGGGTGTCTTAAAGTGACTCGGTAACATTGTTGAAGGTTGATGACAAAATGTAATTTTTGTATGAAATGTTACTTATTTTATTTATTTCACTGTACTTACTATCTAACTGGCAAAAAATCCTGAAAAAAAATTCTCAAACCACAAAGATATTTATGGTTTTCTTTGGAGGCATCACTGTACAACACCTTCTAACAGTGATTAACAGTAAATTCTCCAAACCATTTTTGAATTTTCCCATCCGTTTTCCCATGAAAGTAATTAGACCTAAAACAGGCTTTTTTTTAAATCTGTCAACACTTAAAAGTCTGGAATGGTATATAGACCCACTTCATTGCTTTGTGACGATTTAAATTCACCTACATGTAAATAAATTGTAATGATATAGTTGGGAGAATTAATGAAGAAATTAGATCAGTTTCCCAAATTGTTATCATTAATAATGGTCCGTTTTCACTCAAACTTTCAGATTATCTTTAATTGTACATCTAGCATTGAAGTCACTACCTTCATCTGAACAATGTTTAAGTTCATTTAATCAATGCAATTGCATACCACACTCACACTGTCGCAGAGCGTAGACAACAAAATGCCTTATAATTTGTATTCCCTGGCTTGTCGTTCTATATTACGAATATTAGTTTCGTTGGCTGTACACAGTAAATTCCAGCATTTTTAATACAATATAACTTGGCACATCAACAAGGCCATGTTATTGAGCTAGATCACAGTGGTTTGTTTGCTCAATAACAATGCAAGCAACTGAAGCAAGTCGTATTATATCAATGTAATATCTGATTGAAAGGACTGTATTTTGCCGTCTGAACGTCTGGCATGCATTAGGCAGAATATGTTACAGGATGAGTAAATATAAAGACACAATTTTTGCTGCAAAGTGAATGTTAAAAAAACCTTCAAAACCGCATACCTGTTAACAATTCAGGGTGACTATGACCAACTAAGCTATCAGAACAGTCGTGCCAATGTTACGTGTTAGTTATTGTATACGTGCTATCATAATACGCAGTATAAAACACACTAAGACATGAAGGTACAAATTTGCACCCTTACCCAAAGTGAGGTGCAGATTTTCAAACTTGCACTCCAGAGGGAGCATACCTGCACCCCTAGGGGTGCAGAAATTTGATAAAAAACAGCACCCCATAGGGTGCAATGCTTCACCCTACTTTGGGGTGCAAACTCGATCGCCACCCTAGATGGGGCAGATGTGCACCCTTAGGATGACACGTGGAGTCCGCTTGCGTCATTCTTTAACCTAGGCAAGCCATCCTAGTAATTAATCAAAGCGCTTTGCCGGAAAGAGTTCACCACCAATTAGACTTTTATTATTTGTTGGTTTGCCTCACTACTTATAAAAAGGCAAAAATCTGAAGGAACAACATCTGGGATTCGAACCCACGACTCTAGGATTATCGTTAGCTGACCTTACCGATTGAGCCAACGATGGGTTAAAATAATTTAGGATGGCTGGTCTACTTTTAAAAGAGACGCAGCCCGCTTATTCAGAGGGATTGATAGCCTGTATAAAAGATGGACTGACTTAAAAACAAATTCAAGGGATATTGAGCTCATTGCTTTTTGTATAGTTATATTATGAACAACTTAAATCAATTTATCTTTGAACATGCCTAATCTTGTTCGTCATCTTACAAGTACTTTCCCTTTGAAATTCATTGTCTTCTGAACTATCAGAGTAATTCACCCCAAATCAACTCAAAGTATAATTGACTACCATTTATATTCTTGAAATTTTCCGATATCACATCCACAACAACACTCCACTTGCAGCCACAACTTTCCCCATGCAATTCATATCATGATACTATACAGAACAAAAAGAACTATAGTCACAATGCCCACTTTCTTAAAGACGATATTATGATGTGTTTACTTGTAACAAGTGCTGCTTGTTGTAAGATGATGACGATAATGATGGTGATTATGATGATGATGATGCGTATGTATGTAATAATGATAGATAACTCCCTTCTTTCATTTTCCAGAACCTGTATCAGTTCGTCAGAGGGGAGGTGGTAGAACTAGGTCAAAGGTCAAAGGCAAGACAATGACTGGGTCAGTGACACCTGAGACCATCCGCAATCATCCAGCTGAGTAAGAAAACGGGGTTTTAAGATATGTTCTCATTATGACTTAAATGGAAATAACTCTCTTTATAGGCAAAATAAAAGGAATATATATCTAAGGAAATTATTTCCCCCCCCCCTAAAATATAGAAACTAAGAAATAAGCCATTTGAAATGGTAAGGATCAGTGTCGTAGCATTAGTTTAGCTATTTTAAAACAAGGTGGGTGAAATACGAAAGAACAATGCTTTTGGGTGAGGGGGACGATTCATCTCGTTTTCAAATTTCCTTGCCCAGCCTATATGCCCTCTTTGGGGAAATAATTTACTCTTTTTTTGATGGAAGGCACACGTGGGCACATGCCCTCAATATAACTACGCCACTGATTGAGGCATTAGTATAATCATTAGTTATTAGCTGAATCACGTTATTGTTGTGAAAGGAAGGCAAGTGGAGTATTTTTTTTTTTTTTTGGGGGGGGGGGGTTGTTTTATTTTCATATTTCTTCTATTTTTAATATGTTTCAATTTAATTTTGTCTTTCTTTTCTTCTAATAAAGGGCATCTACTAGTCAAAATCAAGGTAGAAAAAGGAAGGTTGCTGTATCCTCTGGTGGCGAGAAAAGGGCGAAAATAGGCGGTAAAAGATGATTTATTTGTCTTGATAATTACAATTATGTATCATTCTTTTCTGGTAGAAAGCTTCTCGTGTAGACTATTTCTTGTATAGTAGTATTATTAGTAGTGAAAGTAGTAGCAGTAGTAGTAATAGAATAGTAGTAGTATTAGTAGTAACAGTAATAATAATTATATTAGTAGTAGTAGTAGTAGTAGTAGTAGTAGTAGTAGACATGAATAGTACCAAGTACCAACGAAGAAATAAGATCAATTTTTGCCATGTAGGCTTCAATAGCTAGTACTGTCTTTTGCTGCAATTATAAATTAGATCGTCACTTCTCGGGGTCAATCGAATCAGGGCCCAACATCAACTGACCTTTTTAAACACAAAGTTGAGATATAATAATAATAATAATAATAATAATAATAATAATAATAATAATAATAATAATAATAATAATAATAATAATATTAATAATAAATGTATAGCGCCAAATCTACTCTGTTTGCAACTTTAGGAATCACAAGGGAACCGGAAGTGGATGAGCGTAAAGATCTCGCGGGGGTGTAATTTTGGATTAAAGAAATATTGTATGGGGGAGCAGAACCGTGAATTTTCACAGTTCTGCTCCCCAAATGCAATATTTCTTTAATCCAAAATTACACCCCCGCGAGATCTTTACGCTTATGATACTAATTTGTAAGCGCCTTGAGCTTCCCCTGGGATTGATGATTGCGCAATATAAATGTGTAGCTATCATCATTATTATCATCATTATGATTATTATTGTTGTTGTTTTTGCTATTAAACCAATATTATATCATGTTTTTAGAACGCTTCGGCCCAACTCCACCGTCTCTCCTGGACTTCTTGAAGAAAGTCCTTAGAGAATACACAGATGGACAAATAATGAAGGTAAGCATAACAAAAAAATTACGTATATTATAACTTCCCTTTAGTCATTTTTATTCTAATTTAGTAACTGATACAGTTCCAATTATATACAACCCATGAAACATTGCGCATATCAGCATCAGCATCAGTATACGGCAGTGTGAGGTGATCCTGTTGAAACTGTTGAAACTGTTGAAACTGTTGAAACTTCCTTATGTTTTTTTGCATATGTTGTTAGGATCGTCTGTCAATTATCCTCTTCATGAGTGAAACTCTTTTCGTAATTTTGCTTATTTCAGATCACTTACACCAAGGTGATAATCAAACCGTTAGTCGAACGTGGCCAGGGACATGGCATGTCCCTCAGCGTAGTCATTGGCTGACACTTTTCCATTTCTTGATTAAGAAGTTACACCCATTACTATCCAATCAATTTACTTTAATGATTATATTATTACAATATACGGTATTCATGGTATTCGTTGAAAACTATGATAGCAACATATTATTTAGGTTTCAATTGACTATTCTTACCAAATGTATTTTCGTTCCGAGATTATTACCCGATCTTCCTAGAAGAAAAGTACACTGTCGTCAATAAATGACAGAATTTTATAACGATTAATATGAAATTTATCTGATGTAAATTTGATTTTAATTATAGTCATAATTGTTTTCAATGATGATATATTCTTTAAAAAAGGAAATCGTCCAGAATGCCGAGGACGCTGGTGCCAAGACGGTTCGATTTCTGTACGACTGCCGCGAACACGGAACGAGTCGCCTTCTTTCCCCTACTCTCGCCCCTTATCAAGGCCGGGCTCTGTACGCTTATAACGACGCTCTCTTCAAGGAGCGAGACTGGGCTGGGATCCAGTCACCAGCTCGAAGCAACAAGGAAGATAACCCGCTGAAAGTTGGACGATTCGGCATCGGATTTAGCTCCGTCTACCACCTCACCGGTAGGATGTTCATTCTCTTTTGTGAGGAGGGGAGGGGTAATTCACCCGAATCTATTATCCAGTCGACACTCTCACCTTCCCCCAAAAAACTTAGTTTCTCACCACTTAAAATGGTCTTCGACAACCAACGATCTTGAGATGTTCATCTGGAGTCACATGACATTTGAAAATAAACTGACATCCACTTCGGAATATCAAAATATAATGTTAATTTATTATAGGCGTAATGGAGAACCGAAATTATATTTGATTTGATTTGGCTTTTTGCAATTTCATGCTGTCAAACAAACATCTTCGGAAAGTGTATGTGACATTGATAAATCTTTTGACACAATCATAAATAAATAGAATATGTAAGAAATTAAATCACATATTGAATACATAATGAGAATGAATTAGAGAAAGAAAACGCGACATTATACAACTTAACATTTAGACAAACAACATGATTCTGCATTTCCAAGTTTTTACAAGAAGATAATTTTGAAACAGAAAGGGATAAACATGGCTGTAAATTTAATCCATATTGTTGAATAGTGAAAGTTCTATGATGACAGTGAAATTTACTCTGCATCGGAAGCTAGTTTCTTTCGTTCTATCATAGATATATGTCATCAACATGCATTCCGCTAATTCCGAATAAAACCTACGAAATGGAGAAGGCGTTTAATAAATACACACTCTTTACCATTACAAGATTATAATGATCGGCAGTATCATGATTTACTCTATAACCATTACCAATCGCGTTCTTATCACATTGAATATTCAGTGTCAATGATATATAAGAAGTAACTACTACACACCAACTATTCCTGCCGATGATTCTTTATGTCCTTTCCACGGAAGCTCAACTAAAACATTCACGCTGTCACACTTAACGCCTCTAACCAACCGTACAAATTCAACCAACCTGACAATTCTGACCACAAAAGGCCCAATATAATCTTCAGCTAGAAAATGCATTTTAGCAGTCGTTCCAGACCCTAGATTAATTCACAATCCGTAACAATGTCCTTATTTCTTACGTCAATGTTCTGTTCTCTCCCCTAGATTTGCCAAGCATCCTCAGCGGAGAAACGCTTGCTTTCATTGATCCTCATGAGCGTCACTTCGGACGTGGAGAAACAGGAATCAAAGTGAATGTGATCCAGCATGCCCATATCTTAAATTCACCAGAATTTGTGGATCAATTTACTCCGTACAACAACCTGTTCCCTGGAATGAATTACGCCATCAGTGGTGGTCAACCCTTTCATGGAACGGTGTTTCGATTCCCTGTACGGCAAGAGGGCAGCGAACTCTGTGAAAATGAGTACGATGACGCCGCTATGGTACGGCTCCTGGAATCCTTCGTCGACGATGCTGACGTCGTACTGCTGTTTCTTCGATCACTGGAGACAATCGACATCAGCAGAAGGATAGGTCGGGCTCAAACTCAGATCAGATCCAGAGTAGAGATATGCCCCAAATCTCTTGCGTTGATGAAGTCCGAACGAGAGAGCTTCTCCCATGCACTAGAAGGAAACAGTAAGATGAGAATCGGACAAAGAACGCGAGCCTGTTTGACTCATCAGCTAACATTGACGATGCAGGTCGCAGAGTCCAAACGTCGTATGGATTGGATCGTAAGTCAGGTTGTGGGAGGCAGTGAGATGACTGACGATGTAGTGAGTATCATTGACAAGAGCGGATACATACCTTGGGTCGGTGTGGCCATGCCTTACAACATGCCGCATAAAAGACGAGACGATTTCAGCGGTCGAGTGTTCTGTTTCCTCCCTTTGCCTCCCGGTGATGAGAGCTTGACAGGACTTCCAGTTCATATCCACGGTTTCTTCGGTGTTAACAGCGACAGAAGATCAATCAAGTGGCCGGGTGCTGACCGGGTGCAAGGGGATATCGATGCGAAATGGAACCGCTTACTGGTGACACAACTCCTACCAGATGCATACATGAACATGCTGAATTTTGCCATCAAAGAGCAGAGGTTGCCTCCCGATGAAATCTACAGAGCTTGGCCAGTCCCAGATCAGGTCAGACCACAGTGGGAACTGCTTCTTAAACCAATTTACCAATTGCTGAGCAAACATACAGTCATCTACACAACGAAGGGCAATGAGATGGGTTCATGGGTAAAAATCCAGGATGCTGTCTTCAACTTCTTGACTGATGTAGACGAGAACACAGAACGGATCCTCTTGACTGTCCTCAAAGCGGCTAATGTCCCTGTAGCTGAAGTACCTCAACACATCAAGAAAATCATCCAAAGCAAAGACTACATCAACTTCAACGCCAAAGTGATTTCACCTGAAGTCATCATCGATTGCATTCACAAGAGCCAACATGGAGTCTTGGATACCCTGAGCAGCGATAACAAACTGGTGTTACTAGAGTACATCATGACCAGGACGAAGACCCCTCAACTGATCGGTTTAAGGCTTCTGCCTTTAGCCAACGGCGACTTTGTGCCATTCGCCACAAGATCTGCCTCAACGCGGACTGTCTTCATACCCACCAGGGAACTTGACCAGAGCATGTGCTACAACATGGGTAACAGTCTCATCCTGCCAAACCTTAACGCGGACTTGCTTAAACTCCTGAAAAAAGCTGGTAAGAAAATGTTGTTTTGGGTGTGCCTTTTGTCCTGAGTTATGTCTCAGTATAGTCGTGCATGTAACTCAATCAGTTTTTATATCAGCATTCCATTAGCATATGTGTGTAATTAAGCATTTTCACAAATACAAGGAAATGTAGATTATGAAAGACAAATGGAATTGTTTATTTAGAAAATGAGACTACGTTTGATCCAATTGATTTTTTGTGTGAAACGATATGGACCTATTACTCGACTAGCAGTCTTACAAACATTCATCAAAATGACTAATATTCGCTTTCCATGATCAGATTCTTAGTTTTTGGTATTTTTCACAACCTTTATTTTTTTCTTCTCTTTTCCACGACTTTCTTTTTCTTTAAAGCTGAACATGGGTCTGTCCAGTTGCAAATGATGTCGGATAAAAGTCTAGCACAGTTAATTCGGGACGCCCTTCCAAAAGAATGGTTCGTGAGAGACCACGGAAGTACTGTACTCTGGCATCCTGGTAAAGGCAACCAACCTCCACGCGAATGGCTAAAAGGTATTTGGAACCTACTGAATACATGTAAACGTAACTCAATTGAGAATTATGTAGACCTTCCACTAATACAGGTTGAAGAGCGAAAATCTGGTAAAGTAGTCCTTGCTTTCCTTAAACAAAATTCAACATGCATCAGTCAGAGTTATGGCTCAGACAAGTTTGATCGTCAAGAGGAGGTGGTTCTTACCAAGCTTAGCCTCCTCGTCTGTTCTTGTCCTACATTCATAGACACTGCTCTGCTCATAGGTGGCAGTTACCTCAGAAGTCCGTCGAGGAAGGGTGTAATTGGAGCACTGACAGCAGTACCAGATCCAAAAGCGCTACAGAACACTATCAAGAGTCTTTCCAAGAAGGAGAGACAAGTATTGGTAAGATTCTTCACCAGCTGTTCTCTCACCGATGCAGAAAGAAATTTCCTTCGTCAAATTCCCCTCTTCGATACCATTCCAAGAACTCCATCAGGCCGAGGTAGAGTTGTGTCTGCAGGTGACGTCAGTCTTGCTTTTTGTCGGACTTCTACAGACCGATTGCCGAAGCATCACCTTCCGGAGTATGATATGATTTGCTGCAATGACGACGCCATTCTGAAACTCTTTTCAGATTTAGAGATGATTGAGAAACAAAGGAAGGAGTTGTTGAAAGACATTGTCGATGCTATTTGCAGTGGTGTCAGTGACAAGACCGTTCTTGAGGATGTAGGAATGTGGTTATTGCGTGATTTGAAATCTTTCAAACAAGATATTGGCGACCATCTGTTAAAGCTTAAGTCACAACGATTCATCCTTACCGGTGCGGGTGAGCTCAAGTCCCCTGACAGTCTCTTTGACCCAGAAGACCGGTACATGCCTGTGCTCTTCAGCAAAGGTTCCTTTCCATATGCGAGATATGTAGATGAAGGGCTCTTGGGATCATTACGAGAGCTTGGTTTTCGTCATCAAAGTAATGTCACAGCAATTGAATTAGCTAGGTCAGTTGACGAGATAACCAGCGTCAAGAAAGCAGATGTCTTGATGACATTCTTGGGAAAATATCCAAACAAGCTAAAGGAACCTTTGACCGGAGAAAGTGATCAAACTTTACAGCAGTTCTTGGCAGACAAAAGATGCATCCCATGTCTTATGAAGATTCCTGATTTCTACCCTCAAGGCATTCAATGGCACAGGTCAGAGAGAAAAATGATCAGTCCGACCGAAACTGTGCTTCCTACCAAGGTTAACATACTAGCTTCCGGTGCAACCATACCCTTTCCCAAGAAGACTGTTCCAAATACCCTCCTGTGTAATCTAGGAGTTAAAGAACATCCCAACATCAACAATACCCTTGAACAGATGGCTGTAGTTACGAGATGTCATGGCAAAGTCGGAACCTCTGATAGATCAAGGAAACTGGAGAAGATGGTTCATGGTGTGTACAGCTTGCTTTCAACGGCAAGAAAGGAAGAGGAAGTGATACTGAAGCTGACAACACAGTTACCTGCATGTATTTGGACTGGAACAGGATTTGTGGAAATTCATCGGGCAATCCTGTCAAGCCGTGAAAATGCTTTTCACCCTTACATTTCTTCCATACCTCAAGAATTCAGTACCAAGTATGAACACCTTTTCCTAGCTCTTGGAGTCAAGAAATGTATATCAAAAACGCAGGTTCATGAGATCATCATACAGATTCAGAAGAGCGAGCCAAAGTTGGGTTCTGTGGAAAAGCGGATGGAATTCTGCAGAGAAAACAAACGTGTAGTGCAAAAGGCACTGATACTCCTAGACGAGATATGCGAAGGTGATCTTTCCCAGGAGTCCCAAAACATTCTGGTACCAACCAACAAAGAAAACTTCCTGGAATTGGTTGACCCTAAGTGCTGTGTTTTTGAAGACGTCAAGGGTCGCGGGGATTCAGATGAAGTTCAAGAGAAGCTAAATGAAGACAACATCTTCATCGTTGATGGGACATTGCCTATTGGCATTGTTCGCGCTTTGGGAATTCTACCCCTTGGCCAGAAGATTCTTGCTGCCGAAGAATTGACTGGGATAGAACAAGCAGGTCAGTATGAACCACTTACCACAAGACTGAAGAACATCATTAAAGATAGCTACCTGGAGAGTTCAATCCCGAAAGAAATGATTCAAAATGCGGAAGACGCGGGAGGAACAAAGGTACACTTCATGTTGGATCTTCGGCAAAATTCAGAAGCACGTTCAAGCTTGTTTGACAAGGGCATGGGTGATTGTCAAGGGCCAGCTTTGTGGGTGTACAATGATGCATCTTTTACACCCGATGATTTTCAGAACATCACAAAGCTTGGCGGTGCAACGAAAGAACTTGACACGTCTAAGATTGGGCGCTTTGGGCTTGGCTTTAACTCTGTTTACCATCTGACAGATGTACCCAGCTTCCTGAGTAGACAGTACTTGCAGGTTTTTGATCCACATGCGACTCATCTTGCATCCATGCTAAAAAGCAAAGAAAGTCCTGGTATCAGGATAAATCTGCAAGGGAACAACAACGCCATTTCCATGTTCAAAGACCAATTTGCGCCATACGAAGGTGTTTTCAAATGTAGTCTGCAAGAAAGCAATGGGAATGTTTGCTACGATGGCACACTATTCCGGTTGCCTCTTCGCTCTAGACATGCGGCATTGAGAGGTGAGATCTCTGAAGAACATTACGATGAAGATAAGTGCAAATCACTACTCACTGATCTGTGGCGCTCTTCTGAAGATTTATTGGTATTTACCAAAAATATTCAAGAAGTCAAGGCTTTTGTGCTACTGCCTAATGCAAATCATCCATCAGAATCCAGACAACTGTTCGCAATTGAGAAAGAGTCTGAGAGCGGTCGTGATATCATGGCAGAATTCAAGCAGAGTGGAGGAAATGTCAAAAAACTGAATCAAATCACACCTTTGGTCAAACGAGAATGTGTTGTGCGAAGCATAACTTCCTATGGAAAGAAATATCTGCAGATTCACGAGAAGCCGAGAAAACAGGTGCTGATGTCAGTTACAAGTGTAGGAAGAACGTCAGCACACAAAATGTGGAAAAGTCCACAAGGAAAAAAGTCGGGATTGGCTCCTGTAGGTGGTGTGGCAGTAAAGTTACCGTTGTCTGGGAATGTAGATGGTAAACTCTACAGTGGCTTGCCTCTCTCAGTACCACAAAGTCACCTACCTTGCCATTGTAACGGATTCTTTGCCATTTCCGCAGACCGTCGAAATCTCTGGAAACCCTCGAGCGACTCAGATTCAAACTACTTCACAAGATGGAATGATGCTGTTTTCGAAGATATCATATCAGAGGCCTACGTGACTCTGCTGGCAAATCAAGAATTTCAGTGTCAGGTAGCACGAATGCCGAAAAAAGTACGCATTTCTGGCGTAAATAGTTCCCCGGACAACTTCTACCGGTTGTGGCCTGATGGATCTAACATTACCCCAGGCAGTGATGGCTATGCTATGCTAAAGGGATTCTACAACATATTGGTAGCCTCTGATTCACATGATGCAAATATATTCTGGGAAGGAGAGAGGACGTGGTCATTCAAAGAGGCCATCTTTATTGATCCACTACTACTGGAATCACCACACGTTGCTTCAGCAGTAAAGAAGGTCCTTCAGATGCAACACACGAAGCGAATAGTTACCGAGATTCCAAAGGAGATACGATCTACTCTAGAAAAGCTGGGATTTGGGGAGGAATTGAAGAGACAAACGTGTTTGGAGCACGCATTCTTCCAGAAAGATTTTCTGCCAAAGATATCTGTCTTCCAATCCGAGGTACGAGATCATCTGATTCACTACTGTTTGTCGGACGTTGAATTACGGGAGAAATTGAGAACCATCGCCTGTATTCCAACTTCACCAGATGGAAAGAACTTGAAGAGGCCAGCGGAATTGATACACCCGACTGGAAGAGCAAGTATCCTTTTTGCAGAGGAAGATAGACGGTTCCCTTACGGAAGCTTTGCCAATTTGGACTGCTTTCATTTTCTGGTGCATTTAGGAATGGTACAAGATGACATATCTGGCATTGATTTCATCAAATGTGTACATAAATTACAGGGCAAACCTATTAACTATAGGCATGATCGCGTACTAGTCGAGTACCTCACTTACAGACTGAAGAAAGAGAATTCTTCATGGGCTAAGGACGTAAGCCTTCGGAATCAACTGAACAACATAGCCTTCATTCCTGTCACCTACAGGAATTCTCATATGAGAAAAGCTTCACGTGATACCATATATGTGTCTGAAAAACTGTCACTGGTCAGCGAAGTTGCCCCAGTTCTAGACGAAAGTAAATTCCGGGTTTCCTATCAGGTTCAGAGATTTCTTGGAATAGTCCAAGATCCAGCAGTGGATGTTGTATTGCAACAACTTCAAGCCATCAGCAGGAGACCAGAAAATGTTGAAAAACTTCCCAGTGTTTGCCAAGATATCTATAGATTCCTTGACTTACGAGTGAAGAAAGGAAATGACAAAGCCCAGATTCAAGAATTCTTCCACTCACCTACAACAAAGGAGTGTCTATTGGTTGATAAAATGTTCAGGAGTGCTGATCATCTGGCATTGGAATTTGAGGAAGAGTATGTTGGATCCCACCTGTTTCGTGTCCCCTCCAATTTGCGCGGCTTCGGTGCCCTCTTGTCAACCATCGATATGAAAAGACGATTCTCAACACGTGACTTCTTGTCCACTCTGAAGTGCATCCATGACTCAACTTCCGGAAAGCTGAAAAAAAGGGAGTTTGGAGAAGTTATGAAACTCCTGAAATGTCTGATCAATGCTCCATCGGAAGATTCGTTGGCAATGCACGAAGTGCCTCCAAACGATATCTATGTTCCCGATATCAACCGTTTCCTGAGAACCGCTGATGAGCTTTCTTTCTGCGACGTAGACTGGATTTCAGTTCCAGATGATGTCATAACAGCTCACGGTGATATTCCTCTTACTATGGCGAAGATACTTGGAGTGCGGGATATTCGACAACACATCATCGAAAGCTACTCCGTGGATGTCCCTGGCCTTGGCCCACACACACTCGAAGCACAGAATCTGTTGCAGTTTGGACAGCGTGAACCCCTGACAGAGAGAATAAAAAATATTCTCAAGGGCTACCCTTGCGATGATACAATACTGAAAGAACTTGTGCAGAATGCGGATGATTCCTGTGCCACGGAAGTGCACTTAGTTCTTGATGTCCGTACCCATCCGAAAGACCGCCTCTTTAGAGATGAAATGTCCCATTTGCAAGGTCCTGCTCTCTGTGTATACAATAACAAATCATTTACTGATGATGACATAGAGGGAATCCAACGACTTGGAGTGGGTAGCAAAAGGAACCTGTCCTCAAAGGTTGGAAGATTCGGTGTAGGCTTCAACGCGGTTTATCACCTAACCGACTGCCCAAGCTTCTACACAAACGGCGATACGCTGGGAATGTTTGATCCAAATGTCAAGTATGTACCTAAAGCTACTAAAGCGTATCCAGGCTTCATGGCCAAACCAACTGGCAAACTGAAGGACGATTTCCCCAACGTTTTCAACTGCTACCTGCCCGAGTTCTTCGAAGGACAGGGTTCAACTATGTTCCGATTGCCCTTACGCACAAAATCCATGGCAAAGGTATCTCACATATCTTCGGAGGCACATGATGTTAAAAGCGTAAAGGGACTGATGCGGAAATTCAAGGAAGGTCTACCTGACCTGCTCCTTTTCCTTAAACATGTTAAAAAGGTCAGCATATCCACCATTGATAAACATGGAAACATGAAGGATATCTCAAGCGTCCAGGCAAGCATCTCAGAATCCAACCAACTAGATTTAGATGCATTTCTCTCTACAACATCGGCTGAAGAAACTGATCCAGTGACTGGGGTCTCAAAGTCCCTTGAAGACATTCCAGTAACAGAAGTACATTATGATATGAGAGTCACTGTAACAGAACAACGAGCGAAGTGCGAGAACACGCAATCAGAGGACTGGCTAATTTATCAGCAGCATGGTTTTGCAAAACCAAACGAAGTCCCTGATACTGTGTTGGATGCATATAATAGTGGAAATCTGCATGTCTTGCCACAGGGCGGAGTCGCGCTACCTTTGGGTAAACGACTAATTCCATTGAAAGCATACAGTTTCCTTCCCCTTCCTATAGACACTGGTCTCCCTGTCCATGTCAATGGCTCTATTGAGTTAGATGAACGAAGGCGGGACATTTGGAGAGATAAAGGAGACGCCCGGGCACAGTGGAATCGTCAACTCATGAAGCATATCGTTTCACCTGCATATGTCAAGGCACTTTGTTGTCTTCAGGCTAAAATCGTGACTCGGATCGAAGAATCAAACGACGAATCTGAAATGCAAGACATTGTATCGTCATATACGGCGTTTCTTCCTGTTACAGCAGAGAACAGCTTCTGGAAAGAACTCATAGAAGACATTTACAGAACCATTGCCGACTCCGCCAAGCCAATATTCCCTTCCATTAGGCGAAGTGTATCGTACAACAGAGATTTTGATGGCACCGATGGAGTCAACAACATAAGAACTCTAGAATGGAGGACACCACTTGCAGAATCACAAGTACAAGGCTTCTTCGACTCTCCAATCAGAATGGATCTGAGCCTTAGGTCGGTTGTGTCAGATCTTGGATTTCCTCTAATTGAATGCTCCCATAATGTGCATACAAGATTTTCAGACAGCTTGCAAGATTGCCGAAAAGGGGATATTCTTGAAATCACCCCTGCTCGCTTGATCAGTCATCTCTCCAGCAATGCAGTAGAAGATGTAGGATTATCTCCAATGGAACTGCCGAAGCAACTTTCCGACACGGTTATACAGGATACACCCACTTTACGAGTCATTTTGAGCTACTGCTCACAATGTGATAACTTCAAGGAAAATGTTGAGGCTCTTCCTCTTCTAGTAACATCAGATGGAATTCTAAGAACGTTCTCAACTGAAACTCCGGTATACATTACCAGATTTGACTACCTCTTTCCATCCAGTAAAAGCAAATTCCTGAGTAGATCAATAAGGAAATACTTCAATGAGGATTTTGATGTGATCTGCCATTTTGATATTCCATGTGTTGCTTCTTTGATGAGGGAGGAACTATGTCCTATCAAATTCGAATGCAACCAATACGTTCGATGGGACAAGTTGGAACCGACAGAGAGGTGGATCACCGGACTATGGGAATGTCTGGCTACATGCAGAGATCCTGATGAGTTAACGTGTCTTTCGAAGTGGAGCATTCTTCCATGCCGCAAGAATGGAGATATGGGTGTAACCCACCACCTGGTACCATTTTCAAAAGCTACTTCTGTGATGTATAAGCTAAGTGGTATGTCTCAGATACTTGCGGCTTTGAGTTCACTTGGGGTTTCTGAAGTTGATTGGAGTCTAAACTTTAAGGAAGCAGAACAACTTATCACTAAGATTGTCGCGCACGAGGATCGACCTGATGCAGTGCTTGCAGTGTTCAACCACGTCATTCAAACAAATGCCAGTCTGTTCGATAGGTTGACAACCGCCCAGCGTGACCATATCTTGCAATACTTGACAACCCATATGCCAGAGAGACTGGTGGAAAATGGCGACAACAGAAGGATCATTATGAATCTTCCTTGCTATGAACAGTTAGACGGGACATATGTTTCACTTTCACACACGTCCACTGTCTATGTGGTAAGAGCAGATCTACCTCGTGAAGAGATGGAAAGTGGATGGCTGAATTCAATGATATTTTCCTACGTGAAAATGTCGGCTTGAAAGAGCTTTTCAAGGCAATTGGGTGTGTTTTCGTATCTGAGTGCGACACCATGTCCAAGTTCATCTTTCCCAACTTTCACTTGTTGTCCTCAGAGATACGGCTAAAACATCTTGACAACCTCTCGAGACACAGATGCCAAATAGAAGGAGGGGTGGAGAAGTGTATGAAACTCGGAGACTTTCCTTTACTGGAAGGCAATGACGGTGAATTGAGATTTGGCAGAGAATTCTTCGACCGAGGAAACAAAGTGTTCGCAAAAATGCTCACAGGAAGTAAATTTCCCTCAGAAAAAATCATCGAGAGGCTTCAACCTTCCTTCTTGCATAAATTTGGTGTTCAAGCAGAGGTTAAAGCAGAAATGTTTCTTGAATTCGCAAAGGAACTGTCAACAAATCTTGGGAAGAAAAGAAGAGAAAGAAAAAAGCTAGCCGAGCAATCAGAAACTCTTGTGAAAGAACTGTTTCAGAACTGCAACCTTCACAAGAATGACTCATTTCTTAACAGTGTCAAAGTCATTGACTTCATCATCCCCGATGCCCCAGAAATGAGTTTAAAGAAACTAAATCCCTATCATATGGATGTGAATTTGGGAGTAAGATTCGACTCATCAAGTTTGCCGGAGAATGCTTATCTTGTGTGGTGCTCAATGAGGCTCCTACCGGAATACCTTAGCAGCATGACCCTCACCTGCTGTCAAGGGAAGGATTCCATCCTAGAAAAGCTTGGTGTGGTGAAGAAACCAATCATTGAAAGCGTCATTGAGAATACGAGCAAGATGTGTTGTAGGGTTCGTGATCAAGGGAGACAGACTGACTTTAAGGTATTGGCCAAAGTCATGGACAAGACCTACAGATTCTTGGATTCAGCTTGTGAACGTCATAAGGTTCAGCGTTGCAGTGATATCACGGATAGATGCAGATGTTGTCAATTGGTGAGCGAAAAGCTGTCGGACGTACCTTGTGTGGTCATTCAAAGTGTCCCCCCTCTGGTCAGACCTACCCTAGTATGCCGAGAGTTACGCGGAGACCTCTTCCAGCCCCATCTTTACCAGCTGCCTGACAGTTTGATCCATTGCAGCAAGTTGCTGTACAGTCTTGGATCCACACGGACTCCATCATTTCCTCAGTTAGCCACAGTACTTAATGGACTTGCAAGTCACAGTGTGAAAGAAATGAAAATCCCAATATGCTCAAGGCCACTATAGCTGCATCTCAGTTGTTCCTTCAGCAAATTGAGTCCTTGACATCAGCCAAACTAAATAAAGCGTCCTTACAGGCTGATTTGGAAGGTATTCAGATTGTGCATCTTCCTGCTTCATCAAAGGGGAAACTGTTGCCCTCGACAGAAATCTTCATCAAAGATGAAACTGATCATACCAAACGCCTTATAGAATCCAATGTACCGTTTCTGCCAGATGAAGTTACAAAGCTGCTCACAGATGTCCATACAATGGTGGACTCCATGCCAAAACATCTAAAGCCAAGATCTGTCAAGGCTTGTGTGACCGAGAGAGTCGACACATCAGCAAGGCCTTGTCTGTATAAGGAGGTTGGTCAGTGTAAATTTGGTACCAGACTAAATAGCCTTATGACTTCAAAGGAATTTGCTGAAGCAATACAGCGTTTGCTTGAAGTAGGGAGTGATACCGACGTCAATGCCGATCACCGAAGTATCGACAAGCTTAAGAGGCTAAGACTACAGTGCATGGCTGAGTTACCCACCTCCTTGTTCATTGATGGTGAGAGGATTGAAGGTAGTGAAGCAAAATCACCTTCCTGCATGAGTTATGACGACGTTGATGCAGAAAAGGCATGTATAAGAGTTGTGCATACCGAGAACAATGAGCGTTCAGCATACATGAAAGTCGTAAAGGGTGTTGCCCAAGCCATATTACGACACGTAGGTGGCATTGGTCAGGAGCATCTTCCTTTCCTAGTGGACATGTTGTCGGCGGATTCCTCACGTGAGATTCCCAAACTCCTGCGTAGTTACAAGCTGATTAGAACAGACGGACGAGCTGCCGAGCATGATGAAGGAATGGCTCCACCAAAGCTAGGTTCCAGAATTCCAAGGGATATATTGCATCTTCTGGAGCAAGATCCCTACCTCGGATTCATCAAAGGGGAATACGTGGCGTATCAGATCAACACTGACAATGAAATTGAAAATGAAAAACATTGTATCCCCATCCATGTATATGCCCAAGTACTAGATGTTCCTGAAAATCTCCTATCTCCTCTCCGCAACAAATACCTTATCGACATAGGAGAGGAAGATCCTGTGTGGGTTAGTGGGTTGGACCTATTCAAATTCTTGATGCCGGAAGAGTCTGTGGACACTGGTATGGCAATAACGGTGTACTGTCATTCATCTGATGGACAAGGACCAGAGGGCCCAGCTACATCAGAGACTCCACCTACGACAGAAGTTCCACCCAAACCACAGCCTTATCCCGAAAACATTGAGGAAGCAAAAGAACAGGTTACTGATCAACTGGAAGAAATATGGGAACTTGATGAAGGCGAACGAAAGAAGGCAGTCAGACGAATGTACTTGAGATGGCATCCAGACAAACATCCTCAAGAAAGAAAACACCTTGCTACTGAAGTCTTCAAGCATTTGCAAAATGAAATTGCTCGCCTAAAAGCAGGAAAAAGACGCACTAGGCAGACTGGAAAAGGTCAGGGATCTTCAAATAGTCCAAGAGGTGGTGGCGATTTCTTCGACGATGATTTTGACGAATTTATGAGAAACTGGGCAAGGCAGGAAGGAAGGAGGAGAGAATCTTACCACAGGAGCTACAGAGATCGGGGATATTTTGGGAATGCAAGATCAAGGCATTGTCCTCCTTCATTTGACGATACACCAGAACCCGATATGCCAAGAGCCTCAACTTGGTTTAAACAAGCTAAATCAGACTTGGCAGCATCCTCTTATGATGTTGGAAAAGAAGCAAACGAATGGGTGTGCTTCAAGTCTTACCATGCAGCTGAGAAGGCCTTGAAAGCAGCTCAGTTTGCCTCACGTGGGACTTGTAACCCCTCGCACAACCTGGATGTCCTCGTGACTGATTTGATGGGTCACTTCCGTAACCAGACCGTCACTGACCGCGCTCGTCAACTGAACATACTGGTCGATGTGAACGACTGTATGTATCCAGGGGCAAGTATCTTTCGACACAGAGTCCCATGTGAACGGTTCTCCCAGTCCGATGCAGAGAGAGCCAGGCAATGTGCTAGTGACATCGTAGAAGAAATCCGAAAGCATTTTAAATTCTAGGTTTTCAGCGGTCTTCATTCAATCTTTGTTGCTTGCGTTGTACTGTGTACTAAACATATTCTTGGTAAACATAAGCACTTTACGGTCATGAAGGAAATGGTTCCCATCTCAAACACCAATTCTTGTGAGAATAATGATGCAATTTAAAGAGCAACTCGTCGACTAATATGGAGTACCAGAAAAGTTATTACAAGCAAATGGTTCTTGATTAAACAGAGCGAGACAATAGGGCAAATAGATGAGGGGCTACTTTGGTTATATTTGTGACGACGTAGGCTTGTATATAATAATAATATAATTCAAATTGCTCCACAAACAGGATTATTTCTTATCATATCCTACTAAATTCCCTGGATTTTGATATTCCTTTGCTGTTCATAATCATTTACAGGTCCATTGCCTTGTAATAAAACAATTTCCATCAGATAACAACTCTTAGCACATGGATACGATGTACAATAATGTGATATTCCACGGAATATTACCAATGTTGCTATATCTTCGAAAACCATCAATATAATCGTTTTATCCTGCTTCAACTTGAGATCTCAAGCATATGACCTCGTTTTCAATAGACTTAAATTAACCGAAAGAGGATCATTGCAAAACTAGTTCCGTTTACCTCCTGATGTCGTTGATGTTTACTCCCAGAAGGAGAATTCTCAAATAATTATATAATCGACTCCTGAACAAGATTGGCAGATATTGTGATTACTATTTTTATTTGTTTTGATTTACTAATCAATGATAAACACTTTGGACCCATATGTTTATTTTGTCATGTTATATTTGTCAGCATGTGTTGAATTAGTTGTGATCAACTGACAAACCAATAATAAATTTGAATCATGTTCATTGTATTAGATGTGCTTATAAGGAAGGTAAAGTTATACATGTATATATATCAACAAGTTTGTTAATACTTCAGTTTCTCACATCATAAATGGTTGCAATGGAAGTGTTTTTCATTTATTTAAATAAATAATTATTCGGATGAAATCGATGTTCGATGCACTGTATCGACCTAAAATGGATTTATGCTTTAGAATGTTGTTTAATTGTTGTATGATATGATGTAATCAACCTGTACATAATTAATACTTCCATGAAAATAGACATTATATTGTATATAATAGAATCGTTTAATAGGCCTAATTAGTCATAAAACTATGGATGCTTAATACGTGCATGTCTTGAAAGATTAAATCAGTCAGAATAATTATATCAGCAAGATTATCCACACACACACATTATGTATATAATTTATACAATATTGTACTTTCTGTTATATCACGCTCTGATAGATAATGAAGAGAACACTGATACTGTGATATTGACGTTGTAAATGTTGTCAGTGTAGCGCGTGCTTAAATTCTTCTTGAACTTTTACGTCATCAATAAGTACCTGGTGGGTATAATGCCGATCGGATGTGTTTTTTGTAAATATTGTCTTGGATGGCACTATTTATAAATTATGACAAGATGAAAGCTCTGTTTAAAGTCATATCATAGAGGTATCGGTAACTTACTGTAATAATATTATGCATCATTGATTTTGTATATTATTGACATTGGATGTGCGTTGGAAGTTGTAGAGACACTTTTTAAACGTTTATTATACCTTCAAACTGTAGATAATGGTACATGTATAATAATCAGTTTCTTGCGCAGTATCGTAGATGGTATGGTATAAGTTTGTATATGTGGTAGAGACATACCAGTTTATATGTTTATTGTTAACTACTTTACATGCCCCTCATAAAGGAAATGCTTGTAATATATATTCTAATGAACTTTTCATTAGAAAAAATTTAGACAAGAGAATAATATTGAAAACAGCAGTCGATGAAACTGATCAGTATATGAAAGCTCGTGTTGTATTTCCAAGTGTCCATGATATATAGGAATCATGATAATTACATTTGTATAGCTTTCTTACAAACTAACCGTTGTTCCACAGTGCTTTACATCAATACAACATATGAAGAGAAAGATAATATTTTGTTTGATTTAATTTGATGGTAAAATTGTATGAATTGTCTATATTATCAATCCCTACAAACTCAAAACATTCGAAAATAAAGGCATAGTTCACGCTTTTATATTTGAAATAGATATGGCACAAAGCATTAAGAAACTCTGTGGCAGCGATTATATAGGCCAATCAAATTGATGTTGTATTTTAGGTCACTATAATTATGGTTTGACGGCTGATACTTGCTCAAAATTAACAAATACTTCGAGTTGAAATCTTCTTTTTTAATGCACTATAGGGAATGAATCGAAATTGTGTGAAGATTTTATGACGTAATTATGCCAGTGGCAACAAAAATTCTGTATGTATTACTAGCTTCATCGTTATATTTATATATTTGTTTTCCAAGTAATGACGGTGAGAAATTTGAAGTTCATACATTTGTTACATATTCTCAAGTGTTTCCACTATCTTGCATTATATATTTACAATGATATTACGTTATTACGTAACTTGTTAAAGAAACCTACACATTAACCAAATATGATCTCTCTGCTTTAAGAGTTCAACCACTTATATCGTAATGCAATGCGGCAATACGTTGGTGTATTTTGTAATGTCAATTATCATTTCAATATGATGCGATGCATTATTATTCTAAGACACAACGGGATGATAGTTGGATTTAGAATACGTATTACACTTATTATTTGTGCTGGTCGGTATACTACTACATACCATGAAATGACTCGTATGTAGTGATTTTTCATGTTCATTATTGTTTTGTTTTTATTGAAATCATGTATGATCACTTCGATAGTTCAACTACTTATCATGCATCAGTTGCGGATGATGATCATTATATTATAGATTCGAATTTTAGGCCTATTTGTATTGGATTGTTCTGGATGCATAATACTTGTAAATATACAGTGTCTTTGTAGTCATGGGGATTGTATAATTGCATACATTTAGAAAGGCACATTCCCTGAAGCACATTTGTAAATTTTGTTCATTATAAGAAATCTATCAAGAATGTTATATTGAAACTGGATATGGTATTACACAAATATACCGTTCGTGAACCTTTTGATGTATGATTACTAGGCATAGCGATGTTTGATACTGATGGTATGTTGTTATAAGAAACCATGACTTCCTATATTATGAAAGGATATTGTTCACCATTGAAATACAAACAGAATTTGTTTGTGGTTGATGTAAATCAGAGTACTCCTTTTTCTTGTTCATCTTTATTATGTACCATTTAGTGGCAATGTGATTCTTGTATAAAAGCAAAACGAATCAACGGTTTAAGCACATATATCCATAATTCTATGAATTTTGTATCTCTTATATCATGGTAGGAATTGGATATGTTTGTTACTTTGAAGTTGCTTGTTGTATATACATGTACATGATTGTTTACAAGCACAAACAAAATCTATATTGTCATTATTTGTGTTACTATCGTATGACATAGTGAACATAACATAACAACTTATTTTGTTCGAATCATGATCATGATGTACATAGTAATGCTTTTATTTCTGTACAAATCTATAGTGCAAACAAGACATATTATAAATGCAGGTTTCTTCATTTCTAAAACTCATATCAATGTACAATGAACTTTTGCTTCATAGTGTAAATAATATATTTGACAAGTTAAGGCTTTGCTGAGTTTTATATGCATAATGATATTCCGATATAAGGCTTATTTTGTAAAGCCGTTTAGCCGTTCACCAGACGATGTTTTCAATCTGTATTTTATATTTGTGTATAATATTATTATCTATTTGTAAGACAACAAATTCCTTCTGAAATTCAAAACTCAAATACAAAAAAAAATACTCTGCTAACTTCTGATTATATACAAATATTGCAAACTGTAGTAATGTACCTGGATCGTTTAAAATGATTATTCGAGTATTGTATGATATTTGGAGTTCATTCTTCTTTGCCCTTATCAAGGAATGTATATGTGTTTTTTTTTTCCTTCACAAAGAGCATTGTATTAACTCTAGCTTTATGACCAGTTAATATTTCCTAAATGTTACGCCTTTTCACTTTAGCCATGTCTCGTATCTCGTTTCTTTCTGACATTTGTGCAAGAAGAAATATCTTATAACTGGTATTTCAAAGTTATACCGATGCCCAGTATATAACATGTGCACTAACTGTATACTGTATATATGAAACAGTTTTCACTCAAATTAAAGATCGTCATTTGTGTATGTATTGTGATACAAGAAAACATCTTGTATTGATATTTGTACTTGAAGAAAAAAGTTAATGGAGATTATAAAGTTTGCATTCCGTTTTGGTATATTGATTTTTCAACACCAAATATTGTATGTGTATAATATCGCTAAGCCACTGCTACTAAATATTATATGTTTCTAAGATGTATTATTGTGATGTAAATATTACGCGGAAATGTGTGTTGTATATATATTTGATCAATGGCATATAAACTGATTTGCTGATTGATTTAAGAGATTTAACTTGCTTTGAAATACAATTCGCTCTACAGAAGCACTGCATGGTTAAAGGGCCCATTGTGATATACAATTGTGAATGACTTACTATGTTTAAAATGCATTTTCTTGATCTGTGATAAATAGATATTTCACAAATGTTACCTTTTCACTTGTAGAAATTCCATGTTCCAAACCGTGTCAGTTATGCTATTGGATGATGAAGCCGTTTCATATATTTTTGATATGATTGTGGTACATTTATGTACCGGTATAGCCTACATGTATACATGTATGTTATAAATGGGCAAAGAATATTAACCGATGTCAGTTTTAGATATGAATAACGATCTGCAAATTATGAAGTAGAAAACAAATTTGCAGTTCACCATTGTATTACTGCTAGAAATATAATTAAGATCTTAAAGATAATACGAGTCTAAGTATATGTTATATGTCTAAGATCAGTATTTTGATCATGCTGTCTTACAATACTTTTATATAAGATTGTAAGTGTAACAATTTAGCCTATTTATGGCTAATTATGACGTTTTCTTTACGATGTGTAAAGATTACTTGGTATGACTACACCTGTGGTTTGTCAATCTCTTTAAAATATACACTGGAATTATTGATGATATAAGATGAATGAATTATGATTTTAGACATGGTTTGTTGATATAGTTATAAATGACGATAAAACTTTAATTTGCCGAATGATACAGTGATATCATAATGAACATTACAAATAAATGTGTAAGTTGGAAAAAAGAAGAGAATAAATGTTGATCTGCCCCTACAAATTAATGCACATTATTTCTGATTCATTTTTATTCAGGGCTAGTGACTGAGGAAATGTAACTTTGTTTAAGAAGTAAATTAAGAATGGAAAGAAATATCATATAAGTAATGATATTGAAAGAGTGATTGAGCGATTAGCACTACATATAAATAATGTTAGGTCAACATGTTAGAATGAATGATTGATTGATTGACTGATTGATTGATTGATTGATTGAGTGAGTGATTGAGTGATCGAGTGATTGCTTGAGTGATTGCTTGAGTGATTGATTGATTGATTGATTGATTGAGTGATTGATTGATTGCTTGAGTGATTGATTGATTGATTGATTGATTGAGTGATTGATTGATCGATTGATTGAGTGATTGATTGATTGCTTGAGTGATTGATTGATTGAGTGATTGCTTGAGTGATTGATTGATTGATTGATTGATTGAGTGATTGATTGATTGATTGAGTGATTGATTGATTGATTGATTGAGTGAGTGATTGATTGAGTGATTGATTGAGTGATTGATTGATTGATTGATTGCTTAAACACCCCCCTTTGGTATTTTCGTGTGTGTAAAACCCCCCTTAACCCCCTAAAACCCCCCCCCCCTCCCTTTGGATTTTTTTTTTTTTTTTTTTTTAATTTATTAAAAAAAAAAGGAAAAAAAATTCCCATGGCTGGCCTAAAAAAGCTGACCTTACCCCCCCCCCCCCCAACGGAGCAAAATGTCAAATTTTCAAATTTCGAGACCAAAAAAAAAAAAAAAGTGTCCTCTTACCCCCCCCCCCCCCCCCCCCCCCCCCCCCCCATATTTAGCGGCTGGGCTGAGTCGTTGAAAAAATTTCGGCCCGAATTATAAATGTTAAACCCCCCCCCCCCCCCCCCCCCTTGAAAAAATCCTGCGTACGCGCCTAGTCTGGAACGTAATCAGAATTTTATCAATTAGGGCATTACGCAATAGTATGCATGTAGAATGACCACTGAAATATATTTATTTTTTCTCCTTCCTTTTTTACTATGGGGGGGGGGGGGGGAGTGGGGATGGATTAATACAAAGCTAGGGCCTCTATCACCTGCATGGTTTCGATTTGCAAGCTATCATTTGCTCTTCAGAAGTAAAACAGTGCTACTAGTAATAATGACAAAATATAATGATGATGATGATGAGAAGAAGAAGAACGCAAACAACAACAAGAACTTATAAAGAGAAGAGAGATGGGGAGAGAGATAGATAGAGAGAGACAGATAGACATAGAGGGAGAGTTGAAAGCTTATCAAAGGGGTCAGGGGGGGGGGAAAGTTTGGTTTAAACCCCCCCCCCTTCATGATTTTTAATGTGTGTGTTTTGGAGGAAACCCCACCCCCCCCCCCTTTCCTTTAAAAAAAAATATGTCCGCTTACCCCCCCCCCCCGCTTATTCAGCGGCTGACTGAGTCGTTGCGAAATTTTCGGCCCGATTTATAAATGTTAACCCCCCCCTCCCCCCCCCCCCCTTGAAAAAATCCTGCGTACGCCACTTTAAGGGGCACAAGTGTATGTGCCTCGATATGAAACGAAATGAAAAAAACTTTATGCTCATAATTTAAATGTTTCATGCGTTCGCACCCTGCCCCAGTCAAATAAACTTGTCTTGGTTACTCCCTCATACATACACATACACATACACCTCTTGGCTCTGGTCAAATAACCCTGAATAAATCCTTGATACACCAATAAAAACATTTTATCATAAATACAATGAAACACTTTTCAAGGGCTACACGATAACGATCGGCAGAAACTGAATTCCCGGTCATATCTCCTTTCTTCAATTTATTTTGTCGCTGTCATAAATAATATTATTGTATTTAAATGAGTTGCGAATCTGTGAGAAAAGGAAGGGAAAAAATGAATCTTGAGCTAGACGTACTAAAAAAGCTAATAACCTGAGGGGGCCATTTTGTTGGTAAAGGGGGCGGTGTCATTTTAATGTCACATGCCGAAATCTTTTGATAGGGTTGGCCGTTTCAAGCGGCATATCGAAGGGCTTATCCGCACAACACATACAATAATTATGAGAGAAAAGAACAAATTTCCAGCTTTAAAATGATCGTTATTTAGTTGAAATGTCATTCGATAGTTTTAAATTGCTTCAAAGTTAAAAACAATTTTGTCCATTTTCTAGTGCAATGTGCGGATTAGAGCTCCGTTATGGGCTGCCTTAATATGGCTATATTGGTTTGAGCCTCAACTTCAATCTAGAACAGTTAGACCAGGCCACAAACTTTCGGCATGTGAAATATAGATGGGAGTAATGATTAACTATTCATTTTTAATTTGATAGGCGTCGTTATCTAATTGAAATGTCATACAATACTTGGCGCTTGTTCAGAAACCTATCCAAAAATTGACCCGTAACACGGGCGTGGAGATACCCTACTAAAACATACCCAAAATGAGGTAAACATTCATTAAATGTCCAAATAAAGATCATGAGTTAAAAGTCGCTATGTCTATTAGCTGTTTCGTGTCAATTTTCTTGTTATTTTTGGAGTATTTTTCGGAAAAACGTTGATATTAGTATACACTTTTTCACAGGTTTCACGGCATACCGCTGCACAATACAAGTGCATAACGATGGTGGGTTGCGGGTGGGCGCGCGCCTGTGTGAAGTTATCTACCATAATGAGGATCTGAGACATTACGGTAGGTAAGGCCAAAACAAAATCATTTGGTTGTCCTCGACCGCCCGCTCGTCATTTTTTGGCCGCTCGTATATATATATATATATATATATTTTTTTTTTTTATCTATTTTTTTTTTCTTTCTTTTTTCTTCAAAAAAAAATTAAAATTAAAAATCCGCCCGCCCGCCCCTACTCCAGAAAAGCAATCGAGGACAACCAAATGATTTTATTATTATTTAATGAATATTTACTTCATTGTGGGTATGTTTTAGCCGGGTATCTGCACGCCGGAGTTACGGGTCAAATTTTGGATAGGTTTCTGAACAATCGCCCAATACTTATTTGGCCTTTAAATCTTAAAACTCAACGATTTTATTAATGTATTTTATCAATCACTGTGCGTTATTTAAATTGCCGACTTCCATTTGGAGCCCTGATTTAATTTTGCAAGGGTAAACAAAACTATTATTTTGTTGAGTTAAATCTGATGTTGTTTATTTAACAATAGTCTGAACATGCTTAAAATTACCTGTCTATGTCTATTGTAACTCGATCACTCTCGTCCACCCGCGTCTTTTTTTATAACCATCCTAGCCATGCTACATTGTACAGGGGCGGATCCAGGAATTTCTTGCCGGGGGCACACGGGGCGGGGGGAGGCACACGGTAGGAAAGATAACTTGATATATATATTTTTTTTTAGTACCCCCAAAAATCGCATCGACTCAGCCAGCCGCTGAATAAGCAGGGGGGGGGGGGGGGGGGTAAGAGGACACTTTTTTTTTGGGGGGGAGGTCACGGAATTTTTTAATTTGACATTTTTGTTCCGTTGGGGGGGGGGGTAGGTCACCTTTTTAGGACAGCCATTGGCATATTTTATTTTTTTTTAATACAATTTTTAATATATTTTGGGGGGCCGGGGGGACACGCCCCTGTTTTTCGGTACATTTTGGGGCGAATTTAGGGCTGATTTTAACATATTTTTTGGGGCCGGGGGGGGGGGGCATGTGCCCCATGTGCCCCCCCCCCCCCTGGATCCGCCACTGTTGTAGGTACGTGTGTTATACCGATACTATTGAAGTGATAATACGGTCTATTTAGTCAGACTACATAATCTCATAAATAGGATCATACCCCTACTTTAGATTAAAGGTTATGGATAGGGTTTAGTAAGGGTTTTGGTTTGGGTTAAGGTCAGGATTACGATTAGAATTAAGGTATAGTGTTATGGTTAGGATAAGGCCAAAACAAAAATCATTTGGTTGTCCTCGACCGCCCGCTCGTCATTTCCGGGCCGCTCGTATTTTTTCAATTTTTTTTTTATATATATATATTTTTTTTAATTCAATTTTTTTTTTTCTTCATTTTTTTCTTTTTTTTTCTTTTTTTTTTCAATTATTTATTTTTATTTATTTATTTATTTTTATTTTTATTTATTTATTTTTTTTTTTTTTTGGGGGGGGGGGGGGGGGGAGCAATCTTGAATGCCAAACATACCATTTTATGCATTTGCAAGGATCAAATTGCGTCCCGTTGCCAGTTTTGTCTTTTCAGTACGCAATTAGGTATTTATTAAACTTGCCACTTTTATTTTTCTATGTCAAAATGCCGTTCATTCAAATCAGGTTTGAGCATTCTTAAACTCATTTTAAAGCCCATCTGTACAAGTTTACAGGAGGGATTAGACAACCCTGCAAGGTCACTGGACAGGTAGTTATCTCATCAAATCAGCTCTCCGTTAATATAAGTTAAAGAGGATCATGGGAGACCAATGGTCACCGATTAGGCATTGTTTGCTACATAGAGGGCGCAAGTAGCTATAAGTAGTACAATGGAGATTTAAAAGGTGCTGTATTTCAGAGCCCAAAATACTTTCTGTGTTGGTCTTGATATTCATTGTACACTAAACTAGTATTTCACCATATTAAAGTGTTTTATAGACTTTGTTTAAATGCTTGACAAACCCAATGATTTTTTTTTTTTTATGGAAAAAAAATATTTAAAAAAAAAAAAAAAATGGGGGGAAAAAAAAGACAAGACTAAGCATTACATTTTGATAATGGTTTTGATTATAATAATTATGCAAACCAATCTTTCATCATGGACCTACATCGAAGTAGGTAGTATAGGTGCATGCTCTCATCAACCCATCGTTAGTGAACCCCAATATAACCGATAACACATTGTCTATAATTCGGTGTATTGTAATAATTGTTTGTTTGGTCTGTTAATAATCGGTCTGACATGCCATGCAGAGGTCGGCTTTGTCAGTATGACTGATGGCGGGTATAAAACACAGAACTGGAAAGTTCCAGTTCTGTGGTATAAATAATACTGGGGAATTCCACAGACTCTTCCATTTTAACATAAGGGAATACGGCTAGAATGCTCCGAATGAGTCGTCTCTGCTAACTAAAATAACAAATGATTTGACAAAATTAATGATTTAATGGAATAAATAAAAGTTAAACATCACCTTACATTTCTCTTTTCTCTTTCTCTCTTTCACAATGAACGAGACGATCGTTCTTAAATTAATCATTTATATATATACCACGATTTTAGAATGGTAAAATAGAATGAATGACCCCTATAGGATCATTCAGTATGAAGTTGTCAAATACGGTACGTATTGCGCACTCGACTAATATCTCACCGACCAGGCTAGCACACAATTTAAGGCGGGATTATAAATGATTTGATCGCTGGGCATGGAACATGCATAAAGGGGGGTCGACTTTCCACTGTGTTTTGGAAACGTGGTTGATCTGATTACAAATGGACACAGTATTTTATTAGTGACCACGTGAGTATTTTTTAGCACAAATAATATGTCATTTTATATCTCTTAATTTCTCTCAACGTACGTTTTCTAATGGACATTGTTAGCATAATTATTAGACCATATAGGCTGAGGCATGAATTTGTGCTTAGTTTTTTAGTTTCGTGATCTACCTGTGGAAAGTACCTCATTTTTTGTTAGATATGTCCCAAAAGGGTACATGAAACATAGGTTAATTGTTCCCACTCTAAAAAATAAAGTGTTAAATCACGGGTGCTGGGTACAGATTTGCACCACACGTGCCAAGTGTAGCCCTTGGCGTGCATGCAGCGTTTGGGAAGCGATGACGAGCAGAAAAATGAGTGCTGGAAACGCGTGCTATTCGAAAAGTTGCAGCCGAAGTGTGATCCTGCCTGTTTTAGCACCTGGAGAAACACTGGCGCTCCATGCGCAGGCGCACCAGCGTTCCAGGTGCTAAGGCAGTGCTTCACACAAAAGAAATTCAAAGTAATTTAACGTTCAAATGAGATAGGTCGCCACTCGGCTATAAAAGAGCGGGGATCTGAGAAGGTATTCATCTTTTTGGAGAATGTAAGGTGGAAGGAGATATGTACTATGTACAAAGAAAGTATATTGAATGTGTGTGCATATTCCAGGTGCTAAGGCAGTGCTTCACACAAAAGAAATTCAAAGTAATTTAAAATTCAAATGTGATAGGTCGCCACTCGGCTATAAAAGTGCGGGGATCTGAGAAGGTTTTCTTTTCATTGCCTAATAATTCTGCTTGTGCATGATGATACCATTTCCAACATTCTACATGGCAGCAAGACTACTACTGCATGCAATTGACATAGAAATTTGCAATCTCATTGTAACAGTAAAGACTTCAGACACAGACTGGTGGAATCCTGCAGTGTTGATGTGTTAGCTTATCATGTTTGATCTGTTATTTTATCCAATATCATGACTAATTTCCAGTGATGAGCAGCTGAGCTGAGCTTTAATGTTTTATAAGTATGCATGTAACAGTTTTGTGTTTTTACCCTTGGATACAAATACATGTATTACTTTTTGAAGGGATGTTGTGATTTTACAATGGTTTTTGTCAATAAAGACAGGCACAGCGGAGCACCCGAATTACCGTGCGATCGACTCTCGTCCAGTAAACATCATTTGCATAAAATAAACAATTGTGTACCGCTGGATGCAAAAAAAAGTAAACAAATTTCGAAGGCAAATTCTTCATTAATGTGATGAATATCAGCAATCAAAGCTACTAAATCGATTATTTAATAAATTTACAAGACACTCATGTGTATGAAAAGATTTTTGAAGCACCGAAAATGTGAAATTTAAGGGATAATTTTGACCAAAAAAACGAACAAAATGAGATACAAAATCACCGTAAAATTCACCATTTTTTCGAGAGCGCAAAAGAATTGTCTCGTATGACCAGAAAGCAAATTTAATAATCTCAATCCTTCTGAAATATCTCTTTTTATAGTTGCTAGATAGGGTCGAGTCAGAGCAAAACATACCCCAATGTCCGAATCTCATCGAACAAAAATAATCCTTCGTTGTCGCAAAATTGTATGACCAGCCCCATACGTTCAAATGTGTGTTATGTCTGTGTGCGTTGGCTATACATGTCTTGCCAGCCGAATGCACACGTGCACGCTAAATGGCTCAGCTGTTTCGATCTGCACTGGGCCCTAATACGCATGCGCAGTACAATGCTTAGATCAATGACGTCATGTTCAATGAGTTCGCTGACTACAACTTTTACAAATGAAGCCCCATGAAAAAGAACGTTATAACTATAAAAAATACAGCGGAAAAGCGAAAATTTCGCCCATGTATGGATTCAACCCTCATGAATATTCATACCAAGTCTCTACTTCGTGCATTGCAAGTCACAACAAAATATACGTCGTGTTTATCGAGGGTTGAAGCTCAAAACACATTAATATCTCGAGTTTTATTTCATGGAATTTCATATTTATTTCATTGATATCAAGTTCGTAATAATTGTAGTTAGTATAGAAAGTTTCATAGCGATATTGGCAGAAATAAAGGCGCAACGCAAATTTTAAGATTTGACATTCTAGCAAACACATGTTCCGATTCACGCAGATGTTCGTTGGTTATTCAAATAGAACGGGCCGCTAATGATATGCAAATTGGGGTGCTCCGCTGTGCCTGAAGAAGTGAGTCTTTTCAACTCATATACACGCAAAAAACTGAGGTGCTAAATGTTGGGTGCTGAGTGAGATTCTGCACTTGAAGTGCCAAAATCAACACTTGACGGGTTAACTTTAACAAGGAAACCGAAACGTGCTGAATTTTGAGTGCAGAAAACGAGTGCTATAACAATATGCAGCACTTAACATCGAGTGCTGACTGCATAACCTGATCTGATTGGTCGGTTAGTATAATAGCTGTTACCTTGTGAATATTTGTTTTTGAATCAAATTCAGCTAAGAGATTCTTACATTCTTCATTCTCCAGGTCAATACCCAAGGCCTCAAAAGTCTGAATAACTTTGCTCCTTAAACTGTCAACAACATCAGTATTCAAAGCTGTAGCAGCAGATAACA
Organism: Strongylocentrotus purpuratus; assembly: GCF_000002235.5. Taxonomy (NCBI): domain Eukaryota; kingdom Metazoa; phylum Echinodermata; class Echinoidea; order Camarodonta; family Strongylocentrotidae; genus Strongylocentrotus; species Strongylocentrotus purpuratus. Next base: position 4,182,581 of record NW_022145607.1, on the reverse strand, counting down.
CTCTGTTTGTCCAGGAAGCTGTAATGAATGGAGATACCGTCTCGAAAGAATTTTCCGAGGGAAAATTATTCAAGATTAACCTGGCTTAACAAAAAGAAATGTGACCCTCTCCAGCCACCATTTCCATCAACAGCTGTCCATATCAATGCACAGTCCCTCTCTGGCATTCCAAATAGTACGAAATGTTACGCAACGCCATCTGCTTCCCTACGTTCTCTATTTACTCGTTTGCAAAAATATGCAAGCATCGGGCTTTGAAGCCATGCGTGGCACCGACAAATTAAGTCATGTTCATGAAAGATGTATTTAGCTATATCATATAAAATGCAGAATTCACAACATTATGACCAATGCAACTTTCTATTAGTCATCAAATGCGTTTTCCGTTCTCGGATAGCTCTACTGAAGACATGGCCATTTTAATCAGCGAAATCGACCAAGAAAATCATGAGTTAGAGCGAATGAAAGATTTTCATAATCATGATTTTCTCATCTAATTATTGACATTTTCCGAAAATTTCCGAAATTTGTACATAGCTAGGAAGGTAGTCCAAAGGTTTATCTTCCTAAAGAACTAAATGAAATTGTGTTATATGTTTGCGCATTTATTGATTTAGGGCTAGAAGTTGTCAAGTTAGCACCACTATTCACCCAAAGTACGGGCCGGCAAAGCAAAAGCCGCCGTGCTCGCTGGGCTGGGCTGTGTGTGGAAAGGGAGGACTTAGTGCTACTAGGGAGCTGTAAGGTTTTGGAGGGGGATTAAGGGGATTACGGTAGGGGAAACAAAAGACGCGCGGTGCCACGGATGACTTCAAAGGGGCCTCTTGGACGGGATCTCCATTCATTACAGCTTCCTGGTTTGTCATAGCATGGGTCATGTTGGTGTTTGATAAAAGAGAACCAATGAAAAATGCAGCTGGTCTCACTATGAACATGACAGACAATGAAAGCGGACAAAATATACAGTTCCTCAGGTAGACAAAGGAACATCCCTTGACTGCTATTATGTAAAATGTGTAGAACAGGTGAATATGCATGTGACACCTGTTCTACACATTTTTACATAATAGCAGTGAAGGGATGTTCCTTTGTCTACCTAAGGAACTGTATATTTTGTCCGCTTTCATTGTCTGTCATATTCATAGTGTCTTGTACTGTCATTATGCATTGCTCCATCTTGTTCTTGTAGTAGGCCTATCCTATCATCATCATCATCAAATGCATCATCTGCTGCAGGATTATGCACTTCACTAACAGCAACACCCAAATCAGCATCAACTAGACCCTCCATATCCTGTACAACTTCAGGTTCAGGTTCTTCTTGTGGATGTTGGTTTAATAAATGTTTCCTGTAAGAGTTGAAAGTGGTAAATGACGAAGGACATCCACCTTGACCACATACCAAATTAATGTAGATGGGGCATGTCAAACAACGCATGAGTTAGCACTTGCACAAGGGCTATTCTGCTAGCACCCAAAATAGAGCAAAACTTGGCACTTTAAGTGCACAACAGTCAGCTCCTTTGGGTGCTAGCAAAGTAGCCCGGGTGCAAGTGCTAACTCAGCACTTCGAGTGCAGTCACTATGCGAGCTCCTAAAAAGTGCTAAAATTGAATCTTTAAGTGCTAAATTTAGCACAACAGTCAGCTCCTTTGGGTGCTAGCAAAGTAGCCCGGGTGCAAGTGCTAACTCAGCACTTCGAGTGCAGTCACTATGCGAGCTCCTAAAAAGTGCTAAAATTGAATCTTTAAGTGCTAAATTTAGCACTTTTTTTTTTTGAGTGTATGTGAGTACCCATTCTTTACCATGAGTGTGACATGTGGCTTCTTGACTGGTATGTTTTAGGTGCTTAAAGTAGGATGAAAATAATGTTAGGGCTGTTTAACAGAAGGATAAGTTTTCAGCACTACAGGTGTGATTTTGTGCATCCTGTTTGTGTGTGTTCTTTAGCACTATATTGGGTGCAAAAGTGTTAGCACTAGTAGCGCCGTTTTGGGGGCTCTAAAAGGGATTATTTAATGCACGAGAAGTGTGGTTTTTGCGAGCTGCATGCGTCTAATAGCACCAGAAGTGTAAAAGGGCTAACACTTAAAGTATTTAAAGTAGCACTTGGACTGGTGTTGAATTATAGAACGTGTACAAGTGCTACTTTAGCACAATTTGGACAGTCCCTATGCGTGCCCTCACAGGTGCTGCCTCCAAATCTTGAGGTGCTAAAATTAACACTTGATTTTTTTTTAGAGTTTAACTTGAGCGGATTAAGTGTAACTTTTTAATCAAATTAGTTTTCATATGAAAGTTTGTCCCATTACCATGCAACCTCTGAAGGGAATATTTAATCATAAAATGATTCACTCTCAAAGCCTATCTGCACTAGTTTATCCAGGAGGGATTAGACCTCCCTGCCTGGTCACTGACAGGTGGTTATATCTCGTTAAATCAGCTCTCACTTAACATAATAATATAATATGTATTATATATATATATATATATATACATATATATTATAAAGACAAAATATTCTTGCCTAGCTGCAAGCTAACAAGCCACTTTCAAACGGAAATATGCTTTTGTAACGATAATTACTTTTCGCTACCACTCGTCTGATAATACGAGCAAGTACACAGTGCTTATATACCTTAACAGGAGGCAAGCGAAAGGAAATGAAGCAAAATTTCCTGAAATATTAATCAAAACTACTCGACTGGGCATGTATGGGCACTAATCTGACATTTTCGTGAGCCGGAAGTAATCGGAATAGTGTCAAATGGAAGTGTCCAATTGAAGCTGCTGCCATACAATGTTAGGCTACTGTAGTCATATTCTATCATCTGTTCGACTTTCCTCTTGATATTTTAAATAAGAAGTGAAATATTAAGGATATTTTTTTTGTGAACAAAAATCACTACTCAAGCTTTCCAATTATATTGGCGGCTTCGAATCTTGGACATCAATGGTAACAGCAATACAACACATTTATAGATTCTAATTGTGCAACCTTAGAAAACGGCAGCTGCTTGGAATAATTTGTTGCCAGTTGGGTCTCCAGCTCTTAATACCCCTTGGTAAAAATGAACAGTCCAATATTAATTTTGTACACTTATACAACTATACGGCCATCGAACGGACGTATAGTTTTGAACAATCAGATCGCAGGAAACTATACACAGGCGCGGATCCAGGATTTCTTAGGGGGGCCGAAATCTGATATTATGGGTCCCCAAAAATCGCAACGACTCAGCCAGCCCCTGAATAAGCGTGGGGGGGGGTAAGATGACATTTTTTTTTGGGGGTCGACATTCCATTCCATTTGGGGGGGGGGGGTAAGGTAAGGATTTTTTTTTTTTTTTTTTTTTTTTATTACAAAAAAAAAATCAAAAGGGGAGGTGGGGTTCCCCAAAACATACACAAAACATACACATTAAAAAAGTTCAAGGGGGGTTAACCCCCCCCCCCTGCGTACGCGCCTGTGCGAGCCAAATATTGGTACGTAATGGTGACCAGCATTGACGTAATGGGGAGGGGGGTGCAGGAAGGGGCGATTTTCCCCCTCCCTCCTCCGCAAAGCGCCGAAGCTTTGACGTTTCATTAAATTATTAAAGAAAGAAGACTATTCTGTACCGTTCTCGACTCTTATTCCTCGTCTGAATACAGTTTCCCCCCCCCCCCCCCTTCCCGCGCGAAACGCTGAAGCTTTTACGTTTCATTAAATCATTAGAGAAAGTAGACGATTCGTTGTACCGTTCTCGACTCTTAATCCTCGTCTGAATTCAGTTTCCCCCTCTCGCGCGAAGCGCGGAAGCTTTTACATTTCATTAAATTATTAGAGAATGAAGACGATTCGTATTACCATTCTCGACTCTTAACCCTTGTCTCAATTCAGTTCCCCCCCCCCCTCCCGCGCGAAAGCTTTGACGTTTCATTAAAATTATTTAAGAAAGAAGACGATTCGCTGTAACGTTCTCGTCTCTTAATCCTTGTCTCAGTTCATTCCCCCCCCCCCCCCTCCTGCGTGAAGGCTTTACATTTCATTAAATTATTAGAGAAAGAAGATGATCGTTGTACCGTTTTCGACTCTCAATACTTGTTTGAATTTCAAAAATGCTTTTTGTCTGCTCCATTTTCTTCCTACGTCCTCTTCCTTTTTTATCCTCTCTTTTTTTGGCCGGCCTTTTTTTTGGGGGCGCCCCCACCGCTCCCTGGCTACGCGCCTGCGGTCACGATGAACAAATATTGATACCTTGTCCGCCCCCGGAAACTCAGAGGTTTAAGGCAATAAATGACGGTCAGATAAGCATTTAGGGTCCCACCTTAGGGCCCCTGGTGGGGTTGAGGGTGCGGAAACCCCGGAATCTCAGGGGTTTTAGGCATTTGATTACGGTCAGATGAACATATTTTATACCTTATTTGTGACACTGGCAGGACAATGATTGGCGTGAGGTCCAGCGGGCGGAGCCCCCAGAAGCTCAACGGTTTTAGGCACTAAATTACAGTCAAATGAGTATTAAGGGGCCGGCTTTAGGGCCTTTAGTTGGGTCCCGGAGGCAGAGCCCCCGTAAGCTTAGGGGTTTTAGGCGTTTAATTACGGTCAGATGAGCATTTTTGATACCTTATTTTGTTGTGACACTGGTAGTTAACTATTTTTTTCTTTCTTGCTCTCTTTCTTTCTATTTCTCTTTAATATTATTTTTCAAAAAATTCGGGGGAGGGGGGGGGGGGGGGGGGGAGCTGAAAGCTCTCGATTCCCCGCCGTTTCCCGGGCCTTGACATGTAGGCATCTCAACAGGCATATTTCTTGCCTGGCTGTAAATTTAGGAATTAGTCATTTTACAACAAACGCATAAAAAAGTATAATTTACTAAAAAATGAGAACAAATCTCGGAAAATTATGTCATTTCAGCATTATGTGTAAACCACCGTTATGGAATTAGAAATAAACCAGGGTTAAATCTTATTAAAGCGCTTATAAAGCGCTTTCCACCGAAGTTTCTAAGCGCTATAATAATAAAAATACGATGATAAAAAAATTACAAATAAACCTACAAATTACTTTACATGTGAAATGTGAACAAGGTACGGTATATCATCAAAAGCAATTTTAAATAAATTTGTCTGCAGACAAGTTTTGAATTGGTTGACAGTCTTACAGTTTTTGATATTTTAAGGTAGTTTGTTCAAAGTTCAGCAGAATCTTTGCAAAAAGAGCGATGACTATAAGAAAGACTTGACAACTATGCAACCATGATGCAACTATGCGACTATACGCGCATTATGCATCCATGGAAGCACTCGTGAACGCATGTACAACGTGCGGGCCGACACGCAAACGCAAAAAAATTGACGTATATCTATGCAACAAATATTTTGTCTTTTACGTCCAAGACGTGAAAATAAACAAATTTGACATATACCTTTGCTTGGTAATTTTTTCGTTTTTCTGTACTATGTGTATTCGAAATTCGAGAGAGAAAGAGAGAGACAGAGAAAAGAAGAGAGGAGGGAGACAGATTGGGAGAAAGGTGAAGAGGAGAGAGAGAGAGAGAGAGAGAGAGAGGAGAGAAACAGATTGGGAGAGAGAAACGAGAAAGAGGAGAGAGAGAAAGGGACATTGGATGAGAGAAATAGAGAGGGGCAGACAGATTGGGATAGAAAGAAGAGAGAGGGGAGAGACAGATCGGGAGGGAGAAAGGAGGAAAAGATCGAGAGAAGGGGAGAGACAGTGATGGGACATTAGGAGAAAGGGGAGAGAGATAGAGAGATATGGAAAGAAAAAGAGAGAGAATAAAAGGGTGTGATAGGAGGGGGGGGGGGCAAATGGCAACAAGATGCTCAAAAAGAAGTAATTGTTTGGTACAGGCAAATTATGTTTACACATTTCAAAGCGTAATGTATTTAGGCCTTCTAGTACAGGCGCGGATCCAGGATTTTCCAATAGGGGGGGGGGGGGGGGCCGGAAATTTGAAAATTGCGCAGACAGTTTTTCAACTCAACATACCAATACTGACAAGGTCATATTAGAAGCACCATACCGGTAATTTTTTTTTGACATTTTCATCGGGGAGGGGGGGGGGGCTGAAGCCTCTTGCCCGAAAAAGTAATTTTCTGGTTTCACAATTCGGCTCGTGAGCGAAGCGAGCGAGCAAAAATTTGAGGATAATATGTATTTTGTGAAAGTGTTATTTATCACCAAAATACACGAGAAAAGATATTACCAATTCATATTCGGGCAGCTCGCTGTCCCCTCCCCCCCCCCCCCATTACGCGCGAAGCGCAGAAGCTTTAATGTTCATGAAATTATTAGAGAAAGAAGAGGATTCGTTGTACCGTTCTCGGTTGTTAATCATTGTCTGAATTCAGTTTCCATACCCCCTCCCGCGCGAAGCGTGGAAGCTTTGACGTTTCATTAAATTATTAGAGAAAGAAGACGATTCGTTGTACCGTTCTCGGTTGTTAATCATTGTCTGAATTCAGTTTCCATAGTCCATACCCCCTCCCGCGCGAAGCGCGGAAGCTTTGACGTTTCATTAAATTATTAGAGAAAGAAGACGATTCGTTGTACCGTTCTCGATTCTTAATTATTGTCTGAATTCAGTTTTTATACCCCCTCCCGCGCGAAGCGCGGAAGCTTTGACGTTTCATTAAATCATTAAAGAAGTGTACCGTTCTCGACTCTTAATCCTTGTCTGAATTGAGTTCCCCCCCCCTCTCCCGCGTGAAGCGCAAAAGCTTAACGTTTCATTAAATTATTAGAGAAAGAAGACGATTCGTTGTACCGTTCTCGATACTTAATCATTGTCTGAATTCATTTTCCATACCCCCTCCCGCGCGAAGCGCGGAAGCTTTGACGTGTCATTAAATCATTAAAGAAGAGTACCGTTCTCGACTCTTAATTCTTGTCTGAATTGAGTTACCCCCTCTCCCGCGTGAAGCGCAAACGCTTAACGTTTCATTAAATTATTAGAGAAAGAAGACGATTCGTTGTACCGTTCTCGATTACATTATTCATTAAATTTATTCATTAAATTAGAAGATGATTTGTTGTCCCGTTTTAGACTTGTCAAAAATGTTTCTTTGTCTGCTCCTTTTTTCGTCCTATGTCCTCTTACTGCCCCTACCGCCCCTAGCTACGCATGCTTTAAAGGGAAAATGAAACAATCATGTTTGTGATAGCATACAATTAGGTCAGTAGAAATGAAAGGGGAAAAAAGATCTATGTATACACCAACCATGAAATAATCGCGACCGGGAGCGTCATATATCTTAGTTTTGTGTTATCGGGCGAGGGCCGGAGCGGAGCGACCAAGCGAGATTTTGCAATGTAGAATGCTGAAATTATGCATTCTAGAAAATCCTTTAGTCCAATATGTACGTTCTTTCCGTTACATGTATATTTCTTTCTAGCTATATATCTAAATTTTCGGGGGGACGTGTCTCTCTATCGGGCCCAGGATCGCCGCCGCTGTCCATTATCACTACCTACATGAGTTCAAATATAAGCACAAGCGAGTTGGTATGAGCTGAATCCAAATGAAGGGCAAAATAAGCATTGTGAAGCGGCCCTACCGTTAATTTAAAATTTGACTGTGTATATAGTATATAGCTTCTATTTGAAAGACATCCAAAACATTGTGCCCTTTTCAAATTTTTTCAAAAAGCAGGGGCTGTTTGTAACGTTTAACTTTGAATCCGTGGCTCGAGATTTTATGCGGCCGGCCCAGCCCCCTCTATTTAATAACGTTTCCCAAGCCTTCTGGAATGACTCCAAATCTCCCAATTACAGTTTTTCCCTTATTCGTAGTTAGCTGTCACTTAGCGCCATTTCCTTGTCTTTTCCCCTTTCTCACCCGACTTTTCTCTTCTCTCTCTCTTTCTTCTTTCTTTTCTCTTCTCTTTTCTTTTCTCTTCTCCTTTCTTTTCTCTTCTCCTTTTTTTCTTCTCTTCTCCTTTCTTTTTTTTTTCCTCTTTTTTTTTTGCGCCGCCAATAGGTTTCGGCCCCCCCCCTGGATCCGCCACTGTAGTATATATCAATTTTAGTCCATAAAATAGAATAAAGTGGTGTCAATTAATGTCGAGATAAAGCTGTTTAAAATGTGAAAGACAACAACAACAACAACAAAAAATCACGTCTTGGACGCCGTAAAAAACCGAACAATTTGTTGCAGAGGTATACGTCAAATTTTTGCGTTTGCGTGTCCCTTAGGAACCACCATATATAAGAGAGACGAGTATTTATTTACAGCCGTCGAAAAGACGTAGCGTTAATTAATCAGAACGCAGGAAACTGCATTCATCCATTATAACAAAATGAGGTACCTGCTGTGAGATAAGCCCCGGCAGGCGGCTTGCGTCTTGTCTGGAAAATGCACAAGTTTGCACCATGAAGGTCCATGTTTGCACGCACACTTGTCTTACCTTCCTACTCGTAGTAAAGGTCATTCGGGGCAAAATTCCAGACAAAGCCGCCCGCCGCACCAAAGTGCGCCAAAAGTCATTTTGGGTGATTTATTTGTTTAAAGACACTCAGTAGTCAGCTCTCATGGGGAATTCGACACCGTTCGGGTGTCTACCCAACAACATGTGTTGTCAATCACCCAGGTTAGCCTTGAGTTTTATGACCATTAGACCTTATGTAATGCTTTGCTTTCCCCGTTACCCGAAAACTCTCGAGTATTATCCGAGAGATTCGGGGGGAATTCTTGACTGGCCAACGGGTTTGCTGTGTGCAGATTTGTACTCCCATTAATGGTATTTCCACCAAGTCTGGTGTCAGCGAATTATGGCCTTCTGCACATGGAAACTGCCGATACAGTCCCTTTAATTTAGTTTTCTTGCCCAGTTGAAAGATAGTACATTGAAGAATACCTCAGTAAAATATTTAATTCCGGTATGCAGAATAAGGGTATAAATTTACTCCTTTAAAACAGCAACATCTTATTCACAGTTTTAGTGCAAGAGTGACTATTTTAAAAATCTTTCAATTTAAAATGAAGTTTTTAAGTTTCTGATATGAATTTGCTCTCACATATTCCTGATAGTTCATTTCAATACATGAATGGGTTAAAAATGGAGAGAAATTCAATCTTCATAATATATTATAGGGTAATTCACTGAAAAATGGACTAATTATCCATGTTATTTATAAATCCAGAGGAAATGTTAAGATTTCCAGGGATTTCGCCGGGGGGGGGGGGAGCGGTCGCCCTCCTAACGAAAAAGTGGGGGTGAGGGGAAAAACGTATTTTCGCCCCCCCCCCTCCCCGATAAATTAGCAGTATTTTTTAACCAAAAAGAAAACCTGAAATGAATCACATAAAAATTATATTCCATCCAAATCAAAGGGGAATGGACAGGAACTAAATTTCCTTAACATTCCGCATGACCCACATTTATCAATGGAGGATTTTATAATAGCGATACGCCCATATCTTGGAAATATTGTGAGAGGATGGGAAAGCGTGCATTATAGGGGTGAGAAGACGTGAGCCCGTAAACACTGGCTTAATGATGGGAAGGGGGGGGGGCAGATGCCCCCAAAATAAAATTCAAACATTGTTTATTTCAAAATTCGATACCAATGATTTGCAAATGTTGCTTAAAATGACATGATTTACCTGGATTTTTTCTCAATTGTTTTTGTAAAATATTCTTTTTTATGCATTTATTGTAAAATCACAAATTCCCAAATTTACAGCCAGGCAAAAAATACTTTTTTGAAAAAGTATGTTAAAGAGAAAAAGAAAGAACGAGTGACCTGCCAGTGTCACAAATGAGGTTTCAAAATATGCTCATCTGACCGTTATGTAACGCTAATTTATGCTCCACTCGCTTCGCTCACTGATCGGTATGTGAACATCAGAGATATTCATCACTGAATATTCAGAGCTGAATGAGAACAGATTAAAGACAAAATGGCCCGATTCAAAAGTCACAAGACATTGTGCGTGCCTGTACATTGTTGTGAAACAGCACATGACTGAATGCATTGATATATGGTTTATGAAACAATACTGTTTGATATCCCATCCATTTTTATTTCTAAATGGCACATGTGGTTAAAGACAAAGTTGACTTCTGGTCATGCGATTGCATTGTGAAAGAAAAGGTGTGGAATGGATCAGAAAAAGTTGATCATGTAGCATGTAAGTATTGGTGTGTACTGCAAGGTTCTGGAGTCATCAAAATCATAATAAATTTGGCCCAGTCTTGATAAAGTAACAAGCACTGTACACAGAAAGATGTATATGGGACTACACAAATGGTGTCGGGCCTACTTACCTTGATTTCCTTATCTTTCTATGCTCATTACTCAGCCAGTATATATTTTCTACCAAAATAGTTTGGCAAATGACATATATTTGTAATCTTGAACATTCTGTGTAAGTTTCGTTTGATTCTGTGAGAATTCATTGTCTCTTGTCACCAGAACTCAAGTTTATCTTTAAATGCATTATTTGCAATAGCAAGACAGTGCATTTTGAAATTGTTTAATACTCAGTGAACTGCAATAATAATATTACTTTTGCAAATTTTGAAATATGAGGGGGAAAATCCTTATTATGTGCTTCTCAACCATGGATTAATGGTAACCTCTATTATTTGCACATTGTTTTCTTAATTACCATAGAAATATTTGTGCAAAACGAAATCTTGAAAAAAATTCTAGGTTATGAAAAGGAACTATTTTGAGTTTCAATATTTTATTTCGAGATTTCAAACAACTTATTATAAAAATTAAAACCCTTTAGAATGATAATTATGCAGTCAGAACAAATGACCCGTAGAACGTTTTCAGCCTGAAATCAAGGGTTTCCTTACTCAAATTATAATATAATAATAAATATCCATCCGATAGCTGTATAGTTGTACGAATATTGGCAGGTATACAGCCCGATATAGTCGTAAAGTTGTACCAATGATATACCAGCATTACTCCTTAGTTTATGGCACTTCGGCCCGCAGGCTGAAAACTGTACATGCGTTAACGAGTACTTCGAGGGATGCATAGTTGTAGAGATGTACATTTTCTTTCGTTCTGATTGGTTAAAACTGTGCATCCATTCGACAGTTGTATAGTTACACGAATATTGGTGGGTATAGCCTTTTGACAAGGCCTTTTGACTCTGGCTAAGCGGCTGAGATGAGTCTAGATACCCAGGGTGAACGCGCGACCGTCACGAGATCTCGCTCCCTCGTTCACTCGGGCTTCGCGATTGGTCTCTTTTTAGTCGCTCGGCGTCTATCAGACAGGTGGCCTGCTGTGATTCTCGCTCTGTCGTTCACTCGGGCTTTCGCGATTAGTCTGTTTTTAGTCGCTCGGCGTCTATCAGACAGGTGGCCTTGTTCAAAGTCTATGGTGGGTACGGCTCGTTATATAAGCGGGCAAGCTCTCCCTCTCTCTCTCTCTCTCTCTAAACCCTTTGGCCCGAATTCACAAAAGAGGTTTGTCGACAAACCTCCTTTGTGAATTCGGGCCTTTATCTTTCTTCAGCTGCACTTTAGACAGCTTTTCGTTTATTCCACTCCTTCTTGCTTTCTTACCTTTCATTCTATCCATAATATTATCTCCCTATTTATAGGGTTTTGTTTGTTCCAGACAAAGACAAGATCTTTACAACGTACTAGTGTAGTTGAGATTTTAGCAGTTGCTGCTGCTGCTGATGATAATGATGACTTACAACATTTATATAGCGTCATATTTGTGTTCGAATAAGAAATAGATTAAAGGTACAGACATGTTGAGAAAATGTAACGGATTTGTTTGTACGTTCCAGACAAAGACGAGATCTTTACAACGTATAAGTGTAGTTGAGATTTTAGCAGGTACTGCTGCTGGTGATGATGATAATGATGTTTAACAGCATTTATATAGCTTCATATTTGTGTTTGAAGAAAAGGGTACACACTAAGAAATAAAGGTACAATTATTGCGCTACCATATAGCAGCACCCTCTGCCAAATACGCGTAGGTGAATGCAAATCTGCATCCCTTTTGCACCCTTATTTCTTAGTTTGTACAGACATGTTTAAAAAAATGTATAAGATACATAAACGTAACAGCACTTAGCCTATTCATTTTGTTTTTATATTATTCATAAATAAGACTGATGGATTTCTATTTTTTTTTTACAGATCAAACCAGTCAAGAGATATGGAGGGGATAGCTAGAGCAGATGACAGTAAGTGTATCATTGCATTATCAACCGGTCTCGGTTCTTTACAGTGCGTATTAAAAAAGTTTACCTCACTTTGGTAGCTTCTAATTTAAGTTATAACGTGTTTGACCTTGAATCATGTTTTATTTAAAAGAAAAACTAATACCCTGTCTAATGGTACCGTTTTCATAATTGTGCTGACAAGGATGACTCAACAGCAGGCTTTTCAAAAATTATTGTCAGAATTCTCATGTTATTATGTGTATGTTATCTCATCCCAAAACAAGTGCTCCTTATTTACATTGTTTAATAGGCAGTTGAAAAAAGAGTGTTAACATCAACTCAAACTCATGGGCCTGAATTCACAAAGGAGGTTTGTCTACAAACCTAGGTTTCGAAACGCGTCATATGACGCACATAAACCTAGGTTTGTCGACAAACCTCCTTGTCAATTCGGGCCATGCAATATTGCCTTCATTCACATCTCTGGTTTATGGTTTACCTGAGTGATACAGGATGGATAAAGTTTATTAGGGATGTTATCTTTTTTATGACAGTCTGTTGTAAATTCCTTTGATTATTATCATCACTTTATTGGGTTTAGTAACCTTTGGGTTTGCGATCGGTGTTCGAGATAAATACCTTACAGTATGCTCCTTACGTGTGTGACATGGCTCATGCAGTGGGCAAGTGAGCAGAGAGAATCATGAGACAAAAAGTTAGTAGGCTGTTTAAAAATTAAAGGTTATCCTGTCGATTGAAACAAGATTTTGTGAGAGCCTAGTTACACTGCATCATTTTAAACAATGAAGCACGAGGCACAATTTACTTTTAAAAGGATTTAATGCCAAAGTAGCACATGTCATGCATATGGCCAGACCTACATGGGACCCTAAAGCCCAAACTTGGAACAAGGCGATTTTGACAACACTTTTTAAAGACCCTGTTGCTCATTCACCCGTGGCAGAAATATTGTTCAAAGGGTATCATTGCACAGCAAATAGGTTACTCTTCATCATGAAAGCAATTACAAATTCATATTTGTTATAACGTGTTAATTAGGAGCTATACCAAAGTAGGGCAAACTTGTTATTGATACGCTCTGTATATGCCACATTTTATTTATTATGGGATAGATATGTACCAAAGGCTTTAAGATAATTCCATTGTTTCCAGTACCAGATCAATCTATATCAATGTTAAAATTGTAGTAATGGAGCTAATCATACCCGCCAATTGGTAATGTTGTGAAGCCATGCATTACATGTTTTGCGCAAAGCAATTCTTTCCTCAAGTGGTGCATGTTATTTTGAGCAAAAATACATTGTGTGGGAAACGAGCAACTGTGCACAGCCTGAGCGATTAAGAAAGCAACTGAGATGTTAAACTCAACGGGGTTCCTAAAGGGACGTGCTTCCCACACCCATTAATAGTTTCTATCGAAAAAAATTAACATCCTACCGGCTGTGGGCCAAACTAAAATTTGATGATCCCTTTTCCCCCTACACACAAAAAAAAATTCGTATAAGTTTACTCATAAACAAGTGTTTATTTACTGACACTATAATGACACACTAAATGAGTAAAATTTGCTCATCCAATTTAGTTTTTTACTCTTGGTACTCACCATGTTAGTTCCCGTTGTAAAGCAGATAAGCGAGTTTTTACAATTGACACTATAATGACACACACGTGAGTATTCTTCATGAGTATTCTTCAACATACTCGTGATTGTGAATCTTGTTTAACCCACTTATACAGATGAGTTCGGTACGAAATGTATTTCGTCCACAAAAAAGACATTTTGTAATACAGATAAGCTTGCGCCCCATAGCTATGGGGCGCCAAGTGTTACCCTAGTTTTTCGGTATAAAATCACTTCATTTTGTTCGAAAAAATGTACCGAATTAATGTTGTTACAAAATGATTTGTACCTAAATAGCTGGGTTACAAAAAATTTACCGAATTCATTTTGTTACAAAATGATTTTTACCGAATTCATTTTGTTACAAAATTTGTACCGAATCCAGTTTGTTACAAAATGATTTGTACCGAATTCATTTTGTTACAGAATGACATTTACCGAATTTATTTTGTTACAAAATGACTTTGTACCGAATACATTTTTTACCGAAAAACCAGGGTAACATTTTGCGCCTTGGTGCACCAGGTGTTACCCTGGATTTTCGGTATAAAATCACCTTATTTTGTCACAGAATACACTGGTTTTCGGGATAAAAAAACCTCATTTTGTCACAGAATACACTCACAACAGTATTTTGTAACAAAATTATGTTTAACAATTATTTATTATTGTTATTGAGAGAATATAGTTTAATTAAACTATATTCTCTCAATAACAAAACAAAAAAATACTTATAAAGCTCACTTAGTTAATAACTTACTCAATGCGCTATATAAAACAAAATACACAAATCACTCTACAGAATTCAAACAATATAAAATCAGACTGTTGGCCCTAATGCAGGCTCTTTGGAACCTGTAAAAGTATGACGAGAAAAAAGATATGCATAACTATGAATATTTGCAAGTAGTAAATCTGTATTGTTCTTTGCATTGTACGTACCCTGGAGGACTTGGGAGGGGGTAGCGGGAAGGGCTGGCGGTATCGAGATGGGGTGATGAGGCGAGGGGGAGGGGTCTATATATGGATAGAGCATTGGTAAATTACTATGATAAAAAATTGATATTGTATGTAAATTAATATGAATTTTTTGCTTTTGGACCCCATGGAAGAACAGGACCTTATTTTGAAACGTGCACATACGTACGTGAAAGTTACGGTAGTCTTTGCCTTGCTTTGCAGCTTTGTGTTTTAAACTTTCCTTTTATGAGTTAAATGTTATGGCTTGCTCAGTAACTATATGGTACGTACCTTCTTTATTTCTTGCCAATATAACTGACAACGAGTTGATTTTGTTCAGTCTAACAGTTGATTGTGGAAAATGATGGATACAAATGCAGCTTGTGGAGTCTCGGAAATCTGAAGTATCAGCGAGTAGAGTCAGAAAAAGGTGCATTCCGCGGGCACAAAAACAAATGCACAGACTATAATTCCGTGAGATAATGAAAATGAGTACGCGTACGAAATGTATTCCGTCCACACAAAAAAATTGTATTACAGAATGAATTCGGTACAAAGTTATTTTGTATTATTAAGTGTGGACACACCATTGTACGCTACTAGTGTGTTATCAGGATGAGGCAGTGCATGCAGTATGAACACAACTTCTTATCAAGGTTAATAATTCGTCCCTATTTTTACGAAGTGACGGTAGTGAGTGAAAATCGCATACAATTTGCGTGCAGATTTTCCTCACTACCGTCACTACGTGAAAACAGAAACGAATTAATCCCCTCTCCCCCAAGCATCAACTGTTCACTGACCGTGCATTCCGCGGACACAAAACTATATGCACGGACTATAATTCCGTACACAGAATGAAAATGAGTTCGGTACGAAATATATTCCGTCCACAAAAAAAAAAATTTGTAATACAGAATGAATTCGGCGCAAAACCATTTTTTATTTTTTGGGGGAAATAAATCTTTATTCAGATAAAATCACGGATAACATCGTAGTACATAAATATCCATATCAAAGCACTTAATCACATGTTTAAATGAGATCAAATCAAATTATACATCTCTATTTACTTGATAGCAGATTGTAAATCGGTAATTGTCTTCTTCGTCTTAATAATATTCAAATCTGTTGTCTTAGTGGATACGTCGCCGGACTGTCGATCACAAGGTCCGCGGTTCGAGTCCCGCCGCTGCACTAATGTCCTTTGGCAAGACATTGATCTACATTTGCCATACTCCACCCAGGTGAAGTAAATGGGTACCTGGTAGGAATTTATTCCTTGAAACGCAGCGCGCGTAACAGCTGCACTGCTAAAGCCAGGGTAATTATGCTGCATTATTGTAGAGCGCTTAGAGACTTCTGACAAAGTAAGTGTTAGGCGCTATATAAGCACTGTAATTATTAATTATTATTAGTTTTAGTTTCCTCTACTTCTATTTTGTATTTCAACATAAACAAAAAATATTTGCTTATTATGAAGTCATTTTGTTGATTAATTTATGTCGGCAAGTTATAACATTTGATGCTATTAGTTATGCATTTGATATTTGATGTGGAGCTTTTTCTTAATCAATTCAATTCAATTCAGTTTTTATTCAATTTCAATAAAATATACAAAACAGAATACAATCATGACTGAATAACAATATAAATCCATCAAGAGTACAAAATAAGATAAAATTATTAAACAATTAATAATAAGAAATACTGCAGATAACAACACAAGAAAGAGCATTTACAAAACCATGAGGATTTGTCGAGACGACAACCTTAATAAAGGTAGAATAAGTTGCATTGAACATTCAATGTGTGTGTGTGTGTGTCCAGAATTTGATGACAATTGGGCCGATCGATATTTCGTTCCGTTGGGGGGGGGGGGGGGTAAGGTCCCCTTTTTTTGGTCGCCCATTAGCACAATTTTGTATTTAAAAAATTAAAAAAAAAAAAAAATCCTCTAAAACACACCCCAAAACAATTTTTTGTGGGGGGGGGGGTTAGACCCCCAAAACCACCCCTGCGTAAGCGCCTGCCCACCACAGGACAATACAAGGCAGTGAAATCAAGAATTCAAAATTTCAAACACTTGTGCTGAAGTAGGATTAGAGCTTTCTTTTAAATGTATTCATTGAGTTAAGTGACTTGATGTCTAGTCGAAGATTATTCAAGATAACAGGAGCATGATGTCTAAAATAAAATAGTGCGTAGGTTTTATTACCAGTCCATAGATGATATTTATTTCTGCTTCTTGTATTATGGCCATGTACAGCCGAATTCAAAGTGAGCATTGATGATAATAATTTATGGAGCATATTCTGCTTATGTTTAAAAAGTGCAGTTTATGCAATAATATGGTATAGTCGATGTAATCAAATGCCTTAATTAAGTCTAAAAATATTCCAACAGTATGAAGTTTCTTATTTAATGCATTAATTATTTAATAATGTAGGTTAATCAAGGCCATTTCGGTATATACTTTTTTTTATAACCAAACTCATAATCATTTAAAAGAAGATTACTGAAAAGGAAATCGTATAATCGATTATACACAATTCTTTCTAAGATCTTTGAAAAGAATGGAAGTAGTGAAACGGGGCGATAGTTAGAAACACCATGAAGGTTACCTTTTTTGTATATAGGGATCACTTTAAAAAAGATTAGTTTAGAAGGAACAGTACCAGAATACAAGGATAAGTTTAAAATGTGGCATAATGGTTGCAAATAAGTATTATTTTTAAGTATTCAAGTATTCAATTTTATTTCACATCTCTTTAAAAAAAAATCAACAGATATACAAACAAATCATTATAAATTAAAACAATATAAATATAAAAAACATTCATTGACATGGTACTGTGAAAGAAGGATGAAGGGTGATGGATGCGAGGGATCAACAAAGAGAAATACATTATACAAAATGTAAAAAATAAAAACAATCAAACAAACAGATTTTCTGTTACTATTAATATATACATTTGGGTTTTTTCACTTTCATTTTCAGTTACATGTTTAGAAAAGAATGATTTAGAATATTTCTGCTGCAATAATTTGGCATAATCATTGTTTAGGTGATTTCCGGAATCATTTATTGATATTCCAATTTGTATAAAGGATTGATTAAAACTATTTCCTATTTTCAAATCCCCACATACAGCCAGAGTTCCCATAATCAAATACAAAGTTAGGCAAATCATTCTTTTTACTACCAAGTACCTCTTTAATAATGTTCCATGTCTTTGCTAAAATTACCACTAGATTCCTGACATGTATGTTCGTAAAACCTTTTCCGAGCGTTCGTTATGCCTAGGTCACATATAAAAAAAAACCGGGCCCCGTACAATTTCCCCTACCCGGCGACTTGCCGTGGATTTAGAGACCGTACGGGAACCTTCCGATTTTGCTTTCTACGGCATCTGTGGTCAAATATTCTGCGAGGCCCGGGAGGTGCCCGGTGAAAATTGGTCGAGTGAAATGCAAGGCGCCCGTAAAGGTGCCGGCAAGATGCCGGCAGGGTGCCGGCCGCTAAGCTTACGGGCTCTGTCCGATGAGCAGGTGCACCCATGGCTCCCGGAAGGTGCCCTGCCGGGGTCCTCAAGGCGCCCGGGCGGGTGCCGTGCGGTGCACTAAACTATGTGTTCAAAATTTCTTATGTTTGCATATTTTTTCTTGGTATTATAGTTTGGATTTTCATGATATTTCTAAAATTATATATTTTTCTCCGAATCTTTTGTAATAACGTTGAATCGATCCAAGGTTTCTTCCTTTTCTTATTCCCTTTGATTTTGGATTTTTTTTGAAACACGTTATCATATGAATTACTGAATTTCATCAAAAATTTATTGTAAGCAATTTCAGCATTTTCACCAAATAATATTTGATTCCAGTCATTAACAGCAAGTTTTTCTTTGAAAGTAGTAATGTTTTTTTTATTCATATTATGACGTTCAAATATCAAAGCATTTTTAGATAAACTGTATTTCTTTAAAACTTGGAATACAGGGAAGTGATCGGAGATGTCATTCTCAAATAGGCCAGATGAAATGTCAGAATTGAAATTGTTTGTAATAATATTGTCAACTAAAGAAAACGAGGACTGAGTAATCCTAGACTGTTTATTTATTAGAGGCAAGAAACTATAGGCATAAATTATACTTAGAAAATGATTTACAGAATTATAATTAGAATACTTTATTAGTAGCGTGATCACACTGCCTGTGCAAACAGTCTGCCCCGCGAACACACATACAACAGCAGTCAGTTGGTAGAAATAGCATTTTTTGTAAATGTATTTTAAAAAAACTAAACAATATTTTTTATTTTTTTATTTCACATATATTTCAAGCATACCTGTAACTACAATTCTGTGTATTTTCAATGTTATAGGCATGTGGAATATATGTTATTTATTGAATTCGAATATTGTCTTTTCAGCCATGTGTGACATGGCCCGCTGATCGCCCATTGACTCGCGCTGCTATTCTGCGTGGTGAAAAAAAATGCACCTCAATGTACAAAACTCCCCTACAAAAATGCAATATCATCATGTGTTTCACTCATTGAATGACTTTGTTATTTACACTCAAGGTAGCCACAACTGTACTGGGGTCACTAAAGTTTCTGTCACTCTGAAAATCAGTCCCTGTGGAATGTTGTGGCCAAAAGGATTACCATCATGCCCAAAGATTGAATGGTATCTCGGAAAATCGTTATAAATCCTTATAATCTGACATTTTTGAAAAAGGCAAATATACTGTGATGTAGCTGAAAGTCTACAAATTCTTATCATATGATCGGATTTTCTGAATTATTTGTGAAACACATGAGGAAATAGCTGTAAGGGTGATCCAAGTAATTTCCATCGCCATATTGTATTGGCATTGCAAAAATATTAGGAATTTAAGGTCAATATTTGGTGTTAATATGATCTATGAAAATATGATTTAAAAAATGCCCTAACAATGAACAGTTTGACTTTCCTAATTTGCATAATGAGTGCGCGAATATATAATTAGCTGAAATGACCTAATTTGCATATTTGATGAATATTCATGATTTTATTTTATACAAATTAAATATATTTCCATACCTGTCTGATATACATAGGTTTCACTGATGTATCATGTTCGGTTTTGATTTGATTACATATGCGCATATTAATTAGGCGGACTTAGTTATTTTCACAACTTTTTTATATCTGCAGATTCGCAAAAATGGCAAAAATTACTTATTTTGTTGGCTTCTTTTTTTAAAACGGTAATAGATAAATGAATTTTCTTTTTTGTATTTTTTTACCACAAAGATGATATTTTTAGTGTCTGATAATTTAATTTATTATTTGTGTCCAAGAAAGTGATGAATTAAGTTGTCAACTTTGTCGAATTATGCCATTTTTTACAATTTGACCATTTCTGGCCGGTTTTTCGGTAATTTTGCGATATAAAAAAAAATGGTATAAAATCACAACGCATTGACCGATTTCAATTCTGTTTTTTGTTTTTTGAAGCTTTCATAAAGCTTGATCATTTGCAATCATCAAATAACGTGTGTTTGTTTTAATTATTTTTGCTGTGCTATACCTATTATTAGATCAATATACAAGAACCCACTATTATTATTATTATTATTATTATTATTATTATTATTATTATTATTATTATTATTATTATTATTAAAGTTACCCATTATATATGTATGTTTATATTCTAAATCGATTTTCTTTAAATAATCTTCAAAGTCACAATTAAACTTAATAATATTTGATGAGGGTTTTCTGTAAACAATACCCGCAATAATATTCTTTCTTTGTGATAGCATTATTTAGATAAAAAGTGATTCAGAGTTTTGTGATTGTTCTAATAAATCTGTCCGAACTACATAGCTCAATGAATCAGAAATCAAGAGAGCTACTCCTCCACCTTTCCCAAGATTCCAATCAGAATGAACAAATGCATAACCATTCATATCAAACAATAAAGGGGGTACTGTTTTTAATCCAGGTTACTTGTAGACACATTTAGGTGAGGCATACGCCCCCCTCCCCCCCCCCCCCCCCCCCCCGTCCCACGACATTCAAATGGACTAGCGATGCCCCTGTTTAAACTGTTGCTTACATTGTATTGGAAAATGATAACAAGTTTATGATGAGAGTGACGATATGGTGACGATGATGAATATGAAGAAGAAAAATGATGATGATGATGCAGATGATAATAAATGATCACCGTGACGGTAATCATTATGGCTGACTGTGAAATATTGCTACTATGAATTTCCCACAGATAGCAGTGAATATTATTGGCTGACAAATTCTTTTTTAAAATCTGAAATTCATTACCAATTCATTACACTTTAAATGTTTGCTATTTTTGAAAAGGTTTGCGTTTCATTTATTTCGCAATAGAGACTTCTCCAGGATCATTTCAAATTAACATTTTTTTGGATTCTTGTCAAAACATCCACTCTACAAGTTGAAATAAGATTTTAATAGAGGGGAGAAATGTACAAAATCTAACAACGGCCCAAGGAAACTGTTTAAACTACACGAGGGACCGAGTTTGTATGCAGATGGACCGCCCTTCCATTTAAAAATAATTAAATAATAATCCAAGCTCTGTAATGATTAGGATCTCTGTCTAGTAGCGCCGTGTTTGTACCATCGAACTGGATCGACCAAATAAATTCATTCATTATAATTAGTAAATATATACATATATACAATATATATATATATATATTTTCCTTTCTTTCTTTCTTTCTTCCCCGTAACATGAGAGTAATTTTAATTGCTTCATTCTTGTAATTAAATTAAATGTTAACTGTTATTGTTTAATTGTGTAAAGTGGGGGCACGCAACAAGAGTCCTATCTCGCACCCCGGGGCAACGTGTCTGACACGGCCGGTTGTAGCAACTACTTCGAAGATCAAGATTAAGATTAAGATTGAGAATAATAATAGTTTAGACTTAGGCTTAGAGTAATATTAAAATAACTATTAAGATCAAGACCAACATAATGAAAATGCCCAATAGAGCAGCATCCCAGAGCAATTCCGCTGAAGGACCCCTCTCACAACCGGCCCTGACGGTGCTATCATGGAACGCCGAAGGTATATCAGATGTCAAGGAGGAAGTCCTTGCACATATCTGCAGACAAATGAACTGCGATGTGCTATGTCTTCAAGAGACTCATCGCGGCAGCGACAATACACGGCCCAAGGTCAAGGGTATGAAGCTTGCCATCGAGCGGCCACATCGCCAATATGGAAGTGCTATCTTCACGATCGAGAAGATCAGACCGGATTCTACATCCTATACCCACAATAAAGACATCGAAGTGCTGAATGTGACAATCAAAGGTCTAACGATCTCCTCCATCTACAAGGCACCAAACATCTTTTTTTCGTATCCTTCCACCACTACCAATAGGCATATTGTAATTGGCGATTACAACAGCCACAGCATGCAATGGGGATATAATATCACTGGAGATGATGGAGCACTAGTTGAAACATGGGCCCAAAACAACGACCTAAAACTAATCCACGATCCAAAGCTCCCAAAGTCTTTTGCCAGTGCCTGCTGTAAGAGACGTTACAACCCAGATCTAGTTTTCTGCAGCAGGCTGCTTGCTCCCACCAGTCGTAAGTTTGTAGCTGAGCCGATTCCAAGATCCCAACACCGACCCATCGGCATTCAACTAACTGCAGTTATCGCACCAAACAAGACCCCGTTCAAGCGCAGGTTCAACTTTGCTAAGGCAGACTGGCCTTCTTTCAATAAACACCTTGATCATGCCCTAACACATCTCCCTGCGGATCCAAAGAACTATGAATCCTAGATATAGTCAAGAAGGTGTCACGTAGACATATCCCAAGAGGCTGCCGCACGACGTACATTCCAGGCATCGATGAGGAATCAAGTCAGCTTCTGGCAAACTACACCACAGCCTACGACACAGATCCCTTCTCAGAGGACACCATCAACCTTGGAGAAGAGCTCATATCAAAGATATATTCCCAACGACATAGGAAGATGTGGCAGCAAATGATTGAAGCTACAGACCTAAAACACAGTAGCAGGAAAGTGTGGGCCACCATACGCAAGCTCGGAATTGACAGCACCAGAGCGCAACAGCTTTATAACGTTACGGAAAACCAAGTAGCAAATCAGCTTTTGAAAAATTGAAAGGCCCCCAAGACGACTTATTAACACAGGCACAAAATACCTGGAGTTGACCAGAACATGTCTCTTTTCACAAGACCTATTTCTGAAGAAGAACTACAGAAAGGTATCTCCACGCTACAGGTCAACAATGCGGCAGGCATCGATGACATCAGATCGGAGCAGATCAAACACAATCATGGGCTCTGTAGCACAGAAATGGCTGCTAGACATGTTTAACAACTGCATCGAGAACACCTGTGTCCCAAAACAGTGGCTCCGAACCAAAGTCGTCGCTATCCTCAAGCCAGGAAAGGACTCGAACGAAGCCAATAACTTTCGACCGATCTCGCTCCTGTGCCAAACATACAAGCTACTTGAACGCCTTATTCTCAACAGAATTGGGCCTCACGTTGACAGTCAACTAAACGTCTGGTACATATCCAATTTTCAGTATTTCTGTCTTTACTTAGGTTTTTAGTCAAATTGGAACATTTCTCAAATTGTTGTATAATATCAAATAATGAGTAAGCGATTTTACATCTGAACAAAAAGAGCAAAAATCGTCTGCATACATAGACAGCTTTAATTCACTCGTACCTACTACTATTCCTCTTATATCTACTGAATTTTCAAAAGACGTTTGTCTTTATTCGGCTTACAAATTAAAGAGATAAAACTTTGTTTTTTACTTGTAGATAGCTCGACCTCCTGGTAAGAATAATTCAAAGAAATAAGTAAGGGTTCCCTTACAATATCCCAGAAGGTAATATAGAATTCTTTCGACAGTCCGCCGTTCCCCGGTGACTTTCCGGAATGCATTTCCATTGGTTCTTTCTTACATTCATGTTCAGTGAGAAGCCCTTCGCATGAAATGGTTGAGTCGTTGCGAAATTTTCGGTGCTATTTTTAGATTTTAAAACGCCCCCTTGAAAAAATCCTGCGTGCGTCACTGCACTGGGCGGGGATGTAGGGCTTTAGGGCAAGAGGGTGGTCTCAGGTATAAGGTACTTGGGTTGTACCGTGGTGTGTGAGATGGTAGCGGGTTGATCCGACTGAAATTCCGAGGTCGTCCCTCCATCATCGTAACTGACATCGTCGTCGTCGGTTCTTTTCCTGTACACACCCTGTCCGGGCGATGTCGGGTCGTGCTCTCTGCGAGCTATCTCTTCCATCGTCTCTTCATAATATTGTGGTTGTACGTGGTACTGTAAAAAGCAAGAAAAGTGACTAAAAAAAAAATCATGATCACTATTTATCACGAATGAATCTTGATAGCACAAAATGAAATAGAATGGCGTATTTATAGGTTTTGTGAAAAAAGGGGCAAATAGCATTTATTCCCATATGAGCGATACAAACAAATACCAAACATTATATTATGTTTATCTTTTATTTATATCTGACTGCTATCATATTTCGATAATAAATCAGGAGAGTGTAGAAATAAACATTCCCATGACTATACCATGTCTTTAAAAAAATGTACAATTTAATAAGTCATACCTTCAGATAACGGAAGAGAGTGAGGAAGAAAGGAAGGAAGGACAATTCATTGAAAACAAATATAAATTCACTGGACAGACTTTGGTTTCAATAGAGAATATGAAAACAAATTTTCATAGGGATTGATAACTAGAAATATCGCAATGCGAATGTACCCCCCCCCGACACTGGCAGCGGGTTTTGTGTCATATATGGTCGAAGAAGGGACATAGATCCCCTCTCCTCTCCCTGAAACAAAAGGATGACGCACATGTAGGGATCGCCACTAGTGACTCTGACTGTTGTCTACTAGGAGCAGCATCACCAAACACTATAGATGTGTAGATTTCACTAAGACACATTAACCTCATCCCCCTAGGGCCCCTACTTAGTTTCTTTTGGATGCTGTACCAAACCTTCCCACAAAATTTAATGTTTAAACATATTCTTTTCCAGGGTCTTGAGACAAGGAAATACATCGAACTCCGTACGTTAGATAGGCCTATGCCTAAAGTTATCCTCACCATCTCACATGTAATTTCCTGTTGAATTCTATTGTCTTCTGAACTATAAAAGTAATGCCCCAAAAATCAGCTCAAAGTATAATTGACTATCATGCATATCCTTGAAATGTTCCGATATCACAACCGCGACAACGATCCACAACTTTCCCCATGCAGTTGTTCATACCATGAAACTATATACAGAACAAAAAAAAACTACATGTATAGTCACAATGCCCACTCATTTTTAAAGACGATATTATGATTTATTTACGTTTAACAAGTGCTTCGTACAAGTGCTGCTTGAAGTAAGATGATGATGAGGAAAGTGATGATGATAATGGTGGTGGTGATGATGATGATGCTGCTTATGTATCTAATTGTAATAGATAACACCCTTCTTTCATTTTACAGAACCTGTAATAGTTCATCAGAGGGGAGGTGCTCAAACTTGCAATGCCTCTGAAGGGTCAAAGGTCGAAGGCATCGTAATGAATGGGTCGATGACAACTGTGACCATCCACAATCATCCAGCTGAGTAAGTAAACGGGGATTGAAAGATATGCCCTCATTTTGACTTAAATGGAAATAATTCTGTTTGGGCAAAATAAAGGGAAAATAATATCTAAGAAACTATTCCCCCCTTCCCCGGATATATATATTGAAACTAAGAAATTGGTCATTTGAAATGGAAAATATCAGTGGCGTAGCATTAGCCTAGCTATTGAAAGCACTGATTTTAAAGTGGGTAAAGTATGAGAGAACAATGATTTAGGGCGAGGGCGACGATTCATCTCGTTTTTAAATTTCCTTGCCCTGCCTCTATCCCATAATGTACCCCTTTTTTTCGATGGGACGGCACACGTGGGCACATGCCATAAGTATAACTACACCACTGGTTGGGGCATTAGTATAGTCATTTTTAATAGTTAATGACAAAGCTTAGCTGAATCACGTTACTGTTGTAAAGGGAAGGCAAGTGAGGCGGGGTTGAGGGGGGGGGCAAGTGGTTTTGATTTTCATATTTTAGTATCTTTTCTACTTTTAATGTTTCAATTCATTTTTGTCTTCTTTTTCTTCTAATAAAGGGTATCTACTACTCAAAGTCAAGGCAGAAAAAGGAAGGCTACTGTATACTCTGGTGGCAACAAAAGGGTGAAAAATTTCGGTAAAAAATAATTTGTCTTGATAATTATGAATGAAGAGTTCAGTTCTAAAAGGAGCTTAATCCATTTGTGTAACCTCAGAGAAAAAATGATTTGTTTACCAGATTTGTTTACAGGCGTCTATGGAAAAGTGATATCTGAAGTTGCATTTCTTCATAATTGCTCCCAAAATGTAGGTAAATACTTTTGTTGAAAGACGGGTACTTAAACTTAAGGTGAACAATCCTCTGATATCAATTACCCAATTTTCATCAAAAGTGGATTTAGCTCCTTTTGGAATTAAACTCTTCAAATATTCATCCGTATCATTCTTTTCTGGTAGAAAGATTCTGGTGCAGATTGATGCTTATACACAGTATAGTCGAAATAAAGAAGTCGAAATAGTAATAGTAGCGGTAGTAGTAGTAGTAATACTAGTAGTACAAGTAGTAATATCAATAATAACACGTCAACGCAAAGCGTATAGCATCCCCTCGCTGTGCACAAATGGCCTATATCCGTCAGAACAAGTTACCTCCATTAGACTATACTGTTCCATTACTGGGCAAGGAAGTTGCTTATACCTGGGGATTGGATGTACAGAAGGTTCACTACTTTATTGAATGAATCATGGGAAGATCTGAATATAAACTCTATTGTAATTGGTAAGAAGATTTTTTTTTTTTTAAATGAATAAAATCAGGGATTGACAGAAAAAATTTAAGCATAAATTATATATGAGAAGATGACGATACGTAAATTTGTTATTTTTTAATGATAATAACTAAATAATTAACCGTTCTTGTATACCGCATAACACAAAGTAATGAAACATGTCCCTAAGCGCTCTAGAGAAAAACACAACAGAATAGAAAGACAGCGGCTTTTGCATTGCCGGCTCCTACTTGGGGTGAAAAGTCATCCGAGCGCCTGCATGGTAGAGTCATCCGAGCGCGATAAAAGCATTTGATAACCAATAGAACTTTGCATTGTTAATATGTTGTGGATTCTGTTTTTTGTATATTTTATAGCTACATATATCTTAACTGAACATGACGTAATTTTTGCGGTGCCACGCATGACTTCTAAGCTTGATGCCTGCATATTTTTACGACCGAGTGTTTATAGAACTTAGGGAAGCAGACGGCGTTGCGTAACTTTTCGTAATATTTGGAATGCCAGAGGAGATCTGTGCATTGATAACTTTTGATGGATTTGATGGCTGTAGAGGGTTACATTTCTTGTTCTTAAAGGTGAAATTCAAAGAAGATCACAAATATGTCAACTTATGTATCACTAGAAACTGGTAAGCTAACAGATGGCCATCGGACAAGTTTTAGGTCAACTACATATCGGGTGATTTATAAAAATACAAATACAACCACCTCCATAGCAGCTGGGATATACGAGAGATTCGCCGGAAAAATAACGATGTTTTAATGATGTCACTATATGGACCAACACTGCCCAAGCAGACGACATACCATAGAGAATGAACATAATTGCAAAGCTATTATTTCTCAAATTATAATGAGTTTAGTGTATATAAATGAAATGGCATGTCAAACCATTCAAAAGGGGATATGACCCGATTCTGGTAACTAAAATCTTTTGCTTGTAAATACACAGGATAGGGGTTAATTAGCAATCAAAGAAACCAGACTTTCGAATTGAAAAGCCCCGGAATGATAATAAGGACGGCATTTGTTCCCTCTTGAAACGCCGAACATACCCCGGTGTGTGCAGCTGAATATACAATGGCGTCTTATTTTGTTAACAAGCGACAGATTCCTTTATTTTTGTATCGCTGCATTTGTCATCAAAATAAAACCATGCTCGGGGCCCGCTCGGGGTTTAGAGTGAGGCAATAGATTATACATTTAGCCTGACGGTAGTGAAGTATAGAGAAAAAACTCAAGAGAAGATGAAAACACAGGCACTGAAAATGTGTGAAATGTCATGGGACATCGTCTGCTTGTGCAAGTCATGTCCATACTGTGATCTCACACATCTCAGCAGCGTTCGGAGAGCACTGCAGGTGCTATGCCGGGGCTGTATTTAAGCGTTTTGTAATTTATAATAATCATTACTTCGAATGTTTCCAAGTATTGAATTTTGATAACCTTGTCGATTCAAAGTTTCAACTCTGCAATAATGAAAATAATGTTAGTTTTTAAAATCAATGAATATCTACTTTAAGCCATGTTAATCCTGAATATCTTTCCCTCGGTATCTCCATCTGTTACACTCTCCCTGGATTATTTGATGTACCAATTTCATAACCGGGGGGGGGGACGAAATGCGAGGGACGAGGGAGCAGTGGCGTAATGAGAAGATTTTTTTTTTTTTTGGGGGGGGGGGGCAGAAAAAAAATCCGCATCACCCCCACTCTTACAAGTTACATACATGCAGGCCCCGCGGAACGTTTCAAAGTGGGGGGGGGGGGGCTAAAGTATTTACAATCAGGTAGACCAAAGCGATCGAAGCAGGCGGAGCATAAATTGGCGTGGGGTCCAGGGGCAAAGCACTGGCAGGGGTGAAGGGGTTAGCCCCCGGAAGCTCAGGGTTTTTAGGCATTAAATATGAACGGTCGGCTGAGCAGCCGGGGGCCCGCCCACCTTTCGACGTGACTCTCGTGTAACATCAGGCTTGCTTGCATGAAAATGTTTAACAAGGCTCATACGCGAGGGCCTATGTAATAAGGACCATGCGTTATTCGTTAATTTTGTGTTTGATGTAAATATTATGAGGAACTTATTACGATAATTATATTGTCGCTTTTATCTGCATAGCATTTTGTTTAGCTGTCTTGACACTCACCCTTTAGATAATCAAGGAATATTTTGACATCCATAGAGTTCATGTCAGATTTCACTTATCAATTTCTATCAAAATTGGCTTTAGGAGAGACCAAAGTTAGTCCAGCTTAGTAATTCTGTAAGCAATACAATTTTAACGGTGAAAAAAGGCGTTTAATAGGCCTACGATAGTAAAATATGATATAAAGAAATATATCACATATTTACAACTAAATACATGTGCAGCTGTGGGAAGGGGGGGGGGAGTGGTATTATAAGAAATCAATCATGACTTTTACCGGTATCTTTCTCTTATGTTCTATCGAGTTATATCTATTATATTTTAAATGCATCTGAGATGATTAACATTGTCGCCTCAGAGAAATGTCTTTTTTTGCAATATGCCAGTATATATGATACAGGCCTATGCAGATTATGGGATCCTTTTTAAGGGTTACCCCTTCCCCTTCCTAAAAATGGCGAGATTAATTTGATATCTCAGCTGCCTCCCGGGGCGGATCCGTGGGGGGGGGGAGGGGGGAGGGGGAGGGAGGGGGCGACAGTCTCCGCGATTTTCAAATTACCGGGGGCAAAAACGAAAAAGAAATTATGCTCACTACCCCCTCCCCCTCTCTTTTGTGTGTCCGACTTTGAGATTTTCCCAGCGGTGTTGTGGTCTAGTGGATACTAAACGGACTGTTTCGCTATGGCACTAATGTCCTATGCCACTCTCCACCCAGGTGTAGTAAATGGGTACCTGATAGGAATTTATTCCTTTTATACTTTAGCGCCTTATCAATGATACTTCTTTGTACACGTCTTGAGCATTGCCTTGGAAGGATACGTGCACAATATAAATGTGTAGCTATCATTACTATTATTATTATTATTATTATTATTATTATTATTGTTATTGTTATTGTTATTGTTTTTGCTATAAAATCAGCATTCTCTTGTGTTTTTAGGGCACTTCGGTCCCACTCCACCGTCTCTCCTTGACTTCTTGAAGAAAGTTCTTAGAGAATACGCAGATGGACAAATAATGAAGGTAAGCGTCCAAAACAAATTACGTATATAATAACTTCCCTCTTACCTGTGGTCATTTATATTCTAATTTAGTAACTGATACATTTACAATTATATACAGCCCATAAAACATTGGGCATAACCTTAAAATATTTTAATGGGGGAGGGGGGTAGTGAGCAAATTTTTGTTTGTCCTCGAAAATTAAAAAAATTGTAACCCCCCCCCCCCCCTCCTTGAGCGCCAGGGGGGGGGGGGGGGCCCAACCCCTAAAAAAGCTAAAAATCACGTTTTTTTTACATGAATTTTTTTTCTCAAGGGGGGTGCCGCCCCCCCCCCCCCTGGATCCGCCACTGCACCAATGTGCTAATAAAGTCGAACGTGGCCAGAGAAAATTTTAAATTGCGCCGGCAGATTCGCTCAGTGGGGGTGGGGAGGAGTTCGCTGAGCTTCTTTTTTTTTTGTCCCTCGAAAATTTGAAAAATCGATCCCCCCCCCCCCCCCCCCTCGAGCGCCAGAGGGGGGATCTCCAAAAAAAGGTAAACTTAACGTTTTTCTTAGGGGGGCCCGAGCACTAATTACTTGTTTTGGGCCCTCGAAAATTTGAAAAATCGCACCCCCCCCCCCCCCCCTTGAGCGTCAGGGGGGCGCCGGAGAAGGTCCCCGATTTCGCCCAGTTTTGACCTAAAATTGACCTGCGAACGACGGGAAGTCGAGAGGGCACCGCCCAGGCATCGCTGGGGATCTACAGCCTGCTCTACTTCTCCAAAAAATCGTTGGGCGATGCCTAAATTTCAGCGGCGACCGAGCAGGCTCCAAATCGGTCGGTCGCCGCTCTGAGTTGTGACCACAGCTTTACATTTAGTAGTATCCAATGAATTTATGTTAATGATTATTTTATTATAATATAGTATCCATGGTATTTGTTAATAACTATGATAGCCACATATTGTTTAAGTTTCAATTTACTATTCTTACCAAATATATTTTCGTTCCAATATATTTACCCAATCTTCCTAGAGCAGAGGTGCTCTGTCATCAATGTTGTCAAATTAATGACATCAAGTATAGACCTTTAGAAAAAAACGTTCATATAATAAATGACAGAATTTGTGACGATTTATATGAAATATAATTTTATCTTTAATAAAAATTCAATTTTAATCATAATCATAATCGTCTCGATGATGGTACATTCTTTTCCGTATATATAAAGGAAATCGTCCAGAATGCCGAGGACGCTGGTGCCAAGACGGTTCGATTTCTGTACGACTGCCGCGAACACGGAACAAGTCGCCTGATTTGGCCGTCTCTCGCCCCTTATCAAGGCCGGGCTCTGTACGCGTATAACGACGCCCTCTTCAAGGAGGAAGACTGGGCTGGGATCCAGAAACCAGCTCGAAGCAACAAGGAAGATAACCCACTGAAAGTTGGACGATTCGGCATCGGATTCAGCTCCGTCTACCATCTCACCGGTATGATACTAATTGTCTTTTTCATGAGGGGGAGGGGTAATTTTCACCCGAATCTATTATTCAGTCGACATTATCACCTTCGAAAGAAAAATATTTTTTCACCATTCAAAATGGTCTTCGGCACCCAACGATCTTGATATGTTCATCTGGAGTCACATGAAATTAGAAAATAAATTGACATCCACTTCAGAATATCAAAATATAATGTAGATTTATGTCAGGAAAGTGGTAATAACATGACAGGAGTTGGACTTTGTTACAAACTTAAAGCCCCTGTAAAATGCATAATGAACATGAATTAGAAATTTCAATCACATTAGTTTTGCAGAAATGCGTCTTGAATGCCATCCTCTTTCACATCATGTTACAAATTAGGTAAAACACTTTAGAGGGGCTTTAACGGGGAACCGAAATTATATTTGATTCTATTTCATGTTGCCAATCATACATCTTTGGGAATGTGAATGCGACATTGAAAAACCTTTAGACACAATCATTAATAAGTAGAATATTGAATCACGTATTAAATGCATAATGAACATGAATTAGAAAGAGAACGGGACATGGTCCTGGAGCACATTATCCAATAACCATTTAGACAAACAACATGATTGGGCATTTCCAAGTTTTACAAGAAGACAATTTTAAAACAGGAAGGGATAAAAACAAACGTTAATTAAATCCATATTGTTGAATGGTAAAAGTTTAATGATGACAGTGACATTTTATCAGCAGGTAAAGCAAGCAATAATTTTTTTTTGAATTCTTCTTTCGTTTTATCATAGATACATGTATGTCATTAACATACATTCACCTATTTCTAAATAAAACCTACAAAATGGAGAAGGCGTTTAATAAATATAAAAATCTTTACCACTGGCTATGCTGTAGCGATGGACATCAAAAACCTTCCACAACTCATGATTAGAAAGATAATACCCCCACCCGTTACGACGCAAAACGGCGAGGGAAGAATAGATCACGACGCGAGAAGAATACATCAAGTTTTTACAAACAATGGGACGTTTATCAAGACGAGATCAGGAGGAGGGGAAGACAGAATTTGACTGACAGATACTTTCTGTGTAGCAAGTTAAGCTGCGCCGCGGCGTTGTGCATCGCGCATCACGAGCGAGAACAATGACGGAAGAGATAATCTACCTCGCCAGGTAGGACGCGAAAGGGCGGAAGAACAGTGACGGGAGAGATCCATCGCCTGGTAGGACGCGAAAGGGCGCAAGAATAATAGAGCGGATTTATACCAACAATAGACAGTTTTTTTTTCATATGCAAGAATCAGGTGAGGGTACTATCGCGCCCCTTCGCGTCTAAATGCGTCTCTTAAAACGCGGCCGTTATTCATCGCGCCCCGACGCATCGGGGCGCAGTCGCAACTTCGGAAGGCAAGGTTATCATGATCTCTATATCCATTACCAGTCGTGTTCTTATCATATTAAATAATCAAGATAGTGTCACTGATATATATTTATATAAGAAATAAGTATCACATCCCAATTAT
Source organism: Strongylocentrotus purpuratus (assembly GCF_000002235.5). Lineage (NCBI taxonomy): Eukaryota > Metazoa > Echinodermata > Echinoidea > Camarodonta > Strongylocentrotidae > Strongylocentrotus > Strongylocentrotus purpuratus. Next base: position 4,149,717 of record NW_022145607.1, on the reverse strand, counting down.
TTCTTCCGATGATTCTTAATGTTACAACGGAAGCTCAACTAAAACATTTACGCTGTCACACTCAACGCCTCTAACCAACCACACAAACTCAACAATCTGGATAATTCTAACCACACAAGGCCCAATATGTTGTTCAGCGATAAAATGCACTTTAGCAGTCGTTCCAGACTCTAGATTAATTCACAATCCGTAACAATGTAGTTATATCTTGTAATGATCTTTCCTTTCCCCTAGATTTGCCAAGCATCCTCAGCGGAGACACGCTTGCTTTCATTGATCCTCATGAGCGTCACTTCGGACGTGGAGAAACAGGAACCAAACTGAATGTGATCCAGCATGCCCACATCTTAAATTCACCAGAATATGTGGATCAGTTTACCCCGTACAACAACCTGTTCCCTGAAACCACTTACGCCATCAGTGATGGGCAATCCTTTGATGGAACTGTGTTTCGATTCCCTATACGGCAAGAGGGCAGCGAACTCTGTGAAAATGTGTACGACAACGCCGCTTCGGTACGGCTTCTGGAATCCTTCGTCGACGATGCTGACGTCGTACTGCTGTTTCTTCGATCACTGGAGACAATCGACATCAGCAGAAGGATAGATCAGGCTCAAACTCAGATCAGATCCAGAGTAGAGATATGCCCCAAATCTCTTGCGTTGATGAAGTCCGAACGAGAGAGCTTCTCCCATGCATTAGAAGAAAACAGTAAGATTAGAATTGGACAAAGAACGCGAGCCTGTTTGACTCATCAGCTTACGTTGACTATGCAGATCGCAGAATCCAAACGTCGTATGGATTGGATCGTAAGTCAGGTTGTGGGAGGCAGTGAGATGACTGACGATGTAGTGAGTATCATTGACAAGAGCGGATACATACCTTGGGTCGGTGTCGCCATGCCTTACAACATACCGCGTAAAAGACGAGATGATTTCAGCGGTCGAGTGTTCTGTTTCCTCCCATTGCCTCCCGGTGATGAGAGCTTGACAGGACTTCCAGTTCATATCCATGGTTTCTTCGGTGTTAACAGTGACAGAAGATCAATCAAGTGGCCTGGTGCTGACCGGGTGCAAGGGGATATCGATGCGAAATGGAACTTCTTACTGGTGACACAACTCCTACCAGATGCATACATGAACATGCTGACTTTTGCCATCGAAGAGCGGAGGTTGCCTCCCGATGAAATCTACAGAGCTTGGCCAGACCCAGGTCAGGTCAGACCACAGTGGAAATTGCTTCTTAAACAGTTATACCAATTGCTGAGCAAACATACAGTCATCTACACAAAGAAGGGCAATGAGATGGGTTCGTGGGTTAAGATCCAGGATGCTGTCTTCAACTTCTTGACCGATGTAGACGAGAACACAGAACGGATCCTCTTGACTGTCCTCAAAGCGGCTAATGTCCCTGTAGCTGAAATACCTCAACACATCAAGAAAATCATCCAAAGCAAAGACTACATCAACTTCAACGCCAAAGTGATCTCACCTGAAGTCATCATTGATTGCATTCACAAGAGTCAACACGGAGTCCTGGAGACCCTGAGCAGCGATGACAAGCTGGTTTTACTAGAGTACATCATGGCCAGGACGAAGACCCCTCGACTAATCGGTTTAAGGCTTCTGCCTTTAGCCAACGGCGACTTTGTGCCATTCTCCACAAGATCTGCCTCAACGCGGACTGTCTTCATACCCACCAGGGAACTTGAGCAGAGCATGTGCTACAACATGGGTAACAGTCTCATCCAGCCAAACCTCAATGCGGGTTTGCTTAAACAACTGGAAAAAGCTGGTGAGAAAAAGTTGTTCTGTGTGTGCTTATAATTATGATAATTTTTTTTGTCACGAGTTATGTCTCAGTATAGTCATACTCAATTAGTTCTTATATGAGCATTCCATAGGCATTTTCACAAATACAAGGCAATGTAGATTCTCCTTTGAAAAACAGATGAAATTTTAATTTTAAAAATGAGATCACGTTTAGATCTACAGGCTTTTTTTCGTGTGAAATGATATGGACCTATTACTCGTCTAGCAGTCTTACACATATTTATCAGAATGACTATTATTCAATTTCCATAACTTTGGTTTCTAGTTTTTTTCACAACTTATATTTTTTTCTCTCTTTTCCACTACTTTTTTTTTCTTTAAAGCTGAACATGGATCTGTCCAGTTGCAAATGATGTCGGATAAAAATCTAGCACGGTTAATTCGGAACACCCTTCCACAAGAATGGTTTGTGACGGACCACGGAAGTACTGTACTCTGGCATCCTGGCAAAGATAACCAGCCGCCACCAGAATGGCTAAAAGGTATTTGGAACCTACTGAATACATGTAAACGTAACACAATTAAGAAATATGTAGACCTTCCACTAATACAGGTTGCAGAGCGGCAATCTGGTGAAGTAGTCCTTGCTTTCCTTAAAAAGAATTCAACATGCATCAGCCAGAGTTATGGCTCAGACAAGTTTGATCGTCCAGAGGAGGTGCTTCTTACCAAGATTGGCCTCGTCGTCTGTTCTTGTCCTACATTTATAGACACTGCTCTGCTCAAAAGTGAGAGTTACCTCAGAATCCCATCGAGGAAGGGTGTAATTGGAGCACTGAGAGCAGTACCGAATCCAAAATCGCTACAGGACACTATCAAGAGACTTTCCAAGAACGACAGACAATTATTGGTAAGATTCTTCACAAGCTGTTCTCTCACCGATGCAGAAAGAGACTTCCTTCGTCAAATTCCGCTCTTCGATACAATTCCAAGAACTCCATCAGGCCAAGGTAGAGTTGTGTCTGCAAGTGATGTCAGTTTTGCTTGTTGTCGGACTTCTACAGATCAACTGCCAATACATCACCTTCCGGAGTATGATATGATTTGCTGCAATGACGACTCCATTCTGAAGCTCTTTTCAGATTTAGGGGTGATTCAGAAACAAAGGAAGGAGTTGTTGGAAGACATTGTCAATGCTTTTTGCAGTGACGTCAGTGACAAGACTATACTTGAGGATGTAGGAATGTGGATATTGCGAGATTTAAAATCTATCAAACAAGATATTGGCAACCATCAGTTCAAGCTAAAGTCACAAGGATTTATCCTTACCGGTGAAGGTGAGCTCAAATCTCCTGACAGTCTCTTTGACCCAGAAGACCAGTACATGTCAGCGCTCTTCAGCAAAGGTTCTTTTCCGTCTGCGAGATATGCAAATGAAGGGCTCTTGGGATCATTACGAGAGCTTGGTTTTCGTCACCGAAGTAATGTCACAGCAACTGAATTAGCCAGGTCAGTTGTAGAGATAGCCAGCGAGAACAACGTCAAGAAAGCACATGACTTAATGTCATTCTTGGGAGAATATCCAAACAAGCTAAAGGAATCTTTGGCCGGAGAAAATAATCAAACTTTACAGCAGTTCTTGGCAGACAAAAGATGCATCCCATGTCTTATAAAGAGTCCGGCTTTCTACCCTCAAGGCATTCCATGGTACAGGTCAGAGAGAAAAATGATCAGTCCAACCGAAACTGTGCTCCATACCAAGGTTAACATACTAGCTTCTGGTGCAACCATGCCATTTCCCAAGAAGACTATTCCACACACCCTCCTGCGTAGTCTAGGAGTAAAGGAACATCCCATCATCGAAAATATCCTTGAACAGATGGCTGTAGTTTCGAAATATCATGGCATTTTGGGAACCTCTGATAGTTCAAGGAAACTAGAGAAGATGGTTCATGGTTTGTACAGCTTGCTTTCAAATGCACAAAAAGAAGAGGAAGTGATACAAAAGCTGAAATCACGCTTACCTGCATGCATTTGGACCGAAACAGGATTTGTGGATATTCATTGGGCAATCCTGTCAAGCCGTGAAAATGCTTTCCACCCTTACGTTTCTTGCATACCTCAAGAATTCAGCACCAAGTATGAACGCCTTTTCCTAGCTCTTGGAGTCGAGAAATGTATATCAGAAATGCAGATTCATGAGATCATTATTCAGATTCAGAAGAGCGAGCCAAAGTTGGGTTCTGTGGAAAAACGGATGACATTCTGCAAAGAAAACAAACGTGTAGTGCAAAAGGCACTAATTCTCTTGGCGGAAATCTGCAAAGGTGACCTTTCCCAAAACATTCTAGTACCAACCAACGAGGAAAATTTCCTGGAATTGGTTGACCCTAAGTGCTGTGTTTTTGAGGACGTCGAGGGTCACGGAGATTCCGATGAAGTTCAAGAGAAGCTGAATGAAGACAACACCTTCATCGTTGATGGGACACTGCCTATAGGCATTGTTCGCGCTTTGGGAATTCTACCCCTTGGCCGGAAGATTCTTGCCGCCGAAGATTTGACTTGGATAGAACAAGCAGGTCAGTATGAACCACTTACCACAAGAATAAAGAACATCATTAAAGATAGCTACCTGGAGAGTTCAATCCCGAAAGAAATGATTCAAAATGCAGAAGACGCAGGAGCAACAAAGGTGCACTTCATGTTGGACCTTCGGGAAAATTCCGGAGCACGATCAAGCTTGTTTGACAAGGGCATGGGTGATTGTCAAGGGCCAGCTATGTGGGTGTTCAATGATGCATCGTTTACACCCGATGATTTTCAGAACATTACCAAGCTTGGTGGTGCAACAAAAGGACTTGACACGTCTAAGATCGGACGCTTTGGGATTGGCTTCAACTCTGTTTACCATCTGACAGATGTACCCAGCTTCCTGAGTAGAGAGTACTTGCAGGTATTTGATCCACATGCAACTCATCTTGGATCCATGCTAAAAAGCAAAGACAGTCCCGGTATCAGGATAAATCTGCAAGGGAAGAACAATGCCATTTCCATGTACAAAGACCAATTTGCGCCATACGAAGGTGTTTTCAATTGTAGTCTGCAAGAAAGCAAAGGAAATGTTGACTACGATGGTACACTATTCCGGTTGCCTCTTCGCTCAAGACATGCGGCATTGAGAGGTGAGATCTCTGACGAACATTACGATGAAGATAAGTGCAAATCACTACTCATTGATCTGTGGCGCTCTTCTGAAGATTTATTGGTATTTACCAAAAATATTCATGAAGTCAAGGCTTTTGTGCTACTACCTAATGCAAATCATCCATCAGAATCCAGCCAACTGTTCGCAATTGAGAAAGAGTCTGCGGACAATCGTGATATCATGGCAGAATTCAAGCAGAGTACAGGGGATGTCAAAAAAAAGAATAAAATCACACCTTTGATCAAACAAGAATGTGTCGTGCCAAGCATAACTCCCTATGGAAATAAATATCTTCAGATTCAAGAGGAGCCGAGAAAACACAAGCTGATGTCAGTTACGAGCGTAGGAAAAACGTCAACACACAAGATGTGGCAAACACCACAAGGACAAAAATCGGGATTGGCTCCTGTAGGTGGCGTGGCAGTAAAATTACCGTTTTCTGGGAGAGTAGACGGTAAACTCTACAATGGCTTGCCTCTCTCAGTTCCACAAAGTCACTTACCTTGCCATTGTAATGGATTCTTTGCCACCTCCGCCGACCGTCGAAATCTCTGGAAACCCTCGAGTGACTCAGATTCAAACTACTTCACGAGATGGAATGATGCTGTTTTCGAAGATATCATATCAAAGGCCTATGTGACTCTGCTGGCAAATAAGGAATTTCAGTGTCAGGTAGGACAAATGCCGAACAAAGTACGCATATCAGGCGTAAATACTTCCCCAGACAACTTCTACAGGTTGTGGCCTAATGGATCCAAAATTACCCAAGGCAGTGATGGTTATGCCATGCTAAAGGGATTCTACAACATATTGGTAGCCTCTGATTCACGTGACCCAAAGATATTCTGGGAAGGAGACAGGACATGGTCATTCAAAGAGACCGTCTTTATTGATCCAGTACTTCAAGAATCACCACACGTTGCTTCAGCAGTAAAGAAGGTCCTTCAAAGGCAACACAAGAAGCTAATAGTCACAGAGATGCCAAAGAAGATACGATCTACTCTAGAAAGGATGGGATTAGGGGAGCAATTGAAGAGACGTACGTGTTTGCAGCATCCATTCTTCAAGAAATATTTTCTGCCACATATATCTGTCATTCCATCTGAGGTACGAGATCATCTGATTCACTACTGTTTGTCGAACGTTGAACTACGGGAGACATTGAGAACCATCGCATGTATTCCAACTTCACCAGATGGTAAGAACTTGAAGAGGCCATCGGAATTGGTACACCCGACTGGAAAAGCAAGTATCCTTTTCGCAGAGGAAGATAGACGGTTTCCTTACGGCAGCTTTGCTGATTGGGACTGCTTGCATTTTCTGGTGGAATTGGGAATGGATCAAGATGACATATCCGGCACCGATTTCATCAAATGTGTACAGAAATTGCCGAGCAAACCTTTTGATCATGAACTAGTCGATTACCTCACTTACAGACTGAAGAAAGAGAATTCTTCATGGGCTAAGGACCAAAGCCTTCAAAATCAACTGAAGAACATAGCCTTCATTCCAGTCACCTACAGGAATTCCTCTGTGAGAAAAGCTTCACGTGATACCATATATGTGTCCGAAAAACTGTCACTGGTCAGCGAAGTTGCCCCGGTACTAGACGAAAGTAAAATGTGGATTCCCTATCAGGTTAAGACATTTCTTGGGATAGTCCAAGATCCAGAAGTGGATGTTGTATTACAGCAACTTCAATCCATCAGCAGTAGACCAGAAAATGTTGCAAGCCTTCCAAGTGTTTGCCAAGAAATCTATAGATTCCTTGACTTACGAGTGAAGAAAGGTAATGGCATAGCCCAGATTCAAGAATTCTTCCACTCACCTTCCACAAAGAAGTGTCTATTGGTTGACAAAATGTTCAGGAGTGCTGATCATCTGGCATTGGAATTTGAAGAAGAGTGTGTTGGATCTCACCTGTGTCGTGTCCCCTCCAATTTGCGTGGCTTCGAAGCCCTCTTATCAACCCTCCATATGAAAAGAAGATTCTCAACACACGACTTCTTGTCCACTCTGAAGTGCATCCATGGCTCAACTTCCGGAACATTGAACGAAAGTGAGTTTGGAGAAGTTATGAAACTCCTGAAATGTCTGATCAATGCTGCCTCGGCAAATCCGTTGGCAATGCACGATGTGCCTCCTAACGATATATATGTTCCCGATAGCAACAGCTACCTGAGAACCGCTAATGAGCTCTCTTTCTGCGACGTAGACTGGATTTCAGTTCCAGATGATGTCATAACAGCTCACGGTGATATCCCTCTTACTTGGGCGAAGATACTTGGAGTGCGGGATATTCGACAACACATCCTCGAAAGCTACTCCGTGTCTGTCCCTGGCCTAAACACACTCGATTCACAGAATCTGTTGCAATTTGGACAGCGTGAACCCCTGACAGAAAGAATAAAAAACATACTCGAGGGCTACCCCTGTGATGATACAATACTGAAAGAACTTGTGCAGAATGCGGATGATTCCTGTGCCACGGAAGTGCATTTAGTTCTTGATGTCCGTACCCATCCAAAAGACCGCCTCTTTAGAGATGAAATGTCTCATTTGCAAGGGCCTGCTCTCTGTATATACAACAATAAAGCATTTTCTGATGCTGACATAGAGGGCATTCAAAGACTAGGAGTGGGTAGCAAAAGGAACCTGTCGTCAAAGGTTGGAAGATTTGGTGTAGGCTTCAACGCGGCTTATCACTTAACCGACTGCCCAAGCTTCTACACAAACGGCGATACGCTAGGAATGTTTGATCCAAATGTAAAGTATGTACCTAACGCTACTTTAGCGTATCCAGGCTTCATGGCCAAACCAACAGGCAAACTGAAGGACGATTTCCCGAACGTTTTCAACTGCTATCTGCCTGAGTTCTTTGAAGGACAGGGTTCAACTATGTTCCGATTGCCCTTACGTACAGAATCCATGGCAAAGGTGTCTAGCATCTCTTCGGAGGCACATGATGTTGACAGCGTAAAGGGACTGATGCAGAAATTCAAGAAAGGTCTACCTGACCTGCTCCTTTTCCTTAACCACGTTAAAAAGGTCAGTATATCCATCATTGATGAAATGGGAAACATGAAAGATACCTCAAGTGTCCAGGCAAGCATCTCAGAATCGAAGCAACTAGATTTAGAAGCATTTCTTGCCACAATATCGGCTGAAGAAACTGATCCAGTGACTGGGATCTCAAAGTCCCTTGAAGACATTCCAGTAGCAGAAGTACATTACGATATGAGAGTCACTGTAACAGAACAACGAGCGAAGAGCGTGAAGACGCAATCAGACGACTGGCTTATCTATCAGCAGCATGGTTTTGCCAAACCAAAGGAAGTCCCTGATACTGTGTTAGATGCATATAATAGAGGAGATCTGCCTGTCTTGCCACAGGGCGGAGTCGCGCTACCTTTGGGTAAACGACCAGTTTCATCGAAGGCATACAGTTTCCTTCCACTTCCTATAGACACTGGCCTCCCTGTCCATGTAAATGGCTCTTTTGAGTTAGATGAACAAAGGCGGGACATTTGGAGAGATAAAGAAGACGTCCAGGCACAATGGAATCGTCAAATCATGAAGCAGATCGTTTCACCTGCATATGTTAAGGCACTTTGTTGTTTTCAGGCTGAAAAAATGACTCACATCGAAGAATCAAAGGACGAATCTGAAATGCAAGACATTGTATCGTCATATACTTCGTTTCTTCCTGTTACAGCAGAGAACAGTTTCTGGAAAGAACTCATAGAAGACATTTACAGAACCATTGCCGACTCCGCCCAGCCAATGTTCCCTTCGATTAGGCGTAGTGTATCTTACAACAGAGATGGTGATAGCACAGATGGAGTCAACAACATAAGAACTCTAGAATGGAGGACACCACTTGCAGAATCTCAAGTGCAAGGCTTCTTTGACTCTCCAATCGGAACTGATCGGAACCTTAGGTCGGTTGTGTCAGATCTTGGATTTCCTCTAATTGAATGCTCTCAGAATGTGCAAACAATATTTTCAGACAGCTTGCATGATTCTAGAAAAGGGGATATTCTTGAAATCACTCCTGCTAGTTTGATCAGTCATCTCTCAAGCCAGGCAGTTGAAGATGTAGGATTGGCTCAAATGAAACTACCGAAGCAAATTTCTGACACGGTTATACATGATAAAGCCACTTTGGGGGTCATTTTGAACTACTGCTCACAATGTGATAACTTCAAAGACAACGTCGAGGGTCTTCCTCTTCTAGCAACATCAGATGGAATTCTAAGAACGTTCTCAACTGAAACTCCGGTATACATTACCGAGTTTGACGACCTCTTTCCATCCAGTAGAAGCAAATTCCTGGATAGATCGATAAGAAAATACTTCAATGAGGATTTTGATGTGATCTGCCATTTTGACATTCCATGTGTTGCTTCTTTGATGAGGGAGGAATTATGTCCTATCAAATTCGAATGCGACCAATATGTTCAGTGGGACAAGACTGAACCGACAGAGAAGTGGATCACCAGACTATGGGAATGTCTTGCTACATGCAGAAATCCTGATGATGAGTTAACGTGTCTTTCGAAGTGGAGCATTCTTCCGTGCCGCAAGAATGGAGAAATGGGTATAACCCACCACCTGGTACCATTGTCAAAAGCTACTTCTGTGATGTGTAAGCTAAGTGATATGTCCCATATACTTGCGGCTTTGAGTTCACTCAGGGTTTCTGAAGTTGATCAGAGTCTAGACTTTGAGGAAGCAGAACAACTTATCACTAAGATTGTCGCCCACGAGGATCGACCAGATGCAGTGCTTGCAGTATTCGATCATGTCATTCAAACAAACGCCAGTCTTTTCGATAGGTTGACACCCGCCCAGCGTGACCATATCCTGCAATACTTGACAACCCATATGCCAGAGAGACTGGTGGAAAATGTCGACAACAGACGGATCATTATGAATCTCCCTTGCTTTGAACAGTTAGACGGGACGTACGTTTCACTTTCAAACACGTCCACTATCTATGTGGTAAGAGCGGATCTACCTCGTGAAGAGATGACAAAGTGGATGGCTGAATATAATGAAGTCTTCCTATGTGAAGATGTCGGCTTGAAAGAACTTTTCGAGGCAATTGGTTGTGATTTCATATCTGAGTACGACACCCTGTCCAAGTTCATCTTTCCCAACTTTCACTTGTTGTCCTCGGAGATACGGCTAAAACATCTTGAAAACCTCTATCAACACAGATACCGAATAGGAAGGATAGATAAGTGTATGAAACTCAGAGACTACCCTTTACTGGAAGACAACGACGGTGAATTGAAAGTTGGCAGAGAATTCTTCGACCGAGGAAACAAAGTGTTTGCGAAAATGCTCACAGAGGGTAAATTTCCTTCGGAAAAAATCATCGAGAGGCTTCAACCTTCCTTCTTGCATGAATTTGGTGTTCAAGCAGAAGTTACAGCAGAAATGTTTCTTGGATTTGCAAAAGAATTGTCAACAAATCTTAGGAACGAAAGAAAAAAAAGAAAGAAAAGAAAAATGCTAGCTGAACAATCAGAAACACTCGTGGAAGAACTGTTTCGGAACTGCAACCTTCTCAAGAATGACTCATTTCTTAACAGTGTCAAATTTATTGACTTCATGATCCCCGATACCCCAAAAATGAGTTTAAAGAAACTACATCCCTATCATATGGATGTGAATATGGGAGTAAGATTCAACTCATCAAGTTTGCATGTGAATGCTCATATTGTGTGGTGCTCAATGAGGCTCCTACCGGAATACCTTTCCAGCATGAGCCTTACATGCCATCATGAGAAGGATTCTATCCTAGAAAAGCTTGGTGTGGTGAGGAAACCAATCATTGAAAGCGTCATTGAGAATACGAGCAAGATGTGTTGCAGGGTTCATGATCAAGGGAACCAAACAGACTTTCAGGTATTGGCCAAAGTCATGGATAAGACCTACAGATTCTTGAATTCAGCTTGTGAACGTAATACGGATCAGCGTTGCAGTGATCGCACGAATAGATGCAGATCTTGTCAATTGATGAGCGAAAAGCTGTCGGACGTACCTTGCGTGGTCATTCAAAGTGTTCCCTCCCTGGTCAGACCTACCCTAATATACGGACAGTTTTGCGGAGACCTCTTCCAACCTCACCTTTACCAACTGCCTGACAGTTTGATCCATTACAGCAAGCTGCTGTACAGTCTTGGATCCACACGGACTCCATCATTTCCTCAGTTGACGACAGTACTTAATGGACTTGCAAGTCACAGTATGAAAGAAATGAAAAATCCCAACATGCTCAAGGCCATTATAGCTGCATCTAAGTTGTTCTTTCAGCAAATTGAGTCCTTGACATCAGGCACCAAACTGACAACGGCGATCTTACAAGCTGATTTGGAAGGTATTCAGATTGTGCATCTTCCTGCTTCATCAAAGGGGAAAATGTTGCCCTCGACAGAAATCTTCATCAAAGATGAAACTGTTCGTACCAAACGCCTTGTAGAATCCAATGTACCGTTTCTGCCAGATGAAGTTACAAAGCTGCTCACAAATGTCCATACAATGGTGGACTCCATGCCAACACATCTAAAGCCAAGATCTGTCAAGGCTTGTGTGACCGAGAAAGTCGACATATCAGCAAGGTGTCTGTATCAGAAGGTTGGTCAGTGTAAATTCGATACCAGACTAAATGGTCTTATGACTTCAAATGAATTTGATGAAGCTATACAACGTTTGCTTGAAGTAGGGAGTGATACTGACGTCAATGCTGATCACCCACGTATTGACAAGCTTAAGAAGCTAAGACTACAGTGCATGGCTGAGTTATCCACCTCATTGTTCATTGATGGGAGGAGGATTGAAGGTAGTGAAGCAAAATTACGTTACCACATGAGTTATAACGACGTTGATGCAGAAAAGGCATGTATAAGAGTTGTGCATACCGAGGACAATGAGCGTTCAGCATACATGAAAGTCGTAAAGGGTATTGCACAAGCCATATTACGCCATGTAGGTGGCATTGGTCAGAAGCATCTTCCTTTCCTAGTGGACATGTTGTCGGCGGATCTACCACGTGAGATTCCCAAACTCCTTCGTAGTTACAAGCTGATTAGAAGAGACGGACGAGCTAACGAGCATGATGAAGGATTGGCTCCACCAAAGCTAGGTTCCAGAATTCCAAGTGATATCTTACATCTGCTGGAGCAAGATCCCTACCTCGGTTTCTTCAAAGGGGAATACGTGGCGTATCAGATCAACACGGACATTGATATACACGTTATCCCTATTCATGTCTACTCCCAAGTACTAGATGTTCCTGAAAATCTCCTTTCTCCTCTCCGCAACAAATACCTTATCGACATAGGAGAGGAAGATCCTGTGTGGGTTAGTGGATTGGATCTATTCAAATTCTTGATGCTGGAAGAGTCTGTGGATACTGGCATGACAATAATGGTGTACTGTCATTCATCTGATGGCCAAGGACCAGAGGGCCCAGCTACACCAGAGACTCCACCTACAACAGAAGTTCCTCCCCGAACAGAGGTTCCACCTAAACCACAGCCTTATCCCAAGAACATTGAAGAAGCCAAACAACAGGTTACTGATCAACTGGAAGAAATATGGGAACTTGATAAAGACGAACGAAAGAAAGCAGTCAAACGGATATGGTTGGGATTGCATCCAGACAATCATCCTCCAGAAAGAAAACACCTTGCTACTAAAGTCCTCAATCATTTGCAAAATGAAATTGAGCGCCTAAAAGCTGGGAGAAGACGCACTGGACAGGCTTGGGAGAGTCGGGGATCTTCAGGCGATTTCTTCGACGATGCCTTCTATGAATTTATGAGAAACTGGGCAAGGCAGGTAGGAAGGAGGAGAGAAACTTACCACAGGAGCTACAGAGATCGGGGATATTTCGGTAATGCAAGATCTAGGCCTTGTCCTCCTTCATTCGACGATACACCTGAACCCGATATGCCAAGAGCCTCAACTTGGTTTAAACAAGCTACATCAGACCTGGCAGCATCCTCTAATGATCTTGGAAAAGAAGCTAACGAATGGGTGTGCTTCAAGAGTTACCATGCAGCGGAGAAGGCCTTGAAAGCAGCTCAGTTTGCCTCACGTGGGACTTCTAACCCCTCGCACAACCTGGATGTCCTCGTGACTGATTTGGAGGGTCACTTCCGTAACCAGACCGTCACTGACCGCGCTCGTCAACTGAACATACTGGTCGATGTGAACGACTGTATGTATCCAGGGGCAAGTATATTTCCACACAGAGTCCCATGTGAACGGTTCTCCCAGTCCGATGCAGAGAGCGCCAGGCAATGTGCTAGTGACATCGTAGAAGAAATCCGAAAGCATTTGAAATTCTAGGTTTTCAGCGGTCTTCATTCAATCTTTGTTGCTTACGTTGTAGACATAATATGTGTACTAAACATATTCTTGGTAAACAGAATATGATCTCGATATTCTGAGATTCCGAAGCACTTCATGGTCATGAAGGTAACGGTCCCAATCTCAAACACCAATTCTTGTGAGAATAATGATGCATGTTTAAAAGCAATTTGTTGACTAATATGGTGTACCAGAAACGTTATTGTAAGCAAATTGTACTTGATTAAAGAGAGTGAAAAAATAATGCAAATAGATTAGAGGCTACTTTAATTATATTTGCACCCTATGTTGATATATTGTGACGGCGTGGGCTTAATTTACATCTAAATTGCTCCACGTAGGGGATTATTTATAATCATATCCCACTTTATAGCTTGCATTTTATATTCCTTTGCTGTTCATAATGATTTCGAGGTCCATTGCATTGTAATAAAACAATTTTCATCAGATTACAACTCGTAGCGCATGGATACGATATACAATAATGTGATATTCTATATCTTCAAAAATCATCAATAAAATCGTTTTATCTTGCTTCAACTTGAGATCTCAAGGATAGCTACAAGAGACTAAAATTAACCGAAATAGGATCATTGCACAATTGGTTCCGTTATCCTCCTAATGTCACTCATGTATACTCCCAGAAGGAGAATTCTCAAATAATTATATTATCGACTCCTGAACAAGATTGGCAGATAATGTGATTAATATTAAACTAACTTTGGAATCATATGTAACTATGATTTGTTATGTTATATTTATCAGCGTGTGTTGAAATAGTTGTGATCAACTGATAAATCAATAATAAACTTGAATCTGGTACATTGTATAAGATGTGCTTATAAGGAAGATAAAGTTATACGTGTAGATATATCAACAAGTTTGTCAATACTTAAGTTTTTCACATCATAAATGGTTGCAATGCAAGTGCTTTTTCATTTATTTGAATAAATAATTATTCAGATGAAATCTATGTTTGATGCACTGTATCGACCTAAAATGGATTTATGCTTTGAAATGTTGTTGAATTGTTGTATGATATGATGTCATCAACCTGTACATAATTAATACTTCCATGAAAATACATAATTAATACTTCCATGAAAATACATTTTCTTGTATATAATTGAATCGTTTAGGCCTAATTAGTCATACAACTATGGATGCGTTGTTACGTGCATGTCTTAAAAGATTAAATCAGTCAGAATAATTATGTCAGCAAGATTATCCACACACACACACACACGCACACATGTATGTATATACAGTATTGTACTTTATTTTGTATCATGTTCTGACAGATATGAAGAGAACACTGATAATGTGATATTGAAGTTGGAAATGTTGTCAGTGTAGCGCGTGCTTCGATTCTTCTTGAACTATGACGTTATAACGTCATCCATAAGTACCTGATGGGTATTAATTTCCGATTGGATGTTTTTGTAAATATTGTCTTGGATGGCATTATTTATAAATTATGACAAGATGAAAGTTCTGTTCATATTCATATTAAAGAGGCATCGCCTACTTAATAATACTATTATGCATCATTGATTTTGTACATTTTTGACATTGGGTATGCACCGGAAGTTGAAGAGACAATTTGTAAACGTTTATTATACCTTCAAACTGTAGATAAATGTACATGTATAATAATCAGTTTCTTGCGCTGTATTGTAGATGGTATGGTATTAGTTTGTATATGTGATAGAGACATACCAGTTTATATGTTTATTATTAACTATTATACACGCACCTCATAAAGGAAATGCTATTATATTCTAATGAAGTTTTCATTAGAAAAAAAGAGACAAGAGAATAATATTGAAAACAGCTGTCGATGAAACTGATCATTATATGAAAGCTCGTGTTATATTTCCAAGTGTCCATGATATATAGGAGTCATGATAATTACATTTGTATAGCTCTCTTACAAACTAACCGTTGTTTCACAGCGTTTTACATCAAAACAAAATATGAAGAGAATGATAATAATGTTTTATTTAATTTGATGGTAAAATTGTATGAATTTTGTTTATTAATTAATCCCTACAAAGTCAAAACATTTGAAAACAAAGTCATAGTTCACGCTTGTTTTATTTGAAATAGCACAAAGCATTCTAGGAAACTCTGTGGCAGCAATTATATAGGCCAATAAAATTGATGTTGTATTTTAGGTCACTATATGGTTTGACGGTTGATACTTGCTCCAAACTCACAAATACTTAGAGTTAAAATCTTCTTTTTTAGCGTACTAAAGGGAATGAATCGAAATTATGTGAAGATTTTATGACGTAATTATGCAAGTGGCAACAACAATTATGTCTGTATTACAAGCTTCATCGTTATTTCAGTAATGTATATACTTGTTTTCCATGTAATGACGGTGAGAAATTTGAAGTTTATACACTTGTTACATATACTCCACTATATTGCATTATATATTTACAATGATATTACGTTATTACGTAACTTGTTAAAGAAACCTACACATTAACCAGATATGATCTCTCTGCTTTGAGAGTTCAGCCACTTATATCGTAATGCAATGCGGCAAAACGTTGGTGTATTTTGTAATGTCAATTATCATTTCAATATGATGCGATGCATTATTATTCTAAAACACAGCGGGATGATAGCTGGATTTAGAATACGTATTACACTTATTCTTTGTTCTTGTCGGTATGTTACTACATACCATGGAATGACTCATATGTAGTGGTTTTTCATGTTCTTCACCGTTTTGTTTTATTGAAATCAGGTATGATCACTTCGATAGTCCAAATGCTTATCATGCATCAGTTTTTGAATCTGTAAGTGATGATGATCATTAGCGATTCGTATTTTAGGCCTAATTGTATTGGATTGTTCTGGATGCATATAGCCTACATGTAAATATACAGTGTCTCTGCAGTCATGGGAATTGTGTAATTCCATACATTCAGAAAGGCACATTCCCTGAAGCACATTTGTAAATTTTGTTCATTATAAGAAATCTATCAAGAATGTTTTATTTAAACTGGATATGGTATTACACAAATATGCCGTTCTTGAAACGTTTAATGTATGTATACTAGGCATAGTTATATGTGATATTGATATTATGTTGTTATAATAAACCATGACTTCCTATATGATGAAAGGATATTGTTCACCATTGAAATACAAAAATAATTTGTTTGTGGTTGATGTAAATAATAGTACTCCTTTTTTTTGTTCATCTTTATTATGTACCATTTAGTGGCAATGTATTTCTTGTATAAAAGCAAAAGGAATCAACGGTTTAAGCACGTATATTGGTTAATATCCACAATTCTATGAATATTATATCTCTTATATCATGGTAGGAATTTGATGTCTGTTATTTTGAGGTTGCTTGTTATGTACATAATTGTTTACAAGCACAAAATAAAATATATTGTCATTGTTTTTGTTATTGTCGCATGAGATAGTAAACATAACATAACAAGTTATTTTGTTCGAATCATGATCATGATGTACATACATGTAGTCATGTTATTTTGTTGGTACAAATCTAGATCTTTAGCGCATAACAGACATATTATAAATGCAGGTTTATTCATTTCTAAAACTCATATCAATGTACAATGAACCTTTGCTTTATAATGTAAATATCAAATGTATTTGACAAGTTAAGTCTTTGCTGAGTTTTATATGCATAATGATATTCCGATATACATGTAAGGCTTGTTTTGTAAAGCCGTTTAGCCGTTCACCAGACGATGTTTTCAATCTGTATTTTATATTTGTGTATAATATTATTATCTATTTGTAAGACAACAAATTCCTTCTGAAATTCAAAACTCAAATACAAAAAAAAAATACTCTGCTAACTTCTGATTATATACAATTGCAAACTGTAGTAATGTACCTGGATCGTTTAAAATGATTATTCGAGTATTGTATGATATTTGGAGTTCATTCTTCTTTGCCCTTATCAAGGAATGTATATGTGTGTTTTTTCCTTCACAAAGAGCATTGTATTAACTCTAGCTTTATGACCAGTTAATATTTCCTAAATGTTACGCCTTTTCACTTTAGCCATGTCTTATGAGGAATGTTACCAAAAAGTCAATATCCGTGTGATAGTTAAGCTACGGGAAACACTTATCTCGTTTCTTTCTGACATTTGTGCAAGAAGAAATGTCTTATAACTGGTATTTCAAAGTTATACTGATGCCTAGTATATAACATGTGCACTAACTGTATACTGTATATATGAAACAGTTTTCACTAAAATTAAAGATTGTCATTGTGTTTGTGTTGTGATACACGAGAATGTCCTGTATTGATATTTGCACTTGAAGAAAAAATTTGATGGAGATTACAAAGTTTGCATTCCGTTTTGGTATATTGATTTTTCAATACCAAATATTGTATGTGTATAATATAGCTAAGCCACTGATACTAAATATTATATGTTTCTAAGATGTATTATTGTGATGCAAATATTACGCGGAAATGTGTGTTGTATATAGATTTGATCAATGGCATATAAACTGAGTCATTCGTTGAATTAAGAGATGTAACCTGCTTTGAAATACAATTCGCTCTACAGAAGCACCGCATGGTTAAAGTGCCCATATTGATATACAATTGTGAATGACTTACTATGTTTAAAATGCATTTTCTTGATCTGTGATAAATAGATATTTCACAAATGTTACCTTTTCACTTGTAGAAATTCCATGTTCCAAACCGTGTCAGTTATGCTATTGGATGATGAAGCCGTTTCATATATTTTTGATATGATTGTGGTACATTTATGTACCGGTATAGCTTACATGTATACATGTATGTTATAAATGGGCATAGAATATTAACCGATGTTAGTTTTAGATATGAATAACGATCTGCAAATTATGAAGTAGAAAACAAATTTGCAGTTCACCATTGTATTACTGCTAGAAATATAATTAAGATCTTAAAGATAATACGAGTCTAAGTATATGTTATATGTCTAAGATCAGTATTTTGATCATGCTGTCTTACAATACTTTTATAAGTGTAACAATTTAGCCTATTCATGGCTAATTATGGCGTTTTCTTTACGATGTGTAAAGATTACTTGGTATGACTACACCTGTGGTTTGTCAATCTCTTCAAAATATACACTGGAATTATTGATGATATAAGATGAATGATTTATGATTTTAGACATGGTTTGTTGATATAGTTATAAATGACGATAAAACTTCAATTTGCCGAATGATACAGTGATATCAAAATGAACATTACAATTGAATCTGTAAGTTGGAAAGAGAATAAATGTTGATCTGCCCCTACAAATTAATGCACATTATTTCTGATTCATTTTTATTCAGGGCTAGTGACTGAGGAAATGTAACTATATATTTAAGAAGTAATTTAAGAATGGAAAGAAATGTCATATAAATAATGATATTGAAAGAGTGATCAAACGATTAGCACTACATATAAATAATGTTAGGTCAACATGTTAGAATGAATGATTGATTGATTGACTGATTGATTGATTGATTGATTGAGTGAGTGATTGAGTGATCGAGTGATTGCTTGAGTGATTGCTTGAGTGATTGATTGATTGATTGATTGATTGATTGATTGATTGATTGATTGGTTGATTGATTGGTTGATTAATTGACTGAATGATTGATTGATTGACTGATTGATTGATTGATTGATTGATTGATTGACTGATTGATTGATTGATTGATTGATTGATTGATTGAATGAATGAATGACCAGCCGACAGATTGAATAGGTCATTTATAATTGGTTGAATAAAATGAACACATGAATTAATAAATAAAAGATCAACCGGCTGATGGAATGATTTTGAAGCTGTGAGCTAATGAAAAAAATATTTTAATACAAATCATCAAACGCGTAAGGCTAGTCAAGAGCTATACGGTACTGTTCTGTAAAAGTAGACATTTGCATAAAATGAATCGAAAAGGGTATTTTTAACAAGGTATTTCCGTTTTTCAAAGGCAGCTTAATCGTCTGGAACAGGCGCGTACACAGGGGGGGGGGGGGGGGGGGGGGGGGGGGGTTAAACACCCCCCCTTTTGGTATTTTTGTGTGTGTAACCCCCCCCCCCCCCCTTTGGATTTATTTTTTTTATTTATTAAAAAAAAAAAGTGTCCTCTTACCCCCCCCCCCCACTCTTATTCAGCGGCTGGCTGAGTCGTTGCAAAATTTTCGGCCCGAATTTTAAATGTTAACCCCCCCCCCCCCCCCCCCCCCCCCCCCCCCCCGTGAAAAAATCCTGCGTACGCGCCTGGTCTGGAACGTAATCAGAATTTTATCAATGAGGGCATTACGCAATAGTATGCATGTAGAATGACCACTGAAATATATATTTTTTTTCTCCTTCCTCTTTAACTATGGGGGTGGGGGGGGGGGGGAGTGGGGATGGATTAATACAAAGCTAGGGCCTCTATCACCTGCATGGTTCCGATTTGCAAGCTATCATTTGCTCTTCAGAAGTAAAACAGTGCTACTAGTAATAATGTCAAAATATAATGATGATGATGAGAAGAAGAAGAAGAACCCAAACAACAACAAGAACTTATAAAGAGAAGAGAGATAGGGAGAGATATAGATAGAGAGAGACAGAGAGACATAGACAGAGAGAAAGAGGGAGAGATGAAAGCCTATCCAAGGGGCACACGTGTATGTGCCTCGATATAAAACGAAATGAAAAAAAAACGTTATGCTCATATGTTAAATGTTTCATGCGTCCACACCCTGCCCCAGTCAAATAAATTTGTCTTGGTTACCCCTCACACATATACATACACCTCTGGGCTCTGGTCAAATAACCCTGAATAAATCCTTGATACACAGATAAAAACATTTTATCATAAATACAATGAAATTTTTTTTCAAGGGCTACACGATAACGATCGGCAGAAGCAGAATTCCCGGTCATATCTCCTTTCTTCAATTTATTTTGTCGCTGTCATAAATAATATTATTGTATTAAAATGAGTTGCGAATCTGTGAGAAAAGGAAGGGAAAAAATGAATCTTGAGCTAGACGTGCTGAAAAAGTTAATAACCTGAGTTGGTACTAGAATATGTTGGTAAAGGGGGCGGTGTCATTTTAATGTCACACGCCGAAATATTTTGATGGGGTTGCAGTGGCGGATCCAGGGGGGGGGCCGAAACGGCCGCGGCCCCCCCTTTTGGCGGCGCAAAAAAAAAGAGGAAAAAAAAGAAAGGAGAAGAGAAGAAAAAAAGGAGAAGAGAAAAGAAAGGAGAAGAGAAAAGAAAAGAGAAGAGAAAAGAAAGAAGAGAGAGAGAGAGAGAAAGAAAAAAAAGAAGAAGATACCCCCCCCCCCCCACCTCACTCCCACTACGGGGTCGGAGGGACCGATTTTGTGTTCCCAAAATTTCCGATAAAGGGTTACTTTTCACGCAACAAAGTCCGGCCCGCACTGACTTTACACACCGAAGATAAAGGGGTGCTTTCATTTACTAAGAGAGGGAACATAATACATGCGCGTACCCAAGATAACACTGAGTGGGTGGGGGGGGGGGGGGTGGGGGTGGGAAGGGGAAGAGAAAAGTCGGGTGAGAAAGGGGGAAAGACAAGGAAATGGCGCTAAGTGACAGTAACGACGAATAAGGGAAAAACTGTAATCGGGAGATTTGGGGTCTTTCCAGAAGGCTTAGGAAACGTTATTGAATAGAGGGGGCCGGGCCGGCCGCATAAAATCTCGAGCCACGGATTCACGTTACAAACAGCCCCTGCATTTTGAAAAAAATTGAAAAGGGCACAATAGTTTGGATGTCTTTCAAATAGCAGTTATATACTAAACAGTCAAATTTTAAATTAACGGTAGGGCCGCTTCACAACTCTTATTTTGCCCTTCATTTTGGATTCAGCTCATACCAACTCGCTTGTGCTTATATTTGAACTCATGTTAGTAGTGATAATGGACAGCGGCGGCGATCCTGGGCCCGATAGAGGGACACGTCCCCCCGGAAATTTAGATTTATAGCTAGAAAGAAATAGACATGTAGCGGAAAGAACGTACATATTCGACTAAAGGATTTTCTAGAATGCATAATTTCAGCATTCTACATTGCAAAATCTCGCTTGGTCGCTACGCCCGGGCCCTCGCCCGATAACACAAAACTAAGATATGACGCTCCCGGTCGCGATTATTTCATGGTTGGTGTATAAATAGATCTTTTTTTCCCCTTTCATTTCTACTGACCTAATTGTATGCTATCACAATCATGATTGTTTCATTTTCCCTTTAAAGCATGCGTAGCTAGGGGCGGTAGGGGGCAGTAAGAGGACATAGGACGAAAAAAGGAGCAGACAAAGAAACATTTTTGACAAGTCTAAAACGGTACAACAAATCATCTTCTTTCTCTAATAATTTAATGAAACGTTAAGCTTCTGCGCTTTGCGCTGGAGGGGGGAATCTGAATTCAGAGAAGGATTAAGAGTCGGGAATGGAACAACTAATCGTCTTCTTTCTCTAATAATTTCATTAAACCATGATATGCCAAAGCTTCCGCGCCTCGCGCGGAAGGGGGAAACTGAATTCAAACAAGGATTAAGAATCGAGAATGGGACAACGAATCATCTTCTTTCTCTCATAATTTAATGAAGCGTCAGAAGCTTACGCGCTACGCGCGGGAGGAGGAAAACTGAATTCAGACAAGACTTCAGAGTCGAGAATGGAACAACGAATCATCTTCTTTCTCTAAAAATTCAATCAAACGTCAAAGCTTCCGCGCTTCGCGCGGAGGGGGGAAACTGAATTCAGACAATGATTAACAACCGAGAACGGTACAACGAATCGTCTTCTTTCTCTAATAATTTAATGAAACGTCAAAGCTTCCGCGCTTCGCGCGGGAGAGGGGGGGGGGGGGTTGGAACTCAATTTAGACAAGGATTAAGAGTCGAGAACCCTCCCCCCTCCTTCGCGCGGAGGGGAAAACTGAATTCAGACGATGATTAACAACCGAGAACGGTACAACAAATCGTCTTCTTTCTCTAATGATTTAATGAAACGTCAAAGCTTCCGAGCTTCGCGCGGGAGGGAGTATGGAAACTGTATTCAGACAATGATTAAGAATCGAGAACGGTACAACGAATCGTCTTCGTTCTCTTATAATTTAATGAAACGTTAAGCTTCTGATCTTCGCGCGGAGGGGGGAAACTGAATTCAGACGTACAATGATTAAGAACCGAGAACAGAACAACGAATCGTCTTCTTTCTCTAATGATTTAATGAAACGTCAAAGCTTCCGCGCTTCGCGCGGGAGGGGGGGGGGGGGGTATGGAAACTGAATTCAGACAATGATTAAGAATCGAGAACGGTACAACGAATCGTCTTCTTTCTCTAATAATTTAGTGAAACGTCAAAGCTTCCGCGCTTTGCGCGGGAGAGGGGGGGGAACTCAATTCAGACAAGGATTAAAAGTCGAGAACGGTACTCTTTCTCTAATGATTTAATGAAACGTCAAAGCTTCCGCGCTTCGCGCGGGAGGGGGTACGGAAACTGAATTCAGACAATGATTAAGAATCGAGAACGGTACAACGAATCGTCTTCTTTCTCTAATAATTTAATGAAACGTTAAGCTTCTGCGCTTTGCGCTGGAGGGGGGAATCTGAATTCAGAGAAGGATTGAGGGTCGAGAATGGAACAACGAATTATCTTCTTTCTCTAATAATTTTATTAAAGTATGGTGGGTCAATGCTTTAGCGCTTCGCGCGGGAGGGGGAAAACTGAATTCAGACAAGGAATAAGAGTCGAGAATGGTACAACAAATCGTCTTCTTTCTCTAATATCAATTAATGAAAGGTCAGAACTTCCGCGCTTCGCGCGGGAGAGAGGGGGAGCAGGGGGGGGGGGAGGAACTAAATTTAGACAAGGAGTAGGAGTCGAGAATGGTACAACGAATCCTCTTCTTTCTCTAATAATTTACCCGAATAATTGCCCGAATATGAATTTGTTACATCTTTTCTCGTATATTTTGGTGATAAATAACACTTTCACAAAATACATATTATCCTCAAATTTTTGCTCGCTCGCTTCGCTCACTAGCCGAATTGTGAAACCAGAAAATTACTTTTTCGGGCAAGAGGCTTCAGCCCCCCCCCCCCCAATGAAAATGTCAAAAAAAAATTACCGGTGTGGTGCTTCATACCAACATGTTGAGTTGAAAAACGGCCTGCGCAATTTTCAAATTTCCGGCCCCCCATATTGGAAAATCCTGGATCCGCGCCTGGGGTTGGCCGTTTCAAGCGGAATTTTGAAGGGCTTATCCGCACAAAGGATGACATGTGAATGCATTTTTGAATAATGTTATAGAATTTTACTTTTTTTAAACTAAATCAGATTTAATTGTACAAAATCCTTTTTGACTTTTTAACGATTCCCAAGATGATACACATTATATCGAATATTACAATGGCAACCTTTTACCCATGTTTGTATGCGAAACTTATTTTACCATATTTTTATGCAATATTCTACATGTACCTTTTACTAAATTGGCCCAAATACAAACTGTTCTGCATTTTATTTACAATGTATAATTTGTATAATCTGTTTAAATCATTGGAGCATCTATTTGACTTTATAATTCCTGGATTTGGTTTCTGTTGTTGTCCCTGTTATTGAAGAAAACACCATAACTATACCTTACCCATCTGGCTATGCATTTTCCAACCAAAACATTTAATTCTTTTGAATCATGTATTTCTATTCATGTATTGTATAAGTTTAATATATCATTTTATTGCAAATATGGTAATACAATTCGAATTTCTGTATATGTACCAAGCAATTTGCCAAGGTCGTTGAAGCATAATTATATATCATTTGTACAAAAGAATTCCAATTTTACTACCATAATGCTACCATGCATAATGTTTTACGTGTATTTTTACTTTGTCACTGATGTATACCTTGTAAAAGAAACTGCAATTCGGCTCTCGGGCCGCGAATGTTTTTTTAAAGAAATAAACCATTTTAAATAAATAAAAACAATGATAATTATGAGAGAAAAGAACAAATTTCCAGCTTTAAAATGATCGTTATTTAGTTGAAATATCATTCGATAGTTTTAAACTGCTTCAAAGTTAAAAAAGATTTTGTCCATTTTATAGTGCAATGTGCGGATTAGAGCTACCCTATATAATGGCTATAATTTAGTTTGAGCCTCAACTTAAATCTAAAACAGTTAGACCCAGACAAAAACTTTCGGCATGTGAAATATATATGGGAGTAACGATTAACTATTCAATATAAATTTGATAAGCATCGTTATGTAATAAAATTGTCATACAATACTTATTAGACCTTTAAATCTAAAAACTGAATAATTTGAGTAATATATTTTTTCAATCACTGTGCGTTATTAGAATGGCCGACTTCCATTTGGAGCCCTGATTTAAATTTGCATGGGTGAAAAAAACTCATTATTTTGTGGAGTTAATTCTGATGTTTTTTATTTAACAATAGTCTGAACATGCTTAAAATTACCTATATGTTTATCGAAATTCTAGTCGAATTTCCTTCTCTTTATCACCCATGTTACACTTTCATTTGTCTTTTTTTTCTAAAGACACCGTAGCCAAAATTCGATTGTTTTTTTTTTCTTCTTCTAGTTTTACCTTACAAATTAATTCGCGGTATTTACAATTTCGCCACGGCGATGCTGTTCGAGTTGTTCGTTGATCCGGTAGTCTAATGGTATTTGGTAAGTTTTCTACGTTTTCATCCTTTTGACTCCAATTGTTGACATACCCGTTAGATTTATTCGGTGACCCATTCCATTCAGACAGCGGTGGCTATTCACCATGTTTATATTCTGTGTTCGGAACGGTATTGACTTTAGCCAATGGTAGCTGCAGCGTTTATCAACCGGGGCGGTGTCCCGCGGCAAGACATCGCTGAACTGAGTAGGGGTACGGGTGCCGCTAACTCCAGGAAGCTCCGACACCGACGCCGAAGGTGTCGGAGCTTCAGCGGGTGCATAGGAGTACATTCAAACAGCGGGTTGACGTTGGGCGACAATAGGGACTTTTCGATTCGCACGTTCATTAGTGGACTGCGACGTACGCGGTCATTTTTAAGCAGGGTTGACGGGGCACACTGACTGTAGTTCGTTACCGTTTCGATTTTACACAACTAACGTTAGGTCTACGACGCTCGCTTAATGAGCGCGAAATTCGATCGAATAGCTAAAGATCCAACTCCAAATTCGGTGCATGAGACTGTTCTCAAATATTATGCTGCAACAGATTAGCGATGCCTAAATAAAATGTGCTCATTTTATGAATTATTCTGCTTAGTGAGCGCGAAATTCAATCGAGAAGCTAAAGATACAACACACCAAATTCAGTGCATGGGACTGATCTCGAAAAATATGCTGCAACAAATTGGCGATGCATAAATAAAAGTGTTCATTTTAAGAATTATTCTGCAACAATTTTGATTTAAGGGCAATGATACAGACACAAAAATGTGTTCATTAAGTTAAGAGAATTCACACTTCCACCACTCTCCGGTTCTAGAATTAGGTCAATTGGGTCCATTTTGTGACTTTAATGTGATGTTTCGTGCCTACGAAAGATTGCTTACGAACATGTATCGTCACAGTTTGCGAACGACGGCAAAACAAGGGCGAACGCGTTCAAGAATTCTGCTACGAACGTTGAGCTCGTCGATGCGCATGCGCACTGCTTCAAAATTGACCGCATACATCGCAGTCCACTAGTGAACGGGCAAATCGAAAAGTCCCTAATATCTCAAAATATGCGAAGGGAGTAATTACAATTTTGACTTAGCCTACTACTGTACTAGGTTGCTTGATTCAACATACATGGCGAAGAGAAAGCACACACTACCGCACATGCGTACTTTCTCTTTGCCATGTTGAGTCGATGATACAACATGGAAGAATGGTAGGGGAAGGACGAAGAATCACCCCCTTTTTCCCATTGAAGACTTCTTCAAATTAAAATTTCAAGTGGCCAGCCAGATGCCCAGAGGAGTCGAGCTCGAGCAGCTAGCAGTCTAGTAGTAAGCCAAAATTGTAATTACGCCCTTTGCATATTTTGAGATAATGTCACCCAACCCACTCCAGCAAAGCACAGAGAGTCCATGTTTGAATGTTTTCCTAGACTCTATGCATATGCACATGCACCCGCTGAAGCTCCGACGAAAGGCGTCGGAGTCGGAGTCGTCGGAGGTTCCTGGGTGTCACTCTGATTGCGCACTCAGTATTGTGTGCTAGTAAAATCCTTCCCATAGTAGAGATTGCACACATCCCTGTGCAGTCCATGTGCATTGCTCGCCCATGCTATATAACTCTGTGTGAACCACTTTTTTTCCATTCTGACCCAAATGCTATGAATATTGCAGTTTTTGAGGGGCTGTATCTTTTGATAGAAACATCGGTGAGTCTTGAAATTTGAAATTTGAAATTCTGATTACATATTTATTCAAATATCCAACAAAAATTGTGAAAAACGATCCCAAATTGAAAATTGAAAAATCATTCAGACACCCTAGTCGCCCAACCCGCTGTTTGAAAGTTTTCCTATGCACCCGCTGAAGCTCCGACGCCTTCCTGGAGTTAGCGGCACCCGTACCCCTACTCAATTAGGGTGCCACCAGAGAAATATAGGCTTTTAAAACAGCACTCTACTGCACTGCGAGTTGCGGGCATCCATTGACATTCTCAATTCCATAGATCTACGCATCTATTTGCGTCCTTGCAGCACAAAAAACTTTGCCCACTTAGCGCTGTACACATGGTACAGAGAGTTTATGCACTCCCATAGGCCGATCAGCTCCAGTAGCTTCAAATTTAAGTGAGAGATCTCAAGAGGGCCTACATACATGTAACTTAAATTACAAAGTTTTGGAATGGGGTCATGAATATGGTTCAAATGAACCAATTGAAAGCATATGCGATCCTTCAATATTCAGTGGTCGTCGCGGTTAAAATTGTGTCTAAAGTTATGACATTGTAAATAATACACTTTATGTTGTATAGCTCCCTCTCAAGGTCAAGATATTAATTAAACTACAAAACAATGTTTCTTCACTAAAATCGACCAATCAGCTATTCCCGTTTGGAAATTATATATCACAACTACATATTCTGATATTTTCATAGTCGCAGCTACCATTGTACGGCCGTAGGCGCTATTTGAAATTCATCAAAATTTAAAGGGAGCACCAGTAAATTTTTATATTAAATTTTTCTCGAAAGCCAAAGTTTTTTGGGGGCTAAATTTTCCAGTGCTTATAATACATCCACAGGGGCATCCAAATATATGAAAACTGTAAAGAATAACTATCCACCCATTTTTCAAATTTCCCAAAACTTTGTATTACCTTTAAGTTCAATGGCAATGATGTCATCTTCCTTCATGCGCAGTAACAGTTTAAAATACGGCTGCAAAAATTTTAACACAGAGTTTGAATTCAACGAAAGAAAATCCGGAAAAAAGACCCTTAATTCTTAAACGCATTATACAGTCAAGCTAGGAAGTGGAACCGATGTATGTTAGCATACATGTAGGCCTAATTTACAAGTATAAATGCATCGGATATGAATCCGCTAAAATTACAATTTAGTCTAAAGATTGGTGGCACTATCGTGCCACCAAACTTCTACTGGAGACCCTATGGTTGGCATTTGTCTCTAAAGAGAGGAGCTGACCCTACCCAAATATTAAGAGGCTATAACGAACGAAAGAGAGGTCTACATGTATGGTCAACTATGACGTTCTGTATGAAGTCTTCGGAATCCTTCTGAGGAGTAGGGTCTATTATCTGGAAGGAGTGATGTTGTGAATAAGATTAAGAAGACCACAAAAAGGTGACCAGTGCATCACAACTTTACTTGGAAGTTGTATGTGTTATAGTTTGCTTCCTGTAGAGGTATTGATGAATTATTAATGAGTATGAATTTTGGTCTTTTCTATGTTTTCATCACATAAAATGCATGTTCATTCATATAAATTTCTTTATTTTGCAGATGGAACGATCGCTGTGACTTTGACTGCAATAAGAAGTCTAAGATCTACATTTATAAGCAAGAAGACATTGTGAAAAAGGATGCAAGCAAGATGCCTAAAGCTCCAAAGTTGTCTCAACAAGAACTTGATGATGAATTTGAGCAGTTTCTCAAGGAGGTATATCTTATTGTTTTGCAAAGATTTATCGTTTAGTCCTAGATCTCTAATCTATTTTGTACATTTGTACTCATACTTTGGCATGTTTTGTGATTGGCATCTACTTGGAAACCTACATCGTATGGATTCATCTGACACAGGCTTAAGACTTTATATTCAGTTCCAAATTCCTTTGATATGTTAATTTTTTAATAGAGTCTATGCACAAGGTTTCAAATATTTCAAATATTTCAAATATTTTTAAATATTTTTGGTGTTCTCCAGGTGGACATCTGGTTCATCATGTCTTTATCCCTCCCTTTCTCTTTTTTGCCTTCTTCACTTCTCACATTTCATCACTTTAAATCTCTCTCACCATCTCTCTACCACTTCACGTTTTCCCATCAATCTCCTCCCTTTTAGTACCTTTAAAACTTGCTGTTCCCCTTCAAATGTGTCCCATTTAGTGTTCCTTTTGCCTTCTGAATGTTGTTTTTTGTATCATGTGAATCATGCCTTCACCTTCCTTATTCTTGTTTAGTCTTTCTCTGATGACTCAACGGACTTTACCAGCAAGCGGAACAGAAGTCCAAGGAGAGGGAAGAAAGAAGATACCGGTACTCCGTGGTGGATGAAAGGAGACGATGACTCCAGCTTGAAGAGTGGAAGAGCAAAGAAGAAGAATGATGAAGAACAATCTACTACACCAAGTGAGTTTCATTCATGAATATCACAGGTTGTCATGTTTTTTGTGACACATCTCAGCTGACACTGGCTCCCTGGTCAGTTTCCTATACAGATTGAATTCTTCACTTCAACCTGGACCAAAAAAATATACCTGTACATGTACCTAACCCCAAACCTAAACCTTACCTGAAAACCAGTAACAACTCTAACTTTATATCTCTATATCTTTAAGAAGTTCTGTATTGGCAGGATGATGATTAGACATCTTTTAGAACTCTATACCATTGAAAGATTTTCAATAATATTACAAATTCATTTAATTTTGTATTTTCAAACTGTGTATTAACGTACCCAGATTATATACCTTACCTTAAAAATCTTAAATTAACTTTAAAAGAATTATAGAAACTCACGTCGTCTGTTGATAACATAATTGTAGATCACATCTGAACATGTATATATGGAAAATGTGCTATATAAATAAATTATTATTATTATTATTTACACATTTATTTAATCCTATTATTATTTAATTTTATTAAGCGGTTTACTATTTCCATGCATGTAATTACAGGGCTTGAACATACTGGGAAAGTTAAAGTTGATGTTGCATGATTTATGTTCCCTTCTTAAGGATGCAAATGTAGTTTTCTAAACATTGTGAGCATCTGTAATGATGGCGCCTTGCTAGAATGCTCCCCAGGGAGTGGAGAATGTGCATACTTTATACGCGGGCAAGCCCGAATCATATGACCTGTAAAGCGCTTAAGAACATTGTTGATATATTGAGCGCTATATAAATACGGAATATTGTTAAATGTTATTTTTATTATTCTTTATTGCAGGTAGCATGAAGTGGTTGAAACCCAAGAAACAGTCCACCCCTCTCAGAGAAGTGCAAGAAGAGGAAGATGAAGAGGTCTTGAAGCCAAAGAGTATTTTACAGAAGGTAGGAACACAGATTCTTTAAAAAAAAGTACAATCAAACCTGTCTATTGAGGCCAACCAGGGGAAACAGAAAAAGTGGCCTCTGTAGACAGATGGCCTTTCTATACAGCTTTTGTTAACACCTATTACCTTCTAGAGGAGGGCAATACAGGTGACCCCTGTAGACAGGTAGCATATACAGAGAGGTGGCCATTAAGACAGGTTTGACTGTATAATGTATAATGAAGGAACAGTAAGTGTTAGAAATAATTGTAAACATATTGATTAGGTCTGCAGTGGAGTATTTTTTTTTGTAGAAAAAGGAAGTGCAACTCCCTTGTAAGCTTGGTGTAGGCTCTGAAATAATATATTATTTCTGGATATCATGAATTAAATTTTGTTTTAGCCCTTACAGTGTCTCCTTGTTAACATTTTATGAGACACAATATCAATCATAGTGCCTCGTTTCATTAGTAATAATAATGATAATATGGCTACATTTATAAAAGCTTTGATGGAATAAATTCCCACCTTGTACGCATTTATTACACCTGGGTGGAAAGTGACAAATGTAGATTAATGTCTTGCCAAAGGACATTAATGCTGCGGCGATACTTGAACCTCGACCATGTGATCCACAGTCCAGTAATGCATCCACTAGACCACTTCACATAATTCATCTTAGTACATGCAATGTTCCATACATGTATCTAACATAACATGAACTTGTTAGCAGTTTGACCTGATGATGACACTGGAAGGGTTAATCAATACACATCATTTGTTTGATTGTTGAATCTTTCAGGGAAAGCGTGTAGAGGAGGAGGAAGAGCCAAAGGAAACCAGTGCAGTTCCAAGGAGACAGATTAGGAGAGATAGTCTGGAAGAAGGTGAGGATTACTGTGAAAAAAAAAGAGAAAAAAGAAGAAAAAAAAACAACTGTCAGTTACATCTGTGGGTCTCGTCTTGTTTGGAGCCAAAAGGGCATTATCTCATACACCTCAACACAACACAAACGCTCTTCTGGCTCTGAACAGATGATATGATACTTAGTTGTTAGACAGAGACATGCTGATAAGTTAAGTTGCTGTATGTTTATTCCATTCTTCATCATTATAATAAAAAGATAGGAAAAACTGAACGCCTAATATTATTTTAAGAATCTGATGTTCATGATGCAAATTGAGAAATTGAGGCAAAAGAAGAGGAGTTTTTGTGTGTTGCTTTGTTTATGTGGTGATCCATGATTTTGAAGAAGATAGCAGTTTGTAATGGTAAAAGGCTTTATACTCTCCTTATAGAAAGTCTGCATAAAGGAAAACCCCTGTTTTTTCTCACTAATCTCTTATCCTTTTTTCTGTTTTTTTCTCCCTTTGACAGATAACTTTGATGAAAAGTTTGAGGAGAGCCATAAAAGAAGGTGACATTTCTTTAATCTTCATTTCACAATTTACATGTACATATCAAAGCTACATTTTGACTGTTTATCATGCTATCCTATTTTTTAATGAAACAATGCTACTTCCTGATTATCAACTTTTAAAAAGGGGCTGGTCTATAATATGCATTTCCCTGTTAAAACATAGATTTTTGTATGTATTTCTCTTTTTTTCAGTGGAGTCATGCCTGAGCAAGCCAGCTTTGAAGATACATACAGCCAGTCAGGTGATTCATGGTTTATTTTTGATAGAATATTAAAATTAAAGATAATACTAGAACTTCTGAGAGCTTAGTAGCGCAAAAATTCATATCAGTAATGTTGCTTCAGGGGTTGTATGATACTTGTTTTGTTAAAACAAGTGTTGTTTTTTAACAAGTTAGATGACTGCATGTTTTGAACAGATGTTGAGAATATAGCTGTAGTTCTTCACAAAAGAATAGTACATTTTCATATAGTTGGTCAGCTGCAAACAGCTTTAGAATTAAGGGAAGCCCACATAATATAAGTTATTTCGCCAAACCAACTCAAGATCAACTCCAAAGTGACTTATTGTTTGTTTGGTCTTTAGTCAGTCAACGGTTTCATTTGAGTGAGTGAGGTAAGGAAGTACAGAGTATTTAGCAAATATATTCTGTGAGCAGGGTTATGCAAATCTATTACTTTTATGGAGAGAGGAAGCTAGAAATATCTGGTTTTATATCTTTGTGACAGAACCTACTGATGGTCTGACGACGGCGGAATCGACAGGACAAGATCCCTACGGAGGCCAGAGCACTATGGGCTCCACCGGCCAGGATCCGTACGGGGGCCAGAGTACCTTTGAATCCACAGGACCAGGAGCTGAGACCCTGGAGGAGATAGCTGATAAGGCAAAGTTCTTCAAGGAGCTGGAAGAGAAAGCCGAGAGGACGGTAGACTACAGCAGACTGAACAGAGATGCGGATCTGTCGGGTACAATGGGTACCATGGGAACACTCCCATCAGCTTACATGGGGTGAGTATGAGAACCAGGGCCTGTATTCAATTCAATACTTAAGTACAAAATGTAAGCTTTTTACTTAGTATTTGGCTTGGATAAAATACTTAGCCAATTTTGGTATTTAATTCACACTTTTGGCTAAGCAGGCATATGGTTTTCTTAAGCAGTATTATAACCTGCGCACAATTATATCAGTGCGCATTTATAGCAATGCATCAATTGCGCATTACTTTTGATTGACCGTGTGACGTCACAATGCTTATCAGTAAATATTTTACTTATATTTTTTCTTACGTAAGTATAGTCTAAAATGCGATTTGAATACGAGATAAGTAAATTACTTAACTTAGCCATTTACTTAGTAATTTTCTTACCTTTGCTAAGTATTGAATTGAATACCGGCCCAGGGCCCTGTTTCATAAAACAAGATACAATAATTGTTCTTATATTTTTGATGAAGGAAATCCTATTCAGTGATTGGTCAACATAGCATCATGTGACCAAACATAACATTGCTATGATGTTACTAATAAGAAAAACATGCTATACTGTGACGTCATCCATGGTATAGTGCACTATACCATGGATGACGTCATAGATATGCGATCGATCAAGATCAATGTGATATCGGTGTCGCCCCGGTCGCGGTACGGTTGTCAGCGCTGCTCTCACTGCACTCTACACTACTTCAGTGAGAGTATACATTATTGTTATCATTATTATTATTTTTATTTAGGTTGGTTTGAAAAATATAAAAACAAAAATATCATCCACAATTACAGAAATTACAGCAAAAGGGGGCCTTTTTGCGAGTTACATTAGATTGGCTGAGAGCACATTTGTCATAGAATTTTCAGCATTTGTTATTGATAAGAATATTTATGAAACAGGGCTCAGGTCTTGTTGGTACATATTACTGATATGAGCTAAGGGTACATACATGTATGGGAGAGATGCAGTCATATGAATACTGTAATTGTATATACCCCGGCAGTATGCCAGTGCCGGGTAGGGTACTTTGGATTCAGCAGCATAAGGCTGCCGCGTCATATTCTTGTGTGCACTCTAACCACATTGCAACATTCCTTGAAAGATTTCTTTCAAATTTTGTATGGAAGTGTATCTTGGTATAATCTTCACACCTATGACTTTTGGTGATACTGCCCCCATGGTTCCGTCTTCTAAAGGGTAAAAGGCCATATTTTTGTGGATGGTTTGTGTGCGCTCTATAGGCCACATTTCTCAAGGGATTTTGTTCAAATTTTGAGCAAAAGTGTATCTCGCTATAATCTACAAGCCTCTAGATGTTGGTGATGCTGCCTCCATTGTTCTGTTTTTTATAGGGTCAAAGGTCATATTTTGATACATATCTTGTGTGCACTCTAGTGTGCAGTCTAACTGCATCATTTCTTGACAGATTTTTTTCAAATTGAGTATGAAAGTGTATGATGATAAAATCTATGCACTTATAGAATTTGGTGATGCTGCCACCAGTGTCCCATGTTTTATAAGGTCAAAAGGTCATATTTTGGTTTTTGTCTAGTGTGCGCTCTGCAGGTCATATTTCATAACGGATTTCTTTCAGATTCTGAATAGAGATGTATCTTAGTACAATCTATACATCTCTCTTTTTTGGTGATGCTGCCCTCATTGTTCCGTCTCTTATATGTTCAAAGATCATATGTCTTTTATGCGCTCTAACTGCCACATTTCTTGACGGATACATTCAAATTGCATGACAATACAGATTGCAATATTTCTATACCTGTGTTTGGGGGTTGTCATGTTTGAGAAGAGCGCAGAGAGCTGTGTGATGTGGGTTCACTACACCCTCTTACCACCAGCTGATATAAGATTTCACTTGTGTGTGTGTGGGGGGGGGGGGGGGGGGGGTTGTCATGTTTGAAAAGAGTGCAGAGAGCTGTGTGATGTGGGGGGTTGTCATGTTTGAGAAGAGTGCAGAGAGCTGTGTGATTTGGGTTCACGTACACCCTTTTACCACCAGCCGATATAAGATAACACTTGTGTAGGAGGGGGGGGGGGGGGGGGTTGTCATGTTTGAAAAAAGTGCAGAGAGCTGTGTGATGTGGGTTCACGTACACCCTTTTACCACCAGACGATATAAGATTACACTTGTGTGTAGTGGGGGGGGGGGGGGAGGGGTTGTCATGTTTGAGAAGAGTGCAGAGAGCTGTGTGATTTGGGTTCACGTACACCCTTTTACCACCAGCTGATATAAGATTTTACTTGTGTGTAGGGGGAGGGGGGTTGTCATGTTTGAGAAGAGTGCAGAGAGCTGTGTGATGTGGGTTCACTACACCTGTTTACCACCAGCTGATATATGATTTCACTTGTGTGTAGAGGGGTTGTCATGTTTAAGATGAGTGCAGAGAGTTGTTTGAGAAGAGTGTAGAGAGCTGTGTGATGTGGGTTCACTACACCCTTTTTCCACCAGCTGATATATGATTACACTTTTGTGTAGAGGGGTTGTCATGTTTAAGTAGAGTGCAGAGAGCTGTTTGATGTGGGTTCACTACACTCTTTTACCACCAGCTGATATATGATTTTACTTGTGTGTAGGGGGAGGGGGGTTGTCATGTTTGAGAAGAGTGCAGAGAGCTGTGTGATGTGGGTTCACTACACCCTTTTACCACCAGCTGATATAAGATTTCACTTGGGCGTGGGGGGGGGGGGGGGTTGTCATTTTTTTTTAAACTTGCAGAGAGCTGTGTGATGTGGTTTCACGTACACCCTTTTACCACCAGCTGATATAAGATTACACTTGTGTGTAGGGGGGGGGGGAGCGGTTGTCATGTTTAAGAAGAGTGCAGAGAGTTGTTTGAGAAGAGTGCAGAGAGCTGTGTGATGTGGGTTCACTACACCCTTTTTCTACCAGCTGATATAAGATTTCACTTGTGTGTAGGGGGAGGGGGATTGTCATGTTTAAGAAGAGTGCAGAGAGCTGTGTGATGTGGGTTCACTACACCCTTTTACCACCAGCCGATATAAGATTACACTAGTGTGTAGTTGGGGTGGAGGGGGTTGTCATGTTTGAGAAGAGTGCAGAGAGCTGTGTGATGTGGGTTCACTACACCCTTTTACCACCAGCTGATATATGATTACACTTTTGTGTAGAGGGGTTGTCATGTTTAAGAAGAGTGCAGAGAGCTGTGTGATGTGGGTTCACTACACCCTTTTACCACCAGCTGATATAAGATTTTACTTGTGTGTAGGGGGAGGGGGGTTGTCATGTTTGAGAAGAGTGCAGAGAGCTGTGTGATGTGGGTTCACCACACCTGTTTACCACCAGCTGATATATAATTTCACTTGTGTGTAGAGGGGTTGTCATGTTTAAGAAGAGTGCAGAGAGTTGTTAAAGAAGAGTGTAGAGAGCTGTGTGATGTGGGTTCATTACACCCTTTTTCCACCAGCTGATATATGATTACACTTTTGTGTAGAGGGGTTGTCATGTTTAAGAAGAGTGCAGAGAGCTGTGTGATGTGGGTTCACTACACCCTTTTACCACCAGCTGATATAAGATTTCACTTGTGTGTAGGGGGGAGGGGGGTTGTCATGTTTGAGAAGAGTGCAGAGAGCTGTGTGATGTGGGTTCACTACACCCTTTTACCACCAGCTGATATAAGATTTTACTTGTGTGTAGGTGGAGGGGGGTTGTCATGTTTGAGAAGAGTGCAGAGAGCTGTGTGATGTGGGTTCACTACACCTGTTTACCACCAGCTGATATATGATTTCACTTGTGGGTAGAGGGGTTCTCATGTTTAAGAAGAGTGCAGAGAGTTGTTTGAGAAGAGTGTAGAGAGCTGTGTGATGTGGGTTCACTACACCCTTTTACCACCAGCTGATATATGATTACACTTTTGTGTAGAGGGATTGTCATGTTTAAGAAGAGTACAGAGAGCTGTGTGATTTGGGTTCACTACACCCTTTTACCACCAGCTGATATATGATTACACTTGTGTGTAGGGGGGGGGGGGGGGAGGGTTGTCATGTTTTAGAAGAGTGCAGAGAGCTTTGCGATGTGGGTTCACGTACACCCTTTTACCACGAGCTGATATAAGATTTTACTTGTGTGTAGGGGGAGGGGGGTTGTCATGTTTTAGAAGAGTGCAGAGAGCTGTGTGATGTGTGTTCACTACACCCTTTTACCACCAGCTGATATATGATTTCACTTGTGTGTAGGGGGGGGGGGGAGGGTTGTCATGTTTTAGAAGAGTGCAGAGAGCTGTGTGATTTGGGTTCATGTACACCCTTTTACCACCAGCTGATATAAGATTTTACTTGTGTGTAGGGGAAGGGGGTTTGTCATGCTTGAGAAGAGTGCAGAGAGCTGTGTGATGTGGGTTCACTACACCTGTTTACCACCAGCTGATATATGATTTCACTTGTGTGTAGAGGGGTTGTCATGTTTAAGTAGAGTGCAGAGAGCTGTTTGATGTGGGTTCACTACACTCTTTTACCACTAGCTGATATATGATTTTACTTGTGTGTAGGGGGAGGGGGGTTGTCATGTTTGAGAAGAGTGCAGAGAGCTGTGTGATGTGGGTTCACTACACCCTTTTTCCACCAGCTGATATATGATTACACTTTTGTGTAGAGGGGTTGTCATGTTTAAGTAGAGTGCAGCGAGCTGTTTGATGTGGGTTCACTACACTCTTTTACCACCAGCTGATATATGATTTTACTTGTGTGTAGGGGGAGGGGGGTTGTCATGTTTGAGAAGAGTGCAGAGAGCTGTGTGATGTGGGTTCACTACACCCTTTTACCACCAGCTGATATAAGATTTCACTTGGGTGTGGGGGGGGGGGGGGTTGTCATGTTTGAGAAAAGTGCAGAGAGCTGTGTGATGTGGTTTCATGTACACCCTTTTACCACCAGCTGATATAAGATTACACTTGTGTGTAGGTGGGGGGGGGAGGGGTTGTCATGTTTAAGAAGAGTGCAGAGAGTTGTTTGAGAAGAGTGTAGAGAGCTGTGTGATGTGGGTTCACTACACCCTTTTTCCACCAGCTGATATATGATTACACTTTTGTGTAGAGGGGTTGTCATGTTATAGAAGAGTGCAGAGAGCTGTGTGATGTGGGTTCACTACACCCTTTTACCACCAGCTGATATAAGATTTCACTTGTGTGTAGGGGGAGGGGGGTTGTCATGTTTGAGAAGAGTGCAGAGAGCTGTGTGATGTGGGTTCACTACACCCTTTTACCACCAGCTGATATAAGATTTTACTTGTGTGTAGGTGGAGGGGGGTTGTCATGTTTGAGAAGAGTGCAGAGAGCTGTGTGATGTGGGTTCACTACACCTGTTTACCACCAGCTGATATATGATTTCACTTGTGGGTAGAGAGGTTCTCATGTTTAAGAAGAGTGCAGAGAGTTGTTTGAGAAGAGTGTAGAGAGCTGTGTGATGTGGGTTCACTACACCCTTTTACCACCAGCTGATATATGATTACACTTTTGTGTAGAGGGATTGTCATGTTTAAGAAGAGTGCAGAGAGCTGTGTGATTTGGGTTCACTACACCCTTTTACCACCAGCTGATATATGATTACACTTGTGTGTAGGGGGGGGGGGGGAGGGTTGTCATGTTTTAGAAGAGTGCAGAGAGCTTTGCGATGTGGGTTCACGTACACCCTTTTACCACCAGCTGATATAAGATTTTACTTGTGTGTAGGGGGAGGGGGGTTGTCATGTTTTAGAAGAGTGCAGAGAGCTGTGTGATGTGTGTTCACTACACCCTTTTACCACCAGCTGATATATGATTTCACTTGTGTGTAGGGGGGGGGGGGGAGGGTTGTCATGTTTTAGAAGAGTGCAGAGAGCTGTGTGATTTGGGTTCATGTACACCCTTTTACCACCAGCTGATATAAGATTTTACTTGTGTGTAGGGGAAGGGGGGTTGTCATGCTTGAGAAGAGTGCAGAGAGCTGTGTGATGTGGGTTCACTACACCTGTTTACCACCAGCTGATATATGATTTCACTTGTGTGTAGAGGGGTTGTCATGTTTAAGTAGAGTGCAGAGAGCTGTTTGATGTGGGTTCACTACACTCTTTTACCACTAGCTGATATATGATTTTACTTGTGTGTAGGGGGAGGGGGGTTGTCATGTTTGAGAAGAGTGCAGAGAGCTGTGTGATGTGGGTTCACTACACCCTTTTTCCACCAGCTGATATATGATTACACTTTTGTGTAGAGGGGTTGTCATGTTTAAGTAGAGTGCAGCGAGCTGTTTGATGTGGGTTCACTACACTCTTTTACCACCAGCTGATATATGATTTTACTTGTGTGTAGGGGGAGGGGGGTTGTCATGTTTGAGAAGAGTGCAGAGAGCTGTGTGATGTGGGTTCACTACACCCTTTTACCACCAGCTGATATAAGATTTCACTTGGGTGTGGGGGGGGGGGGTTGTCATGTTTGAGAAAAGTGCAGAGAGCTGTGTGATGTGGTTTCATGTACACCCTTTTACCACCAGCTGATATAAGATTACACTTGTGTGTAGGTGGGGGGGGGGGTTGTCATGTTTAAGAAGAGTGCAGAGAGTTGTTTGAGAAGAGTGTAGAGAGCTGTGTGATGTGGGTTCACTACACCCTTTTTCCACCAGCTGATATATGATTACACTTTTGTGTAGAGGGGTTGTCATGTTTAAGTAGAGTGCAGAGAGCTGTTTGATGTGGGTTCACTACACTCTTTTACCACCAGCTGATATATGATTTTACTTGTGTGTAGGGGGAGGGGGGTTGTCATGTTTGAGAAGAGTGCAGAGAGCTTTTTGATGTGGGTTCACTACACCCTTTTACCACCAGCTGATATAAGATTTCACTTGGGTGTGGGGGGGGGGGGGGTTGTCATGTTTGAGAAAAGTGCAGAGAGCTGTGTTATGTGGTTTCATGTACACCCTTTTACCACCAGCTGATATAAGATTACACTTGTGTGTAGGGGGGGGGGAGGGGTTTTCATGTTTAAGAAGAGTGCAGAGAGTTGTTTGAGAAGAGTGCAGAGAGCTGTGTGATGTGGGTTCACTACACCCTTCATCTACCAGCTGATATAAGATTTCACTTGTGTGTAGGGGGAGGGGGATTGTCATGTTTAAGAAGAGTGCAGAGAGCTGTGTGATGTGGGTTCACTACACCCTTTTACCACCAGCCGATATAAGATTACACTTGTGTGTAGTTGGGGTGGAGGGGGTTGTCATGTTTGAGAAGAGTGCAGAGAGCTGTGTGATGTGGGTTCACTACACCCTTTTACCACCAGCTGATATATGATTACACTTTTGTGTAGAGGGGTTGTCATGTTTAAGAAGAGTGCAGAGAGCTGCGTGATGTGGGTTCACTACACCCTTTTACCACCAGCTGATATAAGATTTTACTTGTGTGTAGGGGGAGGGGGGTTGTCATGTTTGAGAAGAGTGCAGAGAGCTGTGTGATGTGGGTTCACCACACCTGTTTACCACCAGCTGATATATAATTTCACTTGTGTGTAGAGGGGTTGTCATGTTTAAGAAGAGTGCAGAGAGTTGTTAAAGAAGAGTGTAGAGAGCTGTGTGATGTGGGTTCATTACACCCTTTTTCCACCAGCTGATATATGATTACACTTTTGTGTAGAGGGGTTGTCATGTTTAAGAAGAGTGCAGAGAGCTATGTGATGTGGGTTCACTACACCCTTTTACCACCAGCTGATATAAGATTTCACTTGTGTGTAGGGGGGAGGGGGGGTTGTCATGTTTGAGAAGAGTGCAGAGAGCTGTGTGATGTGGGTTCACTACACCCTTTTACCACCAGCTGATATAAGATTTTACTTGTGTGTAGGTGGAGGGGGGTTGTCATGTTTGAGAAGAGTGCAGAGAGCTGTGTGATGTGGGTTCACTACACCTGTTTACCACCAGCTGATATATGATTTCACTTGTGCGTAGAGGGGTTCTCATGTTTAAGAAGAGTGCAGAGAGTTGTTTGAGAAGAGTGTAGAGAGCTGTGTGATGTGGGTTCACTACACCCTTTACCACCAGCTGATATATGATTTCACTTGTGTGTAGGGGGGAGGGGGGTTGTCATGTTTGAGAAGAGTGCAGAGAGCTGTGTGATGTGGGTTCACTACACCCTTTTACCACCAGCTGCTATAAGATTTTACTTGTGTGTAGGTGGAGGGGGGTTGTCATGTTTGAGAAGAGTGCAGAGAGCTGTGTGATGTGGGTTCACGTACACCCTTTTACCACCAGCTGATATATGATTACACTTGTGTGTAGGGGGGGGGGGAGGGTTGTCATGTTTTAGAAGAGTGCAGAGAGCTTTGCGATGTGGGTTTACGTACACCCTCTTACCACCAGCTGATATAAGATTTTACTTGTGTGTAGGGGAAGGGGGGTTGTCATGTTTGAGAAGAGTGCAGAGAGCTGTGTGATGTGGGTTCACTACACCTGTTTACCACCAGCTGATATATGATTTCACTTGTGTGTAGAGGGGTTGTCATGTTTAAGATGAGTGCAGAGAGTTGTTTGAGAAGAGTGTAGAGAGCTGTGTGATGTGGGTTCACTACACCCTTTTTCCACCAGCTGATATATGATTACACTTTTGTGTAGAGGGGTTGTCATGTTTAAGTAGAGTGCAGCGAGCTGTTTGATGTGGGTTCACTACACTCTTTTACCACCAGCTGATATATGATTTACTTGTGTGTAGGGGGAGGGGGGTTGTCATGTTTGAGAAGAGTGCAGAGAGCTGTGTGATGTGGGTTCACTACACCCTTTTACCACCAGCTGATATAAGATTTCACTTAGGTGTTGGGGGGGGGGGGGGGGGGTTGTCATGTTTGAGAAAAGTGCAGAGAGCTGTGTGATGTGGTTTCATGTACACCCTTTTACCACCAGCTGATATAAGATTACACTTGTGTGCAGGGGGGGGGGAGGGGTTGTCATGTTTAAGAAGAGTGCAGAGAGTTGTTTGAGAAGAGTGCAGAGAGCTGTGTGATGTGGGTTCACTACACCCTTCATCTACCAGCTGATATAAGATTTCACTTGTGTGTAGGGGGAGGGGGATTGTCATGTTTAAGAAGAGTGCAGAGAGCTGTGTGATGTGGGTTCACTACACCCTTTTACCACCAGCCGATATAAGATTACACTAGTGTGTAGTTGGGGTGGAGGGGGTTGTCATGTTTGAGAAGGGTGCAGAGAGCTTTGTGATGTGGGTTCACTACACCCTTTTACCACCAGCTGATATATGATTACACTTTTGTGTAGAGGGGTTGTCATGTTTAAGAAGAGTGCAGAGAGCTGCGTGATGTGGGTTCACTACACCCTTTTACCACCAGCTGATATAAGATTTTACTTGTGTGTAGGGGGAGGGGGGTTGTCATGTTTGAGAAGAGTGCAGAGAGCTGTGTGATGTGGGTTCACCACACCTGTTTACCACCAGCTGATATATAATTTCACTTGTGTGTAGAGGGGTTGTCATGTTTAAGAAGAGTGCAGAGAGTTGTTAAAGAAGAGTGTAGAGAGCTGTGTGATGTGGGTTCATTACACCCTTTTTCCACCAGCTGATATATGATTACACTTTTGTGTAGAGGGGTTGTCATGTTTAAGAAGAGTGCAGAGAGCTGTGTGATGTGGGTTCACTACACCCTTTTACCACCAGCTGATATAAGATTTTACTTGTGTGTAGGTGGAGGGGGGTTGTCATGTTTGAGAAGAGTGCAGAGAGCTGTGTGATGTGGGTTCACTACACCTGTTTACCACCAGCTGATATATGATTTCACTTGTGCGTAGAGGGGTTCTCATATTTAAGAAGAGTGCAGAGAGTTGTTTGAGAAGAGTGTAGAGAGCTGTGTGATGTGGGTTCACTACACCCTTTTACCACCAGCTGATATATGATTACACTTTTGTGTAGGGGATTGTCATGTTTAAGAAGAGTGCAGAGAGCTGTGTGATGTGGGTTCACTACACCCTTTTACCACCAGCTGATATATGATTACACTTGTGTGTAGGGGGGGGGGGGGAGGGTTGTCATGTTTTAGAAGAGTGCAGAGAGCTGTGTGATGTGGGTTCACGTACACCCTTTTACCACCAGCTGATATAAGATTTTACTTGTGTGTAGGGGGGGGGGGGGAGGGTTGTCATGTTTTAGAAGAGTGCAGAGAGCTGTGTGATTTGGGTTCACGTACACCCTTTTACCACCAGCTGATATAAGATTTCACTTGTGCGTAGGGGGAGGGGGGTTGTCATGTTTGAGAAGAGTGCAGAGAGCTGTGTGATGTGGGTTCACTACACCTGTTTACCACCAGCTGATATATGATTACACTTTTGTGTAGAGGGATTGTGATGTTTAAGAAGAGTGCGGAGAGCTGTGTGATGTGGGTTCACTACACCCTTTTACCACCAGCTGATGTATGATTACACTTGTGTGTAGGGGGGGGGGGGGAGGGTTGTCATGTTTTAGAAGAGTGCAGAGAGCTGTGTGATGTGGGTTCACGTACCCCTTTTACCCCCAGCTGATATAAGAATTTACTTGTGTGTAGGGGGAGGGGGTTTGTCATGTTTAAGAAGAGTGCAGAGAGCTGTGTGATGTGGGTTCACTACACCCTTTTTCCACCAGCTGATATATGATTACACTTTTGTGTAGAGGGGTTGTCATGTTTGAGAAGAGTGCAGAGAGCTGTGTGATGTGGGTTCACCACACCTGTTTACCACCAGCTGATATATGATTTCACTTGTGTGTAGAGGGGTTGTCATGTTTAAGAAGAGTGCAGAGAGTTGTTAAAGAAGAGTGTAGAGAGCTGTGTGATGTGGGTTCATTACACCTTTTTCCACCAGCTGATATATGATTACACTTTTGTGTAGAGGGGTTGTCATGTTTAAGAAGAGTGCAGAGAGCTGTGTGATGTGTGTTCACTACACCCTTTTACCACTAGCTGATATATGATTTTACTTGTATGTAGGGGGGAGGGGGTTGTTATGTTTGAGAAGAGTGCAGAGAGCTGTGTGATGTGGGTTCACTACACCCTTTTACCACCAGCTGATATAAGATTTTACTTGTGTATAGAGGTGAGGGGGTTGTCATGTTTAAGAAGAAAGCAGAGAGCTGTGTGATGTGGGTTCACTACACCCTTTTACCACCAGCTGATATAAGATTTCACTTGTGTGTAGGGGGGGGGGGGAGGGTTGTCATGTTTTAGAAGAGTGCAGAGAGCTGTGTGATTTGGGTTCACTACACCCTTTTACCACCAGCTGATATAAGATTTTACTTGTGTGTAGGGGGAGGGGGGTTGTCATGTTTGAGAAGAGTGCAGAGAGCTGTGTGATGTGGGTTCACTACACCCTTTTACCACTAGCTGATATATGATTTTACTTGTATGTAGGGGGGAGGGGGTTGTTATGTTTGAGAAGAGTGCAGAGAGCTGTGTGATGTGGGTTCACTACACCCTTTTACCACCAGCTGATATAAGATTTTACTTGTGTATAGAGGTGAGGGGGTTGTCATGTTAAGAAGAAAGCAGAGAGCTGTGTGATGTGGGTTCACTACACCCTTTTACCACCAGCTGATAATAAGATTTTACTTGGGTGTGGGGGGGGGGATTGTCATGTTTGAGAAGAGTGCAGAGAGCTGTGTGATGTGGGTTCACTACACCTGTTTACCACCAGCTGATAT
This sequence comes from Strongylocentrotus purpuratus, assembly GCF_000002235.5. Taxonomy (NCBI): domain Eukaryota; kingdom Metazoa; phylum Echinodermata; class Echinoidea; order Camarodonta; family Strongylocentrotidae; genus Strongylocentrotus; species Strongylocentrotus purpuratus. The sequence continues at coordinate 4,105,509 of NW_022145607.1, read as the reverse complement.
ATGATTTCACTTGTGTGTAGAGGGGTTGTCATGTTTAAGAAGAGTGCAGAGAGCTGTGTGATGTTGGTTCACTACACCCTTTTCCACCAGCTGATATATGATTACACTTTTGTGTAGAGGGGTTGTCATGTTTAAGTAGAGTGCAGAGAGCTGTTTGAGAAGAGTGTAGAGAGCTGTGTGATGTGGGTTCACTACACCCTTTTTCCACCAGCTGATATATGATTACACTTTTGTGTAGAGGGGTTGACATGTTTAAGTAGAGTGCAGAGAGCTGTGTGATGTGGGTTCACTATACTCTTTTACCACCAGCTGATATATGATTTTACTTGTGTGTAGGGGGAGGGGGGTTGTCATATTTGAGAAGAGTGCAGAGAGCTGTGTGATGTGGGTTCACTACACCCTTTTACCACCAGCTGATATAAGATTTCACTTGGGTGGGGGGGGGGGGGGGTTGTCATGTTTAAGAAGAGTGCAGAGAGCTGTGTGATGTGGGTTCACTACACCCTTTTACCACCAGCCGATATAAGATTACACTAGTGTGTAGTTGGGGTGGAGGGGGTTGTCATGTTTGAGAAGAGTGCAGAGAGCTGTGTGATGTAGGTTCACTACACCCTTTTACCACCAGCTAATATATGATTACACTTTTGTGTAGAGGGGTTGTCATGTTTAAGAAGAGTGCAGAGAGCTGTGTGATGTGGGTTCACTACACCCTTTTACCACCAGCTGATATATGATTTTACTTGTGTGTAGGGGGAGGGGGGTTGTCATATTTGAGAAGAGTGCAGAGAGCTGTGTGATGTGGGTTCACTACACCCTTTTACCACCAGCTGATATAAGATTTCACTTGGGTGTGGGGGGGGGGGGGTTGTCATGTTTGAGAAAAGTGCAGAGAGCTGTGTGATGTGGTTTCACGTACACCCTTTTACCACCAGCTGATATAAGATTACACTTGTGTGTAGGGGGGGGGAGGGGTTGTCATGTTTAAGAAGAGTGCAGAGAGTTGTTTGAGAAGAGTGCAGAGAGCTGTGTGATGTGGGTTCACTACACCCTTTTTCTACCAGCTGATATAAGATTTCACTTGTGTGTAGGGGGAGGGGGATTGTCATGTTTAAGAAGAGTGCAGAGAGCTGTGTGATGTGGGTTCACTACACCCTTTTACCACCAGCCGATATAAGATTACACTAGTGTGTAGTTGGGGTGGAGGGGGTTGTCATGTTTGAGAAGAGTGCAGAGAGCTGTGTGATGTAGGTTCACTACACCCTTTTACCACCAGCTAATATATGATTACACTTTTGTGTAGAGGGGTTGTCATGTTTAAGAAGAGTGCAGAGAGCTGTGTAATGTGGGTTCACTACACCCTTTTACCATCAGCCGATATAAGATTACACTAGTGTGTAGGGGGGGGGGGGGGAGGGGGTTGTCATGTTTGAGAAGAGTGCAGAGAGCTGTGCAATGTGGGTTCACTACACCCTTTTACCACCAGTTGATATATGATTACACTTTTGTGTAGAGGGGTTGTCATGTTTAATAAGATTACAGAGAGTTGTTTGAGAAGAGTGCAGAGAGCTGTGTGATGTGGGTTCACTACACCCTTTTTCCACCAGCTGATATAAGATTTCACTTGTGTGTAGGGGGAGGGGGGTTGTCATGTTTGAGAAGAGTGCAGAGAGCTGTGTGATGTGGGTTTACTACACCCTTTTACCACCAGCCGATATAAGATTTCACTTGTGTGTAGAGGGGTTGTCATGTTTAAGATGAGTGCAGAGAGTTGTTTGAGAAGAGTATAGAGAGCTGTGTGATGTGGGTTCACTACACCCTTTTTCCACCAGCTGATATATGATTACACTTTTGTGTAGAGGGGTTGTCATGTTTAAGTAGAGTGCAGAGAGCTGTTTGAGAAGAGTGTAGAGAGCTGTGTGATGTGGGTTCACTACACCCTTTTTCCACCAGCTGATATATGATTACACTTTTGTGTAGAGGGGTTGTCATGTTTAAGTAGAGTGCAGAGAGCTGTGTGATGTGGGTTCACTACACTCTTTTACCACCAGCTGATATATGATTTTACTTGTGTGTAGGGGGAGGGGGGTTGTCATGTTTGAGAAGAGTGCAGAGAGCTGTGTGATGTGGGTTCACTACACCCTTTTACCACCAGCTGATATAAGATTTCACTTGGGTGTGTGGGGGGGGGGGGGGGTTGTCATGTTTGAGAAAAGTGCAGAGAGCTGTGTGATGTGGTTTCACATACACCCTTTTACCACCAGCTGATATAAGATTACACTTGTGTGTAGGGGGGGGGGGAGGGGTTGTCATTTTTAAGAAGAGTGCAGAGAGCTGTGTGATGTGGGTTCACTACACCCTTTTTCTACCAGCTGATATAAGATTTCACTTGTGTGTAGGGGGAGGGGGATTGTCATGTTTAAGAAGACTGCAGAGAGCTGTGTGATGTGGGTTCACTACACCCTTTTACCACCAGCCGATATAAGATTACACTAGTGTGTAGTTGGGGTGGAGGGGGTTGTCATGTTTGAGAAGAGTGCAGAGAGCTGTGTGATGTAGGTTCACTACACCCTTTTACCACCAGCTAATATATGATTACACTTTTGTGTAGAGGGGTTGTCATGTTTAAGAAGAGTGCAGAGCGCTGTGTAATGTGGGTTCACTACACCCTTTTACCACCAGCTGATATATGATTTTACTTGTGTGTAGGGGGAGGGGGGTTGTCATATTTGAGAAGAGTGCAGAGAGCTGTGTGATGTGGGTTCACTACACCCTTTTACCACCAGCTGATATAAGATTTCACTTGGGTGTGGGGGGGGGGGGGGTTGTCATGTTTGAGAAAAGTGCAGAGAGCTGTGTGATGTGGTTTCACGTACACCCTTTTACCACCAGCTGATATAAGATTACACTTGTGTGTAGGGGGGGGGGGGAGGGGTTGTCATGTTTAAGAAGAGTGCAGAGAGTTGTTTGAGAAGAGTGCAGAGAGCTGTGTGATGTGGGTTCACTACACCCTTTTTCTACCAGCTGATATAAGATTTCACTTGTGTGTAGGGGGAGGGGGATTGTCATGTTTAAGAAGAGTGCAGAGAGCTGTGTGAAGTGGGTTCACTACACCCTTTTACCACCAGCCGATATAAGATTACACTAGTGTGTAGTTGGGGTGGAGGGGGTTGTCATGTTTGAGAAGAGTGCAGAGAGCTGTGTGATGTAGGTTCACTACACCCTTTTACCACCAGCTAATATATGATTACACTTTTGTGTAGAGGGGTTGTCATGTTTAAGAAGAGTGCAGAGAGCTGTGTAATGTGGGTTCACTACACCCTTTTACCATCAGCCGATATAAGATTACACTAGTGTGTAGGGGGGGGAGGGGGTTGTCATGTTTGAGAAGAGTGCAGAGAGCTGTGCAATGTGGGTTCACTACACCCTTTTACCACCAGTTGATATATGATTACACTTTTGTGTAGAGGGGTTGTCATGTTTAAGAAGATTACAGAGAGTTGTTTGAGAAGAGTGCAGAGAGCTGTGTGATGTGGGTTCACTACACCCTTTTTCCACCAGCTGATATAAGATTTCACTTGTGTGTAGGGGGAGGGGGTTGTCATGTTTGAGAAGAGTGCAGAGAGCTGTGTGATGTGGGTTTACTACACCCTTTTACCACCAGCCGATATAAGATTTCACTTGTGTGTAGAGGGGTTGTCATGTTTAAGATGAGTGCAGAGAGTTGTTTGAGAAGAGTATAGAGAGCTGTGTGATGTGGGTTCACTACACCCTTTTTCCACCAGCTGATATATGATTACACTTTTGTGTAGAGGGGTTGTCATGTTTAAGTAGAGTGCAGAGAGCTGTTTGAGAAGAGTGTAGAGAGCTGTGTGATGTGGGTTCACTACACCCTTTTTCCACCAGCTGATATATGATTACACTTTTGTGTAGAGGGGTTGTCATGTTTAAGTAGAGTGCAGAGAGCTGTGTGATGTGGGTTCACTACACTCTTTTACCACCAGCTGATATATGATTTTACTTGTGTATAGGGGGAGGGGGGTTGTCATATTTGAGAAGAGTGCAGAGAGCTGTGTGATGTGGGTTCACTACACCCTTTTACCACCAGCTGATATAAGATTTCACTTGGGTGTGGGGGGGGGGGGGGGTTGTCATGTTTGAGAAAAGTGCAGAGAGCTGTGTGATGTGGTTTCACATACACCCTTTTACCACCAGCTGATATAAGATTACACTTGTGTGTAGGGGGGGGGGGGAGGGGTTGTCATTTTTAAGAAGAGTGCAGAGAGCTGTGTGATGTGGGTTCACTACACCCTTTTCTACCAGCTGATATAAGATTTCACTTGTGTGTAGGGGGAGGGGGATTGTCATGTTTAAGAAGACTGCAGAGAGCTGTGTGATGTGGGTTCACTACACCCTTTTACCACCAGCCGATATAAGATTACACTAGTGTGTAGTTGGGGTGGAGGGGGTTGTCATGTTTGAGAAGAGTGCAGAGAGCTGTGTGATGTAGGTTCACTACACCCTTTTACCACCAGCTAATATATGATTACACTTTTGTGTAGAGGGGTTGTCATGTTTAAGAAGAGTGCAGAGCGCTGTGTAATGTGGGTTCACTACACCCTTTTACCACCAGCCGATATAAGATTACACTAGTGTGTAGGGGGGGGGGGAGGGGGTTGTCATGTTTGAGAAGAGTGCAGAGAGCTGTTTGAGAAGAGTGTAGAGAGCTGTGTGATGTGGGTTCACTACACCCTTTTTCCACCAGCTGATATATGATTACACTTTTGTGTAGAGGGGTTGTCATGTTTAAGTAGAGTGCAGAGAGCTGTGTGATGTGGGTTCACTACACTCTTTTACCACCAGCTGATATATGATTTTACTTGTGTATAGGGGGAGGGGGGTTGTCATATTTGAGAAGAGTGCAGAGAGCTGTGTGATGTGGGTTCACTACACCCTTTTACCACCAGCTGATATAAGATTTCACTGGGTGTGGGGGGGGGGGGGGTTGTCATGTTTGAGAAAAGTGCAGAGAGCTGTGTGATGTGGTTTCACATACACCCTTTTACCACCAGCTGATATAAGATTACACTTGTGTGTAGGGGGAGGGGAGGGGTTGTCATTTTTAAGAAGAGTGCAGAGAGCTGTGTGATGTGGGTTCACTACACCCTTTTTCTACCAGCTGATATAAGATTTCACTTGTGTGTAGGGGGAGGGGGATTGTCATGTTTAAGAAGACTGCAGAGAGCTGTGTGATGTGGGTTCACTACACCCTTTTACCACCAGCCGATATAAGATTACACTAGTGTGTAGTTGGGGTGGAGGGGGTTGTCATGTTTGAGAAGAGTGCAGAGAGCTGTGTGATGTAGGTTCACTACACCCTTTTACCACCAGCTAATATATGATTACACTTTTGTGTAGAGGGGTTGTCATGTTTAAGAAGAGTGCAGAGCGCTGTGTAATGTGGGTTCACTACACCCTTTTACCACCAGCCGATATAAGATTACACTAGTGTGTAGGGGGGGGGGAGGGGGTTGTCATGTTTGAGAAGAGTGCAGAGAGCTGTGCAATGTGGGTTCACTACACCCTTTTACCACCAGTTGATATATGATTACACTTTTGTGTAGAGGGGTTGTCATGTTTAAGAAGATTACAGAGAGTTGTTTGAGAAGAGTGCAGAGAGCTGTGTGATTTGGGTTCACTACACCCTTTTTCCACCAGCTGATATAAGATTTCACTTGTGTGTAGGGGGAGGGGGGTTGTCATGTTTGAGAAGAGTGCAGAGAGCTGTGTGATGTGGGTTCACTACACCCTTTTACCACCAGCCGATATAAGATTTCACTTGTGTGTAGAGGGGTTGTCATGTTTAAGATGAGTGCAGAGAGTTTTTTGAGAAGAGTACAGAGAGCTGTGTGATGTGGGTTCACTACACCCTTTTTCCACCAGCTGATATAAGATTTCACTTGTGTGTAGGGGGAGGGGGGTTGTTATGTTTGAGAAGAGTCCAGAGAGCTGTTTGATGTGGGTTCACTACACTCTTTTACCACCAGCTGATATAAGATTTCACTTGTGTGTAAGGGGAGGGGGTTGTCATGTTTAAGAAGAGTGCAGAGAGCTGTGTGATGTGGGTTCATTACACCCTTTTACCACCAGCTGATATAAGATTTCAGTTGTGTGTAGGGGGGGGGGGGTTGTCTTGTTTGAGAAGAGTACAGAGAGCTGTGTGATGTGGGTTTACTACTCCTTTTACCACTAGCTGATATACAGATGTATGATTACACTTTTGTCTTGAGTGTGGGGGGTGGGGGGGTTGTCATGTTTGAGAAGAGTGCATAGAGTCGTGTAATGTTGGTACACCCTTTTACCACCATCTCTGATATATAATTGTATCCCCAGGCAGTACGCAGGTGGGGTACTTTGGATTCAGCAGCATCATATTCTTGTGTGTGCTTTAACTGCCACGTTCCTTTCAAATTTTGTATAGAGGTATATCTTGGTATTATCTACACACCTATATCTTTTGGTGATGCTGTTCCCAGTGTTTCGTCTTCTATAGGGGAAAAGGCCATATTTTGTGGATGGTTTATGTGCGCTCTATAGGCCACATTTCTCAAGTGATGTTGTTCAAATTTTGAACAAAGGTGTATCTCGGTATAATCTACAAGCCTCTAGATTTTCGTGATGCTGCCTCCAGTGTTCCGTCTTTTATAGTGTAAAAGGCCATATTTTGGTGGCTGTCTTTTGTGTGCTCTAACGGCCACATTTCTTGACAGATTTCTTTCAAATTTTCTACAGAGATGCATTTACAAACATATTTTTTAGGTAATGTTGCTTCTAGTCTAGACAATAGTCCGAGCCACTAGTGGCGACCTCTCTACTTCATCCTTTTGTTTCAGGGAGGGGAGAGGGGATCTTTGTCCCTCCTTCGAACATACAGGTGTAAGGATGACACAAAATCGCTGCCCCTGCAGGGGGATACATTCGCATTGCGCTGCAATACAAATTGCGATATTTGTAGTGTTTATATGGAACCATTAGTGCACTGCCATTGTTATACATGTGTGAGGTAAAGCTGGCTGATGACATATTGATGCTGATTGGCTTTGTGACAAGATAATAGGGTACACTGCTGGTAATGTTATGAGATGGGAGAGGGGACATACTTACATTGTATGTCAAACATATAACTAATTGTTTCATGAAATGACCCCAGATTTGAAGCCCACTGCACTACTTATAGCTAATTGCGCCCTCTATACAGCCAACAATGCCTAAGTGGTACCCGTTGATACTCTTTTCTTATGTTCACTGAGAGCGGATTTGATGAAATAACCAACTGCCAGTGACCTTGCAGGGAGGTGTAATCCCTCCATGCCAAACTAGTGCAGAGGGGCTTTAAACTAGTCAGTGACCATGAGGGGAATTGCAAAAAAGGGCGTGGTCACACTCATATTCTGTGCTCTTCACATGGTAAGTCTATTACTTAGATTATTCAGGGAGGAGAGACAATATTCTTAGAAGTTATTGGTTGGGTACAATTATATACAGTTAAACCTGTTTAGTAAAGCCACACACGGGAAACATTAAAAAAATGGCCATTGTAGACAGCTCTCGAGGGAGACAAAATGCATGGCCACTATGGACAGGTGGCCTTTATAGAGAGAGGTTGCCACCACGTCAGGTTTGATTGTACCTAGTATGCAAAGGTGTAGATGCCAACCATTTTGGAAGCCTTTGTCATGTACCTGTATAGACGATGCTTTACGTGTGTCATTTTGATGAAGATGAGAGCTAGACTGTTGTTGCTTTGTTCATGTAGATCTCCAGATGCCACAGGCCCGCAGGTCAAGAAGATGGGGGATTTGTTTCCAGCAGACTCTGGTAAATATGCCTTCGTACTTTACATATCAAGGTTTTGCAACTTTAAGGTATAGACCAGTTGTGGTCATGCGATTGCATTGTAAAAGAAACGTTTTGGAATCGATCAGAAAAGGTTGATCATCTAGCTTAAGTATTGGTGTGTACTGCAAGGTTCTGGAATCATCAAAATGATAAGAAATTTGGCTCAGTCTTGGTAAAGTTACAAGCACCGACACAGAAAGATGTATATGGGACTACTCGATATCTCTCCAGGACGGATCGATATGATAAGTTACCAAATTTATCAATGAGTAGGCGGTTTCCCGGCAAAATTTGTATTAACGGTATCACATATTATTCAAAACATAGTCTTTCACATGATTGGTAATAAGTGCTTTCATTTCATATTTTGAGAGGGGACATTTCTAAAACTGGTCTATACCTTTAAACCTTTGTAATAATAAATGGCCTATTTGATAAACTGTAGATTTGGTAAAACAATGCTATTTTGGGGTAAGGTGCGAAGGGAAAATGGACGTTATTTATTAAGGTTTCTGCAACTTGCATGCTGTTGGAGAAACTCTGGAATGCAGTGGTCATTCATTCTGTGATTGAATTGATCATTCTTGAAGCATTTTTTTTCTTCAGAAGGCTATCATAATTGAGCCCATACTATTAATCATGTTTCGCCTTTTTTTATTTCAGGAAAAGCAGGTGATACTCCAGCCAAAAAGTCTTCCCCAAGTGAAAAGGTAACCCATTTAATCTTTTAATTTTTTCACTTCAAAAGACAATGAAAATCGCTAATCGAGTTAACTTGTAAATTAGTATGAGTTTGAATTTAAAATTTGTGCTGCAGAAGATTTTGGTCTGCAATAAATGTTGACAAGTATTTGAATGTGGCAGTGTTCATTAAGCAGCATCCAGTGCACGGGGTATGCTCCAATTTGTTTTGAGAAAATATCTGTAAGAATAAAAGGCCCTACTGTCATGTTAATAGAGGAGTGAATTTTAAAATGTGACTTCCCAATTTCTGAACAAAATCAAGATTGTATTGCCCTAGGTGTTGGTACTGTTATATATGGTTTAGAGTGGCAGTGCGCCCTCTTGTGTTAGGTACTGACTTGACAACCAGAATGAAGATTACTAGAATAAAGCACTAACCAGTTGAAGTTGTAAACTTTAAACAGACTTTATTGCCTATTATGTAGAGTCAAACAAAAGCATAAAACATGGTGTCAGAAGTGTAGTGACCATGGACTCATTCCTGAAATCGACGTACAGCCAGGAAGAATAATTTACAGAGTCGAACTGTTCACGTTCCGAGCAAGTTTGCAGCAACCGAGTACACGCGAAGTCGTCGTACAGTGGACAGATTAGCGAATGGTTCGTAGCATAGCATCCATAAACGCGACGTCGTTGAGCAGCGGTGAATATGACTTATGAACATTGGCGCAATAGACTTGACTCGTCAGTCGATGTAATGTGAACTATCAATAATAATAACGATGTTTAGTTATTTTGGTTGTTTTACGTGTGCATTGTTTGGAATGAAATGGTGTGGATTTATGGAAAGAGTGCATTAATATCAGAATTAATACTCGATAAGTCCAATCAGTCTGGTTCATTCAGTGGGTTTAGCAGTATAGTTTACTCCGTATTAGAATTTGCTGATTTGTTACTGTAAGTGTAATTGTATAGGCGGTAGAGATAACCATGTCTAACACTGAGGCAGTACAAGATCCTCCCCAGAGGGGAAGTGAAGAGTCAGAAGGAGTAAATGAAACTGGGACTAACCAGGGTCAGGTCTTGAGTGATAACAATACTGATAATGATAGTGTTAGGACCAGAAATAGGCCGGGCAGTACAAGTAGAACAAATGTGCCACTCCCAAGACCTCTTTCGGTAAAAGGGGATATGAAGAAAAACTGGGGTATTTTCACCCAGATGTGGGACAGTTATGAGGTCATAACTGGGTTAGAACACGAAAGTAATAAAATTCGTGTGGCACATTTCATAACGGCACTAGGAACTGATGCATTGGAGATTCAACAAGGCCTCCCTTTCAGAAATGAGGAGGAAAGAAAGAGTTATAAATGCATAAGAAAACTCTGGTCTGAATATTGTGTCGGGCAAACAAACATTACTTTTGAAAGATATCAGTTCAATAAGTGTGTTCAGAATACTGATGAGTCAGTTGAGAATTATTATGTGAGGTTAAGGTCTCTTGCAAGTACTTGTGAGTTTGGTACTCTAACTGATGACCTCATCAGAGATCGAATCGTTCTAGGGATTAGAGACGATAATACAAGAAAACGTCTTTTGCAAGAGCCAAATCTTACTCTGTCTAGTTGTTTGGATATCTGCAGAGCTATGGAGTCGTCCAAAGCTCAGAGCAAAGCCGTGCAGGAACCAGTATCTGCCTATGCAGTGTCCCATAAACCAAAGGTTTGGAAGCATAGTGGGGGTAAGGGCAAGAAGCTAGCTCCTAAATTGATTAATTGTGGTTTCTGTGGTAAGCAGCATGAAAAAGACAAATCAAAATGCCCAGCTTATGGCCAAAAGTGTAAGCTGTGCAAAAGAGAAAATCATTTCGCTGTGAAATGTAGACAGAATAAGAACAAGGCTCACAGAGTAGAGACAATTGAAGAGGATGAAGATTCTGAACAAGAGTGTGTATATGTTTCTCTGATAGGCACAGATGAAGCATTTCAGGTATCTGCTGATAGTAAGAGTCCAAATTATCAGAAAAAGATCATTGCAAAGTTTAGAATCAATGACGAAGACGAGATTGGTATGCAGGTTGATTGTGGAGCGACATGTAATGTTATCCATCTAGAAGATGTTCCATCTGGGACAGAGTTAACTAGTACAAATCAGGTTCTGATTGTGTATGGTCAAGGAACAGTACCAGTTGCAGGGAAATGCAAGTTGCATCTTAGGAATGTAAAGAATAACAAGAGGTACTTAGTTCCATTTGTTGTTGTGAAGGGCGAAGTCACAAGACCACTTTTGGGAGCTAGTACAGGCCAGCAGATGAAGTTGATCAAAGTACAGTATGAAAACATTGAAGTTGTTCATGCAGTAGCTAATGATGATATTCTGATCCCATACAAGGATGTATTTACAGGGTTGGGTAACATGCCAGGAGTAGTTCATTTGACCTTAGAGGCTGAGGCAAAGCCAGTAGTGATGCCCCCTAGAAGGGTCCCTCTTTCAATTAAAGAAGATTTGAAAGAAGAGTTGTGTAGGCTTGAAAAGCTGCAGGTGATTGAGAAGGTAGAAGATCCTAGTGATTGGGTATCTAGTCTTGTAGTAGCTAGGAAACCAAGTGGTAAATTGAGAGTATGCATCGATCCGCAACATCTTAATAGGTCGTTGAAGCGTGAGCATTACCCATTGTCAACGATTGATGATGTCCTACCACAGTTAGCGAATGTGAAAGTTTTCAGCAAGGCCGACTTGAAGGAAGGTTTTCTACAGTGTAAGTTGGACGCAGAATCATCCAAGCTTACAACATTTCAGACACCTTGGGGTAGATATAGGTTTCTTCGCTTACCCTTTGGTCTATCACCTTCGCCTGAGCTCTTCCAGAAGCGCCTAGATCAGTGCCTTGAAGGCCTACCAGGAGTATTCGTCATAGCAGATGACATTCTCATAACTGGACAGGGTGGGACACATGCAGAGGCCTGCATAGACCATGATCGTAACATGACTAGTTTCCTTCGCCGATGTCGCGAGCGAGACATCAAGCTGAATTCTAGCAAGCTTGAGTACAAATGTAAGGAGGTGCAGTTCATTGGTCACCGACTGACCAAGGAAGGTGTTCGGCCCGATCCTAGCAAAGTCGCAGCTCTCGTTGACATGCCACAGCCAGTAGATATACCTGGAATCCAGCGATTTGTGGGAATGGTTCAATACTTAGCAAAGTTCTTGCCATCATTGTCGGGGCTCAGCGAACCGTTACGTAGGTTGACCGACAAGGACACTCCCTGGAACTGGGGAGAAGAACAGTCTAGAGCGTTCATCGCGATCAAAGGACTTGTTACAGAAGCACCGGTTCTCCGATACTTTGATCAGCAGTTGCCGGTAGAGGGTCAAGGTGATGCCTCACAAAAGGGCCTGGGTTTCGTGTTGACTCAGAATGACCAACTGGTGACATACTCAAGTAGAGCGTTGACTGAGGCCGAAACTAGATATTCTCAGATCGAGAAGGAACTTCTTGCGCAAGTTTTCGGACTTGAAAGAAACCATCAGTACGTGTACGGTAGAAAGGTGATCCTTTGGACAGACCACAAACCGCTAGTGACAATAACGCGTAAACCGTTGGCTTCTACACCAAAGAGACTGCAAAGATTACTATTGCGAATGCAACAGTACAATGTAGAGATCTTCTACAAGCCGGGTAGAGAGATGTACCTAGCAGACACCCTGTCGCGAGCATACTTACCGAACTCCGAGCAATCGCCGACAGAGAAAGAAGTTGAAAGCATTCACATGCTTGAGGACATAGCGGTGTCGCAGAAGACGTTAGCGCTCATCAGGATTGAAACGCAACAGGATGAAAGCCTACAAGCGGTAAAGGGACTGATCCTTGAGGGGTGGCCCGAAGACAAGTCTCGTCTGCCACCTGGGACTTCTCCATACTTTGACATCCGTGATGAACTAACGTATGATGAGGTTATAATCTTCCGCGGACAGCGTTGTGTAATTCCTGTCAAAGTGAGACCTCGTGTGAAACAGCGACTTCATAGCGCACACACAGGAATACAGGCCACACTCGCAAGGGCCAGAGAATGTGTATTTTGGCCAGGGATGACAAGCGATCTTACAGACTATCTCTCACACTGTGAAGTCTGTGCAACCTTTGCTCCGAAGCAAAGAAGTGAACCTCTGATCAATCATGACTTGCCGAAACGTCCGTGGCAGAAACTCGGTATAGACTTATTCGAGTTGAACAACAAGAACTATGTTTGTGTTGTGGACTATTTCTCAGACTACTTTGAAGTTCTTCCTCTGCCACACAAGAAAGATACCAGAGCAGTCGTCAGGCGACTAAAGAGCATTTTCGCATGTCACGGTATCCCAGAAACCATTATGTCGGACAATGGTCCCCCATTTAACTCTCAAGATTTCGCGACCTTCATGCAGGAGTATGAGATTGAGCACATCACGAGTTCCCCATATTATCCCAAGAGCAATGGGAAAGCGGAGAGTGCCGTCAAGATTGCGAAGGGTCTCTTACGTAAGACAACTGAAGCTCAAGAAGATTTTCAGCTAGCTCTTCTAAATTTGCGTAACACACCCACAGCAGGACTTGATAGCTCGCCAGCTCAACGCCTGTATGGTCGTCGCACTCGCACTCTTGTACCAACCGCGTCCAAGCTTCTGATTCCACGCACACAAAATAGAGTTGTCGCAAAGAAAGCGGAAAAGCAGAAGAAGCAAAAACAGTACTACGATAAGAGCACGAAAGAGCTACCACCATTGAAACGCGGAGATATTGTTCGTGTTCAGCCGCAGTCTAACGCACAGAGTAAGCGATGGCACAAAGCGAGAGTAGAGAAACAAGTTGATTCCAGATCATATCTAGTCAGGTCAGAGAATGGCAATATAGTTCGACGAAACTGGAAGCACTTGCGCACATGTAGTAGCACATTCAGTGACCAGTCAGATATATTCTCCACGCCTACTAGCGTAACTCGCGAACAACCAGAGCCATCAACATCCGAAGCGACACAAATTCACCAGATCACGTAGCGAAGTCTCCTCGTCGCGAAGCAAATAATGATATTCGCGAACCCCAGCTCGCTGAAGAGACTCAAGAACCACCAAGATCAGCTCGCCGTAGTACCAGAGCTCGCCATCCACCAGCTCACATGGAAGATTTTGTTGTTTATCATTAAATAAACATTATGTGTAACTACTTTATATAGATGTAGACAGACAACTATATATTTGTTTCATTAAGAGAAAGTTAATTGTTTATACAGGAAATTCACCTGTTAATTAACAAGAAAGAAAGTTAGTATGTTGTTTATATTGATTGGTTGATGTTGTTTAGACAAATCAAAACAAAAGTATTTGATTTTGGATCTATTTGAAATTTGATGAAGATGATACATAATCTAAGCCAGTGTTCCAAAGGACTAATCGAGAGAAAACAGAATTTAAGCTCATATGTATTGTCTCAAAAGAACAACAAAACCACTCAAGTGTAATTATGCATCCATGCTGAAGTTGATTTATTATGATACTATTTCTATAAACACAGATATTTCCAGAGGATTTATAATTAGATTTATGTGTACTGACATGGGCATTCATACATGCATTTCAGGCCGACAAACTAATATACAGGTATTAACTTCTTAAAGAAGGAAGGATGTTATATATGGTTTAGAGTGGCAGTGCGCCCTCTTGTGTTAGGTACTGACTTGACAACCAGAATGAAGATTACTAGAATAAAGCACTAACCAGTTGAAGTTGTAAACTTTAAACAGACTTTATTGCCTATTATGTAGAGTCAAACAAAAGCATAAAACAGGTACCAATCTTCTTCTTCGGTTTTTCCGGTTGGTCTCTATCATATCTATACCATATACCATTTCATATACATGTACATGTGCCTAGTTAATATTCTTATCATTTAAAAGTAGTATTAGCTATGAAATATTCACATTACGATGGTTCTCTTTTAGGAGCAGCCTCATGGTGGCATGCTAGGAAATGGTGAGCTCTCATGATTTTGTTTTGCTCTAAACTTGTGTGTTCAAAGTATTTGGAATTATTTTTACCATAAGGCCTATACAAAAAAAGATGTTGTATTGCCCTTTAGATGCCAGAACCTGGGTCCGTCAGTCGAAAAATCTGTTTTTTAAAACTTTTTTTTCTTCCTCTAAACAGCGACCATCCCCCCCCCCCCCCCCAAAAAAAAAAAAAAAAAAAAAAAAAAAAAAAAACCGGGAACGTTGCCCGAATTTCGCCGGTTCTAGCTGGTGCAGTGCATGGTATACACACGTAACGAGGCCAGGTCTACTTTTTTACGCTAGCAGGGTTTTGAAACTAGGGCAGAAGACAAGTGACAATTTGGGAATAATTTGATGCTTTTATACATTTTTTATATCCCATTTAAACAAACAAAATACATATTTTGTTTTTCATTAAAAAACTAGATGGAACTTTGACTGCGCGCAGTCAAAAATGATGCCTCCGCCATAGAGCAATTTTACAAACCAAAACAGAAACAATTTTTAAATTCAAGTTTGATTGTAATCCATCTGTGGGTTTTAATGATAATGCATGCACAAGCTATTTTTGGCATACATAATGAGCCATGTGACCTTTGACCTTCGACCTGGTGACCCCAAAATCTAATCAGTTCATTGGCTCTGCAAGATACATACATGACTTGAGTTTGATAGTAATCTGTCTATTTGATCTCATGATAATGCGATCACAAGCTATTGTTGGATACATAAAGACCCCTGTGACCTTTGACCTGGTGACCCCAAAATCGAATCATTTCATTGGCTCTGCAAGATACATACATGACCTGAGTTTGGCAGGAATCCATCAATCAGTTCTTGAGATAATGCGATCACAAGCTATTTTGCATACATAATGAGCCCTGTGACCTTTGACCTTCGACCTTGTGACCCCAAAATCTAATCAGTTCATTGGCTCTGCAAGATACATCCATGACTTAAGTTTGGCAGGAATCCATCAATCAGTTCTTGAGATAACGCGATCACGAGCCATTTTCGCATACATAATGAGCCCTGTGACCTTTGACCTTGGATCTCGTGACCCCAAAATCTAATCAGTTCATTGGCTCTGTGAGATACATACATGACTCAAGTTTGGCAGGAATCCATAAATCGGTTCTTGAGATAACGCGATCACGAGCCATTTTCGCATAAATAATGAGCCCTGTGACCTTTGACCTTGGATCTCGTGACCCCAAAATCTAATCAGTTCATTGGCTCTGTGAGATACATACATGACCCAAGTTTGGCGGGAATCAACCAATCGGTTCTTGAGATAACGCGATCACGAGAACGGGACGTACGGACGTACGGACGGACGTACGTACGGACGGACGTACGGACGGACGGACAACCCAAAAACATAATGCCTCCGGCTACTTTGTAGCGGAGGCATAAAAAATTCTCTAAAAAACTGTAAAAGCGATGTTACTACAGCAACAATGATGACAGTCACTGTGCAAAGTACATGACAGCGTGGTGTTCACCATGATGCAAATTGATGCTTGCATGCTTTAGATGCTAAGTGATGTTTCAGTAACGTTTGGCTTGTACAGAATTAACGAAAATTCCCTCATGAAAATATTTGACAATCCATCAAGAAAAAGCCCTCACTGACCGAGGGAAACTCATTGACTTTATTTACGCTTCTGAAGTCATCAAATTAGTTAAAATAAATGACACAATAACTAATACTGTGTGTGTATCAGTGGCAAAGAGCTAAACAATATTTGAAATACAATGTTTTCATTTCTATACCTTTAGTGGCTTTGCTGGACACGATGGACTCTAGCCTAAGTCCAGTTAAACCTCACAAGAGATCACCCCCTGGTGGGGGGCATGGTGACGCCCCTTCTACCAACCGAGGGGGCTTCCTACAGTCTGGAGCTACAGGGCTAGGGCCTGCAGATACCAGAGGTAGGTACATGTAAATGCATGTGAATCGATGGGAGGAGGTGGTTTTATACTCCATCTACCATCCAAGGAGGCTTTTTATTTTCTAGTGCCACATTTGGCCATCCTAATTCCTATAATACCATCAAATATACAATTATACTGTGTTGGACTGTATATATATATATATATATATATATATATATATATATATATATATATACATATTTTTTTTTTTTTTTTTAAACTTGTATACATATCTCATGTATTTTCCTATTTATTAATGTATTTGCTGGAATTGAAATGAACATTTTTAATAAATATGAACAAAGTGAATTTAATCAACTATTATCAAGAACAAATTGGACATGTAGAACTAGTTTCCTATTAGAAGGATAGTTGAGGATTTCTGTCTTACACATGAAAAGGCACCTTTGACTAGTATGTACAGCAGGAGTGAAGTAGTTCCTGGATCCCAGAGAGAATATAAAGGGGTGTGATTAATAATAATAATAAAACAATTTCTATTTACTCACTTCTCAATTCCTCATTCTTTCCATACTTCTGCCTTTTCATTAGAATTAACACAACACAACATACCTTGCCTAATCACTGTGTCCTAGATATTCACTGGAATATCTTTCATCTCTTGTCACTCCTCCTGTATCATGCAGGTCTAAGTACAGGTGGCACGACAGGTGAACTAGAAGCCCTGCAAGCAATCCTGAGGGAGGCTGCAGCCACGCCCACCCTGCACCTAGGTGATGATATGGATCAATCATTCAACAGAGGAACCAAAGAACGCACTATAGAGGATATACTCAGGGAAGCCAATGAAGAAAGACATTTAAACAGTGATGGTGAGAGGAGCATGGTTCGGCCTTTACCATGATTACTCTTTCTCTAATAATAATGATAATAATGATATTTGTATAGAGCACATATCCACCACTCAAGGCACTCCGATATGACCCAGGCTCTTCTAAGCTACCGCCCTTGGTGGTCACAGCATTCAAGGTATTTCTTCCTACCGGTACCAATTTAACACCTGGATGGAAAATAGAAAATTTTGCTTAATGTAGAATGCAGACTGAAGGATCCTCTTCAAGTAATTTTTGAACTTAATTACTGCTTGTACATTGTGAAAAATTTGAGAAGAATATTATCAAAAGATATTTACATGTACTATAAAGTGTTGTAAAATCAGAATCTTTTGTGACATAATACTTTTGTGAATCGTACATTACAGTCATTTTCCTTGCCTAAAACTTTGCGAATTCCAAAATCCAGTATTGTGGCTGTTGTGATTCAATAGAGGACTGAAGCTGTGACACCATAACATTCCATTTTTTCAGAATTTCTCAATTTGTTCTTCATTTTCCAAAAGAACATCAAAAATAATGTCCAAATGTCAAAAACCAATTGAATATGTTAAGTATTGGCTGAGATATGACCATCTGAATAAATAGATTTCATATTGGAAATCAGTGTTATTTTTCTCTGGTTCATAACAATTCAATTTTTTTTTTATGACGTCAGACTTCTCACCACTCTATTGAACCTTTCATTAATTGAATCTATTCCTGAAAATCACAGAAGTTTATGCAAGCATCAGTCTTACATGACGATGATTTCCTTGATTGTTTGTTTACAGCTCAAGATGAGAGTAGAGGTTTCAGTCTAGAGCCTGCAAACTTTCCCTCCAATGAGGATCAGGGGCATAGAGGGTTCGATCTACAGCCAGCCAATCAGGAAGCAGGGATGATATCACATGACAGCGATGTGAGAGGTACAGACTCTGATGCGAGAGGGTATGCATTGAGTCCTGTCTCTGAAGGTCAGGAGTTCAGAGGATTCAATCTGCAGCCTGCCTCCCCTGTGCTGAGAGGCATGGACCTTCAGCCAGCTATTGTAAGTACTTCAACCCCCCCCCCCCCAAAAAAAAAAAAAAAAAAAAAAAAAAAAAAAGGTCACGTTTCCCCCAACTATTCTCTTTTTCCTTTTGAGATTCCAGTACTCTAGCATTAAGTTTTATGCATCCTATGATGCCCAGTTCTGGAGTTGCAACACTTATCACCAGCAAATTTAAATGTTGGACTGCATGCGTGAAAGAGAATTTTCTTCTATGTATTTTTTATTAAAGCAGTGTGATCTGAATATAGGCCTATTGAACTTATGAACAATTTAAAGGTATAATTCCAAAACT
Organism: Strongylocentrotus purpuratus; assembly: GCF_000002235.5. Lineage (NCBI taxonomy): Eukaryota > Metazoa > Echinodermata > Echinoidea > Camarodonta > Strongylocentrotidae > Strongylocentrotus > Strongylocentrotus purpuratus. Next base: position 4,086,789 of record NW_022145607.1, on the reverse strand, counting down.
ATATCAGATATAGATTGATGAACATTATACATGAAGTTGCACTGTCACTTATGTCCATATTTTCCCTCTCTCATTTTTTGCCTTGGATCATCACCTTCATGGGCAAGGGTGTGTAATTCATTAACTCCTTAACATCTTCTAAAATTATCCTTTTCTTTACTAGGAGGCAGACATAGATACTATCGATGGTACCCAACCCGTGCCCTCTCAGGCCCGGAAAACGATCTCCAAGAAGAAGAGTCCATCTAAACCTAGAGGGCGCTATTCCAACATCAGGAGCTCTGGCTACGGGTCGAAGCAGGCTGGTAAGAAGGCTGCTTGGTCACCTGCTGATGTAGGCAAGCAAAAGGTTAAAGGTGAGATTGTTTGTTTGTTTGGAGAAAAAAAATAATAATAAAAACGTTGCTTATAAAGAGCTTAGGGGAGCCTTCCAAAGTTGCGACTGTGCCGCAACGCGTCGGGGCCCAGAGCAGGATATGAGAACAAAGGAGGCGCCTTTTTGCGCCCATTTGCGCCTTTTTGCGTCGGATACGAGAGGACTTCAGTTGGTTTCCAGCTCATTAAAATCTGGCTATTGTTTGGAGTCTCATTGTTACGAAATTACCCCGCCGGGGCGCGCCCCGGTGAAGCACTCGACATTTGTGAATGGGAGCTTAAACTTTGAATAGTTTTCGCGCCCTTTCGCGCCCGGTCCGGCGCACTAGTTATTCATGTAGTGCCCGCTTGTGTGTCGCTCTCGTCTTGCGAGATTTGACTCTGAAAAGCATTACTTTGGCTACTGATTTGTTTTAATGTTATTGTACGTACATGACATTGGTTACAATGTTTGTTCTGATTGTTTATTTTACTCTCAACATCGGAGTTCTGTAGGCGTTTACGTTGGCATGATTGTTCATTATTTCATCTCCTCCTGTTCTGTTCATGATTGTGTTCAATATATCAATTTTAATACAAATTGATTTGTTCACGAACAAGACAACTTTATTTTATACTTACCCCACTCTCTCTGGCATTGTTTTCCTCGTGCATGTTTTGACACTTTATTTGTTTCATATTACATTAAAATTGTGTATATTTCCTCTAGCGATGTTATCGCATGTTTCGGTGTTCTTGTTTTGTTTTCTTTAATTTTCGTTGCATCTTGTAAACAGTTCTGTCGTATAATCATTATAAATCATATAATTATATCATCAGTCTGTTATTTCAATACATAGATCCTTTAAATCTTCTTAAAATTAGAGAACGTATTTTTTAAGTCCGTGATGTTGAAAATGATACTTAATCAAGAATGTCGTAAATTCTCCTTGAATTGGATTTAAAAAGCGTGTTATCTGTATTACGATTTTTTTTAATGCAAATGATATCCGTATTGTCGGGAACATCATCAATATGTTTCGTTAGAAGGAAGACGCTCATTTTCAGAATGTTCTTTCTTTGCAAAACACTAATGTTACGAACAAAATAAATTACACTGTACCCGTATCATCGGGGATATCGCAAAACTCCCAGGGAGATTATCAATTGCAAATCAACATAGTAAATTATGCCTAAATCGTAAGAATAGAGCATGTATTAAAAAGGAAGAGAGTTACCAGGAAATGATGTTTGAAATTTCACCTCGAACATATCTTAAGAAGAAATTAGTTTATCATTCTGTTCCAAAGAATTTTATCGAATATTTCTTCGCGAAGAAGGGGGGGGGGGGTTACATCTGCGGCCAGTTTTAGATCTAGGTCATTGTTGAGAAGAACTAAAATACGTATATATTGTGCTGAATTGGGGCCATGTGGTATCGAAAGAGCGTAGTGCGTTCTAGAACAAATACAAACTATGGCAATTCGTTGAATTGCTTCTCGTAACAGAACTGTCTTACTGTCTAAATAAGGATCCATCCGGGGGATCTATCATGCACGTCTTGGTATCAAGTAGTAAACGGAATTAATAATGATTGCGTTGTTTTGGGGCCATTTTTTTATTTTTTATTTATTTTTATTTTTATTTTTATTTTATTTAATTTTATTTATTTATTTTATTTTTTTTTTATTTATTTATTTATTATTATTATTATTTTTTTTTTTTTTTGGGGGGGGGGGGGGTTGGCTAGCCCTTATTCTTCTTCTACTGGGTCATCAAGAAACACAAATAGTGTTGAAATTTTCCGCAATCCTTTTAGCGCCGAGGGTAGAAAAGCCTATAGAAAAGTCAGCTGACAATAGCAATTTAATGATGGTCAAACAATCAGGGAGAAATACTGGGCAAACAGATATTAGCCCACGTCTTCAATATAACCAGGGAATCCCGATATAACTAAGCACGTGCTCACAATATGAATATCAAATCTGGCTATTGTTTGGAGACTCATTGTTACTGTCTGGTAAAGGGGTACTTTTCACGCACCAAAGTCCGGCTCGTCTAGTACACACAAATCCGGCCCGTATTGACTTTACACACCGGACTTAGGGGACTGTTTTCTAAAGGAGGGAAAATGCATATGCGTACCCTACATAACACTCATTAGGGGGGGGGGGGCGGTGCGCTTAATGGCGAAGCGCTTTTTGTGAATTGTGAATTTGTGAATGGGAGCTTAAAGAAAAGCTTTCGCGCCCGTTCATACGCATTAGTTATTCATGTAATCCCCGCGTGTGCGTCCGCTCTCGTCTTGAAAGATTTGACTCTAAAATTTTCACTTTGGCTACTGATATTTTTTTTTTTTTTTTTACGTACAAGACATTGATTTAGATTGTTGTTCTGATTGTTTATTTCCCTCCAATCAAAATAGGTCATATATCTATATCATCAATCTGTTCTTTCTCATGCAAGATCGATTTAAAGAATAGAAACGTAGGTTCTCTAAATCTTCGCAAAATTAGCTATTGTATTTCAAAACCCGTGACTTAAAAATGATACTTATAATCAAAGAGATTGAAAGATTCTGCTTGAAATAAGATTATAGGGCGTTTATAAATATGTCATACGAAACCAAAAAAAAACATCTGCAAAATAAAGATATTACAAAAATGATAGTCGTATTGTCGGGACCCTGCATCATCAAAACGTTTCGGTAGATGGAACAATTAGAAATCGCCTATCTGTTCCAAACATGAAATTCGATCGAATATTTCTTCGCGAAGAAACTGTATTGGTGGTGGCATTTGTAGTAACAATTTCTTGTTGTCAATTGTTCGTGACGTTTTTACGTTTTATATTTGTTAGCTAGCGCTAGTAAAGTATTTTGTTTTAACGCGCACTGTATATAGTTATAAGGCCTGAACACGTTATGTTCACATTGGGTGTTATATAGCATACGGATAATATAGTACATGTAACTTTTACAAGCACTTTGTTATTGCAACGCTATGACAAAAAATAGCTCTTTGAGCAGCTAATAGTTGTTGCGCCCATTGTTCCGCTCATAGGCGGCTATTCCAAATTACCGGGCATTATTTGTTATTGTATCATTAGTTAAGTTTATTAATCTATTAATGTTTTCTATTTATTTATTTAGTTCTGGGGAGGGGGATGTCGTATTTCGATTTCATGACCCTTATACATAATGACCATGTTCTCAAATTACGAATAGCGATCTTCATGAATAGTTGTCCAATGAATAGCGGTCCTTATAACTAGCGAGCGGAGCCCTCCTGATGGGCCTCTGCCATTTTGGTCCGGCCGTTCACTTCTCCGCCCCCCTCCCCTCCCTTACACACACACACACACACACACACACACACACACATAATACGCAGCCTTATTGTAGCTAAACAAGAATCTATAGCAAGTCGGACAATTATAGCGATCAAACAATAGCCTTGCTCGGCCGCGTGAAATCCTGCCACGGCATTCTATGTTTTTACCTTTAGAGCGAACTTTTCTTTTGTATTCGCTCCATAGAACTTTACTTTATCTTACAGCGAGGTGAAATGAAAAGAGCGTCATCATGAGTAGATCTTTTGTTTGATGTTATCCTTCTTCTCCCTAGTTAAGTCAAACCTTCAATTTAGGCCTATCCATAAAAGGTAGCTTCCTGTACCGTTCGCTTTTTTTTCTCCTGACTGCTATATGAAGCATTTGTATGCTCTGAATTAGGCATACAGGGGACCGGCGCGGTTTAAGACCTCTCCGAACGAAATGTAATGTTGGGTTATGCCTTACCATAGCATATCGACTTGGTTTCTAACCAGGGAGCTCCCGGTTACGAGCTGCTCTGCTCTACCACTGGGTTATAGCGCCTCCCTCCTTTTAAAAAGATCTTTTAAAATTTGCCGTTTTTTTTAGAATAAGAATAAAAACATGTTTGGTATGTTTTTGTATCTGTGCATTATGATTTCAAAATGTCACTTTCGCCACGTAATTATACAAATCTACAAATAAATGGTTCGAATGTTAGAGCAGAAATCAATGTTTGTATTTGTGTCTCTGCCCGTTTTGCGATCATTTAGTCCATATAGCTCAAAGTAGAAGTCGAATGATATATTATCACCATGAACTGATTAATGTTTTGTATTGCATTTCCAATTGCTGCTTAACTTTATCACCATCAGGCTACGCTTTTTGTTTACATCTTCATGATACACATGTTTTATAATCTCGATATAGTTCCCGGACTCTTTTTTTCTATTTATTCCACTTTTAAAAAGAGCTATGGAATTATTATGATTAAAAACGCCTTTTGGACGGGCAATTTTCGAAGGCAAATCTCGGGCGTGAAATCCTGCCACGGCATTATGATTTTTTCCTGAGGGCACTTAACAAAGAATACATTTTTAGCGTCCCCGCCGGCTTCCTTTTTGGGGCCGCCTCCTATTTCTTATCTTTGTGGAAATTAGTTTTAATTTTTTTTTTTATTTAATTTTTTTTATTTAAAAAAAAAAAACCATGAAAAACACTGCTAAAATGGATCTATTACTGATTTTTTTTTAAATAAAAAAAAATGTCGGCGGCCATATTGAAAAATAGCCCGACTGTCAGGGAAAATGTACCGAGCGGCCATTTTGAGCGGCCATTTTGAAAAAAAAAAAAAAAAAAGAGGACCTCCCCCTTCCTATTTTTCGAAAGAACAGGACGCTAATAAAATATTTTTTTACTTTTTATTTATTTTCTTTTGTATTCGCTCCGTAGAACTCTACTTTATCAAACAGCGAGGTGAAATGAAAAGAGCGTCATCTTGAGTAGATCGTTTGTTTGATGTTATTCTTCTTATCCCTAATGAGCAAACCTTCAATGTAATAGAACCAAGTCATGGGAGGAGAAAAAAAAAGATTTGACTGACAAAACATAAATTCTTCCAAGCTCAGGCTGTGGCGATGTGCAACGCGTAGCGTGAATATGAATGACGGGAGAGAAAGATAATTCCTTTGTCCATTATTAACGACGCTAGAATCATATCGCGATGTGGGAATTATACAAATATGTTGTTAATCATTCAAATTACAAACATACACAAGCGACCCAAACAGTAATCAATTTCCCGACTATAACCGCATACATGTAGTCATTCACATCATTCGTCTTTAAAATTTTTTTGTTGGGGACAATTAAGCTCGTAATTAAACAACCATTAATCGTACATAGTCATCTTTATTTCACATTTCATACAGTCGTCATAAAAATTAAAAGGAGGCGTATTAAACCCAACAAAAATAAATCATAATTTATTCTGATCAAGATGAACGAGTGTGTTGATTGCCCCCCAAACAAAGACGATCCCACCAGACAAGTTCATGCTGTGCTGTAGTAATGTACATCGCAAAGCTTCGCCAAAATGATTGGAAAGATAATACCCGCCCGTTACGACGCAAAACGGCGCGAGAAGAATACATCATTTTTTTTTTTTTACAAACAATGGAATGTTTATCTGAACGAAACCGGAGGAGGGGAAGACAGGCTTTGGCCGACAAATACTTCCTGTATATCAAGTTTAAGCTGTACCGCGCATCACGAGCGAGAACAATGACGGGAGAGATAATCTTCCATCGCCTGATGGGGCGCAAAAGGGCGCAAGAAGAATAGAGCGGGTTTATACCAACAATAGACGGTTTCTTTTCATATGCAAGAATCAGGTGAGGGTGACTATTGCGCCCCTTCGCGCCCCTTTGCGCCTCAATGCGTCTCTTGGGACGCGACTGTTCTATTCATTGCGCCCCGACGCGTCCGGGCACAGTCGCAACTTTGGAAGGCTCCCCTTACCAACGAAGTCTCTAAGTGCTATAACAAACAAAATAGACTGATAAAAAGTAACTTATTAAACAAAACAAAAAAGTGCAAATAAACCTACAAATTACAATACATATGAAATACACATCAATGTGAACAGTAAATTAATCATCAAAAGCAATATTGAATAAATGTGTCTTAAGAAATGGAAATGGCAGAGAAGGTCGAGGAGTGCTAGTGAGAAATATTGATCATAAGTATTTTTTCAAATTTTGTTTCATATGACAGGATATCCCATATGAACCATGTCATGTGTTTTTTATATCAAAGGTACATCAAGTCTTGTGCATGTATTCAGCACACGATTTACATGTTATGCTTTCATTTTTATTATCATTATTCAAACTAACATTTAATCACTTACACTAATTGCAATGTATTTAATCCAAAAAAAATGTTGTCACAATCGATAAGGTCAAAAGAATAATAACTAAACATGAAATGTATTAATGGATGAGAATTACACACATATCTGTATACATGTACCTGTTTTCTTATAAAAAAAACTGGATACAAATTTGATTGTACATGTATGTGTAATTCCAAATACATTCTTTATTTAGGTTCTGAGATCCCTACATTGAATGGAAGAGAGGATAAATCTCAAGGACATCTTCTAGCTTCTGTGGAATCTTTTGCCTCTTATCTTCATGATCAGTTTGCTGATGGGAGGAGAACCACTCCACCTCTAAAGGTTAGTGAAAAGCTGTACTACCCTGGACACAAGCAGTTTCAATTTTTCAAGCTCATTTTGATCAGTCCGTAGCACCTCAGTATATAAAGGGAGAAGTCATATATGTTTAATTTGAATTTTTTTGTCAAAGATATTCATTCACCCTGATCGCTTCCAAATGCATTATTAGCAAAGTTCCTAAGTCATATGATTGTGTGCAAGTATATTTTATAATACCACAGGGTTTAAATCTTGATAGTTCTAACATACATTCTCTGGGAAAGAATCTCTGAGGGAAAGAATTTCTCTTCGTGGAGGACCCTGTAATATTTAGAGAAGAGTTATGATGTTCTCATCTCTTTTTACAGCAATCAACGGATGAACCAATTCTCTCTGCCAGCATGAGAGAAGCCAAATTCCACACTCTTTCTCGTGAGAGGGCGCTAGTCGCTGAGGTGAACGAGTGGCAGCAGCAGTGGCAGGAGGAGCGACTTCTCAACGCCAAGATGAAGGCTGAGATAGGAGACCTACAGAAGGAGTACGAACGCAAGGAGACGGAACTGAGACTTGAACATGAAAAGGAGATGTTCAAACTGAAACAGGAGAATTTTGTGCTTGTTGCCAAAGTAAGAATTCACGATTGAAACCTGTGGCTGATATTAGAATCATATACTGTACATTATGTATTTTTATTTTTTATTCACTTTCTTATCAAAGAAATCTCTATTCAACCTCCTCCCTAATTCCATTAGTTTCCTATGCTGCCTTACTCATACATTATATGGTAACCTAACTTTGAAGAAAAAAAGTATATTTACATAGATGGCAAAGGGGGGTGAAAAAACTCTGTGATGGCTTTTGGTTTTATTTTCTGACGGTACAATGGAAGTTTATTCTGGTTTATAGTAAACAGCTGAAATAGGTATAATTTGATAAATTACACACCAGTGGCATCTAGATAAGAATGATAAACCTGTTCATCTGTGTTCTTCCTTGTAGCTGAATAGCCAGGATGACCAGGACAAGGTTCGTAGGAGAGAGCTGGTTTCAGGAAAGACACCAGAAGGAGTGAGTCAAGAAGAACAACTCAAATTGATGCAGAGAGAGATCATCCAACAAGAAACACTGCTCCAAGGATACCAACAGGTAATATCAAGGGTGTCATCCCTCTCTCATCGGTAGCTTTGATAGGCATTGTGTTATGGTTGCTCCTCCGTGGCGTGATCATAGTATTTATTGGAATATGTTATTACTGTTGAAGCTTTTCTCTCATCATAACTTTTCATTGTGTCTCATTGGCTGTCTTAATTGCTAGTGTCTAAGATGGTTTGATACCCTAAATTGAGGTATGTCTTGAAGTTTACAGACTCTTTAAATTGAAAATGTAGCATCCTGTTTTGTTAATAATAATTAATGCACAATACCAGTAAATAAGTCAAAGAGACATGATTCTTTAATCTGTAGACGCTCAATATTTGGAAGGTTTCTTTGTAGATTATGTATGGAAATGTAACTGCTACAGTCAAACCTACTTTAACAACAACCTGTATAGAAAGACCACCTGCCTACAAAGACCACATTTTTTGTTTCCCTTGAAAGTAGTTTCAAATTGAAACCTATACCAAAGGACCCGGTACATAAAAACGACCTGCTTTAATATAAAGACCACTTTTTGACTCCCTTGTGCAGTCTTCATATTCAGGTTTCACTGTATTATATCAAACAACCCATAAAAGAGGAATTATTCTTTGTTTTCTATGTTTGAGCAATAAATGGTGCACAGTTTAATACAAATAATGCAATACACTGTATCAACAATAAGAAATTGTGAATAACTGGCTGCAATCTAGAGCACTATCATGATATCCGTGGTTTTGTTTTCAGGAGAATGAACGTCTGTTTGGTGAGGTCAAGACGTTTCAGGCAGGCAACAAAGAGAACGAGGCAAGGATGTTCAAAGAGAACCAGAGACTACAAACAGAAGTTGGCAACTTGAGGTATGGAAGAACTTGTTGTTGCTTCAGTCACCTGTTTATAAAGACCTCTTGTTTTACCCTAATTGCTTCCCATGATCAACGTTTCTTGCTAACACTTTATATCTCTAGTTATTAGCCATGTGGCTGTACAGATTGATTATAATTTTGCTGTAAATGGTTATTACCCAGTCTAACCTGTTATAATGACCACCTGTATAAAAACACCTAAGGTCTATAAAGGTTGCTTATTTTGTATCCCCTGATCATCAATGGCTCTCCTTGAAACCTTAATGAAATGACCCTGGCTATAGAGACAACCCACATGTTAAGACTGCCGTTAGCATCTGCCTCAATAGGTCTGTACATACAGGTTTGACTCTATAGAATGACTGAACTTTCACAGATTACAAGAATGAAGCGCATGCTTCAAGTTGAAGCAAAGTAATTTGGATAGTGCTGTGGAAAGGAGGTGTCTATGCTGCGATGTAGAGGTGTTGTGATCAAGAGGTTGCATACTTGACTGGAGATGTGAAGGTCTTGAATGTGTCCAATCCCCAGCACATCATACCAAGGCATTACCGGGGTAATAATATATCTGTATAGCGCTTAGAGACATCATCGATGTATTTAGCGCCATACAAAAGCGGAATATAATTATAATTATCATTAAATTATTGCACTAAGCACTGATGTACTACAGTAGTATTGTTGTTGCTGTTGTTTTTTATGTTATTATTGTTGTTATTGTCGTGATTGTAGATGATTACTCTTGCTTTTATTTATTTATAGGGAGCTGATGGAGATGAAGGATAGAGCCCTGAGGAACAAAGGTATCATCACAGGTGATAGAATACAACAGGAGATAGCAGCAGGGAATACAGCTGTGTTAGGAGCGGGCAAGATAGCAGAATTACAGGCAGACGTCAAAGAACATGAGGTAAAAAATGAAGCTAAGCTAAGCGGTCACCGTGGCCCTAAGGATGTTGGCTCCACAAACATATTCAAACCATTTTTTCCTATCTTGAGCGATTCTTGTGAGAGAGAAGACCAGACAGCAAGAGAGATTCACCAAGAAGCTTGATTTAAAACCATACCTGTATTAGTATTATTCTCTTTATGATCAGGTCTCTGAAGCGTCTCTAAGAGCAGAAACAAGACGACTGACCCAAGAGAAGAAGGAACTAGATGATCACATTGAACAGCTTGTGAGAGAGAGAGAAGACCAGATAACAAGATTAAAAACCTTTATTTATCTATAATACTATAATTAATCTCTTTATGATCAGGTTTCTGAAGCATCTCTAAGAGCAGAATCAAGACGGCTGACCCAAGAAAAGAAGGAACTAGAGAATCACATTGAACAGCTTGTGAGAGAGAAGACCAGACAGCAAGAGAGACTCAGTACCATGAGAGATGGCAAACATATTGAGTTCAAGGTGAGATGCAGTCAGGGTTTCCTTTCAAAAGGGACAAGTCTTGTATATTTAAATACATTAAAAAAAATCCTCTAAAATCTACACAAGATATTAAACTAGTAGGATAAGGGAGAGCATACAGGGAAATGAACTTCACACCAAGACTTGCACTCAAGTCAAGTTTGAGAACATGTGTTCAAGTTGGTTTAGCCTATATTTAGAGCCTGTTTGAATTGCCCTAGTTCTTTCCAGAGGTAATACATGTATGTAGGCTGATGTTTTGAAGCTATTCAACTCGCATTGAACCCCAAAACATACAGAGCAATGTAAAAACATTTAAAATGCTTAGCCAGGACCGATAATTATTGTACAAATAATACACATCAGTGAGGGCATTAGTAAGAATTACCCACACGAGGTACCTTTGGAACAGTCTAACCTGCCTGTTTTGAAGGTACCAAGTGTGGGTAGTTTTACTAATGCACGAACAAAATGATGTGTATTATTTGTTTTTTAAGATTGTTTTATTTGTTTTATAAAATTATGTTTACTAATATGATTTTGATAATGACCGTTCATTAACATTGGATAATGACCGGTCATTACCCAAATTACGCCCGATTACGTGTTAGGCAAAATAAACGCATGGTCACGTGTACGCTTTCAACCAATCATTTGATTAGGATCCATGTCATCATCTTATAACAACTAAAAACCATATAATTTTCAGGACCTCCAGATGAAGTATGAGCGTGAGATGGAGTCCCTCCAGAAGAAGGTGCGATGGTATACAGAGAACCAAGAGCTCTTGGACAGGGATGCGGCAGCTCTTAAGATGAAAGATGATGAAATAGCAGAGCTCAAAGAACAACTCAAGAATGGTCCTAATAAGGTAGATCCAAATAGGCTTTGTTTGTGTGTAATCAATATACAGTCCCACTATTGTAGCACTTGCTTTGTTGGTATGAATTTCAAAGACTTATTTGAATATGAAAGTATAACAACAACAAGATTTACAGTAGGCTTATGGTTGCACCATTTGAGACAGGGGGGGGGGGGTGATTGGGGAGTCCTGAAAATGAATGTGAGTAATCTTTTTTTCTTGAGAATGTGTGTGTAGTCCTGAATAGGACTGGTGGTGATCATTCTTGAGCTTATGGTTCTAAAGACAACTATAGCGCCGGTTGGAGAGAATGGGTAATAGGAGTGGCTTGTCGTTTCGAACAGGTTGACTATCCGTTGTCAAGATTAATGAATGTTTCATCAATTATAGTGATTATGACAATATGATGGCAGTGTTGATAGTGATGGTGGTGATAGTATTGGTGATAATGCTGCTGATTCTAATACTGCTGGTAATGATGATGATGATGATCAATACATTTTAATAAACAATATATATTCTGTGATATCCTTTGTATTCTTACAGTTACCTTGAAATGTTATACTTGGACTAAATTTGAGGTTTTGCGTGTTTCTCACAATATAACGATTTAATTGTGCGTCTTCATATCTCAGCTAAACAGCAAGAGCATGGAGGCCAAGAGAAGAGCAAGAGAAAGAGCAGCTGATGCTAAGAAGATACAGGATCTAGAGAGACAGGTATGTCAGGACATGTTTGCTGATTACAGTCAGTTCTTTTAGCTGATTTTATCAGGGTGTATATGTAGGATTCAATGAAAGGAACATCCGATGTCATTTACTATGAATATCATTTTCATTGAAAGATTTAGCCATCTTCAAATTCTATATCTTTATCAACAAAATATGATAAGAGCTCAGAGTAAAGAGAAAACTTAGATAAGTTATGATTGTTGATAAAGTGGATAATGTTGTCTTTGTTGATATAAAAATACCAACATAGTGGGTATGAATCAGTGGTAGTAAAATTGAGCCCACCCTTGCTGATTTCTCATATTACTTTTGACTCTTGAATGGATGTTGGGACTGCAACTTCTTATACCTGCATAAGACATAATTTAAGCTAGGAAATATTTGATTCATGTCTAGGTCCGAGAAATGAACGACGTCATCAGAAGACGTCACCCCAACTCTCTGCCTGCCCTCATCTACGCTGCTGCCTCCACCTCGTCTCCACTCCCAGCTGATGTCAAAGGTCAGAGGTCAGCAGAAGGTCAGCCAAGGTCAATCACCTTTCTGGAGGATAAGGTCAAGAGGTTGGATAGGGAACTGGAAGGGAAGGAGGAGGAAAGTAAAAGAGGGCTCCGAGTGGTTGAGCAGAAGTACAATGCTATGAAGGTAAATTGACCATATGATTTAATTGCATCTGATGCATAATAACTTTGAAAACTTATGTGTACATAAGCACTGTATGTTGTGCAATCATGTAGCAAAGCTTTTTATTTGAAGTGCCTAAGTAATTGTCCTTATAACAATTTCCAAGTTGATTTTCACAGTAACATAACATTCAAATGGACTAATAAAACATTGATGTCATTGTAAGTCTGCAGATTAACAAGCATTGTTGGAAAAACCCTTGACTATAATACAATTCTCACCCTGGAGAGTAACCTCTGTGGGCTACACTGTACATGTTATTTGGGCTTGTATGTGTAGATGAAGTGTCTGTATCACAACAAGAAGTTCCAATATCTTTTCATCCCTCTCAACATTTTCATGAATCAGGTGAGATATGAAGACAGAATCAACTCTCTAGAATCACAAGTAGAGCAGTATGAGACTGGTAGACAACCCCAGTCACGTCCCCACACCAGTGTAACAGCACTGCAGAAGGAGCTGGATGGTGTCAGAGAAAGGAACAGGAACCAGCTCCAGGAAGTGGAGAAAGAGAACAAGGATCTGAGGAGGAGACTGGCTAAGGCTATATCATCAGCTATGAGTGGAGGAGATGGAGGTGGAAACGATGGACAGATAGGCAGAGGATTGAGTGAGAAGGAACTCCAAGGAAAGCTCTCACATTTGGCTTTGTAAGTTTGCATTTTCAATAGATTTCAAATATTGCCTATTTGTTAGAACTGTGGGATACAACCAAATTTGGATAATATCACTGTCTTGGGAAGAACTCTACCCCCCCCCCCCCCCCCCATGTTTACAAAAATATCTTGGTGAAAATAATTGCCCAAATCCATGTACATTGGATCTTTACAAATGTATGTAAACAAATGAATATATTAGTGTGTATTTTTACCTAATTTCAGTGCAGTATGTATACTCCATAGCTTACCCCTGTGTATAAGACTACTCTATCAGCCCTGTTGCACTTGAACCTTCATTACTTGAAAACATCACTCAAGCAAACTGAATTGTCTATTAATACATTGCATCTTTGTTTATGTGGAACCGGTGTTGCTGAGAAAATTCAAGGTTTTTGTCTCGCCTGCGTAGCAAAAAAGCTAGACATAGGCGCCGCTTTTCCAGTGACGGCGACGGCGGCAACGGCGGCGACGGCGTCAACGTCAAAAACTTAACCTAAGGTTAAGTTTTTGAATTTTTGATATAATTTTGAAAGTATAAGTTCTTAGTCAATGGAACTTGGACTATAGGGTTATCAAGTATCCCCAATCATGTGAGTAGAATTTCAGGTCACAAAGTCAAGGTCAAAGGTCATTTTAGGTCAACAAACTTTGACTTTGTTGTGGCATCAACATCAAGATTTTGAATTTTTTAGCATATTTTCAAAATTGATTGTTCAATTTCCATGAAACTTGTACCCAAGGGTTATCAAGTATCACAAATCATATGAGACAAATTCCAGGTCACAAGGTCAAAGGTCAGTAGACTTGGATTATGTTTTCACAACTTAATATGAGAATTAATAATTTTTTTTATTAATTTGTTCATATTTCATTCAAGTTATCGATAGTGGTACATTTACATGTGATAGTAAATAATTCTTCTGATGATTCTTAGTCAATATTCACTTCAAAATGTGATTATATTTAGAGGATTTCATTTTTGGGGCCTGCTAATGGGCCACCATGCCCATAAATAATGTCCCAACCTCAATTTTTCATCATATCGAATTACGTAATGCAGGCGAGACCGCCGAGAGCGTTTCCCTTGTTTCATTTCTCTTTCACACACTCAGCATTTATATTTAGTCGAAACCTTCAAACTTGCTCATAAAGTATAAGGATATATATATTTTTGCAGTACAACTGCTAATTGGTTTGTTATGTTGCTAAATCCTTTTAATTCTATCATTCCATGCAGAGAGCTTGGTGCTAAGGACAAGGAGCTGGAGCTACTGAAGGCTACTGTTGATAGGTTGATGGAAGAGAGATTCCATGCAATGAATGCAGCAGAGAGTAATAAAGGTACATCAAAATGCTGGACTGCTATTCATTTCAGGGCCCCATTTCACAAAACTTGTCATCAGTGACAAATGACAGTTGTTGTTAAAAGCTAGTGAAATCCTTGCTTCTGATTGGTTATCAGCAGATTTGTCACTGATTTTTGTCATTTGTCATTGAAAAAAGGGTTTGTGAAACAGAACTTTCTGGCAGAAGTATTCTAGTCAGTATTTTAGTCAGTTTGGGAATAAGATAAAATGAACTTTGGTATTCAGGTTCAGGTGCGTCTATCAGCTAATTACTTGTACTTAAGTTCAAGAAAGCTAGCGAGTGTACATAAGCACTAGCAGGGGGTGCATCATAAATAGATACAGTTGAGCTGTGCAAATGAGAGTGACAAGTAGAAATAATTCTGTTACTGCAGAAAATGATCATCATAATATACAAATAATAAATGGTTATGAGTTCAATAGTGCGAATATTTTCATGAGTTGAAAGATTAACATTCTATTCAACGAGACGTCAGCCGAGTTGAATAGAATTAACGTTAATCTTTCAACGAATAAAAATATTTACACTATTGAACGAATGAAAAACATTCAACATCAAAGAAGATCTAATAGAACGTTAATCAACAAATTATGCTTTACTCCTTATATTTATTGAAGTTGGAGTCAAGCCTTCTCGATTACATACATTCAGATTGCCTTTGCGTCAGATACACGCAGGGATACGCGCACGGCAGAGAGGTACGCAGTCTGCATATAACCAAAAATGCACTCTGCATATAACCAAAAATGCACGCCCGTGCAATATAACATCTATTGAATATCATGCGACCTACAATCCTCCAATCAAATGACAAGGATCCACGTAGGTGTTGTATAATGTAAAAATATGGCACCTGTAGAGATATTGGACGCCTATACAACAATGGCTATTGAATCCTACTCAAATTTTCCGCTTCTGCTTTCGTTTTTTTTTTTAATATAGCGCTTAAAGGCACACTGTCCTACTTGTAGCTACTTGCTCCCTCTATATAGAAAACTTCCCAAATCGGTGCCTGTTGGTCCCCTATGATCCTCTTTTTCTTATGTTAAATGAGAGCTGAGTTAATGAGATAGCCACCTGTCACATTGACCTCGATGGCTCACTGGGTGGCCAATCCTTTCTGGCTGAAGTATTAAAGCCTCCCTTTAATACATCTACAATGTCTCTACGATGTCTCTAAGCACTTTACAGATATACTGTTACCCCGGTCATTGGATTCAATACTTGCCCGCACACACTGTGTACTCAATCTTTGAATTATAGTTCTATTAGTTTCTAAGGAGCACATATGTATATGTTTTTGTGTCATTTCCTTCATGTTGAACTAACTTTTTACAAAATGTACTTCCTGGATTTAGGTAAGACCAAGAAGTTGAAGAGACAAGGGAGTAAATCAGAGTTGGGAGAGGAGCAGGGTGTAGAGACCAAGCCTTATGTACCAGGGAACTTCACAGGATCTCATATCTCAGATGTTCTAATGGAAAATGAGAGACTTAAACATCAGGTAGGGTTATTATTTGACCTGCAAAAACAGAAATGTAATTAGAATGCTGTTTATTTTTATATTTGATACTTCATATTATTCCTTCTGAAATTTTATCATGGATAATTAGATGCTAAAACAAAGGGTCAGGTTTTATGCTCTTTTAGCTAAAAGAACTACATGTAGTAACACGATCAGAACACTAATTATTTAAGGGGTAAGTGAAAATAGTGCTTCAGGTAACCCTCCCTTTCAAGAAAAATGTGTTCCTTGTACAAGCTTCTGACAAACATATAGTTCAGTTTTAAAAATTGTTTTTCTGCTCTTTTTTAATGTACAATGCATATTGATTTGGTACTCTTGGAGTGCACTTTCTTAAAGGGGAATAATTAATCCTTGGATATAAAACTATAGAGATTCTGACTTAATATGATTCATTGGCCTAAGTTTGGGCTAGCTCCATGAAACTAAACTATTCTCTCTACATTGCCTCTTTTTGTATATGTGTTCTAGCTTGATGATGTATCATTAGAGATGGATCAACATAGGTTGCGTCTCCATGCATCGCTGGCCGAGGCAGAGAGCGCCACCAGACAAGCCAGGGAGAAAGCAGCTGAGGAGATGGCCTTGATAAGATCACACCATCAGATGGAGGTTGAGAGGATGAAAGCTGAGAGAGCGATGGTGATGGGAGATTCTAAGATGGCGAGGCTCAATAGTCAGGTTGAGTCACACCAGGTGAGTGGTCTTGATGAATATGAGGGTCCTAGGACACCTACCCCCTGAACATCCATCCCCCGGATAACCACCCCCAGTCAACTACCCCCTAGGACAACTACCCGTTACGACAACCGTCCTCTAGGACAACTATCCTAGGGGGTAGTTGTCCGGTGGGTAGTTGTCCTGGGGGTAGTCATCCTAGAGGGTGGTTGCCCTAGGGGGTAGTTGTCCTAGGGGGTAGTTGACTAGGGGTGGTTATCCGGGGGTGGATGTCCAAAGGGGTAGGTGTCCGGATACGGAATATGAGATATGATAAAACAGGAAACCTTTGGACATTGAGAGAATGAAAGCTGAGAGAGCGATGTGATGGGAGATTCTAAGATGGTGAGGCTCAACAGTCAGGTTGAGACCCATCAGGTGAGTGGTCACAATAAATATGAGATACTATAAATCTGGAGACTTTTGTAACATAAGACTTTCACAGATTGTTACAGACTACCTCTTGCGGCAAGATGTTTTTTTCGAATCCTGATCACATCGATAACGATCTGTTTGGATCCAGAAGAGCCTAAAATCTGTGTTAAAGAATATGAGCTAATGCCCTGTTGGATCCAAAGAGACGAATGATTCGATTGACCTGTGTAAATCTTAAAGCCTGTCTGCACTAGTTTGGCCAGGAGGGATTAGACCTCCCTGTGTGGTCACTGAGAGGTGTTTATCTCATCACATCAGCTCTCAATTAACATAAGAAAAAGGGGACCATGGGGGACCATCGGATACTGCTTAGGAATTGTTTGCTATATAGAGGTCGCAAGTAGCTACAAGTAGTGCAGTCCCGCTTTAACCACTCCCATGTTCACCAACTTGCCGATGTGAAGGAGACATTCCCAATGTTGATTATGATTGGTTGGAACTTGGGTTACTCGATTAGCCCAACACCTGTTTACAGAATGATGCACCTGTTAATGTTCTCCTGCAGGTGATGGTAAGAGAGCTCCAAGACCAGCTGAGTGAAGCTCGTCTGGAGGTAGACCGTCTCCAGGGCTCCAGGGTGAGGGAGCGTGTGATGGAGACACAGGTGGAGCAACTCAGACAGGAGCTCAGAGAGGCCAAGGAGAACCACTCACCGGTAAGTTTGGGTTTAAATGGTATGCATCCATCAGAAAATGAAATGTAATTTGTGTATCATTATAAATGATAAAACCATCCCCCCCCCCCCCCCCAAGAAAAAAAAAAAAAAAAAATATTCAGATGGTTGTGGGTTAAGGAGCACTGGGGGGGGGGGGGAATTATGCTCCAAATTTTGATTTGAATCGTTTGTTTGTTTGTATCCATTTTGTTGTCTGTTCTTATTTCTCTTTCTATTCTCTTGCCTCTCTCTCTACTATGTGTATCTGTATGTCTGCCCTGCACCTATCTCTCTCTCTCTTCTATTTCTCACTTTGTTGAAACCATTTTCCCTTTCTCCCTCTCTTCCTTCTAAATCTCTAATAAAGTTGTCTTTCTATTTGTCCCTGTTTGTTTTCCTGTTAGACCCCTCTCTTTACCTGATTTGTTATGTCATATCATTCTACAGGAGATGAAGCATTTTGAAGCACTGCAAGCCAAGATAGGAGCACTTGAAAGCAGGTATGGTTGCATTACGTTTTGCCTAGATCAGTGATTGTGTTCTGTTGTGATAAAGGTGAGTTCTGGTCATCCAATTGCATTGTGAAAGAAAAGGTGTGGAATGGATCAGAAACAGTTGATCATGTAGCATATAAGTATTGGTGTGCACTGCTAGGTTCTGGAGTCATCAAAATCATAATGAATTTGGCCAAGTCTTGGTAAAGTAACAAGCACTGTACACAGAAATCTATATATGGGACAACACACATGGAGTCTGGGCTAGTAGTACCTTGATTTCCTTGTCTTTCTATGCTCATTACTCAGCCAGTATACATTTTCTTCCAAAATTGTTTGGCACATGTCATTTATTTGTAATCTTGAACATTCAGTGTAAGTTTCATTTGATTCTGTGAGAATTAATTTTGTAGTGATGTCATAATTGTTAATAGCACATCTGTGTATCCCAAAATGACTTGACTTTGTTGTTTCCACTTTTAATATAAATACTAATATACAAACCAAACAATGACGTTTAGAAAATGAATTTAACCCTCACTACTTAAAACATGAAGCGGATAAAGATATCAGATAATCAGATAATCAAGTTTATTCCATTCATCATAAAAAAAATTTAGATACAATAACATACAAAATCACAAGATACATAGTCAAAATAAACAAACATTACATAAGATAATAGTACAAAATAAGGTGATCTGGACAAAAACATAGCAAAAGTGAGTATTTATGTGAATGAGGAGGCAGCTAGAAAGGAAGGAAATGCCTTATTGGTGCTGCCACCTACAAAAAAAAACTGAAAATTTGAAATTAGGATAAAAAGAGAGTAAGAGTACAAGACCAAATTGAAGATTTACAGAATAACTACATTGTACAAGCATATTTACCCAAAAGAATAACAACAAACAAAAACTAACAACAAAAAAGATTTGTTTTTGTTTCTTACATTGACAGCAAACAAAACAACCAAACTAAACAAAACGACAAAACAATCAACAACAACAACAACAACAAAAAGAAACCTGATGAAACATTGCTAATATATCTACTGAGTAATAAAGTTCTTTTACAGATGACACTGTAATACAAGGATAAAAAAAAACTTTCATTCCAAGAAATATCCAAATTTGGTTAAAATCAACACAAAATATTTTTGCAGTATTCAATGATTTCCTGCCTTGAAAATAACTGCAAATCAGCAAAACTTCAAGAAGTGACCGGATAATTGTATCCCTTTTTTTTCTTTTCTTCCCAGACATACCCAACGTGACAAAGACCTGCATCACCTGGTAGAAAGAGCTACTCACAGCGCTACGGCAGAGAAGGACCACGAGATCTTGACTCTCAAAGGGCTCCTGGCATCCAAGAATATGGAGATCCAGAGGTTCCGGGTGGAGCTGGAGGCAATCCTAGAGGTTCTTAGGGAGCTTCAACGACAGGGAGTAGTTCTACCGTTGGACAGCCAGACGGTTCACTCCATTTATGACACGTATAGATGATGTGACTTGACCCAACCAGCTCAAAACCAGAATAAGGCAAAAGAAATCGAAGCTGATCATTCAAAGGCCTATGAGATAACATAACATCATCACATGAACATATCGTGTGTTCAGAGCCAGAAGGACATTAGCTCTGTGAACCGTCTGGCTGTCCAACGATAGAACTACTCCCTGTCGTTGACGCTCCCTATGGACACTCACATACAAATAACATATCATCTATGTGTGTTATAAATCGAGTGAACCATCTGGCTGTCCAACGGTAGAACTACGCCCTGTCGTTGACGCTCCCTTATAGACACTCACATACATATAATATACGGTATCATCTATGTGTGTCATAAATGGAGTGAACCGTCTGGCTGTCCAATGGTAGAACTATTCCCTGTCATACAAATAACATATCATCTATGTGTGTCATAAATCAAGTGAACCGTCTGGCTGTCCAACGGTAGAACTACTCCCTGTCATTGACGCTCCCTATGGACACTCACATACAAATAACATATCATCTATGTGTGTCATAAATCGAGTGAACCGTCTGGCTGTCCAACGGTAGAACTACTCCCTGTCGTTGACGCTCCCTATGGACACTCACATACATATAACATATCATCTATACGTGTCATAAATCGAGTGAACCGTCTGGCTGTCCAACGGTAGAACTACTCCCTGTCATTGACGCTCCCTATGGACACTCACATACAAATAACATATCATCTATGTGTGTCATAAATCGAGTGAACCGTCTGGCTGTCCAACGGTAGAACTACTCCCTGTCATTGACGCTCCCTATGGACACTCACATACAAATAACATATCATCTATGTGTGTCATAAATGGAGTGAACCGTCTGGCTGTCCAACGGTAGAACTACTCCTGTCGTTGACGCTCCCTATGGACACTCACATACAAATAACATATCATCTATGTGTGTCATAAATCGAGTGAACCGTCTGGCTGTCCAACGGTAGAACTACTCCCTGTCATTGACGCTCCCTATGGACACTCACATACAAATAACATATCATCTATGTGTGTCATAAATGGAGTGAACCGTCTGGCTGTCCAACGGTAGAACTACTCCTGTCGTTGACGCTCCCTATGGACACTCACATACAAATAACATATCATCTATGTGTGTCATAAATCGAGTGAACCGTCTGGCTGTCCAACGGTAGAACTACTCCCTGTCATTGACGCTCCCTATGGACACTCACATACATATAACATATCATCTATACGTGTCATAAATCGAGTGAACCGTCTGGCTGTCCAACGGTAGAACTACTCCCTGTCTTTGACGCTCCCTATGGACACTCACATACAAATAACATATCATCTATACGTGTTATAAATCGAGTGAACCGTCTGGCTGTCCAACGGTAGAACTACTCCCTGTCGTTGGTGCTCCCTATGGACACTCACATACAAATAACATATCATCTATACGTGTCATAAATGGAGTGAACCGTCTGGCTGTCCAACAGTAGAACTGCTCCCTGTCGTTGACGCTCACTCACATACGATTAACATATCATAGTCACATATTTTCTTTACAAAAATAGTCTCCACACAACTGAACGAATCCAATCAGATAAAAGTAAGGTATCAATCGTCACAAATTGTCAATATGCAAGAGCTGTCTAATTAAATTAATGATGATGAATATGAGAACATATCACATTACTTTACTTGTGAAAATTGCATATGATGAAATTATGAGGCATTGCTGTATGTAAGTACATCATGTTTTTCTTACAATCCATTGCATGTGGAACTAAGCCTAACACCTTGAACTTAAATCAGATACACATGTCTTCTATTCAACCGCTGCAATCTTACTCTGTAACCAAACCGCTGTCTTGTAAATAGATCTGTTTTTTCTTTTCTTGATTTTTTCAATACTAAGTGCAATTATTGTAAATACAGGTACATTTTAATGATTTATTTATTTGTAAAATTTGAAGTTCAGGATTAACATTGCCTCTTGCATTTGTGTTTGTAAATAAAATCCCTATTTCATGGTTAACATTGCCTAACTGTCTTTCCGTATTCATTATGTCGAGTATGCATTTTCTGGAGTTACATCAAATATTGAGTGTTTGTAAAAGTGAAAACAAATTATGTGGAAGAATAACTAGAACAGAGAGGAAATCATCTTTAACAATATGACTTTTAAAGTCTAAATAGGGTACAAATTTACAAACTGCTAAATTACAAATTTGTTTACAAATTTAGTTTTGTTTCATAGACTGTTCCTATGCTTGTGTACATTTCTCTCCATTTAGTCATTTTACTTTTTATACAAACATTTATGAAGTATTAGGGGGAAATTTAGTGATAATGTACTACTTCTCTATTTACTTTTCAAAATAAGTTCAAGAATGTTTCTTTCACAATTGCCAGCACTCATGATGCTTCCTTTCCATTTACTCTCTCTCTCTCTCTCTCTCTCTCTCTCCCCCCTTCCCTCTCTCTCTCTCTCTCTCTCTCTCTCTCCCATCTCTCTATTTATCTATCTAGGTCTCTATTACATCCCATCTCACTCTTCCAATTTTTTCCCCTTCGTCTTTCTTTCTCATTTCTATCTCTCCACCTCTCTCCCTCTCTTTATATCCCTGTCCCTCCCTCTCACTCTCTTTAACTAAGCACCTATCTATTGATTCTCTACAAACCAAAATAGAGAGAGATTGCTTTCAGATGGTGGGATGGGGGTGGGGGATGACACATTACAGTAAGAAGAAGAAAAAAGAGGCGGAGAGAGAGAGAGAGTAAAAATCTGAAATGAGAGGGAGAGGGAGAAATTATTTAATGTAGAATCTGATATGAAGTGGGACTTTAATAGTGAGTAAGTAAAAGAGAACAAGTGATGGTGGTGGTGGTGGTGGTGGTGATAGAGATGCATAGATTGGTTAGCAGAATAGAGCAATAATTACAGGGAGAGAGAGAGAGAGAGAGAGAGAGAGAAGGGGGGGGGGGGGTAATTGATGAACCTATAATGCAAGACGTCTGTAGAGGATGTATGCTCGTATTGAAATTGAATGGATGGAGACAGGAGCCTGGTGTAAAATTTTGATACATCTTTATAACAACGGTCCATGTAAAAGAACTTGCAAACAACAACAAAAAAGAAACAATCGAAATATCATGCTGCAAACGTACAAGTATAAAACAAACCACATAACATACTGACAGCGCTTAAGCTTCATAAGGTTACATATACATGTATATATACCGGTAAGGTTCTTGAAGGCGTAACGTTCATTTTGATTTGAAAACGAACAGAAGTAAAACTTAGTTAAACTTAAACATCTGAACCAATATTAATTCCTAATAATTCCCTGTTTTACAATCCCAAACAGCTGAATAGTGAGTGGTATGAGATCAGAAATGATTTCAGATCACTTTCCATATATCTGTCTCCTCTCAATCATAGTAAATAATGTGCAATTGTTTGTTATCAATGATTTTCCAATACAGTATGAACATTATCAATTTCTCGCAAATAAATTCAGTGTATTGGATAATACTTTATGTACAAGAAATATGTCACAGTGTACTGCAGATGGACATTTGTTATGAAGTTTAGTATTGAATTGATATCGCTTACGTTCAACGTCACATTCAATAGTCCATATAATGACTGCTATGTCGCCCTGTCATACTTTATACTGCAACGCCGAACTCGTGTATTGGATTATTGCAATATATTGTTCACATTAGTCTTATAAACAGACGAAGTACCTGCTTTTAAAAGCGAATTTCAATTTTAGGTTTTGTTATTCTAATGCACAAAAATTAAATTTTAAGACAACGACAACTGTATTTTTCGATAGGACTAACCACGTTCACTGTAGAGTCAATAGTTTGTGACATAACCACGATGTAAAGGATTAATGTAAATTATGATAAAACAAACTTGAATATAATCAACATAACATTTCATAACGATCGGTATTTGTTTATATAATGAAACACTTCAGTCAGAATTAAAGCAATCGTAGGGCTTCAAATCATAACAAAACACAATCGCAACTAATTTCGAAAAATAGTCCTTCGGGCAATTTAATTGCCCTTGTACGTCTCATTTTGAAATTTACGACCATTACAATGATATATTACGTAATCGGAACATGAATTCTATGGGAAATTCATTAGCGTATCGAAATTGTCCCTCGGTTGATTTCTCGAAAGTAGTTACGATCGTTTTACAAACACACAACAACAAACATATTACCGTCTACTTCGAACCAGAATGGCTTAACTCACAAGAGAGCTAACGACCTTCTGATTCTCTGCGAGCGAGTCATCGTAAGCAAGGTATTAATGCTACCCAGCGTAAGAATATACGCCCATCTCACTGTATATAATGAGATTTATTTGATTTTTTCATGAATAAGAATTTGTACATTTACAACCTTATGATACAAATAGCAATAAGATGAATATAAGTTCTTTGCTGATAATAAAATAGTTTGTACAAGATAATAAGAATAAAAGCTTGCACCGGGCAAGTTGCGTGATTCAAATAAACAATATATAATACAGACCACATCTACTCTGCATAGTCACCTACAACAAATAATCCCTCCCTCAAATGAAGGATTCATTCACGTTTAGTCTTTCTGTTTAAAGCTACCTATCTTTATCATCGTGCATCAGAAAGACAAAAAGACAAAACTGAACTAATGAAAGTCTAATATGATGCATTTCGATCCTGAAAATCCACAGGAAAGAGAACACATCAAGCCATTTAAAATAAATCAAATAAGTTCTTTAAAAAACATCTCGAATTCGCAAACTCAGTAGTCATCCGTCTACATCAGATCATCTATGCACAAGATTAAGAGTAGCACAATGCAATGTTTTAGAGATTATTTAGTAATCACAATGGTTACATTATAACGATGCACAATGAATACTAACTGAGAATATAAATATTCGCTGAACTTCACATAATATGATTATTTTCGTTCCTTCTTTCTTATTACGGCGTACATACGTATCGAGACGATAAATTCTTGCATAAATTACACACATTCCTTTTTTGTACAAGTTGCTTTTTGGTATGGTAGATGTCCATACTATACAATGGAAGACAGGCCTTCTGTACAAGCGGTAACCATGGATACTACACTACATCATTAATTTTATCATAGAACTATGACAATGATCAGTATCAAAAAAATGAATCTCTTGTCCAATTATTGTCGTTTTCGTCATCATCTTGAAGGACGTCCGTTTGGGGGTACCGCCATTGTATTCGAATACATGTTGGTCGTTATGTCGAAATATAGTTTTCTTCTATACACATTTTATTGCTGACATAATAAAAAAAAAATGTATTTTAACAACTTTACTTTTAACAAATTGAAATTGAAATTGACATGAGTGTACAGAAATAAAGTTGTTAGCATGGCAAACTACCTCTCACAATTATTGATGATGCTGATGCATTTAAACATTTCATAATTTTGCTCTTCAGCATAAAGAAACATTTAGAAAAACTTTCGACAAACTTATATCAAAGAATTGGTGGACATTGCATTTAAAATAGGTAGAGGCAGTGGCGGATCCAGGGGGGGGCCCGGGGGGCCCGGGCCCCCCCCCCCTTGAGAAAAAAATCATGTAAAATCACGTGATTTTTACCTTTTTTGGGGGTTGGGCCCCCCCCCCCCCCCCTGGCGCTCAAGGGGGGGGGGGTGCAAATTGAATTTTTTTTTGAGGATCAAAAAAAACGGGGCCCTGTATTTTATGGACAGCGTTTCACGAAACCGTCTCAAGTACAAGTCCGACGACAACCCATAGAAACGCGTGTATTGCAATTAACACATGTTCGAATAGGATGTCGACTAAACTTGTACTTTCGATGGTTTCGTGTAGGTTTCCCTTTGCCTCCCTAACAGATCACAGTAATGAATTTATATTGTCATCGGAAATTTTAATTATCATAATACGGTGGTAGATCCACGAGATAGATCCACGAGCATAATTATGCACCAGCCTAAATATCGAATCAAATATTATCTTTAATACAAAGTTATTCAATTTATCTGTAAATGTATGGATATATTAAAACTATTCCATATACCCTATACTACTTCTGATTTACCTTGGACATTGATAGACTAGCAGGAATGGCAGTCTCTTATTAACATTATACAATTTATAACCATTCTCTTAGTGATATTGGCTGTATTTTTTTAAGAGTTCCATGTTAAATAAAAAAAATTATTCACTCTTCCCCTTCCACAATTGGAAGTTACACTTTGGCTCGTGTAAGGTGTAATAATAATAATGTACGTACATTTATATAGCGCATTTTTAATATACATGCTCAAATGCGCTTTTCAGTTATATTTTTAAGAGAAGAGGTGAGCTTTAAGATAATTTCTGAAGGTATTGACAGTATTGTTTTGTTGTCCTAGTAATGCTTCTCAAAACGCCTTGGAAACCAAGTTGACTGGCAGACCATCTTGCAAGGCTTTTGGTGAACAAAGGTGATGTAAAAGCATAGCAGGAGTTGCTGCCTGCAGAATCTTTGCAAACAACCTCTAACAGCTTAACGGGTGTATCTGCCGTGCCTCAGCGTTCTGTATCTACCTGCTTTACAGTGCAAGTATCGTCGTTCGTCTCTTTAGTTAGCCATCTCAATAAGGAACACAATTCTATCAAGGTTGTATCGTCTTCATCTCGCATCTGTATTACGCATGTACATGTCAATCATTTCTCTTCCACAAGAAAAGGTTGGTCACCATCAAAATTCAGAAACCAACACTTCTTGCTCCAGATATCAAAAATAGTTTTGCTCCTTTCTAGGTTATTATGCAGAATTCAGAAGACAAGTTGAACTCTTGCATTTACAACCATGTCACGTCCCGTTTAGCTACATCGCCGGCTATTATTGCAATTTACTGCAACTTTGCTCCTAACAAAATCTGAAAGATCATTGGAGGAAGTTTTCAATCTCTAATGTAAAACGCATCAAATTTCAGCCGCATCCGGACAGCAGCTGACCATCGAGTTCATCTTCCAGCCTCTGTTTGCGTCTTCAAAGCATCCATGCTCAAACTGTGAAATTAACTTCTCCTTCCAACAAGTAAATTCTTCTAAAACCGCTCGAAATCGAACTGAGCTAAATAGTTTTGCTCTCTGCTGTAATAAATAGAGTAGCATTTAAAATAACAATGTATACAATGTTTTGTTCTATATGAGCTCTTTACGTCATGCTAGTGGTTCCACCATCTGCATAGACTGCCGACCGTTGATGTTAGGAGGGTACGTAGTGGTAGGGATGTATTTATGTTCTATTACTGGCTTGCTATTCCGTCGCTTGTTGTTGCAGCGAAACGCGAATCGGAGTTCCGACATCATTTCGCCGCATAGCGATTTCTGAAAAATGGCAAACAAAAAGGAGATTACATTCAGTAGTGCTATTATAATTTTTTGGTTTAATAACTTACTAACAAAATGTAACCAACACTGCATTGACCTAAACAGATTACCATAAACAAGAGGGGGGGGGGGGGGGCTGTCATTCAAAATATTGAAAATATCGGAGCAGTCATCATCTCATATTTGGACAGCGCAATAGTATAAGTTTAATAAACCCAGAATAATAGTCGCTGGAGCATATATATCATTATTCAAGAAAATTAAGTCGGATCATAAAAACGGTATTCAGGCTACTGAGCCTTCTTCTGGGGTAAATGGGAGGGGCTACATGAACCTACCCTGTCAATCATAGCATTCTGTCTTGATTTCCAGATGAACTCTGCGAAGGCTGCTATAAGACCACACACCAGACCCGTGATAAGGACCAGGAAGATCCCTCCAATGTTCTTCAGACCCAGTGAGTTAGCTTCATCACTCTGACCTGTACTCTTATGACATTGGTCTGTTCTCCACCACTTAGTCTTTAACTCCAGGAGCACATCATCCTCCTGAAGCTGTAGGATCACCTTGGTGATCTCGTCTCGGTAAACCGAACCTGAGGCAGAAATTAATAAATTTATCATCAGCTTTCGTTTTAACACGATCGCGAAACTTTTTTTTTAATCACCCTATAAAACTAATTTCAATGAACATTTGTATAACCTACAGAAATATGCGATCATGGCTATGACATTACGTAAACCGATTATTTTTGCTATAGGAAATACAGGTATTTAAATCATAGAATTGATTTATCGAATGCCTTTGCGATTATATTATTTCTTCCGTTCCAATATAATCATAATTATTAGCGATACATTAAGAAAAAAAATTGTATCAATCAAAGTTTATAAATTGGAAAGCATACTCTTCAGCTAATTGTGGAATCGCTTCAACCAATAAAAGAACCTTACATTTTTAGTTCCGAATATTTTTTTAAAAGTTATCTTACCAAGTGGAGTTCCGATGCCGTAACCTCTTGAGTTGAGCAGCCCTCCAATAGCCGTCAGGTTATTACAATGCTGTGAGATGACGTAATCAGCCATAGCAGACTCCATCAGATAGGCATACTTTCTGTTGTTGAGTACCTGCTGTATCCCGTCATTATACGTGTTTGTAAACACGTGCTGTCGGGAGCTCATGAATTCCCACATCTTCATATAGGTTGGGATCTTAGATCTCTGTGAAGCAAAGCGTAGCAGGTGTAAGGATAATGAATATGATATGTGCATACAAGTTTAAATGATCTCTTGACAAATTATAATGGGCAACTGCTAGAGACTTTGGTGGTGCTCAATTATTATTACCCGGGTTTAGGCATGGGTGTCAGTATGGCGATCTAGCATTTAAGGGAAGTTCCTGCCAGGTACCACTTTACCTCACCTGGGTCGAGTGTGGCACATGTATATTAATGTCTTTCCAAAGGACATTAGTGCCGCAGTGGTACTCGAACAGCGAACCATGTGATTCACAGTCCAGTGACATATCCACTTTAACACGACACCCCCTCGACACCTTTTCCATCTCTTATTTGAAAGATACTCTAGCAATTTCAAAACATCAGTGTCTTATGATTCGGTAACCATTCACTAAATTCTGACATAGTTAAGTGGTACTTGCAAATATTGTTATCAAGTTTAACACTCTCTTATCAATTCATCGCGTCATCTATCACCAGTTATCCTACTTACCGAGAAAAATTCTTCTGTTGATCCTCCTTTCCTGGTGCCATACTCAATGGATGTTTGCTTTGCTAGATCATCAGCCGTCTGGATAGGAGACACCATCCTCTCGACCGTCAGGAAAGCAGCGAGGTTAGCAGTATAGGAGGAGATCAAGATGAGAGAGAAGAACCACCAGAAACCACTCAAAACCCTGGTGGAGAACGCTCTAGGGTTGATTTCAGAACCTTGCTGCATGAGTCCACCGAACGAGAACCAGAGGCAGTTAAAGAAGTTGAACTGATTCTCGACTGTGTCGTAGTCTGGGTTGCATGGGTGCGAGTTGTACCACTCGTAAGGGCTGAATCGCGCCAGGACGAAGAGGACGAAACTGACCAAGAGAAATGCGAGGATGACATAGAGCCAGACATCTGGAGACAGCGGGTTGAGGAAGGAGAAGACGCCAGGGTTCTGGGGTTCAGGAACTCGGAAGAGGATGGTCACACCCAGGTACATCCAGGGTTTGGAGAAGTCAATCACCTTCTCACGGGCGTAGCTGATTGTGAGAGGAGCTGCTGCTAGGTCGGCTCTCTGTAAAGAAAAGGAGGGAGGTTGTATAAGAATTCAATGAGAAAATTGAAATCAAGATTATTTACAAGGGTGTCGATCCCTTAATTTTCGACCCCCACACGGACTTAAATGTGAATCACTATGAATATAGCGCATGTTTCCGAACACTCCTTTTGCAATATTAAATTCATTTCAAGGAAAAACGTGTTTTGCTTTTTGGGGATAAGATTACAGGATATCAAACTAAGTGAAGGCTTTTCAAAAGTTCAAGAACATTTAGGTATACAATAACTCCAAAAGCCTCATCCCACATTCAGAATGAATGAGAGCTAAATAGCCAAAATAAAGTCCCATTGACCACGGGTAGCCTCATCAGTATTTTAATACCGTTCTTCCAGAGGGCCATGAAAAGAAATACGGGTAAATATTCATGATAGATAATACGAAAAATGTATTTTATCTCACCCTTTCGACCAGCTCCCCAACCATGCCGTTCCATTGCCCCTCTGAGATCTCGGAGCCATAGTCTCCATCAGGTACCAGCTTGATGATGTAGTTGAAGGACATATACCTTGAGATATGATCGAGTAGATCAATGATGAAACCTTCAAAGCGAGCATTACCCTCCAGCAGTTCACCGTCAGGACTCTTCCGCCTCATACAGTACGGGGGTTCCTGTAAACAAGCGATCAGGGAGACAAAATAGAAGTGGGAAAGATCCATTAGGTTCAACGAATTTGCAGTTAAAAAAATGTTTATAATGTTATACCAATCACATTACTTGTATATCTTAGTATGCCATTAATTGTAATGCCAAATCAGACCTACACGTAGGTGTTCGACAATTGATTTGT
Organism: Strongylocentrotus purpuratus; assembly: GCF_000002235.5. Classification (NCBI taxonomy): domain Eukaryota; kingdom Metazoa; phylum Echinodermata; class Echinoidea; order Camarodonta; family Strongylocentrotidae; genus Strongylocentrotus; species Strongylocentrotus purpuratus. Next base: position 4,056,337 of record NW_022145607.1, on the reverse strand, counting down.
TTTCTCTCAATAAATTCTTCCATATAAATATTACTGATTGCCTAAATATAATATCAATTTTACTGTAAATACAGAGGCTAACCTACGATGTCATGTGTACAGTGAAGAAGCTTATTACACGACGCATATCGAGCACGTAGTGGGGGCACGTAACCCCATCAAATGGGCAACAGAAAAAAATTACGAGAGATGGGGGAGGGGAGATGAGATGATACCACCGTGTCGTAAACCTAATCAACAATATCGTTATTTCGCATTTCATACATCGATTAAGACCGGATATTAAGACCCCCCCCCCTAATGAACCAGGTGCCCCTCAATGTCTGGATTTACGCTACGCCTCTTGATGTAAACGAGCTTTCCTTACCAATATGGTCGTGATGATAAGGGTCTTATTGTTGAACGTAGAATTCTTATCGGTGTGCATTTCAACAGGGAAGATATTCAGTCCGTTTTCATCCCATTCACCAACCTAGTTCAAGGAGAGCAGAGAAAGAAAACAAAATCAAGAAGTGTTTATGCGATGAAACAAACTCATAAATCATAAAGTCTACTAAAGAGATAGATACTTTGATAATAGCCGTTTTATATCGCTTACTTTTATATCGTAATTCTTTGCTGAGAAAAGATACTTATTGGTTCTAAAATGATAATGTTGATTTTATGAGCTTTTATACGATTAACGGAATGTACAGGTGTATATCAACAAAAACATTTTGGTAGTCTCTTAGACCACGAATATATTGGTACAACGCTTGGAAACTTAGTGTAAGGCGCTATATAAATGTAAAAAATATTAATAATATTATTGTTATTATTATCATTATTATCATTATCATCATTATTACTATTATTATTGACATTATAATATTATTGTTATTGTTTTTGCTATTATCATTATTATGATAATAATTATCATTATTCTTATTATTATTATAATAATCAGTATGATAATTATTATTATTGTTATCATTATTATTATTGTTATTATTATGATTATCACTATTATTTCTATTATTACCATTATCATCATGCTAATCATAAATTTCTACAGAATATGTCTGAGTTTACTACTTTAGTTATCTATTCTTCGTAATTTGTGTTAACTTTCTTTATTCTCTACATCTGACAATATAAGAACTTCAGTAGTCATAATACTGCAGAAACCAACCAAATTTAAAAACATGAACAGTTTCTTACCGTTTTGAATCCTACTTGCTCCATGAGTTCTGAGATGAAGAATCTGGGGTTTTCCCTTTCTCCATTCCTGTCAAACGTGATGGGTCCTGTGAGACCGTTGATGCTGGTCTGCAATGAAATGAATACATAAAGAGGAAGTATTATAGAACGCGAGACAGACTTGTTAATATGTCATTAATGAAATGAATTAGCAAAGGCAGACAACGATAGAGAGCGAGAGAGATTCGTGAGCGTTGGTCTGTAATACAAAGAAGAAAAAAGTATATAGCGAGACAATTTAAAGAGAGAGCGAGGTTCTTGAACGGACAAGAATTTTGCCTGCAAATCATATATATTAATAAATACACAACCTTGTAGATAGTGTTCTAAATCTTCAAAGTGGTAACATTAAATCACTGAGGATGATCAAATGTTCACGCGATCAATGTTGATATAAAATAAAGTAAATTTTAGGCTTTACCGATTGCAGAAAATTGTAGAAGGTGAGTCCATCGTTCCATTCAGCTTGCTCTCCGAAGCAACTGAGCGACCTCAACGAAATATTCCGAGTACTTCCGAGAGCCTCCAAGCCATTGGCGACCACACTAACAGCATCATAGAGCAAGGCAGCTTCCGTCTAAATGAAAAATAAAAATAAAATATTTGATGAATAGATAATCATTCATAGAGCATATAAATACGGTTCTTGGTGATTATAAAATACCACGACTTGTATTAAATACTCTTCCTCCGCAATTGTGTCTATGATCATGAAATCAATCAATCATTCAATTAATCACCTACACGTACCAATAACTCAATTAAAATATCATCTATCTAGTTTATTTATCTATCGGCCAATCTAATTAGTATCTATCTATCTATTCATGTATACATTGTTCATCTATTTCTCTCTCTCTCTCTCTCTCTCTCTCTCTCTCTCTCTCTCTCTCTCTATTTCTCTCTATCTATCTATATATCAGTCAATAAATCAGTCACATCAACTTGAAATTGAACTTGAAATCAGTAAACTCTATGGATGAGCCAGTCACTCAATCAGTCAACCAACCAATCAATCAATAATCAATCAACCGATTACTCACTCATTCACTCACTCACTCACTCAATCAATCAATCAAAATATCATCTCCTCCCTACATACCGTGAGGATACTGAAGTTCCTTGTTGTCATGGTAACACTCCTAGGTCCTATCTGCATGGCGTTCCATTCTGCCATAAAAGCCTCAACAAGCTGATCATAGAGGTTGAGCATATGCAGGGTAGTCAGGTTCACCTTGTCACCAGTGTACCGGGACATGTTCAGCAGGTAAAGATCCTGTTTGATAACGAAAAAACAAACACAAGAGGGTTATATAAGTTATTCTCAAAAAGCATTCCCGTATAGACAGCCAAATTGTTTGAATTCGAGTAATAGAAATACAGAAATGGAAACAATACTATACATCAAAGGCTACTGCTGACACGAGTAGAATGGACTTAGACGTACAGATTATGATGATGAAATATGACAATGATGAAAGAAATAAAACTATTAGGTGGAATGTTGTACGGGATATTTTAAATTCAACTTGCAAGTTTTCTGTGTGTGAAATGACAATTGGAGTAGGTTTGACACGATATCAAAAAGTATATTGACTAAATATACCACTCTGAAATGACGATATGATTCATTTACACTGGTAAACAATGAAACTGAACTATTTTACGATAAGACAAATTTGTGTCAATAAAATGAACGTGTCTGTAAAGAGGATTGAGGAGACGGCTTACCAGTGACACGAAGAGATAGTGGAAGTAACTTCGAAGCATTTGTAATTCTAGCATCTGAAAGAAAGAAAGAAAAAAAAAAATATCAAAATTAGTGTTATTGGTATGAATATGTTACATTCATTACGTTATCGGCTTAACGATTTAATATTCGTTACCTTTTTAAAATGTGAAAATGTAAATATTACACAACGATTCCTGTCAATATGAAAAGGACATGGTTTCAGATGTCTGAATAAACAGCTGTCCATGATTACAAACTAATGGAGAGTTGCTCTGCCTCAGATTCAGAATTGAGTTCTACATAACATCAATGTTTAAGAATGCGGTATCACCTGAAGATAATACTATTCAAGATCTTTATGAATCCTACCAATCTAAGACCCCTGTGGAACTCAAGGTCAAGATATCACCTTATGTGGGGGCGCTAGCTTGATGGGAGGAAGCCCTCACACTGGTGGTCAAATTGAGTTAGAGGGGCATTCGGGGACATGGCGACCCGTGCTAGAAAATGATGGAAGTACATTCCGACATAATAATATGGCATTCACCTTTTCTCCTCTTGTACTTCTCACTCTCTGTTATCACGATTCTTACGTGTTCTATTTTGTTTCCCCCTTCACCCTCTGTATATAGCCCAGGGAGAGGGTTTGACCCCCTCATATTGGTGGTCAAATTGGGTTAGACGGACATGGCAACCCATTATAAAACATGGTTAAGCAACTGCTGTTCGACGTGATTCTGACCCCCCCCCCCCCCCCTCATTCTCTCCATCTTCCCATCTCCCCATCTCCCAAGCCTCAATATATCCAATATTTCCTCTATTCTTGTCCTTTCCGTCTCTCTTTAAGTTTCCCTGCCATCTTCTCTTTACCTCCACCCCCATCTCCCCCTCTCTCTCTCTCTCTCTCACTCTCTCTCTCTATCTCTCTGCCCCCTCTCTCTCGATCCATCGATCTATGTACGTATGTATCTACCTCTCACTACACCTCTCTATTACTCCCTACCTCTCTCTCTCTCTTTCTGTCTCTCCCTCTCTCTCTCTCTCTCTCTATCTCTCTCTCTATCTCTCTCCCTATCTCTCCATCCCTAGTTTTCTGCCTCTTAATATTGTTTACTCTTTGTTTCATCCCTATTTCTCCATCTCCCGTGACACCCCCTACGGGACTCGCATCACTTTATTTAGTCTCATAACCTAATTCTTGACCCGAGTGAAAACTGTTGCTACAAACATGACACAGTATACTGGCATAATATTGAGGTTTCGACGCATCTTACACGTCCTTGAATGCATCCTCCTCTCACCTGTCACCGCTATGAATAATAAACCAAGAATCATCATGCATTTTTGATAAGATTACGACAAGAGAAATGTGGCCATGTCGCTGTATCCATCTCCGCTATGCCCTTATTATACCTCAGTCATGCCGCCAAACCAACCCCACGCTCAATCCTAACCGACAGATTCTTAAAGCCCACTCCACACAATGCGATCTTAATGCGATCCAATTCTCGAAGAAATGGCAAATATGTTGGATATATAAATTTAAACATACATCATGTCCCCGATTCAGTTTGTAAATAATGATAAAAATGTTAACGTCATCCGGAAATGTAGTGCATTTAAGCTCAATTAGAATAAACAGTCGAATAGGCTTCAAATCGTAGACGGTCGCACTACTGGTATGACGTCACTACGATTATAAGCCGATTTAGCTTATCCTTCTCCAAGGATGCTTGGAATCCATTGATATTAAAATTGTTATTAATCATAATGACTATTTAGATCATCAATCATTAAGATTTTAGAATTGTGAATATCCATATCAAATGCTCTTTCAAATTCTTAGATCGTAGACATATCGTAAAGTGTTCGGTGCGCTTTAGTCATTCTGGATAATTATCCTGTTTTGTGTCTTGTCGATCTGGGGGCGTTTCACAAAGCCTTTTTTCAATGACAAATGACAAAAATCAGTGACAAATCTGCTGATAACGAATCAGAAGCAAGGATATCAGTAGCTTTTAACAGAAATGTCTGTCACTGATGACAAGCTTTGTGAAACGCCCCCCTGGTCTCGATCTGCTCGGTGTGACCGGGGCACTGTAATGGTGCTGAGTTCACGTGGTAAGTGATGGAGGTAAATTGGGGTGGAACCTTCTAAGAGGATGATCAGCTTCCAAGTTCAAAGAGTAGACGGCATGCTGTGATGGATGAATCGAATTCTTCTTCTAAATTACATTATATGACCCAGCCATGTGTGTGACATTGGGTTCCTGTTTCCTATCGGTGTCGTATATCTTCCTAGCGGCGTTGTAAAACAGCGAGCCAAGAGGGAGGCAATAGCTCTGTCAATAGTTAAGGGTGTAAGATGACGAGGACATCGACAATACGGAGCCGTACTGATATCGTCAACTTTTTAGAATGTTATTTTTTATTTTCATCCAAACTCGCAAAAACAAAGATACATGGTTTTCATTTCAAAAACAAAAAACGGTGTGAGTTGGGTTAGCAATTTGAGCCGAGCACGGGCACAATAGTTTTGTTGACTGATTTTGAAAGTCGGGCTGAGTATCATCACATTCTTTAATTCTTTCCTTTTCTGTTTTCATTTTCTTTTTCACACGTATTTTCTTTCCTTCGTCTTTTTGTTTTTGCTATTATCAGTATTTTCCTTCCCATTTAGTTTTCCCTTTCGTATTCTATATCATTATGCGGGCTCTCTAGCTCTATCCCTATCCCTCCCTTCCCCTCTAGGTTTGTATGTCTGTCTGACTGTGCCCCCCCCCCCCCCCCTCTGTCTCTGTCTGTCTGTCTCTCTCTCTCTCTCTCTCTCTCTCTCTCTCTCTTCTTCTCCCATCATCTCTCGTTCATTTGTTTTAAAACAAATTTAATAGTCTCTCGCCTTTTCATTCGTTCTTATCTTTCCATTCTACTTTCATTTTCTGTTCTCTCCCATATTTATTCTAACTTCTTTCTGCGTACGTTTCTTCATCTTCCAGATCTTGCTAACTTATTCCAAAGTCATGTACATCGCATTCTCAAAGTATCCCCGATCTTTATCATGACTGTTATACATTATCAGGATTATAAAGGTCTTGACCGCTTTGAAGGACAGAACATGATTATCTGTCAATAGAAACATCATCTTAAAATGTATCAGGTGCGTTCAGAACGCGAGCAAGGTCCCAAGGTATAGATCCTATAAGATTTCCATTACCACGCACCTGGTTAGACTCACTGGTATGAAACAAGGACACAGTATGGCAGCTATCTACACCTGATGTGAATATAGCCATCAGGGTATCATGTCAGAGAACCAAGTTTACATCAGTTTACAAATCAAGAATAGTAAGATTAGGAGGGGATGCGTAAAGGAGAGGGGAAAGGTGGAATATGTAGGTGATGAGATTCTTGTCATCATCTCTACATCACCGTTTATGTCTAAACTCCGAAGAAAAAAATATAACTGGTGTACAACTTTGCATACAATTGAAACTTGCCGCTCTAGCAGAGCATTAAGGAGTTCAACCTTTCAACCGTAAAGGTACAAAAGTTGCATCATTTCGATGGGTACACTTTTTTCACCTCTTGACATAAAAAGTGCGCTCAGTCATGGGTGTAGCTTTGCATCTAAAAAGGTGATAATCAGTGAAGGTGCAATTCAATACCATTTTATTTCTAGGGATATTTCTATGTATAATATGTAATGCCAAACTCTTGAAAGGTCAAGGGATTCGATGAATAGTATTCAATAAAACAGTTCAAATGTCGATATCTTTTGATCTAAAATTTGCTAATCAGAAAAGATTCCACAGGTTGAAAATGTTCAGGCCGTTTAAACTGTGAAACTGACTTCATTGTCTCGATACATAGCGTTCTGTGTAGGTTATGATGATGAAGAATGAAAATAAAATCATTACCTGTTCTAGTAAAATGGGGAGCGTCTCTCTCCGGCAATCAATGACGATGTGATTAGCTCCTGATGTCTTTATCCTTTTAAGCAGAGCTTTGTGATTTGATCCGACCATTCTCTCAACTTTAAGCTGGATACCCATGCTCGAGGACAGCTCTAAGATTCCCTGAAGTCTTTCTAAAGCTGTAAGGAAGATGGTCAAAGTATTTAATGACTATCTTTCTCTCTCTCTCTCTCTGTATCAAGCAAATTAACAAAGTTATAGAGTTGGATCATAATTATCTTAATTATTGAGATATATGCCGTAGGATTGTAGTTTTTAAAGCATTCACTGATGGATTAAAGTTGAAAGTTTAAGATCAAACTATCCCCTCTGTTTCCTCAAAAAACATATTGATAAACATAGATAAAAGAACAATGACAAATTGGAAATGAAAGCAAAAAGAGGCAAATTGGCTTGAAAAATGATAAAAACAAGCATTGCCACGACAAGTTTATTTGCATCAGAATGAGAGGACCTGTTGTAAGACATTGAAAGAGAAAGTGAGAGACAAGGAGAGACAGAGACATCCAAAATCATACAGAGAGAAATATAGGATGACATAAGAAAAACAAACATAGGCTAATAGAGAAAAGGAAGGGGAACAGGGGGAATTACAATAACCAGACATATGTAGGTGGCGCGACAGAGACATGGAAAATGAGAAAAGGTGATGAAAGAGAAAGAGAGAGAGAGAAATAGCGGGGAGAGGATGGAAAGCAGAGGGAGTGAGAGGGAGCATCATGAAAGAGTGACAGCAAATGCAGAGAACATTCCGAGTTGGTCGCCTACTAACCGATGTTTATTTTGTTTCAGTATGGGGTCTACCTTTGACGACCCCTTCCCACTCCTCCCCCCCCCCCCCCCCCCCACCCACCCAGCTAGTCACCACGTCGCTTTAATGTTAAAATGGATAAAACCAATTCACCCCCGAGACAGAGAGAAAGTAGGACAAACATTCATCGCAGTCATCTGTCTTCGGATTTACATGAAACAACTCTCCTTCCTTCCTTCCCTCCCTCCATCATGGAGTAATCCCAACTCTCCACTAATCAACGAGACGTAATTAAGGGCCACGATCGTATAGACGAGGGTGTTGGAGTCGATTCGTGCTTGCGGCACCCTACCCGTGCGATCGAGGCCTCTGGCTACAGGTTGGCGGTGTGCTAATACATGATGTAATACTAATTTCTGCTGCGTGCAAGAGTTCTCAATGTATTTATTGGCCATTCTGAATCCCATGATCATCAATTAACAGACATAGTAGAGGCAAACGTGTAATCCAACCTAGGTTTGTCCGTTTATTTCGCACTTCAAATTCTTTTGCTTGTATTTGTGTAGTAGTCATCAACACGTTTCAAAAGATGTCGCGTATAATTATTATTGTGCTTCTAAAGTTCATGTTCATTGATGGTTGACCGTTCGTTTATGTTCATAAAGTATTTCGTCGAGAAAGGGAGAGAAAGATAGAGAGAGAAAGAGACAGAGAGAGACAGAGAGAGATAGAGAGAAAGAGACAGAGAGAGACAGAGAGAGATAGAGAGAAAGAGACAGAGAGAGACAGAGAAGGGGACTTATATAGAAAGAGAGACAGAGACAGAGACAGACAGACAGAGATAGAGGGTGAGACACAGAGGGAAAGCGAGAGAGGGAGAGACAGAGAGGGGATGGAGGCTTGGATTGGGTAGAAAGTGCAAGAATTAAAAAGGCAGATATCCTGAAGAATAACAAACACTTACTATGTTTACGAATACACTAAACTTACCTTCATCTTCGTCGTACATGACTGTGACCTTCTTCCATTTATAATGTTTGACTATATCTACCATCAATGAGCTGATGTATCTAGCATGAGGGTATAAGCTGATGGTATTTGATAATGGCTCCACCCCTCCAAACTGTCTCCTTGTATCAACGTGAGGTACGTCCACCGAGTTACACACAGACCGAACAGCAAGAGCGCCATCTATCGACGTCGGGCCAACCACAGCTGCTATACCGTTTGCGTGTTGAAGTTGAGCACAAACTGAAACGATAAAACGAGATGATAAATTAGATGCTTTCCCCTTGATAAAGTCGTTTATGAATTAAGGTTAAAGTGTTATCTATAAAGAGGACACTAACCCATGTATATACATGCAAATTTCTATATGTCTTCATTTCAAGACCCATAATCACTCCAAATTCTTTAAGACTCTGAAGACTTCTAAATGGGTATCTTGAACGTTACAATTTCTTGATAATCATAAAGATATGCATTGGCACTGGACGCAAATGAGCCTCCATGAATGAATACATCATAATAGATCATTATGTGACTATTATATTTTTATGACACCGACCGAGGCGGACTTGAGAATCGCCCCTTTTAATGAGCTATTGACGGTAGATTGATGAGTACTAAAGGGGATAATATCATTTTCTTTGAAAATGGAAAGAAGAAATAGAGGGGGAGCAATGAGGAGGATTGGAGGGAAAGAGAGAGAGAGAGAGAGAGAGAGAGAGAGAGAGAGATGGGGAGAGAGAAAGAGAGAGAGAGGAAGGGAGGGAGGGAGGGAGAGAAAGAGATTATAGAGATATAAAGAGGGGAAGGGGTTGATCATAATAGGAGAGAGGCAAATAATCAGTAAAGAAAATGAAACTACCAGTTTAAAGACTTAAAATAATAAATATCACCAACATTATAAAGATATTTGGGTAGTATGATGATGACGAAAACGTTCATATACGGCAAATCGGAAAAATTCCTAATAATGGACTGGACTTTTAACATCATAATGTAACGTGTGACCAAATACACCCCTGGCCGGAAGGAGGAGGAGGAGGAGTAATAAGTGGTCTACTTGACCAGGGCACCAGAAGAATCTTAATCATGTCCACGACAGGCAAACCAAGGCCTGATTTTCATTAAATTGTCAAAAACGAAGAGGAAAAAAAAATCATGTAGTGGAACGCACTTTTGTTCTAAGCTTTTAAATGCAATTGAGATGCACTCTTACAGAAAATTGAATTTAAGAATTATATTGTCATGTACATCAGCGTGACATGGGGATGAAACAAATGTCAATGCGCGGAATATTATTATTTGGGGGAGACCATTTTAGCCTGAGGCCTCACAATATGAAAATTACATAATGTTTTCAAAATGTGTATGTAGTATCCCCATCTCTGCCATGAAGAATTTTAAAACAAGTAAAGCAACGACACAATTCCGGAAATAAAAACCCTTTTATGGCCTGAATCTGACATGCAAAAAAAAAAATCGGTTTCTGTACATATGGAATCTTAATCAATACAGGATGAAAACAGTTAATTACTCAAACAATTATATATTATAGTATTTATTGAATAGCTTATCGCAGCAGTAACACGAGTATTTTGTAGTTTGTTTTACATGTGCATGTACGTGGAAAAGCAATGTTTCCCCATTATATGATTATACCAAAGGAAAAGAGGAATTGGACACAAGGGTCGCGTCCTCTTGGCCTGACCTGTATAGCCATGTATCAAAATAATATTGGCTCCAAAAGAAAGTAGTCATTGAGGATGGAAATGAGAGAAACAGCCGGATTTAATGACCCCCTTCATTAGATTCGCCAAGGTCCAAGACCCATTAACTTGTCAAACTGAAATGATATAGAGCGGTGTCTGTGATGATTGACCCCTGTCTGCCGGACCAGTCTACAGGTCTGGACCTTCGGTAGAAGAGTGTCACTAATTTATTAATCAGATCTAACACAGGGAAGTCATAAAATCATGGCCTTGTCACTTACTATTATCAAGGGATTTTATTTAGGACGGGTGAGGTATGAGGATAAAAAACTCGGAGCATCGGCAGACATCCAACTCTGTCTTGTCAATTAACAAACAAAATTACTATGAGAAAAAACCTTGACAAAAAGATTTTTCATTTTTAATTACCTTTAAAAAAAATTGATTTGAACCAAAGCTAGATTTCAACAGATTGTTTTCTTCTTCAGATATTCAGATAACTTCAAACAATCGCTTTAACTTGAAGGCATCAACTGTGCCAAGTACTATTAATTTATGAGATGATGATGATGATGATGATGATGATGATGATGATGATGATGATGATGATGATTTACATAATTGACTAGTGCCATATTTCCGTTGAATTTATTCAAAACACTGCAGTAGCAAAACTTAATTACCTCTCTTTCTCTTCAAACGGGCATCCCACCAGACTTCCAAACCTATCTATAATCTTTGATATCGATAACAGGTTTTTAATTCAATACTTTCTTTCTGAACGAGAAGCTTAAATCCTAACGAACAGGAGACACGTAGATGCATGATAACCAATCAAAAACGTAATGTGGAAAGTGAAGTTTACTGAATAACTAAATATGCCTGTATGGTGGCTAAAACAGATGCGCGTAATTTGTTCCAGCCTTTGGTACAGCTGACCATGAGTGACAGGCGTTCTGTCCATCACTGCGGCTAGTAGGTCCATGGTATAATAAAGCTATGACAAGCTTATGAAGATAATGGCGATGGGAAGGTCATCCTTCACCTCAGCTAGCTGTACGGGTGTGTTTTTATTGTTGAGAGTAAAAACATATCAAAAGTTGTCAGAATTAGGGTTAGGGTTTATTAGGGGGGGGGGGCATTTCTCCCCGTTTGAGCCACTAAGTCATCACTTTCCACTTTTTACCAGGACATGTTGTTCATGTTGTTACGGAAATAGAATACGGTTTTCAGACCATACAGGGGCGTACATTTAATATTCAATTATTCACGAACAAAATCATTTTTTTTTTGGGGGGGGGGGGGGGACTGTATAATAAAATAACACAGAATTCAATTTAACATGAACTGCGCGAAAAGAAGCACTGCAGACTGTGGAATCTTAAATCATTTGGAATAGAACCAATCTTCCTGTCTGTTTCCCATTTGTCTTCTCAGGTTTAGTGTCTTGCTAAATACATTTACTTCAACAGCAGACCTACATGTAGGCAATGAATCCGCTATCTCTTCAGGATAAAGGATATTCATAATCAAAGACAATTGTGTCCTGAATTCGCGCCATTATCGTCTCTTATACCTGCGAAAGGTTTACCCATTAACACAGTCATTAATTCATTCTACCCACGGTGTGTCAACATCTTCAGTAGATGAATAATGGTTGTATCAATCTTTATCTATCGCCTTTTCTCACTCCATATCTTTCTAGATACCACCTTTCTGAGAGGAAGTATGTTTTCCTGGGTTGATGAGGATTGATGAGGCAAACATTCGATATTTCATTTTTTTTCTGGGAGGCGGGGAGATGAGGGGGGGGGTGTTATTCTAGGAAAAGGATTGTTTGTGATGGAGATGAAGAATGAGATGAAGGATGAGGGGTCTACCAGGAGGTCCCATCGGTCTCATTCCATGTCAACAGGGGTTATCAAGACATGACGATTAACCTATCCCCAACTATACCAATCTCTCTCTCTCTCTCTCTTCCCATCACTCTACCTATTTCCTTTCTGTCTTTCTTTCTATTCCTTTATCGATTTTCATCTATCTTTATCATTTTCTTTATTCTCTTTATCACGTTATCTCTCATTTTTCTGAATTCTTCGATCCTCTCGCTCTCCCCCTTTCCCCTCTCCCTCTCTCTCCATCTCTCTTTATCTCTCCTTACATCCTTTTTCCTTTATCTATTTATAATTCTCGGCCCCTTCTCTCTCTTTCGATTTACGTTTGTCTGTCTCTGGCTTTCTCTTTATCACTTTTTTTTTTGCTCTGTAAAATGCGTGCCATTCTGTCATTTGTTTTTAATCCATCTGTCTGCCTCTCCCTCTCTCTCTCACTCTCTCTCTCTCTCACACACACACACACACATACTCTCTCTCTCTCTCTCTCTCTCACACTCACTCTCTCTCTCTCTCTCTCTCTCTCTCTCTCCCTCTCTCTCTCTCTCTCTCTCTCTATCTCTCTCTGACTTTCTTTTTCTATCTAATCATCTATTTTCTATCTCCCCGTCTCTTACTTCTATTTGCGTCACCGCAAGGTCCCGGGTCTGCGTCAGATTCTCCATGTTGTCCTCGAAAGGAATTGTTTCATGGCATATCAACTATCCCAACATTGTCTCTTGAGTCCTAAAGTGGAAGGTCGAAACATTCTCGATGTGTGACTTTAGCCCACTTCTACCCGGAAGGTTTGCTTGGCAGAAAGGTGATGTCTTCACACCGCTTAAGATCATTTGCATCTTATTGCAACCCCGAGTTGAATTAACATTTACCAATTGCGATAATTTCCCAAGAGAAATTACTCCGCGCTGTAAAGGTAGCCATATAACTGGAGGTGTGCTCAAAGGCTGTTTATATTCCGATTACATAATCTCTTTTGTGATAATTCTTATCAAAGGATAACTGTTATTCTCATTAAACACCTGATATTTCAACAGTGATTGTTGAGATGCTTGGTGTTCACCTGGAAATAATTCATCTCACAAAATTTTAATATTACTACTGTTACTACTAATCCTACTTACATGTATGAGGGGATAGCAGTAAACATTTTCTTCTTATTACTAAAAATAAACTCAACAACAATAACAAAAGTCTACACAATAAAAGGGGGAAGGGGATGAAGCAATTACAAATCTAATTTGATGTTTACGCCGAAAAACTGCACCGGTGTATTTATATTTGTAATTGAGAGTTTAGAGTGCCCGATTCAAACACGACTGTTTATTTCATAATCATTGTATCGTGTGTTTTTTCTTCATTACAACGGCCCTGAAAGTATTCCTTCGTGAAAAAAGTGGTAAATTGAATTATTCCTTCAATGATTTCGCTGCAGAAATAACAGATTAAACATAGTCTATACATACTTTACCTTCATTATGCCAAAGAGAAATCTCTCTCTCTCTCTCTCTCTCTCTTTATAAAGATTAGTTGCATCAAGGATTGTGTGGTGTAGCTATAACTTTACCATTTTTGAATGGGAGGGGGGATACTGGGGGCTGTCTGACCCAAAGTTCGGAGAAATTGAGCCCCCTCAAAAACAGGGGGTGAGGAGGGATGAGCTGTCTGACCAGATTTACTGAGAAGTACTCACAAAAAACGGCGAAAAATAGCACAAAATCCCAAGTTTTCCTACATTCTTTCCTCGTTTTTCGTTTTTTTAATTTGTTTGATGGGATGTGTGAGATCCTTGGCAACCCCATCCCTCTAGCGACACTCTTGATCCAGGAGGATAGTGGAGGACAGAGGAGGTTAGAGGGATAAAGCTTAGGGTCTAATTAATTGGTTCTGGTCTCTCGAGTGTGGGGCTTGGTTGGCAGCCTTCATCTAGATTGAAACACTGGCAAGTTCATTCAGTGACAGCTTGGCCTTGATTTGGTGCAAGAAAGTCGTTATTTAGCCATACCAGTTTGATGAAATATTAAGGAAGGGGTAATTGTTCATCAAAATTAGATAACGGCTGCTTTTTTGTTAGATATTAGTTCACCAGGTTTGACACCCCCCCCCCCCTCTTTTCTCGGTCTCTCTGTCTCTCTTCCCTCTCTTACGCTTACATCTCCTTCTCTCTCCTCCCACTCTCTCATCAACTCTCCCTCTCTCCCCTCCCTTATCTCTTCCTACATCCCATTGTCTCTTCCTCTCGCCCCTTCTCCCTTCTTTGCACCTCTCTCTCTCTCTCTCACACTCTCTCCCTCTCTCTCTCTCTCTTCTCCTCTCGCCCCCTCTCTCCTTCCCTCCACCTTCACATCCTCTTCTCTATCTCTATTTCCATCTAGTTTAGATGATAAAATGGTTTTCACGATATCAATTATAGGAGGAAACGGGAAGTTATCAGCATTTCTCATCAATTCAAAAATACTGAATACAATTTGTGATCTCCCAAAAATCTCAGCTAGAAACAAATCTAAATTACATGCGGTTGGAGATATATTATACAGACTATTTTCTCCCCAGTCACAGGAAATTGTTACCTGGGTATAGGATAAGTTAGTTCTACCCGTGCCTGGTAAATTGAAAAGGATTTAGTTGCAATTTAAACCTGTATTCAAACTAGATTATACATTTCTCATTCCAATTCGACAAAGAATGGTATAATTCAGTGCATCTCATAGAATATAACCAAGAATAAAGAGGACAAGCGATGCAAAAATCCGGAAAAGATGTTGAATATTTCACCTCATCAAAAAAGTACGAAAGTGCAATGGCCTATGGCTCCGTGCAAAGTTTTTGAACGCGCCATGAATATTGTGTACTTGAGTAGAAATTAAGTACACGAGCGGGGCGTCGCAGTATGTCTGTCATCTTGGAAATTGTCTCTTAAACTGGTCTCTGCTGAGGGGATGACCAGGCTTGTAGTTGCTTGGGCCCATCAGCCTAGGGCGATTTAGGGTCTGAAGAAGGGAAGGGTATGTTTTATCGGAAAACTATTAGCGGGTGGGCTATGGATATCAATTATCTTCCATGCTTTCATATTTGTCATATTTGTCATATTTTCTTGGCTAACAGCGTGACGTATTTTAAGAAGAAAAACACGATAAAATTTAAATCTGTAAAGTGATGACTTCCAATATATTATGACAGCGTGTAGCTATCAATCATAGCCTAACCGGATTGACCAGGTGCTCGTTGTATCTCATACTCGTCATATCTTTGGAGAATCATGGCTACATAACCATCTTGTCAAACTATAATGACAGGTATCATTCTCATCTTTTCTTTCTGATTTGTTTCCCTCTCATGGTAACTCTGAAATATTATTTGTTTGTGTGTTGAATTGAAATGTGCCTACTGATTATAATCGTGTCTTTTTTACCTTGTTAAGTCCGGTTCAGTAACCTATTTTGAATTTTAAGAGGAAGAAAGATTTACATAGTAAAACAAAATGACTAAACAAAAAGTTGATAAAACCGCGCATGAATATGAGACTGTATTTCATTCCATATGTGATCATTACCTTACGTTTTATTACCTACATTTATCTAAGATAATACTAAACCTAACTCTCAAGATCATTTATTTGCAAAAGCTCTCAATTTCTGAATTTTGATAAACCAAAATAGTGTACGTCTTTATTCGCTTATGATTATACTTAGATTTCACGGAAATCTGTTAAATATTTTGTTATCCTTGTTTTTGTGTTTGCTCAAAGGAAGTGTTTATTGTTTAAATGACCCATAGAAGTGGTGCAATGCGTTATTAGTACCTACAAGGGAAATATGATATATATGAAATACAATTTGGATTCTATTTATTTTGTTTAAGTGCAATTGCTTCTCATGCATCTCACTTCAAATTAGAAAACACACACCCTGACAGACAGTGTAATCTCTTTTACTTGCAGCACAAAGTATACAGTTACGTCGTTATCTGCACCTTGTTTGAATTAAGTTGAAGTTAACGTGTTTTTTTTTATACACGTTTCGCTTTTGAATTCTTCCAATTATTATCATATATTTATACAAACATATATACTAGGCACAACCAGTCAAGGCTACCTTTTCTAGACTGTGGCCGGTAATTCAATTGATATATTCCATTCAAAATTGATTAAAGTTGACTCTGAATGGTTAAACTGAGTCCACACCGAAGATGCGTCCAGACCCGATTACATATTTCTACCATTCTCACAGTATTGATGAGCTTTCGCTGTCCATACGGAATTAAGGCCTCACGTCACGTTCCTTGGTATTAAAGTGGAGATCTCGCACCCTCATACCGCATCCAGCTCATTGAGTTTACATTGTGCCTTATTCGTCATGTCCACACAAAGTGGTAGTCTTGGCGTTAGAATGCCAGCATGGGTTGTCATATTGGAAGGACCGCGTTACCGGATCGAGTAAGATAAATCCTGGTATGGACTCACCTTAAGAACCCTGAGGTTCATTGAAAGGGTAGCTGTACTCATTTAGACCACGAGTGTGGTGACAGGAAGTGATAAAATCTACTTAAAAGCAGAGAGTGGTGGCATTTATTCGAAGCAAATGGATAATAGGCTAATATTCCATGGAGAGTCGTAGAAGGAAGAGGAAAACTAAAGGCGCCGATATATTCCTCCCCCTCCAATCTCTCTCCCCATTCTTTTTTCTGTCCGTCCGTCTGTCTGTCTCTGTCTGTCTCTCTGTCTCTGTATATCTGTCTCTGTCTGTCTCTCTGTCTCTGTATATCTGTCTCTGTCTGTCTCTCTGTCTCTGTATATCTGTCTCTGTCTGTCTCTCTGTCTCTGTATATCTGTCTCTGTCTGTCTCTGTCTTTGGTTCTCTCTGTCTGTTTTTGTATGTGTCTATCTTTCTATCTATATATCTATCTACATGTATATATTTGTATATATATCTACCAATATTTATATATATTTATCTCTTATACCTATCTATCTTCCGGCTTATCAGGATCGATCTGCATGAGCTTACCATGCATTCTTATGACTTTTTTTATCGAGAAATATACACCGCTTTAGATGTGTAAAAGTTAAACATGTCATTTGTATGCATATCTTCAAGACTTATTTTCACAATAAAAATATTATTTAAATGTTTGAAATAGCCAGATGGTTGCAAAAATGCAGTTGCTTTTTTAATAAAACTGTTTTAAAAAATGTGCTGTAGTTTAATACAACGATGTTTAATTATTGAGGGCAAAAGGTCGATTTTCAAAAAAATGTTTCAGAATGAAATATATTATAATAGTATTTCGAGGAACGAATAACTATGTTATTACAACAGGAGGAGTAATTTCACAGTAACTTCACAAAATTATTGTTGTATATACATGTATTTAATCCTACTCACTGCAAACCTTGGACTGCTTTTTCAACTTGAGTTTTAACTTGAGTTTTTAAAAGTGCAGAGAGTAGCTTTAAAAAGAGAAGAAGGGCGCCGAGTTTTAATCACACGGTAAACATGTGGGTAATTATATTCCTGCTGACATGTCGTGGGCTTCACCATCCTATGGCAAGGGCTAGCTGCACCTGCTAGCTTGAGGTAGGCTTGATAGGATAAACCACTGATCTGTCATAACCAGCGAGCTTACATCATTGTGAAGGGACAGGAACGCAGATGCAGAGACACACATACGCCCCCACCCCAACCAACAACAAAACGAATGAAAAAGAGAGAATGAGAGAGGGGGTGGGCGACGAGAGAGATAGAGAAAAACATTATTTAAAACAAACTTCCACCCATTGTTCAAGGCTTTGTTCTCTTGCTTTCTCGCATTTCATTCATCTCCAATTATGATGGGCCCCTTTCTCTTGACACAAGAGCCCCCTCAATACTGAAATCCATCCTAAATCACTTCTGGTTCTAGCATTATGAAGAGATACCGATGAAACAGTACATGTACAAAACTAATATCACTTACTAGAATATAAACAAATAACGATCGAAAATTATTAAACCGTTTTTATCTCGAGACAGCGGAGCTTTCAAAGTGGAAACAGTGATTTTGTCTTTTTTTTATACTCCTAAATGCGCTTGGATTTCTGATAGATGAAGACATTTTGAGTTTGGCTGGCTGCAAAGTTGTAACACAGGAATAGTTAAATTTGTGTTCGTCTACTCTTTTTGAAGTAACAAAGAACATAAGTGTGAATATATATGCATGATCATTGCATTCATGTGAAGGGAGTGTCACGATTCTGAGTGGGAATGCTGATACGAATTCATCTTAATGCTTCCCAAAGTCACACTCCCTAAAGGGACCTCTTTACTTCACTGCGAAAGGGTGCATACATTGCTTGGTTTCCTTTAGCTTTGTGGCTTAGGGGTATAGGAAGGCAGGAAGGGGGTGTCGGCAGTCAGCAAATACCCAGCGGTAGCTTGCTAGATGGCCGTCTCTCTCTCTCTTCCTTCTATAGCTAAGGGCCAGCACACGGATGTGACTGGTGAGACATGATGATAATAAACAGAGGAGACAACATCCTATCTCATCAGTAGGAGGTTGGAATTAAGACATGCCTAACCTTAACTCTTGTCTGTCACAAACATAGGGGTTTATTTTCATGTTTAGCATGAGTTTATTGTAGCACCTCCGTTTCATGTGCGTTAATTGACCGGCGAACAATGTGGTGGTTAACAAAAAGAGAGAAATGAAAGAGGGATAGTGAGGCACAGACAACCTGGAGAAAAGAAGTGAGCTTCCGGAGAGGGGTAGACAGAGCATTGGCAAATATGGAAGGGATAGATATAGATATTTATAATCTGGGGAGAAAGGAAGCGGGGAGGGGGAGAGAGATGAGAAATGAAGAGAGAGAGAGAGAGAGAGAGAGAGAGAGAGAGAGAGAGGGGGGAGAGGTGTCCGTGAGGGGGGAGGGCAAAGAATGGGAGGGGACTGAAAAGAAGTAATCACATATTATATTTTACTTTAAACGTTAGAGATATAAAGAGTGATAAAGAGAGAGAGAGAGAAATAAAGAGATAGGGGAGAGAGAGGGGGATAGAGAGGGAGAGGAGAGAGGGAGGTAAAATTTGGTTTTAAAGGAAGAACGTAGATGAAAGACCAGAAGGGGCAGAATGAGATTAGCAGTAGCAATTAGGTCATGAAGACAAGAAAGAACATGAAGTTTCCTAAAAGCAGCGAAACACGAATGTTTGAAATAGAAGCAAAACCATAAAAATAATGTGAGCTCAACCAATATCTAATCGCTTTATGTTCGAACCATTACCCTCTCTATGTTGCATAGTCATACATGTACATTGATTCTGAAGAGAGCATGGCCTCACTTCCTATTCAACCATATCTCTTTAAAAGTACTTTTAGAAAAGGTCATTCAAAACATTCGGTTTGCGAATTATAGCTCATAATGTCGCATTATATTGCTATGCCGTAGTTCGGGTTAATTAGAGATAACTAAACTGATCTACGATTCTTGAAAGGGCTTTAACCTTTTGTTCATACTGTACATGAAAAAGGGATAATCAAATATCGATGTCGGTGCAAGTGAAACATTTACCACAAACAACCGATATTTTTTTCTCTCGAAATTGTCAAGAGATAAAAATGAGAAACGTTTAGTTGATATTAACGCAGTAAAAAAGCAATGATTTAGCAAAGATACTCTGTTAAAAAAACGATGAACAAATACGATATTGTAAGAAGGGAGGGAAATAAAGAATAAAATGAAATAAATAAATTGAAAAAATGAAAAGAACTAGCGAACGTCAATCTAGAGGTCAAAGTTGGGGGGGGGGGGGCTGGTATGAAATATAACATTTTAGTAGCCCCCCCAAAAGGCCCTTCAGTCGATATTTTTCTTTCAGAATGTTATTAAGCGCATTCAATCCAACACCTCGGAATGCACTTAAAAATAAGAGAAAATTCAGTCCATCATGAATTTATGTCACCACCCCTCCCGAAATAAAGCCAGTTTCTTCTGGATTAACCGAGCAGCCGACTTCAGTCACTTCAAACTTATATTATCGAGTCACGTGACAAGATTCAAAACTCATCTAATATTCATGAGAAGGCTTCGTTGCTCCTCCACCACGCTTAAGTATTAATCCACCCATAGAATTTCAATCAGCCATGCACTGTTATACTATTGTTACCCCCTGCCCAGTAAGTATTGATTGCCAGTTTAAAAGAAACATTTTATTGAAGGGGAGAAAACAGGTTTCTGGCTCATATATGAAGGTGTACACTGTTTATGTTACATGTTGTATATCAATCCATTTGAAACAGTAATGATGCTAAAGCTGTATAAATAATGATAAAAAGATGTATATAAAAACAACATATTTTTTTTTATAAAGGCTTGTAATTCGGATACAATTACTGACAATAGGCAAGTCAAGCATTATTATCAAAATTCACCGAAGCCCCACGTCCAACCCGACTGATGAACTACCGTATCTCTCTACGTATTGAAGTTATTATATTTTAAATGTCAGATTGCATGTTGAAAAAAATTGTTTTGTTGCTATTGTAGGCAATCTTCTGAAATTTGTGAAATGGTCTCGAGCTATGATGTCATGTACCTTATGCACATAATACATGCTATTCTATTCTGTCCGCAATTATAACTAACTAATTTCATTAGATTCAAAATGCCTCAATGGCTAAATGGGATGATTAATATAAAGTCAATATGAACAATGTGTGTTTCTGTCATTAAAATACAATTCTTATCATAGTATTCTTTTCTTTTTGCTAGAGACTTCGAAAATGCTTTTAACGACTTTCATTCTAACTTTTAAATATAATAACTTCAATGTGGAGTACAATAAAATCTATAGTAAAACACTGTGTGCATAAAACACAGACAAAGGAAAGGATGTTTGTAAACCTGTTAAGCAATCTCATTATCCTTGTAATAATTGCTATATATTTGAATCTAGGAGAAGAATGAAAATAGGGGCTATGCTACTTATACATTCCTCCGTCTACTGGTGAAAAGGTTTTAGAAGGTGCCTGGATTGACGTTCCTCTCCAGCATCAATGCGATGTATTGTGGTTGTGTTTCTCAGGTGGGTAACCTCGTAGAAAGCCATTGAGGGCTGATGCGCTCCCAGGAGAGTAACACTCTTTGCCACTCTAACAGCTCTCGATTAAAACACGCATTAACAATTCATGTCCTCCTAGCTCAAACCATGCACAAACCCATTCCAGGTAAAAAGGTATCACGTCTACTTAACTTTGAAGATCACTGCATTTTGGAGTGGAATGTTCTGATTTCGATTGTGGTTGCTTGGGAATAATTAATGCTAAATGCATTAAAATGGCGAAAAGGGGCAAATGCGAAGAGAGAGAGAGAGAGAGAGAGAGAGAGAGAGAGAGAACAGAGAGAAACAGAGAAAGAGAGAGAGAGAGAGGGTAAAATCTATAGCAAGCAGGGAAAATTACATCGTGCAACACATCGAGTTTTTTCTTTCTTCTCATATTCACTCTAAAAATAATTTGTTATCTCAATATATTTATACATGAAAAGCTTTACACACTGAGTTAAAGTTTGAATAGGCATCAACTCCTTTGAATATACGATAGGAACTGGTGGATACTGACTCAACAACCCTCCCTTGTAAATTTCTTTGCAACACTCTACTTTCTGTAATATCAACCACCGCCTCTTCAGTTCTTTTAGACTTGACTACCACGAGGTAAGATGTCTATCCTTTACAAAGCTTACTGGATAAATAGCACAGCACTCAGAACCTACACTTTCTGTGTGGTGAGGTACTTCATTCACAAACTCCTCTACCGCCAGCCCTCCTGTTTACCTGACATAGCAGATCACATGACCATGTTTACCCACCACGCCGTCAACAACTACTGTGGTGATCATCGGCACGCATTTCCTTTCCCTATTTTTGAATTTCATGAAGAAGAAAAAGGGACAAATTGGAGGCAGGAAAACAGATCATTTATTTTGTTTTGGCAGCTGAGATGTGAGGAAGACAAACCCGGAACCGTTGTATCAGTCATTGCTCGTGTATTGCTGGAAGCACTAATTGTCAAGAGGTGATAAAGAGCGTAATTCGAACCGTCGAAATAGGACGAAGGAGAGAAGGAGAATGATACGTCCTCGTGTGAAAGGAGACGAGTAGTAATGTTATAGCACCTTCAGCAACCTTAATGATAATCGAAAATGCGTTTTTATCACTTTACTTTTATTAAAGGCAGCGAGACATCCTTTTCTTTGTGCATTCTATCACAAAATAATGTTCTTTTGCCTTAAAGCAGTATTCAAGCACGCAATGCGATTGATCTCGGTCCTAAATCATTGTGTCTTTGTCCGGGAAAAGGGAAACAGAAAAGAGAATTAACCAGGGTAAAACAGATTTCGTTCAGGTTTAGAAATGTTCTTCAAATATCAGATTGTTTTATTTCATTCTTCTCCCGTTTTTTTTAGAATACAGAATGAGGGATTTATTTGATTTGCTTTATTCATAATTCTTTCTTATTTCATTTGCTTATTACTAAGTATGCTGCTTTCAGAGAGCAAGATATCTAGCAATTTGACTCCCGTCCATAATTCCACTTAACATGCTTAAGAATGGACAAGCTAGCATTATTTCTTGAGTATATATTTGCTGTCAAGAGGGTTAACTTCGCAAAGCATTTTACATCCTTGGGGGCAGTTTTTGTACTTATTTTGATTGAAAAATCAAAATGGGTATTAGACATTGGTGACACGATTTGACGTAGAAGAGAGAAAAGGAAAGAATAATTTGAGAGAGAGATAGATAGAGAGAGAGGAGAGAGAGAGACATAGAGAGTGAGAGAGAGAGAGAGAGAGAGAGAGAGAGAGAGAGAGAAAGAGAGAGAGAGGAGCAGGGGCAGAATGATTACACGATTCAGTAGCCCACGGGAATCTCCCTTCCTCGTTCTCGGTAAAACTGTGACTGCCTTCCAGAGATCGAGCCTAGCTAACTATAATCATTGTAATGCATACACGATGCTTGTCTCCGTTAAGATAAGAAATTTAGCAATATTCTCTAACCCACGCATTTTTATAATAATTATACTGAAGTTTTAGTGATATATATATATTAAACATTTGGACACGAGGAAAGAGACATCACAGTTCTGTTCTTTCCAAAGGAGCAAACCTCACACAAAGTATGGTCCAGTGTCCTGTCTCATAATATCCCTAATCGAATTAACCGTTTTAAAATGATGTACTGGACTCAAAGATTTCAAAACGCACAAGTATTGAAGCTTGACATTAATACAAAAATAAATCGATATCATACTTTCCCACGTATGACAAACATGCATGTTATCATTTGTCTGATTATTTATCAGATCTCTCGTATTTAGGCTGCTCATTGGTAATTACTAATTTGTAATACATTTGTAATTTCACAGTTTATTTGGCTGATTCATTGGACAGAAAAAAAATATATAAATCAATTGATAATAATCATCAAATCTGAACGAATGCATGGCGAGAAATATATATCATACTTAATATCTGGAGCATGTGAACTGTGCTCAGCCACCATGAGTTACCAAACCTTTTGGTTCGATATCATTGTTCAGATACATGTAAGATCAGATAAGATAAGATGGATTTATTGGTCTCTTGCAAGCAGAAAAGTGATTTGTACTGAACGATCGGTTGCAGTAAAAAAAAAACGTCTATCTTGATTACATGATTGAGAGCATGCAATATGAAGCAAACGAATAATAATAATAATAATAATAATCCGGTTTTTTATATAGCGCTCAATACACCGATCCAACGATGTACCTAAGCGCTTTACAGATATATTATTACCCCGGTCATCGGATTCAGGCTTACCCGCACACAATGTGTGCACATTTTCCACTCCCTGGGGAGCATTCCAGCCAGTCGCCATTTTACAGGCGCACACTTGCTCGTTCAACCACATGAACGTTCGCATCCTACCGGGTAGCCATTTAACACCTGGGTGTAGAGTAGCAAGTGCAGGTAAATATCTTGCCAAAGAATACACAAAGAAAAACAACTAACAATTTACAGAATTACCCTAATTTATTACAAAAAAAACTGAGGACCGCGTTCAAGTTTTCTATGGTGTAAATCAATTTTTCTAATTTGCAGAAGAAAAGAAACAAAAACAAGAATATAAGGCAAACCCTTTGTCAATTTGCAACCGACTCATTATGACATAATCACACCCTTCACCTTCCCCTTCCCCTCTCCCTCTCCCTTTCCCTCTCCCTCTCTCTTCATACCAACTTCATCTTTCTCCAAGACGTTCTCGGTTTCCATATCAACACTAGATGCTATAGATGGCCACCAAGCTCCTTTAACTAAGATAAAGGATTTAGTAACATTCTCCCATCTGATTATTAAACGTCATACGTGTATGATCGCTGTCATTATCTTCTCCCGTGAAGAGCCATTCTAGAGCTGTTTTGTTCTCAAAAGTGTTGACGGTTGAATACAATCTACACGTCTTCTAAACAAATTGTTTCCAATCATATTATGGCCTCTGCGTCTCCCCCCCCCCCCCCCCCCCCCCTCTCTCTCTCTCTCTCTCTCTCTCTCTCTCCCTCTCCCTCTCTCTCTCTCTCTCTCTCTCTCTCCTCTCTCTCTCTCTCTCTCTCTCTCTATTCAATTATTCGCAAAGTAAATTGCCCTGCGTGACTGCAAACCTTCAATGTAACATGTTTTGCCTATTGTCAAAACATCGTGCGTTTCGGTACATCAAATGGGACAAATAGTAACTTTTATTTGAATCCTCTCATGTGACATGTGTATTAAGAAGCTACAATAATGCTCTTTAAAACATTTAACATCCTTTAGGCTCAAGAGACATTTCATTTCAGGGGGGACCTAGGGACATTTCAATCCGGCTTATGTGCATGTTTCATGAAATCTTGATAATTATTCAACAAGTGTATGGATCCTTTTCATTCTCCATTCTCATCCATGTTATTCATAAGATTTTTCCAAGTTTTAAACCCTTTCAGGATATCACAATTTGTAGGCTAACATCGTTTTTGTAATCCCTTTCATGTCAATATTTGACGCAGATGGACCCTTGATAAAAATAGGATTACTGGAAGATAATCACACCTGTAAGAGGATTTCATTCGAACAAATTCTATCTCGTCAGTTACTTTTTTATCTCTTCTATTTAAGACAAGTATAAAATGGAAACACGGAATCAAAACAAATTCTATAATCTTCTATCGCTGCCCCCTTTTCTTTGATGGGTTTTTTTTCTTTACAATTTCGATAGACCATGAAAAAGAGAATTTCCGATACCCATTCTCTTTATATTTTGACCAGGTGCAAAAGCTTCTACATCTTTCCTTAATCACCCCAAGCTTACAGCACAAAGTGTGTCCTTCATTACGATCGAGACAGATTGAACTGGTTAGGTTCTTTTTTTTTGTTAATAATAAGAAATAAACACTTCTAGAAAAACTAAACAAGAATCATTAATAAGATATTTCAAATGTGGCGTAAGATAATTACGTGCGAAAGAATTCAAGGAAGGAAGACGCTGAGATTAATTGTATGACATTTATTTTTATAACGAGTCAAAGCGGCGAAATCAATCATTTTGTCAAAATGGAAACAAACGAAATAAGCGCGTTGGAAATTTAATTTGTTTTTCCTAAAAAATATATAAAATGTGTTAAAGGCTGCAATGTAATTTACGCTTTTAAAACAAAAAGTTGGTGATATTTGTTGAGATTCCTTGAGATATATTGGCGAATTACAGGCCTACATGCATTTAACAAGAATAAATGAGAATTTTAAACAAGATTAAAGACTAATCATTTTTGAGGATCAAATGATATAAAAGACTGGGTTAGATAAAACAAAAAAGGCGAGCCAAAAAGGACATTAAATCATCGTACAGTTACCCCCTTTTAGATATACCTCCATAGTTAATGGCCCAGTAGACATGTCAGAGTCACGTGAGTCCAATTCTTATGAAACCCATGAATTAATAATAGGTCTAATGGAGTAATTAGATCACATGATTTCATTTAAGTTCCATTCTTAATTACACACATGGTTGATTGTAGACATTCATGATTTCTTAATGACACTTCTGTGATATACATACAACGTCAATGAAGTGTTAATGGTGCGATGTGTCGTGAACACGATTTGGCGCATCGGCACAAACATAATGGGTCAAGTGTTATAATGGTTATGTGTTTATTATTCGAGTAGCTATTTCATAAATCATATCGTAATACGAATCACTTTCATTGTCAGTTGCTATTTTGAAAGAGAGAACGTATTTTAAAAGCACTTTTTTATCAGATGTATTTTGATGCATTTTCCCCTTCAAATTCACGTGAAAAAAGAGCCTTTAATGCCGTCACTGCCTAGCGTCATTTATTAATTCAATTTACAAACCTTCGCACGTTTCAATTTAATTCCATTTTCTCATCTTATTGTTCAAAATGGAGAAAACACACTTCCGAAATTGAATTATTTCATTTTGATAGGCCAAGCAGCGAGGAATGCATACCCAGAGCCAATGATGCATGTCCGTATAGATGGAGAGAAAGAGATGGGTTTTCAAATCGAGCCAAAATTTCAACTAGATCGTCTGTCTGTGTTTCACATTGCGTAGAGTTGACTAGCCCTCTATCTGAAGAATGTCATCATGTTTACAAGAGCGTCCATATTCCTGGTTTTCTGATATGATCAGTTTTACTAGACCAGTCTTTGCTGTCTATTCGTTGAAATTGTCACCTCCCTTAAGAGCATCTGGACCATCTAGACAACTAATTTAGTCAATGTAAAAATAAATGCTTGATTTGAAAGAGATAGAAGCCATACTACATCAAATAATGTTCATTTTTTGACAGGATTTGAAAGCTTGCCGACTTGGGACCTCTTTTTCATGCTTGCTCGATTCATTTCGCAGAAATATCTCAGGAAAGTGACATCAAAATAATCCATCT